>NW_024368818.1:16280256-17005370 GCF_014805655.1 Passer montanus | reverse complement strand
CAACTTTTAAATAATAAGATATATTTAAAAAAAAAAACAAAAAACAAACCAAAACCAAAAACAAAAACAAAACTGCACAAAGCTCCTGTAGGAAAAAATGTCTTGAGTGAACTGTTTGATTCTTAGTATTTCGATATGAGATTTAACAATTTTACTCTTGAAAAGTCAAGAGCTCAACTGAAAGACGAAAGGATAAAAAAGAGTTAACCATGAAACTAAAATATAGAATTGTATTTTTCTCTGTTTCAGAAATAAGTGAGGAAAATATACTGCATATTCACAAATTTAGAATTTCTTGTACTTTGTGTCACTGTCCTTCCCCTCAAAGTATGGGTATATAAGAACATGATCAGTTCCAGGGATTTTCCTACTTTTGTGTTTGCACAAATTTTTATCAAGTTTTTCTTAGAATTTACCCTTTAAAATAAGGAAGGAATTTTATGTGTTATAATGACTTAGAGAAAGATATGCAATACAGAATCAATGTTTTGTTTTAAATGTGTTATAAACTGAGCATTGTGTATTCAAACAAGAAGCAGTGATCCCTAAAGACAGTGCGGGCAATCTTGGTGATTTAGCTGCACCAGTTCAATAACAGCAGTCAAATAAAAAACACTAGAAAAATAGAAGGAAAGGGAAAAAGAGAGAAACTGGATGATATTAACATGCATAGGTGTCCTGGAGCTGCCAGAGTTGTGAGATTTCTATCTCCTCCTTTTGATAAGTTTGAGTACAGAGATAATTAAGTGATTACACTCAAATGGAATGATGACAGGTAAGTACATCCCAATGGTGTCCCATGGAATGATATGGAGAGCTGAAAAACCTCAGCATCTATCACCCTAACATCTGTGAGAGGATTCATTACAAAAGCAAAAGCTAAAATAAGCCAAAGTATAGTGAGAAGAAAAAACAGAAGACACCACCAGTGCTTCAAGGGGTGATCTGAGAATCATCCAAAAGTTCCCAGTTTTGCTCAGAACAGCAGTTTGAAGCTAGAGATGTTCATATAGGTGAAGAGTTCAAAGAGAAGATTAACTAAAGACTGTTAAACATCTCATCCCTTAACTTGATAATGTATGCAGGTTGTTTCTATAGTCAATAAGCAAAGCATGGGATTTCTGGAAGCTTCCACAGGGCCAGCCTGAGATTTTAAACTTTCCCACTGACTTTGTGAAGCAGATCAAGTCATCTCCATGCTGATGAGATGCAGCAGGCCAAGGGACTGGGAAGAAGAAGTTTGGGTTGACTCATCACACAGATAACTAAAGAACCTTCTCCTTCTTCCCAGTCCCTTGGTCCACTGACTACATATATTAAGAGATTTTATGTATGTGTTCACCCAGTTTCAAACTCAATACAAAGTTTGAGTTGTCATTCACTTTCCAAAAGACAAACTCTCTTGTCAGACTGTGCTTTGGAGCTGGCTTTTGAAATAATTGCAGACTGGCTTTGTAATAGCCAAAAGACAGGGGACCTAAGACTTTAGCTCTTCACAGCATCAGGGAGTTGAAGCCAAGAGATTTTATATCTCAGAATAACCTTTTCTAGGGGATATTTTTGAGAAATTTTCTCTCTTTCCTGCCTGAGTAGAGCCATGGCATGAGAAAAATGCACAAGTTCACCCAGTTGTAAAAAAGCAATGAAAAAGGAGACTGGCTGCTGCTGTAGTCCAAACAGGACTTAAAAATGATGAAGTTTTTATGTTATGGCTTTTCCCCTTTTGTGCTGAATTTAGCTGAGAGATAGATATTTACTTATTCAACAGGGGCAGATATATTTTCTACATGTGCAGTAAGTCTGCTTCAGATTCCTAAAGGAAGCTATGAGTACCTCAAGCAAGAGAAACTTTATATCTGTGACCATTGAAACTCAAATTATATCCATATGTTATGTTAGGGGTCTGAAACTGTTGGTTGAACACCTGTATAAAGCTCATGCTGTGTTTCTTATGATTTATCAAATGACCTCAACAAATACCTCTTCATAGTTCCTGTTATTTGTCTTTCTTGGAGGAGATTGAGAAATTCCTCAGGAAAAAAAACCTGATTTCCTTCTGTACTGTTGGTGAGAATTAATTCCAATAGAAAGACTTCTGTTTTCTTCTTTAAGAGAGTGAGCAAGTTTCTCAGGATGCAAGTCTTTCAAATAATTTTAGTCCTGAACATACAATTTACACATGCAGTATTTGAACTCGTGTTTTCCACTTTGTTGTTTGCATATGTGCAGCTACATTCTCTTTCCTCTTTTTCCTTCTTATCTCAGTCCTAAGCAATGAAAATATTTGGATGGTCATCTCTACTCTGGAAGGGAAACAAACAGTGTAAACACAGAAACGAACAAGTGTTTGAGGGATTGAAGGGTGATGATTAAAACTAAACAGAGGAAGGGAAAAGTAAAGACTTTAAGAATGACCTTAAAGGAGACAGGGAAAAATGAGAAAGAAAATAACAGTCTGTAAAAGAAAAAGGGATCCACAGTGGAGTGAGAGAAAGCAAATGACAGAGAAAGGACAACAAAGCACAACTGACTAAAGTGGGATTTGAAAGGGAAGCTTCACTTATCTCAGGGTTTCAGCAGTGTGGGTTTTTGTTTATGGGGTTCTTTTTTATGTTTTTTAATGCCTTCACAAGAAAAGGGAGAAATTTTATTTGCAGTGTTATCACAAAAGAAATATGAGTCTGCCAAAACCAATAAGGTGCATTGAAATGTGTGTTTATTATAATAAAGTAAAAATGTGAACCCGTCTTGATTTCATTGGTATATTTTTGCAATAACAGCAGCAATAGCAGCAAAAATAGTGGAGATTTTTAGAGGAAGTAGCAAGAAATACGAGTGATAAATGTAGAATTAATCTTTTTCCAAAAAGGAAAAGAAAAATAAGTATTCAAAGGAGCGGGAAAAAAGAAAAGACACAAAACAAAAAAAAGTGAAATTCAAATATTACACTGGGAAAGGTGGTCAAAGAAGATAAAAAATAGAATATAATTAACTTCCAATCATTTTTTAAATTTAGGAATTATATCATTCATCTTAATCTCATCACAATATCACGTCTGAGTGCCTAAAGGCCAGAGAAGATTTAATTCACCCCTTTCCCCTAAGAGGCAATTAAAAGATGATGACATCAAGTCATTATTCCTGTTTAGCACTTTGGCTGTGCTTTTCCTGTGGCAGCAAAAGAACTGTTTTGCTGTGGAGCATTCAGTGCATGGATCCCAGTTCAGCAATAGCAGCTTCAGAAGGCTGCATTGCTGCCCCAGTTTGTTTACCAGTTTGTCTACCTGTACTGGGGAAAGAGACCAGCCAAAGTAAATCTCATGGATCTGTGAGACTTCTCCTCGCTTTCCTCTCCTCTCGAAAGCCCAATTAAATCCCACTGTAGCCATCACCCATACTACTACTCTGATTTCTGGTGATAAAATACCCCTGTCCTTTCACACACAGATAGGCTGAATACTTGAGAAGGATATATCTCCTTTCAATGTGGAGACAAGAAAAGTTTTAGGAATGAAAACCCTCTGATCACTGAGTGTCAGGAACTCTGGTTTCAAGAGGGCCTATGCTCTTCTCTGATGTAATTGATATCCATTATGACTACTTTGGCCAATGTAAAATTTGGTTCATTGCAGAATCATAGGTATTGGGAGGGAGAAATGGCTATTTGAAAATAACAAATCTTAGAAGTTATATTAACATGAGCCTAATTTATATTTTTAACATTTACAACTATTCAAACACATTTTCACATTAATTTATAAAGATTTTTTAAAATAAACCTTAAAACTCATGTCTCTATGAAGATTTATATAGAACATTACTTATACACCTAACTAAGCTCCAATGACCTACCACTCAGATGTCCTCAAATGAGGAACAAACAGGATAAGAAATATTGAGGGGAAGGGGGATTAGCCTTCAGAAGTATTTTGTAACATTGAAGAAACTGTCCTTGTGATATTAATGAAATGAAGGCTGAGTATTATGATAGAGAAGACAAATAAATATGGATAAAGTAATCCCAGGTTATAATCCTATTATAAACTCTTACAGGAGGAAAAACTTTTCTCCAGACCTTGCACAAAAGTGGGAAGTTGTATTTCAAGAAAAGATAGGTATAGTGTGGCATTTCCATTGACACTTATTTTACTTTTCAAATTACCCAAAATTATTCAGAATAAATTAGCACCATTGTGCTGTCAGATGCAAAGAAGGTGAAAAGCTTCCTGATTACTGCTAGAAAACCAGGAAAAGTGAAGATTGGAATTTTAGTGGCATTTATAAGAACATCTGTTCTGGGATCTATGAAGCTGGCAGTGCTGACTGTGTACCTAGAGAGAGGAAAGGACGACTGCATGGCACACAGAGGAGAGGCAGTGTGGTAGGGACAGCAGAGTTCATATCCAGCACCCCGCTATTGATTTGGTCAGGTAGAGCCTCTGAATAATGCAGGCAAAAGGAAAGACATGACAAAGCAAGTTTCATCAATTAAAACTCAGAATGTCTGTGGTGGTTCTTTCTGATTTGCACGCTGAGATTGATAGTGAGAAACTTGCCAGCTTCAAGAACATGCTAGTGAGATTGTAATCAAAAGTCTCTTAATTTTTGCCCAGCAAAATACTGGTTTTCCTGGACACGGAATTCTAATGAATTCTGACCCAGAAAAAGCAAGCACAATGGCAGTAAAAAAAATAGAAATTGGAGAAGACAATGAAGACATGGTTTGATTTTCCATGCACTTGGTATGAACAACTGCACTAATCACTATTTTTCTTCATACTCACAATGATTCTGCTGCTGTCACAATTTCTGGCCTTATACAAACTGTAGACAGTATTCTCCCATTCATGTTGTCTCCATTTCATGCAACTTGAAAAGTTCCAGGAGAAATGTACTGGTGAACTCAGTATTTTCAATCATCATATAAAAACACTTCTTCAACAATGAAATCTCAATGACATTATTCTTATGATTTTTGGGGCACAAATAACAATTGCCAAAATATTCATTGGGTTTATTGATCTGCTTTCTGGAATAAACTAGACAGAGAAACAAGTCTACTGTAATTTGGTGAGTGATGTTTTTTGTAAAATAATAATGAGAAAGTCTTTTTAAAATGTACCTGAAAGATGAGGCTAGATCCAAAGAGAATACAGAAGATTATTTTAGGGTGGGATAGGATGAAATCCAAAGAGCAGGGTAAGATCAAAAAACAAATAGAAGTCTGTATATACTGTGGAAGAAGTCATGAAAATAAATTGAAGCTTGAGGGAAGGATGGAATGGAAAAGGACAAAACTAATAATTTATTTACCAATCCAGTCATTTAAAATTCTAATTTATGTACCCATCTATCTCACTCTATGCTGTGTGTAACAAAACTTTCATCAATACAACATAAAGACGTCAAGTCCTTGAGCTTTGTCCTCCTCTTCCCCTGGAAGCACTGGAGGATATTATTAATGATTGTGCCTGCCTCAGATCTCCCTCTCTTGAAGGTGAGGAAGCTGAGCAAGGGCCGTTATTATCATCTTTGGCTCTGATCCCTTTACTTCAGACTGTCTTTAGACACGGGTTTGGAAATACCTGAAGAGAAATGAGCTCACTGGGGAAATTATCAGCTTCAAAAAACCAAACACCCCTACCAATCACCCCTCAGTAAAACAGTTCAGACAAACTCATTTCTTACAGGACACTTTCTTTCCAGGATGTTGCCAGCTGGAAGAACTATCGCTGTGTGACTGTTCTAACCTTGGGCCACGCTGGCAGGGCTTGCAGCAGAGCAGAGCAGTGTGCTGCTGTGACACGAGCATTGTGGTTCCCACCTGCTTCCCTCGAGGGACTTCTGCGTCTCTCTTGGTTCAGCACCACAGCAGTCCACCACAGTGGACATTACAGGAACTTTAATTTTACAGTACAACGTACTGTGCCTCCAAATGCTGTGGTTATGGGATTAATGACTCTCCCTTATGCTCTGCAGTCTGAACCCATAGTTTACAAGTGCTAATAATCATATCATTTCATGTCACACAGACATCCTCTTATGTCTCCTATTAACACCTAGTTCATTCTCTAAAATATATTAAGGTACCAATTAAAACCATTATGTTCACTCTTTATCTAATAATATTAAACAGTGATTTTTTTTAAAGCATTTTATGAACTGATTACTCTGATGTTCCAAAAACTGAGACAACTACACTTGAAGAATAAGTGAATCACTCTGTTTGTTAATTTTATAGGTGGGACTGAAACTCTCACCCCAGTAATTTATAAGCTGAGAACTTTAGAACAAATTTATCAAACACATTATTTGATAAAACATGATTGGACTTGTTAAACATATTTCACCAGCCTCATGTGAAACTTTATAGTAACATAAAATTTTAAAAGAAAACAAACTTAGAAGCAACTCATAGCAATATCACTCATAGCAATATTGCTCGAAACAATAGAAAATCATGACAATAAAGGCAATTCTATGATCAGAATGGTCAACTCAACAAGAATGAGATTTTCTACAGGTAGTTCTATGTACCTACATCACCTTACATTGTAATCACCTTCTTGGAGATCCATTTTCAAGAAAACCAAACAAATAAGCATAACATATATTTCAAACAAAAGTATCAATTTATAAATAAGTATTTAACATTGTTACAGACATACTGGAATCCTAACACAAATAAACCTCATTCAGAATGCAATTTGATTATATTAAATGACTGTGTCCTTCCAAATCTTAATTTTCCCTCAGGTTATAATCCAGTTCGCTTTTCCAGTTTAAAAGCACAATCTTTTTCCATGTAACACCAGCTATGACTTGCATAACATGTTTTTAGTCAAATTTCAACTTTCTCAGGTAAAAACATCCTTTACCTGAGAGATGATACTATTGAGATCTAGTCTTAGTCCCCATTTTCTTCAATTCAAACAGGTCATAAAACTCTCAATCTTAAATTGATAGTCAGAAAACACAAAGAAATCTAAAACTGATTTCTTATTTAAGTACATTGTTTACATTCAGTACATTTTTATTCTCACTCTGTATTCTCACTCTGTAAGCAGGAAGGAAGGTGCTGGAGTGGTGCACAAGTAAGGCAAAAATGCACATTATTTCAGATGCACTGAAATGTTAAGGAGGACTAGTCAAAAATCTCTGGACGATGAAAGTTATCATTTACAAAAAAGACAGTGAAGCACACATATAAATCTTGATTTCATATCTCTTACTGGAGACTCTTTCTCAGAAGCCTAGAGCTTGGAGGCTTATCTTCCAAATGGCACTTTAAATGCAGGCAAAGGTTTCTAAATGCCAATTTCAGTTTTGAATTGACTATGATCAGGATAATTGAGTGCATGGAAGGATATGCCCCAGCTACAACTAATGATACTGCAACTTTCACGACATCTTTACTTTGAGATGTAGAGAGTATCAACAGAATTTGAGCTACAAAACTGGAAAGATACAGGATTAAGAAAGAAATAATGGATTTAATAGCATTTGGGTGACATCTATTGTATTTAGATGAACATCCCTGAAAGTATCTGCATAACATTGCTTTGTCTTTCTGTGTTTCCACAGAGAAGTAATTAACAGAGCTGAGATCACCACGGAGAGTACTAGAGGGAAAAAGCAACCTACAAAGTACAGAAGCAGCAAGTAGAGAGATTATCTGTCCCAGTCCATGATGTGAGCTGTGCTATTTTCTCTGCAGTTCCCTGTTGAGCTGCATAGGTAAATTTTGGGTGTAATCCATAGTAAAGGAAGAGAAGTCATAGAAGAGATCACCAGCAATCCAAGAAGAAGCCACGGGACCATCCCAGCTATTCTGCACTTGATTTGCAGCAGCAGCCAGTGGGTGATATTGATTATTTTTACACAGTACAGTACATAGAACCAAGTAAAGAACCACAAGCTGCTATGGTTTATAAAGCACCAAAGTCCTTGTGCATGAAGTCAACTTAAAAATGTCAGCAGAGACTATGGATGTGCATCAGGACCATCACCTGCTAGATAAATTTTGATGTGCTCAGAAAAAAATCAGGATCATATCAGCAGAAGATATTTTTTGCTTTTGATCCAATTAATTAGATTAACAATTGTAATAAATCCATTTCCAATAAATCCAACAGCAACTTCAATAGCTACAATGCTTATGGCAACAATAAGAAGTGGTGGCAACATCTTGTTGCTTTGGTCATTTCTGCCTGATTAGCCTGTGTAGCTGTGCAGGAAGTTGAGCAGTTCTGACAGTATCTGACTAGTCCCAGGTCCTGCCTGCTCACCTTATATCTAGGAACAAAACGACATCTGGAAATGGTAGCGGATCTGGAAATGATCATGAGAAATTATTGATGTTCTTCCTGAATGTGCAAATCCAAGAAAGACTTAATAATTAATCTAATCTATTTTATGCATCTAACCTTTTAGATGCATAAGATTTGCCTATGCTTTTCCTTAGAGATGTGGGATAGCCAGCTGCATTAACCTACCCATCTAGTGTCAATTGTTTATACTCTTGTCTAGTGTGACAGAAAGCTCAGTGGCTCTCTGGTTACAACAATACCTGACTGTGAGGGACATGCAACATGAAACCCAACAGAGGCACCAGTACATCTCAGCAAAGGCATCTTATATTGTAACTAGTATCTTTCAGGCTGCATTGAAGGTTTATGAATTATAACTTTACCAATTAGTTGCAACCACTTTAACAAGGAGAAAATTATACACCCTCCAGCCCTATTCTAGAGGAGCACTTCAGATAACAAAGCTGTGTTTATCCAAGGATTATTTCTGCATTTAGCTGACCACTTCTTTCTTATATGTAGTCACATATATGGGATCAAAAGATGACAGTAGCTCATGTGCAGAGGACAGGCTAGTCAATTAGAGCAGTCCACCTAACAGAACTCTGTTAAAAACCCCATCCTCTGCAGCTGGTTCACTTTCTCAGCTTCTGTCTCACCAGCATGCCACACAGTTTGATACTGAATTTAGACCTGTTCTACTTTATAGACTGAAAATTGTCATCCATCTTCATCCATCTCTTTGTCTGATGCTGTCATGAGCACAGTCCAGAACAGTGGTGGGCCTCACTGATCTGCATCCTGCATTAGTCCTTATTTATAAACAAATATGTCTGGTTTAGAGAACAGTGTGTCCTCACCTTCTCAATCCCAGACTCATGAATCCAAATCATGAATACAATATTGGAAAATTTATATTGTTGATATATTATTTCTTGAAATAGAGAAATACTAAATACAATGATGAGTGTGGCAACAGGGTGAGAAGAAGCTGACATCATTAGGCCACTGGAAAAATCTGAAAGTTCATTTGGCAGTAAAATATTTACTCATTTTTTGGGAAAGTTGATATATATTTCTGGAGTCCATTTCTCAACAGAGTAAAACCTTTCACAGTAATGATAGACTGAGTTTCTAATCTGTACATGGTAAAAATTGTCAACTGGATTTACTTCCTATCAATACTTTCATGCTTCAACTTTTTATTGAATTTCTAAGACAATAAGTTAGTAGTTATTCATTAACCTGTTAAAATTAAAAGCTAGATTTAAAATCTTCATAGTTTTTGTCTCTGTCAATCAAAGTTTCATTAAACTTAGATTTCACTTTAAGTCCTTTTAATGTCAAAAACTAAGAGTTTTTTTCTCAAAAAAAGGAACATACTTTTGTCATCACAACATTGCAAATTGTAAAAAAATACTTGAGATATATTTACAAAATATTGTATATAAGTTTCAGATTTAAAAAGCCTAAAAGAATAAAACAAACAAACACATTTAAACTAAGAAAACACTAATATGTTTAGTCTTTTAAACATTCTTTACCAGAAGTATTGAAGAATGGAAAAGACACATCCTACTGAGGAAAAAAAATAACAAAGTCTAGCTCAATGACTACTGTTTATTTTAATGCTTTATGCCTATGGCTTCCTGGATACAGAATATGCATTACATATAGTACTATATTAGTCAGTTAGTTCAAAAATGTAGTTTTTAAGTTACTCAAGGGAACATGAAAGTAACACTTTATTTTTACGTAATGTGAAAACAGCACTGCAATTATGAAGTGGGAGAATCTAAGCCAGAAATACATTCTAGAAAAGTGCATGACTGAAGCAAATTCTCAGAGGTTCAACAGTTACAAAATTCTGTTCTATCTTCGTATCAAAAACTAAAATTTGAAAGACAACCATATCTGAGCTTTACCTGCTGATTTGATTTTCCTGTATGTGAGACCCAAAGTGGGAGCAATTTACTGAGAACGAAGTAACATTCCTACAGAAGAACATTCCACCATGGTGAACTCCCACCAGCTCCTTCAGAAAGTAGCTGCCACTCAAGCTATGCACCCCGGTGGTATTTAACCCTCATCTCAGGTGAAGGAAAGAGCCTGTTACTCAGTGCTCTGTCAGGATCCTCAGTCTAATGTGCTCTGCTCTCAGGAAAGGCTACTAAATTTTGTCTTGCTTTGTGCCTCAGTAACTCAGGAGCTCCACAATAAACTGCTGTGATCTCCAGGGGTTCTCCAGAGGATGAGTTCACTCGTGGATGCTGGTGACACACACAGCCAGGCACTGAGATACAAAAGGCTGGGTTGTGTGTCTCTGCAACTTGAGCACACCCGACGTTGGTCCAGCCTGGAAATTATCATCATCTCATCCCCTGGTAGGCAGATCCTTGAAAGTGCTCATTCCCCTTACTGCTCTTTCCTGACCTCACAGATAGGGTTGCCACATTTATGCTCATTAGCTGACCTCCTTTAGGGCTACAGAGTTAATCATCATCGTCAGGCCAGATTTATCTGGCAGAGGAGACACAAGGGACCCTAAAATATATCAGACTTCCTTGAACTTATCCTCTGAGAGAGCACTTGAGTGAATTAATTAAAGCAATTGAGTCACAAAGTAAAGCAGACCATAATTTCTTTAAAATAATCACAGTACAATGTTAACATGAGCAAATTATAAATACTAGAGAAAATTGTCTGAATTTATACAACAATTCCCCTTGAAACATAAATCTCACTTAATGAGAACAGAGAAGACCCAGAGAAGACAGGTTCAGCTCACAGATAGCACCTTTCCTCCTTTGATTCATGCATTGCAATTAACAACAGTAATAAATATGCTTCACACAATCCATATAAGGGTTTTAATTGTTGAAGTAGTAGAGAATTTTTTGCAGCAGACCAAGCAGTTTCCAAGTCTTGTGAAGCTCATATCTTGTGAGCCTGTTCAGCTCATATGAGATCCACAATTCACCAGTTAGTGGTATCTGGTTAATATGTTGGTATTTTACTGTGAGCAAGAAGTGCATGAATACGGTATTGACAGATTTATTTCTATATTGTTCAGAAAAATGCATGCCTTGGAAATGTTGCTAATGAATCATCCAACTATGGTCACAGTTTCACAATTTTTAGTGAAAAGTAATTGTCTGTGGCTTCATTGAGGATAGAAGAAATTGCAACATGTCCAATATGACTGGCTTTTTCTACTCTTAAATTTGTTTCCACTATTTTTTGAAGAGCTTTAATTTTGGTGTGATGTGACAGATACTCAGACTGACACTGCCCTTCGGTATCCTCATTCAGCTTTCATGCTGCAGTGCATCATTTGGGGCTATCATCAACACCAATCAAAATGCAGATCAAATTTAAAAATTTAAGGCTTTATAATGTGATAGCTTCAGCACATTCAGAAAAGAAAGAACCAAAACTCAGCATGTTAGAGATGCGCAGGTTTCAGAGGGACCATATAGCACCTTTCAGTGTCTAAAGTCACTAAAGAAAGTTGAACAGAGACTTTTGACGAGGATGTGGAGTGATAGGACAAGGGGTAATAGCTTTTAATAAAAATAGGGTTGATAGAGTTTAGATATTAGGAAGAAATTCTTTCCTGTGATGGTGATGAGGCACTGGAACAAGTCCAGAGAAACTGGGATGTCCCCATCCCTGCATGTGCTCAGGGTCAGGATAGATAGAGCTTTGAGCAACCTGATCTACTGGAAGGTGTCCATGCCCATGGAAGTGGGGGTTAGAACTAGGTGGTCTTTAAAGTCTCTCTCAACTCAAATAATTCTATAATTCCGTGATAACTCAGTGATGGGATCCTATAGTCTTCCTCCCGTCTCCTATCTAAAAGCAAAAGAATACCCAGATGTAATCCTGGAATTTAATTTTGAGATTACATCAAGAGAGAAAAAATCATACAAGAATTTCAACTTTTTACTTAGATCCTAATAATACTATGATTTCGTTCAGCATGTGTTGACCATTTGCTGATGACTAGTGTGTAATTCTACAAAAACTGAATCTACCGGATTCACAAAAGAAACCAAGAAGGAACATTACCTTGATCACGAGGATTCCATTTCCTGGTGAAAAGAGACAAGGGCATGAGAATAATTTGTTATTGTTTGCTCATCCCGTGTGATAGAAAAAAAAAGAAAAATGTTTTATTTTGTGTTGGAGGAAGGACACTGCTTTCCAGACAATCACAGTTAATTAAATTCTGGTGGTGTGAGAGGCTACAAGAGCCTCATGACATTTGTTCACCTCTATATCATGAGCTCCTTAGCAAATAAGCTTTTTACAACCTGTAGTAAATTGCACAGAGCATTTATTGTATCGTAAAGTCCATCTCTGATGGAAACCTCTGAGCACCAGCATAAGACAATGAAGTACAACTACTATTAAGGTATTAAGATCCTTACACTGAAATAATTGAGTAAAACAAAACATGGGAGAATACATCTTGTAAAAGATGCACAACCAACCTACAAAAGAAAACTTGCAAAAATTGTATAGGAGAGCCATTAACCTCTGTGTTTAACAAACATGGCCAGAATCAGCATTTTTGGTTCTACTAAGGGCTGATTGCATCTTCAACACTTTTTAAAATGGTTTATCAAGTGTTCCTCACAGGTTTGACAAGGTATAGAAGACTTGTGAACCTCAATAAAATATCCTGTCTGTGAAAAACAGCAATAAGTTATGCTGCTGTTTAACACATTCCAGACTTTATATTGTACAAAGAAGTAATGTTGCAAAATATCTCAAAAATAAGTGTGAAAGAGTGATTATCTATTTTACCATTAATTTGCAAGTTGTCATGCTGCTGTTGTTATTGTACTGGAGATAATGTACTGTTAATTTCAGTACCACAAAATTATTTTTTGTTTCTTTTTAGAATGACAGTCAAAATGGAAACCCCAACAGACTCAAGTAATGGAAAAAGTCCTCTGAAATTCATGCAAGGGGTCAAGAAGATCAAATCATGTAAAACACATGAAATGGAAGATGCAACTTTAATGAGGTAAGAATACACACACAACCCAAAAGCAAGGAGCAGGCAAGTGCAGATTATCAGTTGCTCCTTGCCGTGGTCAAAAGGAGATTAATATAAATGATCATTAATTCAAGACAGTATTTGTAAATATTAGTTTATGGTTTAGGCCACACAAAGTGTGAAATGTTTGTAGACCTCCTCTGATCATGTTTCTTGCTATTAAGGGAATCAATACGTCCAAAGGCATGACGTGCTTTACTGAGCTGGATTTCTCTACAAATCAAACAAGATTAAAGAAAGACTGTGAATTTGGTTTACAGTTAAAATTGCACACTAAAAGTCGAAAAATTATAGAAGTAGCAAGTTTCTGTTTGACAGTATTCTCAACTGATCCAGCTTCTCTACAGATTCAGGAAATTTTCTTTTCTTCTTTCCTCTCCTCAAGGGTTGCTTTATTTCTTTGGCTTAAACAACTCTTGTTGTTGCAATAGGAATTGTTTTTCATATGTCCTTAACTACACCAAAAGGTTAGACAGGCACTCCTGGCTTCTCTTTTACCAAACTATAGATGCAAGTAAAGGTCTCTTATTTTCCATATCCATTACATTTTATGGCCAGTGCATGCCTTTCCACACCACTGGATTTTCCTGTTCACAAAGTTGTCAGGGACTATAGTGAAACTTCACGCAGTGATCCTTGCACTAGACTCAGCACTTACAATTTGCGCTTAGCTTCATCCAAAGAGTAAATATACATTTCTTACACAGGTGACAGACTTGTATATTGGAGCATATTTTTGAGCCATGTTCCTTTATCTTGTGTTACATTTCAAAAATCCTGCCATCACCAGCAGTTGTCCATTTCGTGACCCCAGTTTGGAAATAGCATTCTTAAAACTATGTCTATTTATTACAGTCTTTGTAGCATACACCTTGTCTTAAGATTGCTTATAAACTACCAGCACCTAAAGATAAGCACAATCCTCATAGTGGATTTTTCTTATGGGTTAGGCTACTTTACTTAATCACAGTTTGTGTAGATAAAGCACATGAAACAGAACCCATATTTTAATTTTCACTACCACTTCACTATCTATTTATTCTTGAAAAATGAAAAAAGCACTAGGAAGTGATAAAAATTACAAAATTTAAAATAAGTTAAGTATAAAGTGCTAAAAATTACTTTAATCTTCTTACAGTGCTGTGGTGGACTGAAGAAAGGGGACATATTGATGAATTAAATTTCTTTCTAAAATGTAAATAAGCCCTGCCTCATGACAATACTTTTTAACGTTCAGGTGTATTAGTTTCATGTAAACTGCTTCATATATCATTTTACGTTTAAAAGAAATGGTCTTTGACATTCTTTTAGGAATGCTATTGTAGTCTTTGTAAATTATAATTGAAATTGAGAAAATATAAATCTATGTTTCCTGTTGCAATGAATCTATCACATAGAAGCACTCAGTGAAAAATGTTATGTGATGATATCATTAAAGAATTTAACATCAGGATGCTGCATAGACAACAGCAAATAAATATTTTTTTCATTAAAAAATAAGTGCTTACTTTTGCCAAAGCTGTAACTTTATTGTATATGTGCCTTTTAGTATGTATAAGTACTAAGAGCATAAGACTTTTTGAAGGCCATCACCACTTCAGCACCACTGGCAAACAGCTCCACACTTACTAATGCTGGGTTCACTTGTGTTTATATAGTCAATGTGCCATTTTGACAGCCAGCTGCAATTCAAATCCCTTTTTCAATACTCTGCACCACCTGTGATGAAAATTTAAATTAATCCTGATTTTTGTGGCTTACTAACACTGAATCCAGCAGAGAGAGAATGTTTTCTGTTTGGAAAAATTTACATTGGAGCTCCTCTTCATAAGCAGTATGAAGAAAGCAAAAGTGTGTATCCTGATAATATCTTTTTTTTTATACACACCAGCTCAGTTACAGTCTTTGTACAATGCTGAGGCTGGGTTCACCCAGGTTTTTGGTTTGGATTCCCAAACATAAAGAAAACAAAAAATAAACTCCAGTTCAGTCACTTATTTTGCAGTAAGCAGATGCCACATTGCTGGGAGGATTTGCTTGGGTAGCACAGTACAATGAAACCCAAAACAACTGTGTCCAGATATTATGTCTCAGTGTCCTATCAGCTTTTTAACTTCACAATAATGAAATGTTACTTGGTGTGATTGCTAGAGCTAGGAGTGAATGATGAATGAATCAGAAAGCTGACAAACCCTTGAGAAAGTGCTCAACACAATGACACATCTGCTTACTCTATCCAAAGAGCAAAAAGTTACATTCTTCTCAAGTGAGAAAGATGGAGACAAATGATGGTCTCTTCCTAGGACTGACTTGGAATATATTCAAAATCACAAAAATCTTGTGCATTTTTTCCCTATGTTTTATGTTAAAATACAAAAACCACAAGATCAATTTATCCAGTCAGAAATTAATTTCTGCATATGGACTTTTCCTGGGGCAGTAGTAGTCATGCTTCCATAAAGCGAAGTACTAACTAAAGTCTTCAGCAAGGGGGAGTAGACAGCTGTGGAGGCTGTAATTTGTGGGTGCATTAAAAACTCATATGAAAATCAATAGGGTGGATAATTTATTGTCTCTTCCAGTACACGAAATAGGTAACATCAGATGAAAGAGGAGTTAAAAGCAAACAAAATAAAGTGGTTTTCCACATAACACAGAGAGATGGTGTGGAACTCCTTGTCATAAGATATATCTGCAAGAAAAGTCTGCATGGATTCAAAGGATGAACAGACAAGCACATAAGAATGAAATCAATTGGGTGTTACTTAAACACATAAAAACCATTTCTGGTTCACATAATTCCTGTAAAAGTTTAATGTCTGGGAGAGTAATAGAAGCAAGGAGAATTTATATTTGCCCAGTTTTTGCAACCTTCCCTCAGCTCTCTGCTCGTTATCAAGGAGAGGTAATTGCAAAGGCAGAATTTTGGTCCCAAACAATGTGACTGAAATAATGCTACTGACTTATCCTGACTCATGATATCTTTTAGTAAATAATGATAAATCATGGTTTCAGTTACGTCAAACTAAAAAATATAGCCCCAGTGTCACATCTATAATTACAGATATATTTATCTGTGAGGAAGGGAGAACTTCTGTGAGAAGGGACAGTTACCCTGCAAGATAGGGTGGAAGAGTGGATTAATGAGAAGCTAATGAAGTTCAACAAGTATAAGCTCCTGCACCTGGCAAAACATAATCCAGGAATGCAGCTAGGCTGGGATGTATACCTGGCTTGGGGAGAAGCTCTGTGGAAAGGGACCAGGAGCTTCTGAGGAATATATGTGAATAGGGTACTGCTACAGCAAAGAAAGCCAACAGGATCCTGGGTTGCATCAAAGAGTGCCTTAGCAGCAGAGATAAAGAAACCATTGCACCACTCTGCTCAGTGTTTTCCAGAGCACACCTGGAAATTAATCTTTATCCCCTCTATTAAAAAAAAGTTAACAGGATGGAGAGGGTCCAGAGAAGAGACAAAATGATTATCCAAGGACTGAAAAGTCTACCATGTAAGGAAAGGCTGAGAGAACTGCTTGGTTCAGTCATGAGAAAACAAGACTTAGGGGAGACCTTGTCACCATGATCCCGTATTTAAAGATTGGCTATAAAGAAGATTTCCTTTTAAAAGGAATGCCATGAAAAAGATGATAGGTAAAAGTTACTCCTGGGGAGATTCTGGTTTACAGTACAGGAACATTTTCCACAGTGAGAAAAATCAACCATTGGAATAATGGTATCAGGTGTATTCCCAAATGTTGGACACTTTGAAGTTTTAATTGAACGGAGTGCTGGTCCATACTGTCTAGACTTGTGGTTTTACTTTTGCCAAGGAAGGTTGGACCAGATAATCCTTCATGTCCCCTTCCAACCTGGCATTCTATGATTCTCTGATGGATTCTATTTAGATTAGGAAATGAACATGACCTGAATCCCAGAAAACAGTTTAATCCCATTGTGCCAAGGGCTGTAAATACATGCACACCAGTAAGAGCAATTTTATCCCACGTAGCATACGGACAAAATTAGTCCCAACTACAATTTTATTGGCTTCAGAATGGCTTCCCAAATGAAACAAATCTGTTCATTCAGAAAGATTCACACTGCTGTTTCAACTCATTGCTCTTCATATCCAGCAATAAAACAGAAGCTCAAATTCTGATTCAGTTGTATGACCAGTGCAGTAAAATACAGTGGAATTATTCTTCTTAGTTTACAGTGTAGTAAACAGAATAAAGTTCATTTCAGAAATGTCAATTAGTTATTCAATTCAAACCCAATTATTGTTTTTATTACAGAACACCTCATTCTTGTTTTAGATGCTATTTCCAAGAGTGTTCAACTATTTTGCATTTAGTTCTACTATGCACATCTGTCTAAATCCACAACTTTCACTGGGAAAGAAAAAGCTTAAAAAACTCTCCAGCATCTTTGTTGCAGATTTTATTTTCCCAGATTTCAACTTTAAAAATTATTATTATTTGGGATTAGAAAAAAAGTCTGAATACCCCAAAAATATTGACAGATTTTTTCAAATTTGTAATATCAAAACCTGTAATTAGTTTTCATGGCTGGACAACTCTGATTGTTGAGATGGTCTCAGTGCACATAGATTACAATCAATAATTTATTAATAAAAAAATAGAGTAAGAGCACAATTCAGTGCTCAGATACATATGAGACTGTGCAATGTCTCCCCATGGCAGAGAATGATTTATCCTGCTTCTATCAGATGATGCTGGTTTGCTTATGCCAGAGCTAGTGCTCAGCTAGTCCCCCATCATGGGGACTTTTTCACTGAACTGACAGAAAATTTACACTCTGAAACAAGTATGTGAATTCTGCAAAGTTAGCAAATTAAATCAGCTCAGTGCAAACACTGAGATGAGCACCAGAGGCAGCTCCTATGTGGTGCAGCTGGGAGCAGGGTCTGGGAGAAGAGAGGGCAAAACTGAGCTGCTCTTTACATCCACAGCACATGGACACACATATGGACACAACTGTACCATGCAAATATGCAACAGCACACTTCTGGCAGGCTGCAACATAATTCTCATAGTGTTTCATAAACAACTTCAGGCACCAATTAACTATTTTGTCTTAAGGTCCCCTGGGCCCCAGACAAGACAGATACTCTGTGCTGTAGATCCAGCCAATCTGCTCTGTGTGGAGACACCAGGTCATTTTGGTTATTTTGCTGTAGGGCCAAGAATCCATCTGTGTGTACTAAGCAGCTTAGGCCAATGTGTTCACATTCTGGATGGATTAAAAATAACAGTCCCTGTATGGAAGCTTTTCAATGCTGTTTAAAACCTAACCCTCAGCTGTCTGTTATCCCAGATTCATCTTTCATCTATTCTACTTACCTTTATCCCCTATTCAAAGCTGGTTAAATATGGGATTCCAAAATAAAAGCTTATTTATAAATGTTTTAAAACAGTGTTATTTCACCAATTCAGAAGCTTAATATTGGCTTCAATTAACCAAACTTATATTAGAAGTTACAGAAATGCAGTTTCTCCCCTTCTTTCTGTCACTCTTAGACAGGCAGTGATTTAAGGGGTAATTTTCAGTGTGTATTTGAGAGACAGAGTTTTGAATCAAGTAAAAATTTATGGACTGAGAGCTTCCAGAGTTGTTTTGTGAGACACTGAAAGCATTTCTGATGTAAGCTATAGATACAGCAATTCCAGAGGTTTGTTTGCAGCCCAGACAGCCAGTACATTATATTTATTTCCCTCCCATCTCCACTCCCCTTCTGCACCTTTATTATGGATATGGTTCCATCACATCTCTTTCATTCAGGAAAAGCTTGGGTCTGTCTGACTTTTATAGTTGGAATTGCTTATCAAGTCACAGCAGCTACATGCTCCTCTTCAACTCCACTCCCTTTTCTGGATGAGCCAGAAGGTCAATTTGATGACTAAGGACAGTAAAACTCAGTTTGTCATTCTGCTGTGCTTCACCAGGCTGGCTTATTTTTAAGTCTCTCTTCCTGTGGTGGAAAGTTCTTGTGCTCATATTTCATTGTCTGCCAAGGGAACATCCATCCTCTTATCTGATATCACCTTGCCCCCTGGTGACATATTCTCATTCTTCTCCCCATCTAGGTCCTGCAGGTCTGACTTCATTTTCTGCAGCATTTCCAGTCATTTGTTTGGGTTTTATTTCAGTTTGCTTTGGGTTTAGAACATACCCTTTTTTTTTTACTTATTCTGTCTCTGTGATATCTAGTTGAGTCAGGATCATTTTGGCTCCAGTCTGCAAGAAGAGCCCAAGTTTCTGTGCTGCTGTCAACCACAACTATTTATATATTAATTCATACAGGCAGGAGTTCAGCCATGGAGTTTAGTTATTACAGAAATCAGAAGTGGCTTTGCCTTTATCAGCACAGAGAGAGATGGGGAATGATACTTGCCATGTAGGAAATTCATTGGGAAATGGGAGGTATAAAAAGTGTTGGGAAGAAAAGTGCTAATGTGAGTCACTGATAACCTGGAGGCACAGAGGGGAGTGTCACTTGTACATCCTGAAAAGCTTTGTGTGTTGGGCTAGGCTCTGACTGGTTTTCACTGAGTTTATTCAGGTCCTTTCCTTGTAACTTCCATTTAACAGATGGTTATAAAACAAGTAGAGAGATCTCTTGTGTTTGTGGGAAATGCTGTGTCAGGAGCTGGTCACCATTCTTCCCACACAAAGAATTCTGAGTTTACATTAACGTGGGCATTTGAAGGGCTTCCTTCACTCAGGGTTCTGACTCAGCATGTTCCTGCACATTAAGGAGGTGCCTTCTCTTTGCATCTGCTAAATACAATTTCTGAAGGCACTAGTTTCTAGTGAGACCTCTAGAATCCCTTTCATTAGTGTGTGCAATTTATCTATACTACATTATCCCATTATCCCTCAAAAAAAAGAAAATAAAAAGGTTGTATGGGCTCTGAGCAAGCCTTATCTGCCAAAGTTGATGGGAAAACCCAGATGACAGAGAAGCTCATTACCTAAAAATATTTTATCATGATAACTGGTTATGAAGCACCTTAAATCAGAGGCAATGTTATTAAAAGCATTTTGCTGTCTTTATTTAATGTCAACACTACACATGTAGCAATGTGAGATATTTCTTCCAAACTGTCCCATTCAGGTAATGAAATAGTATTTAGTCTTGCTTGACTTGGACTTACTGTTTTCATTCTGTTCTGTAATCAACTTTTAGATCTGCTGTGATACAAAAGTGCTTCATAAGTTGTGGGGCTAGTGGAGTATTACCAGAAATAAATATATACATTAGTATATCTGTCCCACACTAGTGAGGATTCTGCATGATGGACAGCACATCAATTTCCAAATATTGAACATGATGGTGAGCAAGGCATCTCCAGATTTTCAGGAACAAACACTGGATCTTTTTGTGTGACCCAAGAATACCTCCTTGAGCTGTACCAAGATAGTTTTCACTAACACCTACTGTGTTTGGGGAGCTAGTTGGTTGTAGCTTTCTTTTTTTTTCCCTCACAGTCGTCTGGGCAGTCTTCTGTTTTCAGAATCCAATATCCAACTGTATTTTTTCTAAGATAAAAGACACTAATAGGATCCTTGATGAAGATATGCAACAGAAAACAATGTAAGCTGTTGGCAGTTCCTAAATCTCCCTGCTGGTTCACTGCATACCATTATTCTGTGCCATGACATTTACTGCTGCTCATGAGAGATGCTGTATGGGGTTGCCAAAGATGCTATCACAGAACAGCACAATTAGAGAATCTGCATGAATGTGACCAGACGAATAATTTAGCATTTTTCAGTCACCAGACTATAGTTCTTGGAAGAAAACTGTATGGTGGCAAAAACAAAGGAACAATACAAAACAAACAAGCAAAAAAATCCCAGGTGTCTGCCTGGAAGGGAGACAAACATTTTGACAAACACAGGAATTAATACAGAAGTTTTGCAGAATTGTGGCTTAGGCAGATTTGTTTTCCCAAACAGATTCATCCATCCTTAATCAGCAGCCCCAGCTGTCCCTGCTGGGAAAATCTGCATCTCTTTTCCTGCCTGTTGCTGGCTGTGCTGAACTGGCGTTTCTAAAAGTAATTACCCCATAAAGTGTAGTTGAACACTCAGAAATACCAAGAATTGTTAATTCTGTGCCAGCTATGCTGGTTCGCCTAGCTGAAAATACCAGTTGATCTCAGCAAGAGAAGCAAGACTCACAGGGTGACAAGGGAAGCCAGGACTTTTCTAGCAGGAACAGGTCATGCAGCAGCTGACTGGGGAAGGGGTGCCTGGCTGCATATGAAATGCAGATCCAAGACAGTCTCTCAGTCTGCACTTTACAGAAGTGCTACACAAAAGAAAGCAAATTTTGTGTGTGTGTGTCTGAGCATGGACACACCTGCTCCAACTGGAGAAGGGTCTGGAGCATGAGTAATGTGAGGAGTAGCTGAGGGAGCTGGGGGTGTTTAGCCTGGAGAAAAAATAGGCTCAAGCCTTATCACTCTCTAAGCTATGTGAAAGGAGTCTGTAGCCAGGTGGGGGTCAGCCACTTCTTTCAGGTAACAAGCAAGAGAATGAGGAGAAATGGCCCAGTACCAGGGGAGGTTTAGACTGGACATTAGGAAAGAGTTTTCAAGTATTGAAACAGGGTGATTCTATGAAACACAGAACTAAGCTGTTGAAAAATTAATGTTCTTATTTACTGCAAATTATTTCTAGTGGTAATATTCTATTATCTTTTGAAATAATAAGTTGATTTGAAAAACTACAACTTTTATTGTGTTCTACCTGTAGTATAAAAGTAATGATATACTATAGTAAGAAAGTAGTTTACAATGCAGAAATCAAAATTCAGTAGGCAAATACTTCAAATCACATTGCAGCTGAGATATACGATGATGTTGTCTGCTCTTATTTGTATTGTTTAAACATGATCTGCACAGCTACAGTCTCACAGATACATGGACCACATTGTCAAATTTGCATGAGAACAGCAGCTGTCAAACAACAGTAATTACAAGAAAGTACCAGGGTTAAAAGAGACAGCTATGAATTCTCTTTGGCAAAATTACTGAATTCATCAGAATTAGCTTCTACATGACCAAATGGGATAGAATCACATCTACAGCATGAGGGTCCTCCAAGTACACGAAAGTTAGCATTAATTAAAATGCTTATTTTCCATCTGTACTTCGTAAACCATTTCTACCCAAACTGCTCTCTGTGTGTGCATTCCAGCAGAAAGTTTGCAATCTAGACATTTCCATTAAGATCCACTTTTTCAGTAACAAGATGTGGCACACAAAGAGCAATCACAGCTAGGAGCGGGGGAGATCATCACTCTGGGTGCGAGGAGCCATTTGTGTGCCTCCAGGCCAGCTATGTGACAAGTCAGCTAAAATACCTCAAGGGCCACAGAACTCTTGGCCATGACCACAGGGATGCCCTGCATATATGATCAGTGACAGAGGACATCCATGGTGACACCACAAAAGCAGAGATTGTGACAAAGCAAACAAAATATGTACAAATAGGTCCTTACAGCTATTCCCTGACATTCTACACCTGTGCTGGTGACTCCAATGAAACAACCAACATGGCCAGATGGACACGGGCTTTCTTTGTCACACCTTCAGCCCATAACCATTTATTTACTTATTTATTCACTCACGGAGTATTTTGTACAATTTTGTGCATTTGTTGCAATTCATCAGTGAGATCAAGTCTCAGTGGAAATATTTGTTTTGGTTTTGGAAGGGTTTGTTTGTTCAGTTGCTTTGGGGGTTTTTGGGGGATGGGAGGTTTGTTGCTTTTGGTTTGTTGTTGTTTTGGTTTGTATTTTAATTTTCATTGCTGGTAATGTTTACATGCTTATAATACCTACCTTTTAGCATGTTTTGTGATTTTAACACAGCATTTAAATAAAGCACCCTGGAACAAGGAGGTAAAAGACAACAACTTAAAATAGGCATCTAAAATTTTGAAGTATGTTTGGTAATCCTTTTACAATAAGTACTACATCCGTTATTGTCTTATTATGCTCACTGAATACCTTTTTAATCCTGTTCATTTTCTCATTGTAATTCCATACAATTATTCTTTATAATTTTACTCTATTATGTGTATTATTATCTTCCAGTACCATGGAATTATAATAAAAAAATTATATAGTTAGTAGTCCATACTACCCTGGGCACCAGCACCTGAAATCTGTACTTTAGCCTGAATTCAGGCACCATGAGGAAAAACCATGATCTTTGTGCTCAGGCTGAGTTGTCACAATTAGTCCTGAAAAAATCTGGTTTGTCCTTAATGTTATTATTATTTTCTTCAGACAGCAAACTATGATCCTTGATGCCAAAGGCTGCATCAGAGTCTAGGAAGCACTGGGATGCTGAGTATCTGTGCCAGCTATGAATGATACATGTGAGAGGAGTGAGGTTGCTCCGTGAGCAGTGTTAAAGTGAGTTTTGATCATCTGATCAAAGAGGGCTGTAAATCAACATCGGCTTTAATGCAGCGAATATAAAGTTTTGTTCCTTCCCAAATGGAAGTGAGTTGCTGTATGTAGGGCAGGACTGTTTATAACATAGTGCACTGCTTGAGTTGTCATTTTGTACTTTGTGCAGAGGTGCTTCAAAAGAGTGAAAGAAAGAAAGCTTGCAAATATAGTTTAAGGGTTTTTTAAACTTTGAGAGACCTGTCTGGCTTAGATGGTTAGGTAGAAATCAGAATTCTGTGTTTTTACAATGTAAACATCAGTCTTTTATTTTGATAGGTTATAGTTTTACATTGACTTCAGCCACTGCAAGTAAGAGACATTCATTTTGTTTGAGGTCCATTTAAGCACCTAAAGGCTTCTAAGATGAAGCTATCTCATCTCTGCTGGTCATCTAGGTCAAGAGAGCTGTCTGTTTTCTGTGTTTGGCCTCCAAGATATGTTGAAGGAATTGGAGACTATAAATGCCAATCTCTCCTTGCTGACTAAAGGAGGAGGTTATAGCTACCACTGTAGAAAGAATAGATAGAGCTGCCATATTCAGTCACTCTTGATCTCCTCAGAGTGCATGAACCTGTCTGTGAATGGAACCAGGAGAGATGGATGTCAGAGTGAGTGGTGTGATCTCCAGGGATGACTACTGTACCATGTTCCGACGTCCCCAAGATGCCTGCCAGAGACTTGCTTGGATTCAGAGGAGGGACAATTTCTCCATGGACATGCAGAGAGCCTTAATGTTCCAGAGAAACCACACATCCAAGCTTCTTATGTCACTTGCATTGACTAACAGGTTACATAAACCCTGCCTTTCTCATTATACTTGAATCATGCAACACAAAGAATAATGCAATCAGGCTCCATAAAAGAAACCTATGTTTAGTAGCCTCACACAGGCCTTTATTCTGACGCATAATATGAGTATTGTGCATGCAGCATGATGTGCTAGGTCTGTCTCAATTATCCAGAGTACTTTCTCTGCCTTAGTACTGTTCTACCAGAGTTAATGCCCATGGGAGCAATTGTCTGAAAAAATGAAGCATGAAAACCAGTTTTGCTTTTAATGTAGCAGAAAATAATTCTGAAAGGCGAATGACACAAACTCCATATTCAAAACAGAGACCTAGAGTACCAAGAAAAAGCACAGAAAAATGATCTGTAGCCAGGATTCAAACAAAATCAGTGAATCCTCATACTGAACATAAGTTCTTTCAATGTAGCAGAGTTTACTTTGATACTAAAGTGTCTTCAGGTCATGCATGTCAGAATAAAATTAAATAAAAAACCTACCCAAACACAGGTTAATATCCATTTTTTTGGAATGGCCTTTTCAAATTTTCATGTGTTATTTCTACTTCTAGAGAGCTGAAGAACATCGACTATTTTAGAAATCTCTGTGGATAACCCAATAAAAACAAAAACAGTGAAGACACCAAAAAATGAAGGCTCTACATTGCAGTTTGTGCCATAGCATAATTTTGCAACTCTAATTTTTATGTTCTCACTAAAATTTCTAATTTACATAGAAAATCCATGGACATGGCTTTTGCCAAGTGCCTAGTAAATTGTGGCGTTCAGAAAAGTCTGACAGCAAAATGCTCCTTTACTGAAAATTGTCCCACCACACAGGAGTCTGCTGAAGTTCTGCACAATGTTCAGCATGTCCATTTGTTCTAAGCCCTGCCAGCTTACAGTGCATTTACCTCTAGTGTACCAGACAGCAAAGAAATTAAACCAGCTTTACTTTAAAGGTGCAAAAGTGTGTTCTGGATAATATCCCCGTGAGTAGAACAAAAAAAAATGTGTGATGAGTTAGGAACAGATGCCAGTTCCTTAAATATTGACTCTATATTTAAGCATCTGCTTATGTGCACATAACTGGAGTTTCCCTGAAGATAAAGCCTTCTGATTTAGTTTGAAGGTCCAGTCCCATTATCTAAAGCACAAATAAACCAAATCTTAATGGCCTATTACTGGCTGTGTACTTAGCCTGGATCAGTTCCAGAATTTGCTTATCTTATTATTGTGGCCAAAATAAAGTGTGACTACAAGCCTTACAATAATTCATTATGGATGCATTCTAGGTTCTCCTGAAGCCACTGTCTTCTTTCTGACAGAATTTCACCAGTCCTAGACCAGCATTTAAGCCAAATACAATAAGAACAAAGCAGAAAATAAATTTTTTTACATTTCAGCTGTTTGCAAACACTTTGGGAAAGTTGTCATTTTTCACTGAAACTTTTTCATTTAAAGTACTCCTGGGCATCTCTCTTGGTGATAGAAGAGATGTAGAACCTAAATTCTAAATGTGATGTAAGAATAAGATGCAAGTTTGTCCCACAGTTGTAATTGTTAACTAACTGTATGTGGGCTGTGCCTGTGCATAAAAACAGTTAATTATCTCACTGATGTCACAGCAAGCAATTTAAAACTGGACCAGCTTGAGACAGGGTGGTGGACTGAACCTTGAGCCACTGTTTCCACTAAGGAACTGAGTAACTGTTATGGGAGCCCTCAGTTACTACAGGCATAACAAATCCCCTTGGCAGCTCATGTCTGTGTGCCAACCAGTTTCCCTCCATTGCATTGACTCATACCAGGTGAAGAGACTGCCATCCTAGAGGCTGCTCCTTTTCCAGAGCTAACCATCCTGTACACTGGCATACATACATTTACATATTCTTGTAAATATTCAATAGGAGCTTCTAAACATGCAGAAATCATCATGCAGAATAGGGTTTTAGACATAGTTAAGGTCATTAGGAGCTATGGCAAATAGTTTAAAATAATTAAAAGCAATGAAAGCAGTTTGTGGTGAAACGAACACCCAGGACTTCGGGCCAGTTGGATGTGGGAACCCAGCAGAACAATATTTTGGGAAGTCCTGTCCAATGCTGCTGGAGATACCACTGAATGAAATCCTCTCATCATGACCCAGATAGTGGCTGACCATCCTAATCAAGAGATTTTACTCTTCATAGAGGCATTATCCTTTGCAAAGATCCAAATACATTAGGGACTTTTTTAGCAACTTTCTCTCCATGAGTGTCTGTATAACACCTAAAGTCACATATGTGTGTCTTCAATTTGCTTCATGTACAGATGCATCAATCTGTCTTCAGTCATGTAGGCATTTATATTTTGCTTGCTTGATAGTGTTTCTTTTACAGAAATTAATAAAAAAAGCTGAGGTGAAGCACAACAATCTCTCAGCCAGCCTTGCTGTGAAATCAAAAGCAGAGTCTGTCCTGGGTTGACTATATAATGCTTTTATCTCTAATCGTCTTGTTCTGTTTATACTGAATAATAAGTTTTACACTTTTAAGACTCTTTTTCAGACAGTGAAGAGGGGAGAGAAGAAGCGCACGGTTTGTTTTCAGACTTCTCTCACTCCTCTATATTCTTGCTCTTGGACTGTGTTTTCTGCGGATGGACAGACAGCCGGACAGAGCTCCTTTTTCTCATTTTTTTTACTTTTAGTTAGTTTTAGCTAGTTGAAGCAAAGAAGTTCTTTGGACTGTAATTTTTTCCTTTTTTTCTTAGACTTATTCAAGCCTGCTCTGGACTGAACACTCAGAAGAGCACCGGCAGCTCCACTTGTGGCCTCCCTGGCCGGGCCTCGGCCGCGGCCCCGGCGTTTCCAGCACCAGAGACAGGGCTGAGATGTCTAGAAGAGCTGATGAGACCCCTGACCCAGAAGTAGATCCATGTGTGGAGAATCCTGAGTGGTGTGGAGAATGGGAAAATATGAGCCAAATCCTGAAAGAATTCTCTGACCCTATAGTCTGGGACTTTCTCTATGAACAAATTCAAAACCCAGCTGAGGTGAGGAAATATCTGAAAGAGAAATATCATGATGACCCTAAGGAGAAAAGGATCATTACAGTGAGCTGGGCCCTGGCATATGCTTATCGCACACTGCTAGATACTCTAGGGCAGCAGACAGAGGAAGAGGGGCAGGGAGATACATTAAGAGCTATCCCAGTCACTCAGGCTGCAGCCAGCACCCCAGGCTCAAAGCCAGCAGCTAAACCACATAGTGAGCCTAAGCCAGCAGTTAAACCAGAAAATAAACCTCAACCAATGGCTGTTGCTACTAGCACTAGAAGTGGGAAGTGCACAGACAAGACCGATCGACCAGTAGATGATGATGATGATGATGACATGTCTGATCCCCTTGAAGGAACCTCTAAGACATATGCCCAAGGAAAGAAAGATAACCAGGCTTAGAGGGGTCCTGCCTCTAGCCAAGTAGAGGCTAGGGAAAATCGTGTTTTCTGGACAATGGGGATTCGTTAGCCTGGCACATCAGAACCACAAGAGTATAAAGCTTTGGTCGACACTGGTGCGCAGTGTATCTTAATTCCATCAAGACATGTGAAGACAAAATCCGTTTCTATCGCTAGTGTGACAGAGGGATCACAAGACTTTACTTTGGTGGAAGCTGATGTAAGCTTAACTGAGAATGAGTAGAAGAAACATCCTATTGTGACTGGCCCAGAGGCCCCATGTATTTTAAGCATAGATTATCTGCGAAGTGAGTATTTCAAAGACCCAAAAGGACTGAGGTGGGCATTTGGGATAGCAACTGTAGTGACAGAAGGCATCCAGCAATTGAATACCTTGCCTGGACTGTCTGAGAATCCATCTACAGTAGGGCTTCTGAAAGGAGAAGAGCAACAGGTACCAATTGCCACTTCCACAGTGCATCATTGACAGTATAGAACCACTTGAGATGCTGTGATTCCCATCCATAAGATGATCCGAGAGCTGGAGAGCCAAGGGGTGGTCAGCAAGACCCACTCACCCTTCAACAGCCCCATCTGGCCTGTGCGTAAATCTGAAGGAGAATGGAGACTGACGGTTGACTACCGTGCATTGAATGAAGTGACTCCACCACTGAGCGCTGCTGTGCCAGACATATTAGAGCTCCAGTACGAGCTTGAGTCCAAGGCAGCGAAGTAGTATGACACTATCGATCTTGCCAGTGCATTTTTCTCCATTCCGCTGGCAGCAGAATACAGGCCTCAGTTTGCCTTCACCTGAAGAGGTGTGCTGTACACTTAGAACCAGCTGCCCCAGGAGTGGAAGCACAGTTCTACCATCTGCCATAGACTAATCCAGAGGACACTAGAAAAGGGTGAAGCTCCAGAACATCTGCAATATATTGATGACATCATTGTATGGGGGAAGACAGCAGCAAAAGTGTTTAAGAAAAGAGAGAAAATCATCCAGATTCTCCTGAAAGCCAGCTTTGCCATCAAGAAGAGCAAAGTCAAGGGACCTGCTCAAGAGATCCAGTTTCTGAGAATGAAGTGGCAAGAAGGACGGCGTCAGATTCCCACTGATGTCATCAACAAGATCACAGCAATGTCTCCACCATCCAACAAGAAAAAAACACAAACTTTCGTAAGCGCCATAGGTTTTTGGAGAATGCACATTCCTGAGTACAGTCAAATCATGAGCCCTCTCTATCTAGTCACCCGTAAGAAGAACACTTTCCACTGGGGCCCTGAACAGCAACAAGCCTTCGTCCAGATTAAGCAGGAGGTCTCTCATGCGGTAACCCTTGGCCCAGTCAGGACAAGACCAGATGTAAAAAAATGTGCTCTACTCTGCAGCCAGGAACCATAGTTTATCCTGGAGCCTGTAGCAGAAAGTGCCTGGAAAGACTCGAGGCCAACCACTAAAATTTTAGAGTGGAAGGTACAGAGGGTCTGAAGCCAACTATACTCCAACAGAGAAGGAAATTTTAGCAGCCTATGAAGAAGTCCAAGCTGCCTCAGAAGTAATAGGCACCGAAGCACAGCTCCTCCTGGCACCCCAACTACCAGTACTGGGGTAGATGTTCAAAGCAAAGGTTCCCT
The DNA here is from genome assembly GCF_014805655.1 of Passer montanus. Classification (NCBI taxonomy): domain Eukaryota; kingdom Metazoa; phylum Chordata; class Aves; order Passeriformes; family Passeridae; genus Passer; species Passer montanus. The sequence continues at coordinate 16,975,641 of NW_024368818.1, read as the reverse complement.
CTACCCACCATGCCACCAGTACTACATGGAGTAAGTAGATTGCTCTCTTAACAGAGCGCGCCCGTATTGGAAAGCTGAATCGCCCTGAGATTCTGGAAGTAATTACAAACTGGCCAAAAGGTGAAAACTTTAGTCTCACTGATGAAGAGCAATTAAATCTGCTTTTGTAAAAAAGCCCCTTTAGAAGTTATCTCCCAAACTTGCCCTAAACCAAAACAAATACAGAGTCACAGGGGAGCTTGTGGTTGATTTTCATTCTTTCTGTTTTCAAATACATGGGGTATCTTTTCATTCTTTAGTCACTAATGACTTTTTCAGATATCATATTTTCAGATGACATTAACAAAAAAAAGTAGAATAAAAAATTAGAAATGTGCAAAAAAGTAGAATAGTGGGTTACTTCTATTACTACTGTAACCCAGGACTGAATCATTTAAGTGAACTGTTCATAGTTGATTAAAACTGAATGAGAAGATGGTCTTTTTGAAACGTCAGAAGAAAAACTGGAGCTTTATTTTTTGTCAATTTATTTTGGTTAATTTTATATTGAACTGAATTGTCTAATTTAATATGAGTCTGTCTTATTCTATATTAACCAATTTTCCTAGTAATTTGGTCCATGAGAAACATTTTAATGACTTTTAACAGAAGTTTTATTACATCCATAATTACTCAAAAGTTCAGATGTAATAAAAGTATTGCAAAGCATAAGTGATCATATACAAGATCTACAGTGAATAAGAACCTCTAATCCATACAAGACTGATCCAAATAATTTTTCTGTGTTCAATATTATTAGTTGGGTTTTTCTAATTTTTAGCTACTTGGAACTCATTAACAAATCTTTGCCTGGAGCGTCTTTTTACTTGCCAGCCTTGTGTGTTTTATAGAATCATATAAAGCACATCAAAATTTTCCTGTAAGGGAAATGTACATCACTAATACAATAGGTATCCACAGGATATTATTCAAGAAGATGTACAAATTAAATGCCATAAATGCTAAATAATTAACAAGGGAAAACAATGGCCTTGTTTAATTTTTTTTTTCTCATCCTTCTATCAGATGCTGATAAGAACCAGGCAACGAATTCAATGAATAAAACACCCATTTAGGAAATGTCTTGGCACACACCCTCTTGCAATTATGACTGGGAGAAATCAATGCAGAGGTATTCAAAGGAACAATTAGATAAGGGACAAGCAACTATAACTACTGAAAAAGAGGTTATATTGGAACTAATTAGAACTTCTGAAAATAGTTACAACCTTGCTACTCTCTGATACACAGAACACCAGCTCCCTGAAAAATTATACTGCTTCCCTGGTCTCTTGGAAGAAAATCACACAAAATAACTTTCATTTCATGCATGTCAGAAATAAAAAATATGCCAGTCATGCTGGCTCACTAACCATTTCCTCAACCTTTTGCATGGTAGTGCTTCTTTTATTATGTCTCTAACTGCAGCAAAAGGCAAGCCATTGAACCCTCATTTTTTCATGGAAATGGTCAAGAGATATTCTTTGTCATCATCTCCCTGGGCTGTCCAATATGGATGGCTATATGGAAGGGAGGGTTGCAGTTCCATGCAATAATTCTTCTCCAGTTCCTGACAACAGAATGCAGATGTCAAGATGATCTCTACCTTTGAGTTGCAATATCATTTGATGTTACCCCTGGGATAAAACCACATGACCTCACTCTCTTCTCTAGACTCAAGGGATAAAGTAGTCCACCTTAAATGTTTGTGATTTAGGAGCTTTAAAGCACACATTACAAAGTGTAGCTCAGCTTCAGAACCAGTGTCAGTACAGCTTTACCAGTGTGATGTTAAGTCTTGGGTATTAAATATGATGCAAAGGCCAGAGTCCATTGGCACATACACACCACGCTGGGGTGGCTGCTCATTGTTTGCTCCTTAGGGCTAGCTCTTGACATTTTTATGGCTTTGGGCTGCTCCTTGCTCCCTGCTAAAGCAATCCATTCAGAGTTCAGAGCTGTGGGCTTCAATCTGATGTCTGTATATATGCTTAACCTACACTATATCAACATATAATATAAAATACGTCCAGGAAAATAGGCATTATTATTATGCCACCAATCTATATTTCCTTTGAATTCCAATTATCTGAAAAAAAAAACCCTTTAAAACATTTACTGTGCACTAATATATGCAGAAACACAATATTATGAATAAATACAATATGATAGGATATATAGAGGCAGCATACAAACATACATTCTTTTTTAGAATTTTATTGCATTTATATGATGTACTTAGGGAGATTTTGCTAAAGAAATTCCCAAAGAATACTCAGTCAATCTAGAAATTTACTAGTTTCAAATATATGACACTTCATGCCATTTTCAGTGGGGCTGCCTAGTATCCCATACATATATATATATTTACTGACATGTATTTAAGGGAGAAAAAGAAGCTTACTGAGAACCTACAGATACATAAATAGCAATTTGTGTTACAGTCTGCACATGGAAGTGGGTGCAGAGAGCTTCCTACAGATCAAACCTTTGAAGGTGGTGAGAATTGTCAGCTGTGCATGTGGAGATTTTCTGCATTCACATCTGTTTGATCCATTCCCTATTCCCTCATGAGACTGAACCAATGGACACAACCATATTTGTTTTCCATCTACAGCCCCTGGGTATGATTTTATGAAGTGTTCTCCATCTCACAGGTTGGCTGCTCAGATTGTTCTCTGAGGACAGGATTAAGACCCAGCTGAATTTTTCAGCCAGTGAGCAATTTCTATGAAAGAACTGGCTTTCAAAATAAACTGCAGTTGTATTTTAGAAATATGGTTAGCCTCTGTCTGACCTGCCTGTATATTGGCATTGTCTCTCTGGGTATTTCTCCTGGACTAATTTGCACTATGTGTCCAAATGCCAAGATAGATATTGCAAGTGATAGGTACATTATATCTAGGAAGAGACAGGAAATCTGATGATGGAGACGGAAGCACTTATAAGTGTGAAAAGAAAAGCTGCATGTAAAAGTTATAAAATGCTAATATGGAAGTTTGACCTTCTGATTTAGAATCCTAATATTTTTTCTCAAAATCAAGGACAAAAAATCCCAAGAGAGCAATGACAAAAAATCCCTTATCAATTCATATATATAAAAGTAAAGGGTATTTTACATTGTTAAACTGTTTAGGGCAGGGACCCTTTTAGACATAAATACTTCTTCATAGACTAACCTCATCCACAGCACATGACAATTGGCCTGGATCTCCTCTGAGCTCTTTTTGTACGATTGTGAAAACTGTTTGAAATAATCTCAGAGTTGCTCTGGAGCCCATATGGCTGAGATTTCTGTAATATGGATCTGTGGCCACGCATTGTGTGCTCTGAGGAAGTTGAATTAGATGACTCAAAGATAATTCCAATCTGAATTGTCATAGGATCTCATGATGCTATGAGGTATGCCAGAATGACCTTGGCATATTTGAAAGCGCAAAGGAGGACATTGGAGGATGAATGAAAACAAATTTAGAGAAGGTGAGGTTTTTTTGTGGATTGGAGGATGAATGAAAACAAATTTAGAGAAGGTGAGTTTTTTTGTGGGTTTTGTTGGTTGTTTGTTTTTTTTTTTCCCCAGCTTACTTTTGGGTGTGGTTGCTGGTGTATCCATGAATAATGTCTTGGCATTGTCTTGGACTGGTTGGCAGGCATTTCTGTGCCAGAGAGCACTAATGGTGGGTACTAGGGTAAATTAGTCTGAGCTACAATTTTTGCTCTTTACTTAGCACAGTAAATTCATGCATGGAAAATACTTTCTTATTTAGATTTGAAAAAAAAGGACTGTCAGTAAAAATAATACTTTTTGTGGTGAAATGTGTACTTATACTTTACAACATCAAAAGAGGCAAGATAATCTAATGGCTCTTTCTGGACTGTAATAATATGAAAATATTAATGGAAAATTTAATACACAGAATGTACAAAGTTACTAAAATCATTTTAGTGTATTACTTTGTTCTCATGACACTAAACACACTTCCAGGTCTTTCATGACCACAGATTTTAGGTACTTCAAAGAAAAACAGCTTATTGTTATCATCTTTTTCATCCTGTCTTATTTTCATTTATACTTTCTTAAGTTTCTTTTGATTTTTTTTTGTTTAAATTAATGTATTCTTCTTTCTACTGGTGTGTGTTAAAAGATGGCACTTTTGTCTAAAAGGAAGATGAGGTACAAGAGAAGATGCTGTTGAAAAATCTGCCACTAGCAATACAGAAGACAGACATGTTCTACAGATATTTTTGCTTATTATCTTTAACAAAATAAGAAAGAGTTCTCTATTTAAAGGATAAAAAGGAAAGTTTCTTAATTCTGAGAAAAGAGCATGGAGATTTTCAATGCAGTGAGATGACTTACAAACAAGAGTCCCAAGTGAACTAGTTAATTGGTAACAGTGAATTGGTAAACCAGTAAACTGAAAATACCTCTAGAAATTGATAATAATCAGTATAATTACTTTATCTGAAGAAACATAAATCGTGGAAATACAAATTTACTTAACTTACATAAATACAGGAATAAAATAATGCTTAATTAATGATTTTATCAATAAAGAACTAAAGATTCAAAGAAACATTAATTCTTGTGGTCTTTAGGAAAAGCATCTTTCATGGAGGAGAGGATTTGTTACAACAATCTGTTAGATAGATGGAAGTTATTTTGTTATTCTTTACTTCAGTTTCTCTGTGGCTTTCGATTAATATCATATGACATTTATATTAAAAACTTTTAAAAGAAGTCAAAATCTTGTATGTTTTAGGAAATTACCACAAAATAGATGACATTTTGTATTCAAATTTTGTAATAATTCTTACTTCCACTTGGCAAATGTAAATTTGATAGAATAGATTTTCTTAAAGGTGTACCAAGACAATTTTAGAAGATCTTCTAAATAGTTGGGATTTAATCCAATGTGGAACATTTTGTATCAAAGGCCCATCAACAAAAAGCCTTTACTGATGACATATGCAAGAGTTTTAAATCTCCATAGAATACCTGAAAGAAGTGCAGATGACTGTTCCAGAGTCAACTAATATACTCCAGGATCAGAAACATTAGCTTAATTTATATAAAGGAATAGGAACTAGGGAAAAAAAAAAAAAAAAAAAAAGCTGTGGAGTTTGAAAATAAATGTATTTATAGAGGTTCTATCTAAAACATGCAGTGCATGTGACATTAAAGATAAAAAATTTAACTTTTTCAATTTAGTACAATTTCTTCTCAACTTGGGAAAAAATTTCCTTTGGATAGATACTGATCTTATTTCCAATCAGCAACCTTATATTCAAAGAATCTATTTTTTGCAACACATACTGTAACTTGCATCTTCATGGCAGCTCTTTCAAAAATCTGTGAAATTCTATAGGGGTTTGTAAAGACTGCAACTACCCATTCTCACCTCTTATTTCTCACACTGCCTTTATGAAAATAAAAATTCTCTTAATAGTACCATCTCCCAGTGATGTACACAAAATTCAGACTCTACCAGAACACACTGCAGTTGGTTGGATTTCCTAGAACCACAGAATAGTCTGGGTTGAAAGGGACCTGAAAAATCATCTAGTTTCAGCTCCCAAAATATTTATTTTACACTTTAAGACCTTGTCTTAAACAGAGGTTGAGAGGAATAGAAGCGTCCAGTATTGATTGTTGAGGGCAGAATGAAATAAGGTTTTGATTATTTCTGTTTATTTTACCAAGAAAAAAAACAAAACAAAGATGCCACAACAGTGACTTAATTCACTGATGGGTATGTCTAGTGTAAATGCTTTTGGTCAGAATAACAGCCTTATCTGGGATCAGGAAGGATTTTCATTCTATCAAAATGTCCAAAATCCTAAAGATTTTTGTTACAGGGAATGTTTCTTGCTAGGAGCTCTTTGTAGCCTTGACATTATGAATTCCTCAGCCATTAGGGAAATTTTAGAGCAGGAACTGATGGAAATATGCCCAAGCAAGTCCCCTGCTTATAAAGGTAACAATCACACAATACCTTTCATAAACTCATCAGGCTTTATTTGCAAGGGTGTTGCATCTTGTGACACTTTGAGTGCCACTAGGTTATAAATATTTTTTATAACTATGGTTTTGAATAAAAAAAGAGTAGAAAATTCAGATGTCACTTAACCCAAATCCTGGTCATGGTCAATGAGATAAGGTTGCTTAGAACTCAGTCTAGTCAGGCTTTGAATATCTCAAGGATTAAGGTTCTGCTGGCTTTCAAAGACACTGTTAAAATATTTGAATATTGTAATAATGAAAAAGAAATCTTTATATAGTTTGATACATCTTTCTTGAATACATATAATCAGAATTTTATTCTCTTCTTGAGATGAAATTTCTTGGATTTATGCAAAATGATTCTTGTGAAATTTGTATTAAAAATTACTTGTACATCTTAAGAAGATGTTTGACTTTTTCACAGTTGGAACAGTGAAAATTAATAGTCTTTCATTGATGAGCTCTTGCAACCAAGGCCTTTCTCTTCCAGCTTTTTTTAAGTAATGTATTCCTGGATGATAATGGACAGGTTTGAAACTAGTCTTCCAAGTTTATTTTATACTATCGCCTTTCACTTTATGAATTTCATCCTGTTCCTATTACCTCTGATGTCAAGGTCATTTAGTTCCTTCACTATGATAAGGCAATACTCTTCTGTCCTCCAAATGATGCTTCCCAATTTTGCTTCTATGCCAAGATCATAAATAAAACTATTAAACATGACTGTTCCCAAAATTGATTTTTGAGAAATTTCAGTAGCATCCTCCTTCTAGGCTAATGTTTCCCTTTCAGCTGAGTTTGCTATCAACTCCCCACTTTTACAGTTTCTCAACTGAGCAATATTGCCTTGATCCTAAATGTGTTAAATGTTTCCAAGCCAAATTATTTTCTGCATTTAGCAGTACATTTATTCTGCTTATTAATTAATTTTCAGTAAATGCTATCTAGTGTGATATCTAGCCTGATATAATCTACCTCTTCAAATTGCTTAAATTGTATCACCTCTTTTTTTTTATGCAATGCCAGTCACTTCTCCTTCAAAATTATTAAATTGGTGGCTCACAGGCTTTGTGTTATCTTAGCTCATTATATTATAGAAAATCTGCAATTAAAGAAAAAACTCAATACTTTTTGAGATCTTTGTGGTGAAGAGTCCTTGAATGGAATAGAAGCATCAAGTGTTGGGACTCAATATGTAGATACTCAATATATCAGAAGCAGAAACTGCTGGTTTAGGCTTCCAGTCTAAACCTTGTGAAAGTGTGAAAGAAAATTAAAGAAAGAACTTGGAAAGATTCTAAAGATATAATTAAGGTTTCTTATGGAAAATCATATAGAAGAAGACTTTTTGTGACTTTTGTAAACTTTATTTGCAAAGTAGCAGGAATTGGTACCTGCATTTTAACAAGAAACAAACAAAACCCCAACAAAAACCCAGAAAACCAAAAAACAAAGAAACAAACAAAAATTTAAAAACAACCAAAACAACAACAACAACAACAACAACAAAAACCAAACACAACAAAAAAAACCCTCTGAAAGAAAACTTCAAGGGAAGACTGGGTTTCTTTCTCAAATATTCTGTTTGGTCTTAGCATTAACTGCTTTCTAATCATTCTGTATTCCAGATTCAGAGCATATCCACACTTCTTCCACAGCTCTGCAGAACAAACCTGTCAAAGTACAGTCACAAAATATATGAACAAAGACAAAATACCTTCCTTTGGCACTTTCTCTGTTTCAGAAAATAGATTAATGTCAGTTGAACAGAATCAGTGTTAGATGAGTGAGCAAAGGGATTGTATTTCTCTTTCACTTTCCCAACATTCCTTTGTATGGTTGACATGTTAACATTTTGTCCCAGTTTACTGTACATACTGTTATCATTCCCTGCTGGATCTTCAAGATCAAGAGGTGCAAATGTAAAAAGAAAGGAAGCACTTGATCTTGCCACTGATTGCCTTTGTTTCTTATATTCAAGTACAGCAAAGTGAGTAAGAAACAGAAAATAAACCATCTAATTATTTTTCCTTTTATTCTGATTATAAAATTTCTGTGATCAGATCATAAGGCTATTTAAAACAAAATCTTTGGACTTGGAATGATGTCTGCTTAACTTTAAACTGATTCCCAGTGAAGCCAGCAGAGTTATTTAGAATACTTTGAACTGAGTGTGTGGGTGTTTCTCTGTGAGATCTGTACAGGAAGGAGTTAAAATTGGTGTAGAGTTCCTGCTCACTAAATTGCTTTTTAAATCAACAACACTGATCATACTGTTTTTACACCAAATGACCTACACACATAGTCAGTGTAAATTTAGTTACAAATCACATGATTTCTTCCAAAATACTCCAAGTTATTATTAAGACTGTGCTCTTTTGCTATGTCAGTAATCACAGTCTGAGTCTATTTCTGGTTAGTTAACTCATACAAATAATTAAACTACATAAACACCACAGCAGGCAGAAGCTGCCATGCAGGCAGGCAGGACATATACAACCTGGCCTTCAGCGCTGTGAAAGAACAAGTGTAAATTGCACTGAACTGTAAATCTAATCTATATCCCAAGAACAACTAAATACTGACCTACCCACAGGACGAGGTAGATATGGTGCAGATTACTCCTAAGAGGTTGTGAATACAAGAATTGGAATTTGCTGTGTGAACATCTAAATACTATACTCACTTTCTCATATGTTCTGCTATTAAACTCTCACTCCCAGAACAGTCCTGGGAAAGGAACTGAAATTGTCTTTTGAATTTATAAGAACATTCTCTCCTCATATGATTTCTAAAACACACCTTCATCTCCATCACCTATTTTCCATTCAGTCCTATTTTTTTTTTTTCTTTGACCAAAGCGAGGGCAGGAGCTGCTTCCCACATCCCTTTCTTCTAAGTGGCATGTTTTGCTTCACTTCTTACCAAAGGAAAACAAAAGAGAGAGACAATTTCAAGGAGATAATGCATTTGACCTCTCTGTTAATATTCAAAATGCTGGCCAGGAAGGTTAGGAGCAAACATCAGCTTTCTTTCACACCTCTTAGCTCATTCTATAAATTAATAACATCGTACTGGGAGCAGCCCAGACGCTGCGTAATGAATGTTAGCCATGGTTACTGCTGGCTGCTTCCAAGGATGCATTTATTTTTCTCATTATCTTACACACAATCTTCCAGCTATTGTCTGCTACCCCTGCTCACTCAGGAAACCTCAGAAAGTACTAAAGATGTCAAGAAGCAATAAGCCTCATTTATTTTTATGGCCTTCATCAGCACTTTCTTTTTTTGCTTAAAGGCCTATAATAGAATCCACTGATTAGAATCAGCACCATATCAGAATATAGATATGATAGTGCTTTACTGAAGGTGAATGGGCTACTGAAGGACACTTTCTCCATTTGATACTTTTAGAGGATACTGAAGCCAAACAAAATTAATTGTGTTGGTACATTTCTACTTCTCCTTCTTGATACTTTCCCAGGCATTTGGATTAACTAAAATGTTAAGGAAGATGATCATAAAAGTCCTACTAATTAAAAGGGAATTAGTTAACTGAAACAATACCAGAAGGTAAGCAGCTGGATTTGATAGCTGTTAATAAAATGGTACAAGTGAACAGAGAAGCTTCCATGTTAAACACCATATTTACGACAGAATTAAACCAAGAAGCAAATAATTGGCTTCTGTTGGATTTTTTTACACTTTAAATGCATCCACATAATAGTTACAGGTCAATATATGATAAACAGGCATTCTGTTCTCTCCCCACACAGATCTGATCTGAAAAACTTTCTGGTTTTAAACCCTAAGAAAATAAAGCCCATATAATTTTTTTTAAAATAATTCATTTCTCTTGTTCACATCTTTTTTCCCATAAACAATCACTGCAAACAAAGGTTTGCAGTCTTCTATTGTTCTAGTCAACAATTTCAGTTTATTGCAAGCTTAACAGTAACTTTTCCACTAGAATAATTAGCACAAGAAAATGACAGAAGTAAGGCTGCATAAAAATAGGATGTGGGGAATGCTTACAGTGCAACACCAAATTATTGCATTATTACATCTATATGCAATTTAAAATAATTTATTTATATCTATAAAGAAAATTCACCCAAGGTCTTCCTCAGTGTCAGGTGGCAATACCCTCACAAGCTCTTTGTATGGAGCTGACAGTGTACTTTTTATATATTCCTCTTATTCTGCTTTAACTTTCTTTTTACCTCCAGGTCACATTGTATCCAAGCTGTTTTGAGGCTTTGGAAATCTGGTCCCGACAGATTTACTGGTGGCATGGGAAAGCCACTGCTTTTGACTATCGTCTTATTTTTTAATAAGTGAGGCTCAGGCTAGTACAGGGACTAATATTTTAAGAATAAGGTTTTTCTTGTTCAAAGAAAAAAAGGCACTCTGGATATGAAAAATTGAAAAATCTTCCATACTAGGACTGTCCATGTAGAAGTGCAGAAAAACTACTCTCGGTTACTGAAACTAAAAATCCAGTGGGCTATTTAAGTATGCCACTTGCCTCTCAAATATATAACCCTGTAGAGTGCATTTTCAGAGTCATGAAGGGTTGTTTTGTTTGGGTGATCAGGGTAAGAGGAAAAGTTGCTGCAGAAGATTAATGGAACAGCAATCTTGTGTGACATGGACAGATTTACTATACTTTCTCAGAGATTGCTTCACATCAAGACAAAGAAGCAGAAATTAATCAGAAATCACATTCACAAAAGAGAAAACTTACACACTTCCTAAATCAATCATGCTCTGAAAGATGAAAGAAAATCGTATTACTGTGCTTAGATCATATAGTGTAAGTTTTTATTCAAACAGAACTAACCACCTATGAAAAGAGAGCAAAAAGCTGATTCTTGATGCCAAGGACTCTTGTTAGAGAACAGAGGGCAAGATTCAGCTCTAAACTGGAACAAGCTTTCATAATTTGCCCGTATTCATTATGGGTAACCAGCACAAGGGAACCATTTCTCCTAAAACCTTGTTTATTTTCTGTGACAGATTTCACAAAAAGATATGTAATATTTACAGCCTGCTAATGCAAGTGGTCAAGCATAAAAAATTTCCTGGCCCCATGGTATTGGCCTGTAAAAAGGTCTGCCCACATCCTTGGCAGACCACACAAAACACTCTAAACATCATGTTTGGACAAGTGAGCCCTCAGATGCACATGCAGAAATGCAAACCTTCATGCACACACACTCACATGCTTAGCAGTATAGAAAATTATGAAGAAATAGAGTCCATTACTATAGCAGGTTGCATTCTCAGAGATTATTATCTATGATGAAATGTGTGATTTAACATGTCCTAAAATTTCCTACCTTGGCACTTACCAAGTCTTGCTTCTAGAAATCAAACCGATTTCCTTCCTGCAGAGAGAGGTGTCACCCAGGCCTTGAGTCTACTGAACTCTTGCCTTCACCTGACTATTTGTTTTGGCCTTTGATTCTAATTTTTGGTATGGTTTATACTTCAATTGGTGCTCTCAAGCATGAGATTTGTGAAGATCATCAATTCATGGGATCATAGAATGATTTGGATTGGAAGGGACATTAAAGACCCTCTAGTTCCAATCCCCTGTCATGAGAAGGGACACTTTCCACTACATCAGGTTGTCCAGCCTGGCCTTGAACACTTCCAGGAATGCAGCAGCCACAGCATCTCTGGACAACCTGTGCCAGTGCCTCTCCTTCCTCAGTGTAAAGAATTTCTTTGTAATATCCAATCTAAACCTACTCTCTTTCAGTTTAAAGCCATTGCCACATGTCTTACAACCACACGCCCTTCCTGGAAGTCCCTCTCCAGCTCTCTTGCAGCTCCTTTAGGTACTGGAAGGTGCTCTAAGGTCTCCCTGGAGCCTTCTTTGGTCCACATCAAACTATGCCAGTTCATTCAGTCTGTCCTGATAGGAAGAATTTTTTCAGCCCTCTGAACATTTTCGCTGTGTCCTAACTCCAGCAGGTTTACGTCCCTCCTATGATGACACAGCTGATGTTTTTATCTGTAAACAGTGATTTTCCCTTCTCTTCCCAACCTTACAGCAGTTTGGAAATTGCAGATCATGTTTTTTCAGGTTCATTACACATTTGTACAGTGAAGCAACTCTTGAGTGCAACCCCAAAACACTCATTGGAGACCAACATCATGCAGTGCTGCGGGAAGCTCAACCTCATCACGATCACAAAGTGTATTTGGGGGAGTTTTAAGGGAGGAAACTTTTCTTTAATCCCCCTACTCCATTACATACATAGTTTTACTAGAAGTGTGGTGCCATTGTAATCCATCTCTTTGAGTTCACAGCAGAAATTAAATTCTGTGAGTGCTAAACTGTGAGTGCTAAAGCCACTCACCTTTTCTGAACAAGTTCAGTTCATTAGTTAGGAGTATTAAGATGCTGTAAACATCCTATATGGATGAATCACCTAATAAAAATGAGAACCCAAAATTCCAGTATGAAATAATATTTTAGTAGAAAAAATCAAGCATTGCAGCATTATGCAGTGCAGTAGTGCTAAACAAGAAATTCTCTGTGCACTGTTGACCAGTAATTTTCTGATTCCATGCAAGTATGTTATCCATATTTTTCACAAAGTTTAGAGTGTTTTAGAGCTAATTTCTGCTTAAATGGGAATTTAGTTTTTGGTTTATTAAAAGTTTCATTCTGGATAGATGATTAGAGAGGAATCATAAACACACATCCAGCAGACTTAAACCTTTTAAAATTCAGGGATAAAGACATCACTTCAATCTTACTACTCTTACCTAGTTAATGTTTTCCTAGGTAGACATAGAGGGATGAAAATAGACTTTTCCTGATATATTTAAGTAGATAATAAATTAAACAAATCAGATATTTTAAAATATAAATGCAAATGAAATAAAACTGATTGAAATACAGTACATTCCAAGATCCTTATTAAATGTAAGCAGGAGATTTTCAGGTCCCCTTGAAGGGAAATTAATAAATAAAGGTGTGAGATTTGAGAGCAGTAATTTTTAAAAAACAGTACAAAGCACCAAGATTGCATGTAAATCACTTGAAAACACAGAGAATTACAACTTATGTCAGCCATCTCTTTCGTATTCAGAATCATTAATCTCTCGGACATGACAAATCTTTTTAGCAGGAGGGAATAAATTCAAGATAGTAAGTTTTAAAGTAATGAATAACTCTTGCCTATGAAGTGCTTTAATGACTCTCCTTGTCAGAATTCAAACTTTATTATTAACTCTACAGAATGGCAGCAGCCTGAAGAGATACAGTTACAAATCAATTTCACTGCTTTTTCATAATGAGTGACTAATTGACCTCAATTTCTGATGGAGTCACATATTTCCTCCCATACTTTATTTTAACAGTATGTATATCACAGATTTAGTGAGTGGTCATAAAGGAATTTGTTTTAACTCTGTGTTGTCTTGTACAGCCTTTTAATGGCAGAAATATAAATCATTCTGAAAGTATGAACTTTAAATGATTGGGATGTATTTTTTAAACTCTTTTGTAGTTAATATGACCATCATTTTGTTAAAATATATTCTTGATTTTTCTACTTTAAAATAAGAAAAAATTATAGTGAAAAAAGACAATTCACGTTCTCCACACTAATGATTGCAGACTATAAAATACCTTACTTACTCACTGTATGGCCTTGAAAAGAAGTTACATCAAAATTAACAAGCAGCTTTGGTAAAACCATGCTTACTACACTCTGTGTAATTGTGGACAACAGTCTTACAAAGGTATTTGGAAAATTAATAGCCAGAATATATTTTTAAATTCCACTGCATCAGATTTTTTTCTGATTTCTATCTACAGGAAGTTCAAACAATTTTGCACATCTCCTTCGGTGTTTGAACTACTATAAAATGGAAATATTTGCCTTGTTCTAAACCAGAGAAAATCTAATGTAAATCCAGTTATTTTAAATAGGATTGTTGTACCAGTCTCATTTGAGTTTTTAAGGTAAAAGAGCCAATATCTGAAAGACACATGCTTCCAGAAGTCCTTTGGGAATGTGCATTCACTTTACATTTCATTCTGGGCATGATTTGAAACAAAGAGGAGAATGAAGGAAGCAGAGATGAATAAGATGGCTGCAGGTTCACCTGCTTGTCTGGCCAAGCCTTGCAACTGGTTGCCCCATGGCTGGTCCCTGCAGGTCTAGGGACCATCAGCTATCCTTTGGAGCTATCCAGTGCTATCCAATGGAGCTGTCCTTTGGTGTGTGTCCACTAGTTCTGCTGGACCAGATGTGGTGCCCGTGAAGTGCTGATGGTTTTGGCTTGTTCAGTTGGGCTGTTGTGGCCATATAAGGTCCAAGCACGTGTGTGTGTGTCTGTGTGTGTGCACTAGGACACTCCCCAGCACTTGGGAATGCTGCTGGCTGCACCTGGGCACACAGTACGGATGGGCTTAGAGGGCTGCTACACAAGGAACAACCAAGGCTTGTAGAGAACCAGGAGGAGGGATTGCCTGGGTGTGGAAGTGCATCAGTGTGTGATGAGAGCAGAGGCAAAGTATCGCTGAAAAAAGTTGTCTTTACTTGCTATGCATTGTGTCACATAAAGACAGGAAGAAAAGCAAAATTGCACTAATTGCACTAAATGCTCACATTTAAGCCTAACTTTTGTACATAAATCAAATACTCTAATTCAGACATGAACATTTAGTGGTTATAATTTTTCACTTCTATTGTTATGAAGAAACAATTTTCTGGATCATAAAAAATTCAGTCATAGAATGCTTGTTTGGAAAGGACCCTAAAGATCATCTAGTTCTTGCTCTTCCAGCCATGGGACACCTTCCATCAGACCACGCTGCTCAAAGCCCCATCCAACCTAGCCTTGAGCACTTTCAGGGATCAGGCTGCTCCAAACTCTCTGGGCACCTTATGCCTTGTTACACAAAGTAGACATATAATGATATATTCTAAGCATCAAATTATGAAATTACTGTGGCAAATTGATTGATTTGACTATGCAAGTAAGTCCTAAAAAGATAGCGCGAGGAGGAACACAGCGCACAAAGAAATTCCTCCAAAGCCAAATGCAAATACAGCAGCCATACAGGCACCTTTAGAAAAAAAACAAACCAAAGTCCTTTAGTATCTTATCATCTCATAGTGACACCAACACATATCTCGGTATTATCCAGACAAACTGAACTGCATTTTTTCCCCATAAAATTTCAATTATGGCAATTACCTGGGGGAAAGAAGTAAGATATTCCTTACTTCACATGTAAAGTAGACAGCAGTGTCGTGTTTATTGGTACAAAGCCATCTGTTCTTTTCTAAGAATTAAAACAAATATGTACTTAAAAAATAGCAGTACACCACAGATTGAGAGACAACTCAGGCTTGGCTGTCATATGTCCAGACTGAATGTGTGGAAATTAGTGAAAAATGGGAAAAATTAATATAAAAGAAAGAAAAAGAAAAAGAAAAAAAACAAAAAAAACCCCAGAAAACGAAAGACATATGAAGAACCCATTAAATGTGCCAGAACTTTTAGTCCTAAATTAATACAAGTCAGTGTGAATTAGTGCAGCAGTTGCAACAGAGGAACATGGGGAAAAGCTAAGAATTGCCACCAGAGAAAAGAATGAGAGAAATATGAAAACTCTTTGACTTTCAAGAATCCTGTGAGAGTAAAAACCTCTACTCACTAAAAATTATTGGGCCATTTTCACATAAATGCTTCTATTTCTTACAGGACAAAGAATGGAAAGAGCGGGGTTTTTTTCAAGTGTAGTATACGTCTTTTCAATTTTTCTTATAATACTGTATCAACTTCACACACTGATGGAAAAGCTGGAAACACTAAAATAATGCCTATGTTTCCTTACACTGCTGTTTGGCAATATGGAGGAACAGTCATTATTTAAGCCAATACAGGCATGCAAATGTCAAGTGATAACTTGTACTTATTCCTGTAGTTATGGGTCCATAGAATCGTTAAGGTTGGAAAAGACTTCTTAGATCATCAAGCCCAACCAGCTATGCTTTGGCTAAGCAATTTCAGTTCTTAAATGGAACAGGTATTTGCTCCTAGCTGTATTGAACTATGGCTTAGATAATTTACTTTACAATATGCAGCATTAACATGCATAAAGACGTGCCATGCTTCTCCCATGTTACAGCCAGCCTGGAGCAACAGCTTATGCTCTGTCATCACTGGAATTTAGAGTGCTTTTGATGTGTCACAGATCTGCTGACAGCTGTAGTGCAATCAACCCCTAACTGTGAAGGAAAGCATGGTCAAAGTGTACGCTTTCTCTGCTTTCATTTTCTTCTAAAGATGCTTCAAAGGCCTACAATTAACCTGACATGAAACTGGTATTTTGGTAAGTACTATGTTAATTATGTATTCTTATACACGCACCTATTTATCTGCAACATTAAATGTTCTTCATTTTCTTTTGTAAAGGTAAGTAATTTTTTTTCTTTTCCTTTTCTGTAACACTGCCAATATAAAGAAATAAAATTGTGTCTGAAAAACACTGTTTCATTCATATAACATTTAAATTATTGCGTTTCTGTGTGCACGTGTTCATAAAAATCAAGTGGGGCACACCATGTTTGAATTGTCCTTTGCTATGTCATCTTTATCGAAAACATAATCTGTACTAAGCAAAAAATTAGTTTACTTTGTCCACACTCCATTTTTTCTTCCTTCTATACTAAAAATGTACTAAGATGTTTAAACTGCAAACTTGTGTCACAGAAAATACATATAACACTAGTTTTCACTCAGCTTCCATAATGTTTGAATGATCACAAGTTACACATTTAGAGACTTATCCCCATATGACCTTGCCTCATTTAAATAACAGCCAATTTATTCCCAGTTTCTGTTTATCTCACTTTGTGTGCCAGACATTATTTAACACAAGCAATTCAAATATTGCAACAGTTCAGCATTATTAGTTTCTTAATGGATGCAGAGATGGGTGACTGACTGCAGGAAAAAGGAATGCTATAGGCAAGGATGATGTTAACAGGCACAAAGCTGTAGAGCAGAAGAGCACTGATGGATGTATGAGGAGCTTCATGTAAATGGAAGGGAATGGAATAGAATAGAATAGAATAGAATAGAATAGAATAGAATAGAATAGAATAGAATAGAACAGAACATTTCAGTTGAAAGGGACCTACCAGGATCATCAAGTAGACCAGCCTGTCCAGTTCAGGGCTGGACAAGTAAAAGCAAAGTATTAAGGGCATTGTGTCAATGCCCCTTAAACACTGATGATTGAAGAATAGAATAGAATAGAACATTTCAGTTGAAAGGGCCCTACCAGGATCATCAAGTAGACCAGCCTGTCCAGTTCAGGGCTGGACAAGTAAAAGCAAAGTATTAAGGGCATTGTGTCAATGCCCCTTAAACACTGATGATTGAACACCCTTCTAAGAATGCCTGTTCTGGTGTTTGTCCACCATCTTAGTAAAGAATTGCTTCCCCATAAAAGCAAAGTATTAAGGGCATTGTGTCAATGCCCCTTAAACACTGGGAGGCCTGGATGATTGAACACCTTTCTAAGAATGCCTGTTCTGGTGTTTGGCCACAATCTTAGTAAAGAATTGCTTCTCCGTGCCCAGTCCGAACCTCCTGTGGTGCAGCTTTAAAACATTCCTCCACATCCTATCAATGGACACCAAGGAGAGAGCTCAGCGCCTCCCACTTCATTTTCACTCCTCACTAGCTGTGGGAACAATGAGTTCAGCCCTCAGCAGATCCTGGCTGAAGCAGGAAAAACAGCTCCTAAAAAGGGTCAGAAGAGTGATGCATTATTTCCTTTGTATTTGAAGATAGCTTTGGGCTTTGGTAAGTTCGTACTGACCATGAAAAATATTCTTTAAGTTTTGGTCACATACAAATGGATCCTCAGACAGAATTGCAAAAGGAATCCTAACTCTCTATTTTAGACTGTTTATTTAAATTTCAGAAGTTATGGTTTTTGTATATCTGACTCATGATTTTTAAACACATGAAGGCTTCTCAGCTCAGATGACAAATTCACATCAAAAGTGTGTGTAGCACCAGAACAGGGTGAGATATTCACTTAAACAGCACTACTGGCAAATATTTAAGGCAGATTAATACCAAACAAAATGGTCATATTAATCAGAGATGAACATAGTTAAATAAAATGTAAGATTATACCTATAAATTATTGTCTCAAGTAAAACATTTTCTAGAGATTTTTTAATATTTTATTACTTAATTACATGAGGAGTTATATAATCTCTTTTTTATCTTTCTAAAAAATCCTTTACTACAAAAGAAGGGTAATGAAATTTTCTTTTTTTCTCTTGCTGCCCCTTTCCTAATGGTTTATAAATATTTAGGGACCTTAGTTAACATGTTTTGTATTTTGATAAGTGTTTCTTTGCTTGCTTTTTTTAATTTTGCTAATCCTTATGTATAACATTTTTGTGGATCTTTTTCCAGTGTCTTTCTAGAGAGCATTCATTGGTGTACATCATTGTGACTTCATTTGTATTAAAAAAGAGATGTTTCACCACTTTGATATTTGCTCAAGAGAATATAATTTAAGGGAGCAATAAGATATGGATATACTGCCTTTTAAACAAATCTCTTCAGACCTGGAGCTGGTATTTAATCTGGCCACACAATCTATAAACACTTCCAAGTGGTATCCATCTCAGCTTTTGAATGAATAACATACATTTCCTTCATTACCAGGGCACTGATTCAGGCACTTTCAAAGCATGTTTCACTCATCTTCTGAAGACGTTCCAAGTGGTATCCATCTCAGCTTTTGAATGAATAACATACATCTTCCTTCATCACCAGGGCACTGATTCAGGCACTTTCACAGCATGTTTCACTCATCTTCTGAAGACAGACACATTACAATGAGCTGAAGCATGTCTTAAAAAGTCTATTTCTCTCCACAAAAGAAGAGACTCCTGGGAGCCTGCCTGATAAGTAGACATCTGCATTATGGTTAAGTAAGGTGAATTGCATCCAGCACCCCTAGAATGCTTTGGAATTGTTAAAATCTCTTGTCTCTAAATTAAAAAAAAAAAAAAAAAAAAAAAAAAATTTTTTCTAAAAAAAAAAAAAAAAAAAAAAAAAAAAAAAAAAAAAAAAAACAAAACAAAAAAACCCCAAAAAACCCGAAAAACGAATTAAACATCAACAAAACGAAAACCTAAGCAAATTTAAGTTTCCCAACTAACAGCATTTGGGAATTTTTCCAGTTTACTTTTGTCCACAGCATGACTTACAAACAAATAATCTGTTTGAGTGCACAGAATAATTTTGGAACAATTGATAGAACAACTTGTATTTAAAAGGGGTGTTTGGATCTACAGAAAGCTGCATTAACCTTCAGATCTTCCCTTAATGGCTCTGGCTCTAGTCTTGATAAGAGGTATGAATCTTGCGCTCATAAATGATTATGTTGGCCATTCAGTAATCATGCAAATTCAGAGCCAGCTGGACTTCCTCTGGCTTCTGGAGCTACTGATTTGTCTTAGTTCTCAGGGGAGCTGCCTGGTGTCCTCGTTCTCTGCAGAAAGCACTGCTTGGTTGCCAGAGAGGTGAGAGCGTCCTCTGGGACAACTCCATGAGGTTACTCCTCTAGAGGGTTTCCTGATTGTTTTTTTAATCATGTGACAAAAGAACAGCCCCAGGATATTTGCTGAAGACACTATTCATTCCAAAACATTGCAATTATCTTCAGCTCCTTCATGTGTTTCATCTGACAACTGAGATGTTTTGGAAAGACTAATGACAGGGTAAATAGAGAGAGGTGTGTTTTCTCTTTCATTGCCCCTGGTCATGAGGCCTTGCTTGCACACACTGGCATCTTAAACCACCCTGGACAAGAGCAAGAAGGCAATACCTGCTTCCACAAATATTGCTTCAAGAACACGCCTTATGGAAGCCAACTTCACACATGGCTAAGCAGTCAAATCAAGACACTACGTGAAGAAACTAACATTTTCGCACAAAAAAAAACTATAATCACACATTGACAGAGTAAAAAACAAATTCAGTTCATCTTTTAAAATATTATTTAACCGTGCATTGTGAAAGAGGTTTTACAGTGACTTTTCTGAGCTAGAAAGAGGTTTCATAAGAGGATCCATGTTTACCCCTGAAACAATTTCCTGCCAAGGTCATTGACATAGAAACCAAGAAAGAGAGAAGAATAAATAAGAGAAACCTGCAACTCTCTATTGCAATAAACACTTTGTCTCTTCTGACCGATGAGTGAAGTGTAAACCTAGGAGTTTTTTGAATGTATAAAAAGATTTTATGCGTGCTAGGAAAAAAAAATGGTTTTGAAGTCTTCTCAAAGTAGTGTGTTGTTTTGTACTGTCTCCATCTCAACCATGACCATCTCAACTACGTGACCGATGAGTAAAGTGTAAACCTAGGAGTTTTTTGAATGTATGAAAAGCATGCATGCTAGAAAAAAAAAGGTTTTGAAGTCTTCTGGAAATAGAGTGTGTTGTTTTGTATTGTCTCCCTCTCAACCATGACCATCTCAACTACAACAGTGCATCACTCAGAAATCTAGCTGCAACACATATGTTTAGGTTTCTGCCAAATATCAGCCACAGGTGTTTTCTATTTTAGCCAAGGAGATAGCAAGAACAGGGTGGCCTGGCATTTCAAGGATGCTGAAGACTATTTGATCTACCTACAATGAAACTCTCAGGCATTTTTTATGCCTACTTCTTCAGATATGCACACATGCCTGGGAATGTCTCGCTATCACTGAGGCAAGCTGACATAGAAGAGCCGAGGTTTTACAGGACTGGTGAATTCTCAGCCTGTAGAGTCTGATTGGAGAGGGCCTCCTGGCAGAAGCCGCTGGAAGAATCCTGCTTCCAAACTGAACTCAGGAGCTGTTTAAGGTAGAGCTGGCAAAAGCAAAAAGCCTACAAGAAACTGCCTGAGAAATTCTGCAGTCGGTGTAGTCACATTCCCATGCCAAGCACTGTTCTCAGCTCTGCTTAATATACTGATGTGGGTAGAACAAGACCATATTTCATCTTAAAAGGTGAATAAATCTTTCGTCATCAGGGTGTAGATACCTGTGTAGCTGGAAATGCTATCCAGACTGAACTACATCTTCATAAAAATGTATCACGCTGAAAACAGAGCTCAACCCTCTGGCACTGTAAGAGGACAGATTTTAATGGCATCTCCAAAATAACATATTCTGTAAATGACTTACACAAAAGGTCTAAAAGGTCACATCAATATAACAATCCCTGTCCTATATTCACCCATGACACTTATGCTCATCACAGAGAATAAGGAAAAGAAAATTACTTTTTTAGCACTTTCTAGAGGTTAAAATATTGGTGGTTTATAAAGTGAGGTGGGAAAAGATGGTGTTTCAAAGTTGCAGGACAACAAAGGAAAAACATTTATGTGCACTGACAGCTTATTAATGTAAAAGCTGTTCAGTACATGCCTCAGTTGGCCATATCTCCAGCAACAGCACCAGAAAGAGATAAATATTTTTTGCTTAGCTTATTTAACAAAAAACTCTGCAGATTTGTTTGGTCTAGAAAAAATAGATTCTTAAAATTCTTTGATGCAATAATTTCTGAAGAAATTTCATGTTCTTCATCACTCCCTCAATTCATCTATCTTATTTTTCAGTTTAGGTTTTCTTTGGAAATGTTCTTGTGTAAATGGGAAACAATGGATATTGGTGACTCCCATTAGCTTCTTCCTCTCAGTGTGAAATCAGACTGTTGATTTCTATCTAATAAAATACAGCAATTGCAGCATTGTCTCTGCAAGAAACTGAAAGTTAGAAAAAAATATAATGAACATTAGAAATAAAATGAAAACAAAACATAGAAGTGATATACTGCATCATCTATTCAATTTCCATACCTGAAAATAATGGTAGTAGAATTGCACAGATTAGTTTCAGGGATACCAATATCCAGCTTTTCCCCTTCCTTTCCTTAATTTGAAATGTAGTTATGGAATTAAATGCTGAAATTACAGGTAGAAATATACCAAGTGACCAAAAACAGTTGGTTGGAACATGTTTAAAGATCTCAACAAACTCAGTGTTAGTAGAACATCTCAGTGTATCCAGGTGCATTATATTCTTGCTAAGCAGCACTGGTTTATATCAATGTTTGTAATAAAATATCACACAATACTTTGTTTTGTAATAGGGCTGACTTATTACAAAAGGAATCTTAACAAAATTTTATTCTGCTAAAGCAGAAAACTTTTTTGGGATGAAGAGAAGAAAAGCAGGGATACAAAAGGTCTTGGTGTGCTCTGTGAAGTCCAGAAGTGCTCCCCACCTCCCAGGCCTCAGCTTGTATTTGAACAACTCCAGTTGGTATGATAGGTCCAGGAGGATGCAGGTCCTGAGCTGAGCAGCTGAGGACAGCACCAATCACACCACAAGAGCACATCTCCCCCATGATGCTTTCTGTTTTTGAACGTCTTTCTTCCTGAACACCAAATAACCATTGTACTCACTTCATTTTGGATTCTTCACTCTCTGTGACAGTCTTGCTTCATGAACACTGCACTGAGAGCTCACTAACAAGACTTAGACAATCATATATGTCTTGTCCTCTCTGTTGTAGGACACAAACTTATACTCTGTCACAGAAATGTTTGAAGGGATTTTGGTCACAAAAACTATAAGGTGTGAGTTTGGGCTATCAAAAAATTCTTGTGATTTTCATTCATTTATGGAACAAGATTACCTATCAATGCAAAAGAAAAGAGTTTGCACCCAAACTGAGCTCCTTCTAGAAAGGAAACAAGCCTGTCACACTGACAAAAATCAAACTTCAGATGAAGATACGCATGTAGGATGCTTAAGAAGTGACAGCTTGTGGGTTTAAATGTCATGACTTCAAAAGACCTTGTCATTGAACATTTAAGATTTTTGCCTGCTGCTTCAAATATGTGACATGGAACAAGCACAAAGTTCTGCTATGTAACAGTGCACAATAAGATAAATTATAAGAGAACATTGAAAGATGCTTATTATTTTTCCTTTAATAGTTAAGAATAACTGTTAAGAATAATTACATTTTTAAAAAATTCTGAATTGAGATTTTGTAGCAATTCAAAAGAAAATCTTTATAGTTTTGACTTTTTGAATACAAAGGAAGCAGTCGTCCAACTAAATTTTCTAATAAATGCATTTTGACAGGTGTCTCTTCAGACTGTATTACTAGACATGTCAACTAAAGGCAGGTCTTATCACCCAAAAATACAAGAGATTATCTGAATTGCAATCTCTGTGTTTGAAATGTCTCCCTATTTGAACTGCAGGCAAGCAGGAATATATGAAGTTTTGCAGTCTCCAAGCAGGGTGCTTAGAGTCAAGATTTCTATCCAGATTTTCATCCCATTTATTTAAAAAAAAAAAAAAAAAAAAAAAAGAGCACTGGCTAGATTTGGAGGTAGATGTTCAACAGAGCTGTGCAGCAGACTTGCTGCAAACATCTTTGCAGAAACTCCTGCTACCACCCTGCAGCTCTGTGAATAATTTTCAGGGCTGTCAGTCGGCATCCTCATTTGCATAACTCACAGATGTCCCTGAAAAGCCATGTATCCTGGGACTATTTTTGTGGCACAGTCTGTGAAATGAGTGTTCTGTAATTTTAAATTAAACATCTGCAGGTTTTTTAGTTACCTACATTTCAAGAAATTCTGCTTCCATTTACAAGTTAATTCAGTTTAACTCATTCAAATTCTAAAAGAACAGTGAAGATCTTTATATCTTGCAAGAACATAAAAGACCATCAATCAAGTAGAACATGTAACTCATCACTTGCCATTTTTGAAGAAGATCAAGAATAGCAAGAGAGAAATTAGAAGAATTATTTCAACATATATTCTGAAAAAAATACAAACAGAACAGCTCTATAGTATCTAAATTGAAATCTAGATTTATTAGACTTAATTTTTTTGTTGTCTTTATAGAAAATTCTAATGGTTAAATTTCCAAGTCTTTCTTTTAATTTGCAAGATTACATTTTTTACATCTTGAGGCAGGAAACAGGCCCAACATCATCCACAGTATATGGATTAAAGTAGTTAGTGTTGGTACACTCATGTTAGTACCTCTGGAGTAGAAAAAAACACTCCAGAGATTAGAGTGTCCTCATATTTTATCTTAAACTATATATTTGAAAAGCAAATATATAGTTTAAGATAAATATGAGCAAAAAAGTTCTCAAAAATTTCCCCATTTTACTTCCAGATTCACTGCTCAAGCTTCTGTATTGAGATTATGCCAATTCAAATATATATATAATTTCAATAAACTTTCAATATGCAATGATATGCTGCAATGGGGTTTACAGATTGTATTAATTATATTATTTGTAGTGCTACACAATATTTAGCAAACTAAAACTCAAGGCACATTAGTGCAGCTTTGTTAAGCTCTGGTGACTGCCCTGATTTTCCTGTAAGGTCTAAGAACCATTCATTAAAAACTAATATCAGAATCAAAAGCTAGCACAGACTTTCATTATGCAAACAAGAAATTGACTGGGAGGGCTAATGAGGGTAGAAAGACACCCCATGTGTCACTAGAAAACCATCTACAGCTAATAGTGCCGTTCTGGGAATTTCCCTCATCTAGGGCAAAGATTTTGTTTACTGATATTCGAGTACTTGTTAGGCACACAAACCAGGAAAGCAGAGTAAAAGAACATGGTGAATCTCACACACAACCTATTACTTAATTTTATTAAGTATATGTATATTAAATATAAATAAAGTAATAAATTAAGTAATTAAAATATTAATTACTTAATAATGCTATTGGTCTTGTTCTTCTCAAATTAGTCCATTTTTGGCAAGACTTCACAGTCATTTTGTCCTAAGAACTGAGAGAGCAAAAGAATCTGAGGGAGGTGGATTTAAAATTCCTTTAATATAATTTATTTACATTCTACAGAATTATTTCTTCTTCTGTCTTTAAATCTATATTCAGGATCAGTCTGTTTGAATAGGTCTCCACGAAGAAAAGATGGAGTAGCAGTAGATTCAATTGGTACTACCAGCTCTGCTCTTTGCCTGTTGATGACCTTAAACCAACAATTTTACCCCCAAACTATCAACTGTTATCAATAAAATGAGACAGCCAAGTAAGTACAAAAATTATCTCAAGAGATCATCTTGTTCATCTTTCCATTTTGAGAAAACTTTAATCATTTTTAGACATCCTCCAAGAGATGTTTACCTAAACTGGTTTTATTTACCCTACAGGATTAAAGGTTCCAAAACTTACTTTGCTAATCTGATGATGATGGGACTTATTGTCTCCTGGTAAAGTGTTTTGAAAGTTGTTAATTAAAAAGCATC
This sequence comes from Passer montanus, assembly GCF_014805655.1. NCBI lineage: Eukaryota > Metazoa > Chordata > Aves > Passeriformes > Passeridae > Passer > Passer montanus. Next base: position 16,950,216 of record NW_024368818.1, on the reverse strand, counting down.
TATAATCTTGGGTATCATTATAAACTTTATATTATGTAGTTTTATATTAAAAAGTTTGCTACCCAAGTCACAAGTGTTGGATGTTAGGAAGTTTAAAGACTTTGGAACAGCATCCCAGAGTATTCACTATCAGATGCAGTCTTCAGTATCTTGCTTTTTTTTCTTCCTCAGTTTCTGGAAGAACCGAGGAAAATAACAAATTAAAAGACATGATGAGATTCAGAGCAACATCAATTTATTCTACTACAGATTGTGATCTTGGCAATAAGGCGTCACTAATCCACATCTGTTCAGGATAGGGACATAATGATGATGGAAATGTTTCGCTTGTGTCTCTGTTTTATATTTGCCTTGGGAATGTGAGAATACATTTGCATATTCTAGGAGGACCATAATGTGGACAAAAAATTGTTTTTCACTAAGCAGAGTTGTAATATAAAGTTTAATAAGGGGAAGATGTTTCCTAGCCATGGTACCTGTCAGCATGCAAGTGAGCTTGTCTGCTAAGGAAAGATGTAAGTTACCAAGTTATCACATGTCTAATCTGAAACTTTATTACAAACATGGCATAAAGTGCCTCTCTGATGAGATATGGCATTACCTCTATCTCCTGAGAGCCCAAAATTAATTAATGGAGAGCCATATACCTTCTAATTATTGCTGTGAGAAGCTGTAATTTTGGGAGTATTACCGCTTATGATAGGCAGCATGAAAAAATAATCTGAGCTTTTAAACGAGAGTTAAGATAAATCAGTGCAAAACCAAAATATTAAAATATGTTATTACTGCTTTCTTAAGGATACTTGCCAATTATTATGAAGGTTTCAAAAAAAAAAAAAAAAAAGGTGATGTTTTTGGCAATGAAAATATGCAAAAAAATCTGAATACAGTGAAAAAGATTCCACATTAGACATAAAAATGAAAGCCAAGAATGACTGATCTAAGACTGAATTTCTCTGTGGCCTTTATGTAAGTCACAGTTTGATGGATATTCAGACACCATCCGATGATATGCAAGAATTAAAGTGAAATAATTTTCTAAAGCACAAGAGTATACATCCTTCATTCTAATTACAGCATCTTTATTATTAATATCTGCAGAATCAATAAGAAAGTACACCCCTATGTGTTATTAAATGTCAGCTTCTCCCATTAAGTAGAATTTAAGTCTCAGTTTAGTGTAGTATTTCAGCAGAAATGTAACTAAGGAAGAATAGTTCCAGTGACTATATAGCAAGAGGCAAGATAATCAAATTTAAATATTAAGTAAAGCCTGTCCTGAAATGGGTAATAATAGATTGCATATCTTGGACAGTAGATTTTAATTGGCAATCTCTAGTCACTTTGCAAAAAAGCAAAGTACAGTTATGACTGCTAAAGATGTGAGAAGCCACACAAAAAAGGCTGAGTGATTTGGCCAAGGTTATTTCTAGTTCACTAAACAGAACCTTGGAAACATCTCAGTGTGTAAGGCCCGGTTCAGTTGTTCTCAGTGAGGCTTGATGCTTAACAAAATTATAACAAAAGCAACCCTACACATCTTTTATTTTACCCTAAAATTGCTTTTTTTTTTGGTAGATTGTTACATTGACAGAAGAATATTCCATTTAAGGGCAAGAATATCTACCAGATGTAACTCTACTTTGTCTACTACATATAGAAATGCAACTTTTGATTAGCAATTGTGTGCATTGCATATAACCCTGAAAATATGAGAGATTTTATCAACATTTCTGTAAAGATACAGAAAAACCAAATGGACTGAAGATTCAGTTAAAACAGATTTCATGCACTTATTATCCCACCCTTTATAACTATCTAGACTCTCAAAATCCCAGGGAGATAAAAAGAATAGGGGTATTGTTTTTGAAATGTGTAGTTATTTAATATTCACTGAAGACAACTAAGTTGCTTAGGAAGATAGAACCAAAAAAGTCGTAGAAATTTAGCAGAGGAAATGTAGATCTCTGTAACTACTGCGTTCAAGCTAGACTTCTTATGGATTTTATAGAGTACTTTATGTGACATTCTAAAATTTTTCAGAGGGATTGACCCTTAAAAGGACTTATTTGTCCCAGCTGAGTACAAAACAAGTTTAAAGGGAAAATATAGAAATCTCTGAGATATATATATATATTTATATATATATATATAGAGAGAGAGAGAGAGAGAGAGAGAGAGAGAGAGAGAGAGAGAGAGAGAGAGAGAGAGAGAGAGAGAGAGAGAGAGAGAGAGAGAGAGAGAGAGAGAGAGAGAGAGAGAGAGAGAGAGAGAGAGAGAGAGAGGAGTAATAACATATCTGAATTCCATAGATAGGCAAAGACACAATTTCAAAAGTTTTGGAAAAGCCTTTCTGAGAAGCACACCAGACTTTCATTTGAATTATAAATAGATTTGCAGATTGATTTATAGAAATATAAATTTTAAGAGCACAAAACTGAGTCCTAAATCCCAAGTAAATATCATAATCTTTTTCAGAAGATGAACCAAAGACTTGTCTTCCCTCATGGAAAAGTCTAACTTTAAAAATAAAATGTTGACTCTATGGGTATGTGTGTAGATTAGCAATTAAAGACTTTGTTTTAAATGACAGCAGATTAAGAACTCTTGCTGGAATTGTTTTGCAAAGTTTCCTTCTCTTTATAGGACACAATACACAACTTTATCCCGAATACTGAGGTTGATTCTTTTGGTGAAAAGCCCATGTTTTCTCCTACTTCTGTAAATATTTTTAAAACAAGGGGGGAAAAAACCAAAAACAACAAAACCAAAATTTCTTTATTGAAACCTGATTTGGTTTTATAAGGAGACTGGATGAACTATGGCTCAGTTCCCATGGAGGTTATGGAAGATACATCATTGGTTGTTTTCAGTATTTGACTAGATTAATTCCTGAGAAACACGATTTAACTCTAAAAACATCACTGCTTCAAAAAGGAGTTTTAATAGTGTGTTTTCCAGAGGTTCCATACATTACTCTATGAATTACTGAATTACTCTATGATAATTCTGATTGTGTAATTGTCCCTCTTAATACTTGCAAGCAAGCCAGTGTATTTAAAATAGCTGTAATTGAGAATCATGATTCTAATATTCTCTAAAGGCAGAAGAGATCCATGAAGAATTTTTTCTACAAAGAAACAAGACACACACACATTTAAAGATGGAAAATAAAGGAAAGGAGCATACAGAACAAGAGTGAAGGTCGTAGTCACTCTTGAGTTGTAAGGGTGTCTGGAATGGAAAGATACATGAATATACTGAATGCAGGAACATCCAGTCCATGAGGCTGACAGCAATACTACTTAAAACAAGACCAAAGTCAAGAGACAAAAATAATTTAAAAAATTAAACACTGAAATATATGAACTATAATGACATTGAGGCATCAGAGATGGTATAAAGGACATGAGCTCTCAGGTCACAGATGGTTGTGACCCACTGGAACCACTTAGGTATAGCTTGTCTGCCATGGGTCTTCTAGGGAGAAAAGCAACCTTTATTAGGATATAAACCCAAACTATCATTAGATGTTAGAGAAGGCTGGTAGCATGGTGTAAAATTTGTTATAGGATATTTTGGGACTTAACAAATGTGCAAAACTCCTGAAATGTTTAGGGGAAGAGACAAATGCAGGTAAAGGATTGGATCAAAGAGAGTTGAGAAGGATCAGGCCAATAAAAAGGAAGGAAAAGGAGATTAAAAGGTGTAAGCTCTATGTAAACAAATTGCAGATCAGGCCAAGCCCCATCTCTGACTACCACCTGAACTGTCATATTTTCCCTGTGACCTTTTCCTTTGTTCCCTGTGTTGGTATGTGGGATGACACGCCAGTGAAATCAAGTGGGATAGGAGAAGAGCAGTCTTAGGAAACTCACAAGACCAGAGCTGAGGGCTAGAAAAAGGACAGAGAATTTGGGCATGGATTCAGAAAGGACTTATGGTGTGGTCTACATTCAGGGGACTTGTGCACGCTCCTGTCTGTGGATCAGGAGACTGAGGATGTGCTCGTATCAGAAATCCTGGTTAGCCGGAGAGCAGAAAAAGGGTTAGCTGTCTGTTTTGTCCTTGTCTGTACAGGTGTCATATGTGTTAATCTAGGAGAAAACAAAGGCTCTGCTCTATGTCTGTGTTAGTCTGTGAGGCTGGGAATTTGTGTATTGCATATCTTGGTGTCTCTAATGTATAGGCTCAGCTTTGTTGTGTCCAAACTTGCAAACAGATGCAGCAGTACAGTAGCACTTAAACTAAGTGGAGAAAGCCCTTGTGTCTTAGAAGCTCTTAGGTTTGCATTTTCTTAACAAAATAGTAAGAAGCTTATAGCCTTTTTTTTTTTTCCACTAAGACTTCTTAAGCTTTGCAGCCTTTTAAAAGAAGCAGTATACATGCTTTGAATATTCTGGTAGTCTTGTCTACATCTCTAATGAGACCTGATATCTTCATGCTGTGGTCTAGTGTGGCAACAGGAACTTGCCTTTGTTCTGTTAACAAGACACCTAAATGACACGACTTGCAAGCAAAATCAATATTCAAGTTGCTTCTGATAGCATGTTAGCAAGATGCTCCAATGACTGCTAAAACTAATGAACCTTGTCTTCCCCATAACTTGTCTCCTATATTCCTATATTTTCTCTAAGATATTTCAAACTTCCAAAATTTTCTCAAGAACCTATGAACTTCAATGTCTCCAAGATTATCCTGGAGTCCAGCACATCTTTTGGTTTCTGTTCTCATGTGGGTCCCACTCCAATACGCATCTGCATTAATGTTGATTTGCTATATATGCTCAGAAATTGCAGGAGAAAGAAGGAAAGGGAGATAAAAAGGCAAACATGGATTAAAAATTGCATGAGATTTTTGTTTATTTGTGGTTTATTTGTTTGTTTGTTTTTTAAGGGAAGGAAATATACAGTGCTAATACGGTCAGGTTCTTTTATACAACCTTATTTACAGGTTTCCACAAAATTTATTTATTAGTTAAATATTTATATATCTCCACCAAATTATTCACATGGAATTAAATGAGATATTCTTTCAACTTCAAGCATTTGTCAAGCCTCTGCTCCCACAGAGATTTAGATTCAGATATGTCTCAGCAAAATTTTTTTTGCATGTGTACAATTTCATGAGCAAGTATTTTCATTGCCATGAATTCACCCAGACTTGCCTTGCCTGTAGGATGAAATTATGGAACTTTTAATCACCATTAATTTTTATAATCATCATTATTTTCTTAATGTGTCAAGTATTCCATTTTTGGTACTACATCTATGTTAAGAAGTTAACAAGTTTGAAACTGCTTACTGAAATGTATTGGGGAATATACAAGAGGTTCTACTATGCTGTTTATTTTTTTTTTAATTTGTACCTTCAGTAGATGGGGAAATGTTTACCTTCTTCATATATGAAAAAGGTGCTTTTTACTTTTTTAATACATTCATTGAGTCAAGTTTAGAAAAAGGCTGTGGAAAATAGTAAGTTGCTTTGCTAACTCCTTCAGGAAGCAATATTGAGAGAACTCTTTCTGACTATAAATCACATATTCTGGAAGAGGGCATGGCTGCCTTAGTTCTCAGGTATGCATGTCAATGAGAAAGCAGGCTACAGTTCAAACTCAGCTAGAAAGTCTAACCAGCCCAGTATCTCATGAAAGAGACAACAAGGTAAAAACAAAACAAAAAATAATAAACCCAGAAACAAACAAACAAACAAATCTGAAAGGTTTCTCATGTACATTGATGAAAACTTCCTAACACTGATGATCAAGGAGTTGATGAGATGTTCTACAAGACCATGCATTCTTTCCCCTTGTCTGTAGTGGTAGAACCAGTCTTCTGGAGGGAAAATTTGGAAGAAGTAAGACTTAGTTTTTTGAAGAAGGATCAGGTTAAGGAAGATTTAGATCAATAGTACTTGCATAAGCCTGTGGAACCTGGTAGGATGTATACACTAGTGCTGATGGCACTGGCCAGTACCATTGCAAATCTACTCTTGACTATCTCTGAAAAGTCATGACAAATGGAGAAGGTTCCTGAAGACTAGAAGGAAGTAAATATCACCATCTCTTTCCTCTGAGACTTTGCATGAATCCAGTTGCATGGAGGTCACTCACTCATTCCTTTCTGATCTACACAGAAAACACAGCCCAGTATGAAAGGGGAGATTCCAGAAAAAGGTCACTCTGCTGATCTGAAACACTCTTTTCAATTTAAAACAGATTTTGATGCACACAGGTGCAAGAGAAGCATTATATCCATTCTAGATTTTCCAGACTGCAGTAATTTAGTATGCAGAGAAACTTGCCAAAGGTAAGGAGGGTGACTTTCAAGGTCTTCACCCTCATTACAGCAGAACAGTCCAATTTTCACCCACACATTAAAACAGACATTGCTTTTGCATTGAGGTATTTTCTCTAAAATAATCCCACCACAGCAGAGAGGGGTGGGGGGCTGTGTTTTTTTACTTTTGTTTTGTTTTCTCATAGAGATTCCCTTCCATCACAATTTACTCTACAGAGGAATTCTAGTTTGACTAAATATACAGTGAAGCTAGCAGGTGGTGTAATGTAACAAAAGCATTTTGTCAGGAAACAAAGGTTTTGTTCCTCAGATACTCAAAGGAGCAGAGTGATGGTCTCTGCCTGGACAATGCTTCATTGCAGTAATTTGAACTACTTGGCACTGAGCAGAGGATGCCCCTGACAAAGATTTAGTGAAAATATGTCTATAGAAATGTCTAATGACTCCCTTTCTCCCTCATACATGCCATAGCAAAGCCATCAAAAAATCACCAAAATATAAAAAATCCCCCAAAAACAGCCACCAGAAACAAGCAAACCTAAAGCCATACAATGTAGTCCTTAGATGGAGAAATTCTATTAGCATTGTATTGCTATGCCATTGCATACATAATTCAAGTGTGAAATGCTTTTAAAGGCAATTTAATTAACCATGCTACTGCTTAAGTTTGCTTGGTTCTTAACATAGTCAGGCAGCCTCAGAATTTCCAAGTCCCTAGGTATTGTCTTCACCAAGACTGAAACAACCTGCTCACTTGTCAGAGCAAATCACATACCATAGCAGATGTTAAATAGGTATTCAGAGGGATTATTACACCAGATAGCATTAAAAAAAAAAAAAAAAAAAGCAAAGGAGGAATTTGCACCAGGGAATGAAATTTCTTTTTTTTTCTTTTCATCTTATGTAGTGTAAATCTTTCTTAATGGACTTTATTAAATAGCCTTTTATTCTGTCTCAGAAGTGCCCCAAACAAAACAAAGGCATCAAAAACGAAACATCTGCTTTTGGAAACAAATAAGCTGCCAAGAAACTCTCCAAAAGCTGGCTTTTTATTCTTATTAGGGAGAATATTTGAGGTCATGTCCTAACACATTAAGCAAGAACTTTGTACAATATAGAATCCTTTGTAATAAATAATACAATTTTATTGCCATATATTCCAGGATCATGTGGTTTCTCTTTGTGGAAGAATACCATCAGCTCTTTCTTTCTTGGCAGGAAAATACTGCCTGTCATATTTTGCCAACAAAAACCCATGGGTTAACTATTCCTAAGAATTAAAAAATAAATAAATTAAATTATTGATGAATTAAACAAAAATAATTGCTTAGCAAAGAGAAAAACCATGAAAAAGCAATGGCAGTGAGGTCTGACTAAATAATTAAATTTAAAACCAAAAGAAAACATAACAAAATAAAAAAAGACACACCATAAAAAACCTCCTCAATACACTATCCAAATAGCTCCTGTGTTTTCACCATGTTAGTTTTAATAATTTCCATTTTTCTGGTGACACTATGCTGTCACCTACTGGTTACAGAGACACTTTAAAGTATAGTCATTTGAAGAAAAATAAGAAGCAGTAGGGGTTGCTTTGTAAGATCTGGAACAACTATTCAGTGCAAATTAATACAATTTTCTTTAAAGTTAGTGGAATTTGGATGGTTTACAGTATCTAAGCAGCTACTTCTGGCTGCAAGAGAGAAGCTTTGGCCTTCTGAACAACTATAGCCCTTTCAAAGTGCCTTGTTAAAATAAAATGTGGGTGTTGGGAGGAAAGGGTTAAAAGCAGAAAAACGGCAAGGGGGATGGTAGATTCGCTCAAGTGACCTTGCAGATGGACATCTGGAAAATACCACTGTGGGAAATCCCATTTCTTATGCCCAATGCTGTCTATCCTCTGTCTGTTTTGAGAAGTAGAATTTCTGTTTAGGGATAACTTAGGTGTTTTGAGGGACTTGGAGGCATTCTCAGGGGCATACCTGAACTCCCTGCTTTGGAGAGAGAAGATCAGAGCTCAGAGATCATAAAAAGCAGAGAGATCACAGAATGGTGGTAAGCTCCATGTGCGCGGGCCCTCAATAAGTGGGTGCAAAGAACAGCCCTGCCACCCCTCAGGGTGGACTGAGCCTGATGGTTCCTGTGTTCCCACTCCTGTGTCCCTGCCCAGGTGCTGTTCTGGGATCCTCCGGTTAACGAGGTAATTAAATAAATTTACTCTTTGCATTCAGCCATGCTTTTGTGGTTGTTCCAGCTTCCTGAGTTGCATAATGGGGTATAAGCTTTCACATTCAAATGGGTCACATCCACAGATTTTTCCGGCTGTCAATCACTACTATGTTCATGTGTTAATAAAGTCCACCTATTACTGAACTCCTGGTTCTGATCACCATCGTCAGCATTATGGACTAAAACCTCTGCATATACCTTTCACAGGTACCCCACTATTCTGCTTTTCTTTCTTTTAATTTGTGTGATCTCTAGTACATAGGATCATCCTGGCTGACTGTCACCCACCTATTTCAGCCCTGGAATGCAGCCAGAAGCTCTCCTTGCTCATTCAGCTGTTAGGGTGATCACATCCTGGTCCACGTGCTTCTGATTACCAAGAAGTTGTGCCTTGTATTCAACATGGTCTTGTACTGATGGTCTGGAATTGCTGCCTCTCTGGGAAGAGGAATGTGAATCAGTCCATATAAACTCTTGCCACTCCTGTGTCTGTACCTAGGATTTCCTGAGCAAGGCAAGGGGAAAGGGTTCGGCCCAAACTCCAAACTGTGACTCCAGGCAAAAAAAATTTTTGGCCAGCCGATAAGGTGAACATGTGGGGCGTTAGTAGCAGCTCTGAGAAGCCTAATTGTATACTTGCTGTACATGTTCCTGCTCAGCTGCTGTACATTGTGATCCATATCTCTCAAAAATTACCACTGCCAGGAAAAACCCAGGTGGGATGGATGCTGAAGTCATCTTGTGGAATTATAAGTGTTTATCCCCTTATCTTCATAAAAGAAATAATGGTTTGGGTTGGAAGGTACCTTAAAGGTTATTTAGTTCCAGTGCCTCTTCTATGCGTGGGGACACCCTCCACTAGGCAGGTTGTTCAAAGCCCCATCCAGACCAGCCCTGAACAAGTCCAGGGATGGGGCAACCATGATATCTCTGGACAACAAGTTTTAGTGCCTCACACCCTCACAGTAAAGAATTAATCCCTAATCCTACTCTCTTTCAGTTTAAAGCCATCTCCTCGGCTTTTGTCTCGTTATTTTTACTCCAGCCACTATCTCCTTCCATTACACATTTCTCAAAACCACATCTATCATGGGATGCAGGACAGGGGAGTTCTTGTTACTGTTATATTACAAATGTACAACTATTATTAGAGTTTTTTGGGTATTTTTTAAATCCAGTTATGCACTTCCTTACTACAGTGTTCATCATCTTCTCGGCTTCCTGGGAATTTCTCCAGCCAGATGTTTTCTAATTACCCCATATTGATGGCAATACCATGCATAGAGATTAGCTGAAGAAACAGCATTTTAAACCTAGCATCAGGGCAAAAAGAGGCAGTATTAGAACAGTTTATCCAGGTCTCAGCTTCATTAACATGATGAGCTTTGAGCTAAGAGAAGTTACACCTGCCAATTAACATTAATTTCCAAAAGGAAAATATGTAAGGTATTAAAATAATTAATCTCCCTCTGTGTTACTAAAAAAAATTATTTACTTTTAAAGACATTTTATGTTACTTCTGAGGTGTGACAAAAGAAAACTGAAGCCCAAAACAGAGCTATAATCACATGGAATGTGCATAGAGATTATTGTCATTCATCAGCGACTACCTGTTGTTCACTACCTTTTTTTGGCCATCTGCTATATGATTTCCTGATTTACACATTCAAACAGAATTTGACTCTGTTTTTGGAGACACATCTCAGGGTGCAACTTCTTTAAACACTGACAGAAATGTACATGTGGTTGTAAGCAATTTTAGTCAGAACATCTGGGCTTAAATAAAGGCTGCATATCCAGTATACGAGAGAAGAAAAGGAGCACAGCTTGTGGCTTGATGTAGATCAGTTTATCCCACCTTTCAAGTGTGTACAATGGGTGGACATTTGGAAAAGAAGGAGAATAAAAGGGTCAGGTTTTGGTATGCTTAAATATGATTTCAGAACAATTACTCCCACTATATTTAACAATCTTAGCTGATAATATCTCGGCACTTCTGAGAATTTAGAAAATATGGGATAACTACTGGAAAACTGGAAAAGGATTAGTATGATCCCTAACTTCAAAAAGAGAAGAAAGTAGAAAAAGCAAAATGTAAAACTCTTAGATAACTTCCAATTCACATTAAATATTTACATAAAGAGAATTTCCATGTTGTTTTGATGGTGTCTGGAATGGAAGCCAAATATTAGAGCCATTAATGACTTCAAGAGAAATCAGAAAGCCCAGCTATGAAACATCATTAACAAGTTCCAATTACATTACCAGACCTATGTCCTAAGGGAAGCATATCTGGCTATGTATACCTCCATGAAGTAGCTAAATTGCTGGTGAATAAAATCTGTATGCTGGATGATTTACACCCATGACTTTGGGAATGTAACACCTTCTTCTTCTCTGTGCTCTCTGCTTGGAACTTTGTTAGAGAAGGTTCTAGCAGCTTATCCAGTGGTTCTTAATATCTCTTTATCAGAAGGAATGACCTCTATGTCTCAGCATCTTACATGTGTCTATATAATCTCAGAATGCCTTAAGAGACTCTTGACTTTTGTAGAGCAATATTTGTAACCAAAATTAACAACATACCAAAGGAATAATAAAAAAAATTATCTTAATTTCATCTCTTATGTATAAAAATAAAATTATAACAATCAATGAATGAAATATCTTGTTCCAAAAAGATAAAGAATTATAATTTTAGTAAAAATACAATACATGTATCAATTATATTTAGAACAGAGTAAAAATAGTTGAAGGGCAATGTGTGGCTGATTCATACCCAAAAATTCTGCTAACCAAATCAGAGCTATAAATAACAGTATATATGACAGAGAGACTCTGTCCTCCTTTGTCAAATGGCAATATTTAGAGCAAAAACCACCACAACTCAAAGGGTTGAGATGACTCCAAATATAAAAAAAAAAGCAGAAAATTCACATAAATTTGTATTTTGTGCAAATGTTTAATAGGTATGAATGTGGACTTCAAATTTCAAAACAAGTCCTACATTTTAGAAATACATTCACCCATTTTTTTTTATAAGTGCTGCCAACATTTCTTTAAACAGGATATCAATTTTCTGCACACAGTACCAGGCTGCAAGGGTGGGTGGTTTTAGGGCATTTATTTCCCTGCTGCATAATTTCTAATAGGGTTACATCAAACTACTCTGATTAGAAGAAAAACACTGTTAATGTTGATTTTCAGATGTCAATTTGAAGTTCCAGAAGACAAAATGCTAAATCTAGCAAAACAGTCAGTAAATGCAAATTTTTATTCAAATTCCTGTTCCTGGAATAGATAGTCTCTGTTCTGGAAAGGACATTCAAACTCTCTAAACTAGGGATGTGAAATTCCCCATAACAGAGCTGAAAGTCTCTGGAATATTCAAGATACTCTAAATAATATCCTAAAATCCCCTTACTCATGGGACAGCTAAAATCTAGAGCTGTTCAACAGGGAAAAGTTAAAAAAAACCCCAGGAAGACCAAAAAGAACAGGTCCTAAATATAATTTTTTGGAGCTATAATCTGATCAAATTGTTAAACTTCATGAAAGTACTGGATGAAGTACTGGATGAAGTACTACAGTCTCTTTCACTGAGGAATTCAAAACTAGATCACCTTAATGGGGACTTCTGGCTTTTATAGTCTATAAATCTGTTATATGACGAAAAAATATTTTAGCTCATATCACTTGATAAAATACTGAATTTTTTCTATGCGCTCAGAGACTTTGGAACAGGAGCTTTTCTGAGAGAAATGAAATATTAATGGATTTTTACTGTGGTGATGACCAGTTAGAAAACTAAAAGAAAATGTTTATATTTGAGACAGGTAATCTGAAACAGGGTTTAGCCTTTAAAATGTAAAGCTCAACTTTCTGAGTATCATGAATAGAAAACAGATATACTTTCATTTTGAAGTTATGGCATGCTGGAAAAAAAAAACAGAGGGGAGAAAAAGACAGCATTTAATAATTTATAAATTATTTTAAAAGAAACTGATATGAAGATATGAAACATTAAGAAAGAAATTGAAGGTGGTTGTTACTGAAGAGCTGTAAAACTGTTGTAACAATTAGTCTGAAAAGATTTAGTCTAAAAAAATAATACATCTGTGGACAGGATGCTGCTTTATGATTGTCAAATGGGGCTGAAAAATCAAAAGTTGTTCCACATTGTACTGTCACAGGTAAGCATAAAGATCAGAAATGCTGATTTACTGAGAGCAAGACACTAAGAGCAATGGTGGCCACTTTGTTGGACCCACCCAAAGCCAAGACTTCTGATTCTCTAAATGCATTCAGGTTTGAAATTCAAGAAGGTTTATTTGCATTTGCAAGGAAAAAAATCTTTTCTACTAGAAGAAAGGGGAATACAGGGAAAGCCCAGAATGGATGATAGTGAGTGTCAGTGCCCCAAGATATACAGTTTCTACACTGCCTGATCAAAGCAGGACTTGATTTTGGAATCACAGAAAATGCCATTTGAACCCTATAATCTGGGACAAATTTTGGTGGGGGATGTCTTCTTCCACACAACAGATAATCTGCCCTTGATTTCAGGTTGGGAAAAGTTAGCCAAACACACTCAAAAAGTGTCCAGTCCAAAAATGTCTCTTTATTTCCTGTCAGTAGAGTAGTCTGAAAAGTCTTCTCTTGACAAAATGATTGAACAACAGATGATAGGTTAACACTGTTAGCGTACAAAGCATACATGAATGTAATATCTGAAAGTGCCAGATAAGGTCTTTTCTCCAAAACTGATAACACTGAGAGGAAATTAAGAAGAAAAAATGTTCTCATAAATAACGACTAATCATATTAAACCAGATTGCCAAAAGTCTTTCTGAACAAGAAATGAGTCTCCTAGACATCAAAAAGGAGTCTGAAAATGACTGACAGTGGAAAGATACACTGGAGTATGAACAGAGTGGCAATCAAGACGGACACTTCCAGAAGTTTAGTTGGTGTTACAACCTCCACACAAGGACTGTTGCAGTATCTCCCTAGCAGATGCAAGAACCTGTATCTTTGCTGATGGGTTGACAAAGTGTGGTCAGTAAGTGGGACCTGAGGGGACTTATTAGAAGGTATCTCAACAGACTGCTGGAGCAGCACAGGAGCATGTGAAGATGGAGAACCCATGGCACCTATAGAAGGGGTGAGAAGGTAGGAGCTGCTATTACAACATGTGCTTGCAACTTGAGCATTTGTTGGGGTAGCTTGCAAATAACTATGATTGTAGGATTTAAAATTATGGGGATTAGCTACAGAATGATGTTTTGGAATTTGTATATGCTTATTAACACTTTTTAAGTGTCTGATAAAATGATTCATCTGTTGTATTGCTGGTACTGATCCTGGATGTATGGTCTAGACAAGATTGTCGCTTAATTGCATGTTGTTAATATATCAATACAGCACTTGGATCTTGATTTAATAAAACCACAGAGTTGAACACTTTTGACTCTATCACCAATACTTGGTGTGCACAGAGCAGTCATTGCTGTGACAGTCTTAAAAATCTGGTTTTCCCACAACTGCAATTTTGGTGTCTTCCAGGATGCTAAATATATTTATCTTTGTTGTATATAAAAACACTGTTGATTTTCTTGCCTGTCTTGAGCCTTAGGCAAACACCTTCAGTTCAGACACAGAAATTTCAGAAATTTCCCTTTTTAGAAGTCATAACATGCTAAATAAGATTTTAGTTGGTCTTTTTGTTCCCTTCCAACGATGCAACACAGAACAAAGCACGTTGGGAAATTCTGACTCCTGAACAAGCCATGTGCAGTTTACATTAGAAATCACTCTTCACAGAGTTAGCACCATCTCTTTCAGAGTCTGAATGAGGTTCTAGCTGTGTTAGCTCTAGTCAAGAATAAACACTTAACTGGACACCTGCTGAGCACCTGCATTTCTTTCAAAAGATCTGTGGGAACTTGGTGTTACAGGAGGACTTTGTTTTAGTATATTTACTTAAGCTAATCAAATCCATTGAAAGTATTGTCTATATTTTTCTATCTGTTACAGATCAAAGGGGCAGCATTTTTAAAAACTATTGCTATCAGAATCCATGTGTTTAATTCTGTTGGCTTGGGCCCAACTGATAGTCTGTTATTCTGACATCACACCACTTTTCTGTAAGCAAAACAGAAAGATGTAAATATGTGCACAAAGAGATGGCAGCTTTCTGACAACAGCTTTCATTCTCTGTACCAGACCTACTGCACTCAGTACTTCTCATGGAAAGGAGCAGATGGTCAAAGGGTTGATGCTCAGAGAACTGACATTATTTGGTAAAGGTTCTAAATTAATAAAACCTTAATATTCTTCAATGACTCTAATGCTCTAATTGCAATATTATTTCTAATGTTCTTTTTTTTTTTTGTTCAGTTGCTCTAATATAAAATCTCTGAGTTAATAACAGTTTAGCTTGGCTGCCAGGCTGAACTAAAATAAAAGTGAACACCTTGCATTTATGAATCTCTGAGATTGGTGCTTGCTCTTGCCATCCCGTGCTTTCCTCCCTGACTTAACAACTTGGACCATTAAAGAAGCAAAAACTATGTGACCTCTACTGAACTATGTGTGAAGTAGCCTTGTGTCAGGAAATGTGAAGAGAGCAGTTGTATGTCAGTCTCACAATTGCTTTGTTAGCTTTATACCTGATCTGATAGTAGTTAGCATATCATATATCCAGCCAGGCTACATTAAAGGATACACTTAAGTACCTTCCACTCAAATTTGTAAAACTGAAACAGGGCACTACAGAAAGAAGTCTGAAAGCTTTTTGTTGCCAAAATATCAAAATATTTATATTTACAATATAAATACTGTATGTGTTAGTGTTTTTTTCATTGTTTTTATTATTGCCTCATTACTGTAATTATCCAAGAAACTTTAAAAAGAAAAAATGTAATTCCATGTATGTTCAAATTTATCTGTGACCTGCCTAAGGAAAATATTAACTTCAGGAAAAAAGAAAAATGGATCTTCTCGAAGCATGAGCTGTTTTTGTATTTAACATTAATTCTTGACACATTATAGAAATGTTAAGATTGAGACTATCATGATGGCCTTAATACCATACACAAGCTATTTTGAAAAATGAGACTTTTTGTGTTAACCTTGTATCATATTCCATGAAGCAGCTTCAGCTACAAGTAATTAAAAATAAATACATTATACATTGCAGGTCATAAAGCTGACAGCACTGTGCAGTCATATTCCCAGGAGAGGCATTCATTCTCTCCTTTCATGTCTGCTGGGTTTTTTTCATCCCAGATTTGGAGCTAGGCATAGCTGGACTTGGTCGAGGTTCTCCTGCAGTCACACAACCTGCTGTTCCCTGAGACCCAGTGTGTCTTTCAACAGGACGTTTGATGAGAGACTAAATTGGTTGTCACAGCCACAGTGAAAGGAAGATCTATGGGTCTGGTCTGGTTTACATTCCCACCAGATTATTTTGCTGTTTTAGGCTGATTGAGTGATATGCTTTGTAGCCAAGTAAGTATCCTGGGGTTTTTATTTGCAAGCAAAAGGCCACGCAATTTGTCTTGACCTTGCAGCGCAGGGTATGATGCATACAGTTTTGCCACAGAAATTTTTTTTTAATTTAGCAGTTGATGGGGGAGTGAGGCAAAAGGGATGAAATCTAGTGCATAGTGAATACTCTTTGAATGACAGACTTGGGAACTGCTAATTCTGGACAGACACCTCTCCAGTTTGCCTCTGTGTGCTCCAAATGCATAGAACAATGTCACACTCACTTGAACAGAAGGAAACCCTTCTCCTTGGAAGTGACTCTTTATGGCATAGAGAGGTGGCGTAGAGCAATCAGGTCATGCTAGCCATGCCCACTCCTGGTTACTGCAAAAATTATCCCTGTTGTGGCCAGAACCAGGGCACTAGTTCCCAGTTTCACTTCACAACTCTTCTTATCCTCTTCCATTTATTTTTTTTTTTTTCAAACGTCTAATAATATATTCCTAACTGTGAGATTTTCTGGGGCTTTTTGTCTGTCTAGACACAGTCAGATGGGACAACACCTCCACTCAGGCCTTATCCCTTCCTCATTCAAATGAGACCTCCAGACAGTTCATGCTATATTATATCCTATACATTCCTTGTTCCATCTGCTGCTATTTTAGTGCAGATTAGTCACTGCCCCAAGTGCTAGGACATGACATTTGGGTAAATTTCCAGGGATTAGCCATGACAAATTTACAAGGTATCTCTGAAAATGGTTTAAATTTGGTTTTCCTTTAGCAATTTTTAAAAAATATTTCTTGGGTGCAGTTTCCTTTATCCTGCCACAATGAAAATATTCACACTAAAACTACTTAAGAGAAGAAGCAGAGAGAAATGGAAAAAGAGAAAAATTATCATTAATTCTTCTCTGCTTATGTTTCTGTAAAGAGTCAGACTGGGTTTTTTTCTAACAATATTAATGATCATTAATAGTGAAGAGAATCATGTCAGGCAACCTTAAGATTTGTCATGCTACTAAACACATTTTACTAACCAGTGTTGAAACAATGAGGTAGATAATGCATCTTGGAGATATTAAACAAACAAAAAAACAAAACCAGTTTATTTATAGGTGTAGGTAATTTACAGAGTGGGGAGAAGAGAATTAAAATCCATATATTCAGCACTCTATGGATTGTTCTAGGAACAATCCTTGGAAGAGTTACTATTTATCAACTCTTCAGTTATTACATTGCACTGTGCTCTGACTTCATATTTCTTGTGCTGCTCCTCTTGTTTTTCTTCTTATCAGTCTCAGTGAAATTACATGAAAAGTAGAAGGGTAATGACCCTTCGCAGCCATTTCCTCTATTTTTTATCTTAGAATACCTGGTTTCTCATTATCCTTACACCCCTTCTGTTGCTCAGCTGTGTAAAGGATACATAAAAATATCAAACACTTGAATATAATCTCTACCAGATAAACACATCTCCTCACATCCTTATAGTAGATGATTCCACACCACTGTAGGTAACAGCAAGGCTTGTATCTCAGGTTCAGGTTTTGAATTAACAGTAAAAAGATGTTTATACAAATTCTCATGTTTGAAATCTGTCATCCTCAGGCTGGCAATATTGTGAGAACTTAGTCACTGACAAAATTTCTTTCTTTTTTCTTTAGTCACTGCTGGAAACTCCATAAGAACGGCACCTTCTACCAAGTTATTTTCAGGTATTGTTCTGCCCAGACACTGAACAAGAAGATCCTAAGTTTCAGATCTTAAAACCTTAATTTAAAGACAATTCTAAACCTGACAATTTATTTTATTTTTATTTCCCTTGCATTTAAGTTTTATTTATTTAAAAGGGAATAAACTCTTAGCATCATAAGGATCGAGACATTCCAGTGATAGAAAATTGGGGGGAATCTTCCACAAGAGTCTGGACTTCATATTTCTCCAATCCAGTGCAGGAGAAGGCACATGGCAACTCAGATGAGGAGGTACTGGAGCATACAGCTCCCTCCTCATAGGAAGTTGCCTGGGTTAGGCACTCAGGAGAAAATACTTTCCTCTTTTGTGTGTGGGTGCCACCGCAGCTTCAATCTAGAGCTCTGCTGTTATCACCGATGGACTCCCCCATGCAAAACCTACTGCAACATGCACCAGGACACACACTGACACATATGTAACAGGCAAAATAGTGTATATTTGGATCTCTAGAGCTTGCAGTACTCTCAAAAAAACCTGCAGGTGACATCACCTTACACCCATTTTTGCCTTCAAAGCATGACAATTGTGAAATTAACTGCCAGTGTAAAACCTGAACTCAGGTTCTGGTGTCTTTGAGGATCTCACAGCTTTGTAAAAGAGGAGGCTGAAGATGGGGAAAAAATAATTTTTTATTTAATTTAACTAAAATTGCAATGTAGTAAAAGTCTGAAAAATTTTGTTTCTTTCAATCACAGACCAATATTTTCAAGCAAAGTGTTATACTTCTGCCTATTGGGCTTACTTTATTTGAGTCAAGATTTTGTCTGTTGAGTTACCTAAAATGAATTCTAGGTTTAAAAGAATATAACCCACTAATCTATTTGCAATTCAAATGTGAAACTTCCAACAAAACTGCAGTGCATCAACCCAGAACAAACAACTCATCAAACCCTATAAATATGGCATGATCTCAGTAATGAAAAATGAGCTTTGCAACAGCCCGTAATTAGCATGGGAATGACAGGCACATTCTAAACCTTTTCTAACATATGGGTAATTATTGAAGAGCTATGACAGCAATGCATCAACAAGCCTATCCATCTTACTGCCATTCTCACCCCAGCTGCCTCTCAGTGGCTCTTAACAGGACATTCAGTAATTTGGTTGAAACCTCAGCACACAAGAGAAATAATAGGGTTCCACCCTTAATGGGAAGAAACTATTAAAAGGATCATGACTTGGAAGGGAAGTTGAGACTCCAGATAAGCACCCTGAAATGTTTCATATTTAAATCTGCAACCTTTCAACCTTATAATTGGCTGGTGGTAATTTTCTAATTTCTGCAATAGTAGGTAAAAAGTATGGCTTATAATTCTATAACAAAAAAGTGCGGGAAAAGAAAGAAGGAAGACTTGTGCAAAATAGGTCAAAGGAAGATGACTGTGCTCTTCAACAAGTTCCATATTATTGTAAATTTATTGCCCCAGAAGCATTAAAATTCCCCCCAAAAATTTATTAATATCTTTCATTATGATAGCAACTTAAAGCTCTTCCATAGAGAAAGAAAACAACTCACTGGTGAGTGTTGCCCAGAAAGATAGATAATAAACAGAGAAAATTTGGAAGAACTGAATGACCCAAACACACAACAGCTAGTAAAAAAACACAGCCACTATCACTATTTCAAAAGGAAAACCTGGGGTACAGGAAGAGAAATGGTGATTGATCTTTGTATTAATGTTACAGAAATAAACATATCCTGCCATCAGCACGCAATTTTTTATTTACATGTAACAACTAAGTGGGGTTCTTTTTGCATTAGTCTTGCAAGCTGGAGATGAAACAGGATATTGGAAAAAGAATCCCTAAGTCTAATTAGCCAGGCTTTTCACCCTAAAATCTCCTTTCTATAATCAGTAAAGCTTGAAAATGGCTTGCAGTTTGACTTTAATTTCAAATCTATAAAAGTTTAGTGGGGAGAAGAGAGTGAAAAAGTAGAAAGGTTGGGTATAATATTCACCTTCACACTTAACCACTTCTTCTCACCTAGGTTATATAGCAGAAGAAAATACAGGAGTGAGGTGACATCAATCACCCGTATGAATCTTTACTGTTTATGCATTGTTCTATTGAACCCTTTCAACACTATCTCGTAGGTAGATTGCAATAAAGTGATTTCTTATTATGCCTCCATTTTAACTCATAGAGCACATGACACAACAGTTTTTAAATGGACAGGTACCCTAAGGGAAAGAACAAAATCCTGGGTGAAAGAACAGATTTACTGATCTCTTCTTCAATTATAATGATTAAAATCTAATGAAGCATGATTGCCTTAATAAATCATTCGTCTCTATTTTCCCTTTTCCAGATTCCAACTCAATACGCTACAAAAAAAAAAAAAACCCACAATACTAGATTCTTCAATCAGTGAGCCATGACAATGTTAAAAATCATAGTTAATAACAGCATTTTACAGACAAGAAGTACTTTGGCTCATGCCCCATCTGATCAGCAAATGGGGAAAGAAAACAACACCTCTTATGGAAAGGAGGGGAAGAAATTTTGTCAGCTTTTCTACTTTCTAGGTAAATTTAAGGGCACTGTTTTCCCTACTCACTTACATTTTCTCTTGCAATGGAACAATAAGGATTGTCCCAATAACCATCTTTATCTCTTATGTATGAGAATAGATCCTGTGGGTTAAGCTGGAGATTTATACTCGTCCATTGAATGCCTTAATCTCAAATCAAAGAAATATTTAATTATCAAGGCCTTTTATGACTAGGATGGCTCCTGGGATATCCAGCCCTGAAGCTGAGATTTACACATCAGGATGTGATATTCCCAGAAATGAAACTGGCAAAGGATGACATTTGTTGGTCAGCTTAAAATCTTGTCCCTTCATTTTAATTTGTAAAAAATTTCAAATTAATGTTTCCTTCAAAATTTAGTAAGATCAGTATATACAGCATGTAAGATTAGTATATACAGTATATATATACTGGATGTCCACAAAGAATGAAATACATGACTCAGAAACTAATCTATAGTCAATATGCTTATACGTACTGTACATCTGAATATTTCATCTTTTGGAATAAAAGCTTGATTAAATAGTAGAAATACCAGGACAAGAAAGATAATATTTCTAGATGATGATTATGGCTCATTAAAAATTAATGTGTCATATAAGCACCCTCCAATTAACTTCTGTGTCACAGCTATAGTACATAGTTATCTATTTGGGTTGGTAGGGAAACACTTGTCTGTCAGGATGACTCTGAATATGCATAGGAGTGTCAGTCATTGAAAATAAGATTTATGATTTAAGCTAAAAGGATCTCACATTAACTTTCCACAAAAGGTCAGAAGAATCATATAAGCACCCATTTTCTCTTGTGAATGTAATTCATGTAGTTTTCAATCAAGGACAATGTTTAAAAGTGCGCATGCCTAGCTTGCTATAACCTGATAATGAGTTTCTTAATAAGAGCAGTTATCTTTAAAAGAAGTTACCTAGCTTTATGGAAATAATTATCTGGAAGATCTGACAGATGAAGCAGATGAGATGATATTTATACAAACTAATAATAGTGGAGAGGTTCATTGAGCAATGTGTACCATGGGATGGACCCCATGCTGGGGGGAAAAATTATGAATCATCCTGAGGAAGAAGGACCATCAGAGACGACGTGATGAACTGACAGCCCCCATTCCCCAGCCCCTGTACCACTTGAGGTGAGGAGGTAGAAAAACCAGGAGTGAAGTTGCACCTGGGAAAAAAGGAGGGGTGGAGGGAAATTACAGAATAATTAAGGTTGTAAAAGACCTCTAAATTTATCAAGTCAAACCTTTAACCCAGCACTGACAACAAAATACACCACAGAGAGATACAGGCTGGGGGAATTCCTCAGCAAGAGTGTGCATTTTTCTAGTGTGAAAAGCAGCATAGGAAGAGATTGACAGACATGGACTATAGAATTTATGAGTAACTGGGCAGGCAATGATATTGGTGATCAATAAATCTTCACTCAGGGCAAGTTTATCCTGTGAGAAAACCAATCTAAATGTAAAGGCATATGGCTTAATTGTTTGCCCAAGAGAAAACCTCGAGGAAGAAGAAACAAAGTGAACATCCTAAGCTTTATTGAATGAGTGCAGAATCAAGGTTTGATTCATCATCTGGTACTCTTTTTCTCTTTCTCAAGCACACACCTCAGGATATGTGTCTTTCTGTCCAGTGGTTAGGCCACAGAATTACAAATGGGACTATGAATTCTGCATGCACTCCCACACCTCACAGTAAATCATTTATATCTTATCCATATTTGTTTCTAAGAGAAAGGATTAACTAAACCTGATGTATCAGATTTAGTCACATCTTACCACTAAAATTCAAATGCATTCTCATACTGGAAAAGAGAGAAAATCAAAGCAAACACTTTGTCCAGGATAATCCTGCAAGTTTACAATGGTGTTAGGAATGGACATTCCAACCCCATTCAACCCTACAGCATTTCTGCCTCCCAGAATGAAAGGATGAAGTTCAGAAAAGAGTTTCCTCTAAAGCTGCATAAAATTTTGCAACAAAAAAAATCCCATTTGACAGTAAAATGGGAAATTACAGATTTATGCATAAAATGTGAAAAAAGTGAAATAAAATGTGAAATTACAGATTTATGTATAACATATAGTAATAAAAATTATTTTTCAAAATGAGTGATCAATAAACACAATATTTGGGCAACACCTTGCACCATATGTGTACATTATTTAAGAGAATAGGGACAAGACGTAGTTATTGAGACCGGAGCTCACTGTTCTAGATTTTGGAAGGAGGGAGTTAAGCACCCAGACGCTAAGGGGATGCACACCTAGTTGAAAGAAGAATGCCAAAGAACGGAGAGAGTTCAAAATGCCATATTTGTATAATGTATAATGTATATTTGTATAATGTATTCACTATAAGGCAAAAAATAGACATCCCCAAAGCAGCAAGTTAGCTTTTATGGATCCTGTCTTCAGGCACCTCATTTCCTTCATTAACAACAAAGAGAATTTAGGCAGCCAGGGAGACAAGTGTCTTTTTAGAATACAACTACAGTGCATAGGTCTACTTTTGAATCTCAGGTAAAATGTTTGGATCAATGTAACACAAGAAAGTTGAGGAAAGCAAATTCTTGAAATAAATGAAAGATTATTTGAATGGGTAGCTGTGTAATGCCAGGTTGCTGGACCAGCTCTTATTATTACACACATTTTTTCAAAAGACAGACAATAGTTAATACAGTTCTTCAACCAGGTTTTTCAGAATAAATAATCTAATTTTTTTCCTTAATTATAGTTTGGAAAGGATACCTGAAAGTTTATTGGGAAATATTTTGGACATTTGAACAATTCCTAAACTACCAGTGTTAGAAATCTGGATGGAGGCTTAGGCTAGTTCCTACTCAGAAGAAATCCCTATTTTATGTCCCAAAAAATTCAGTTTGAATTTTGGAAGCCCTGGAAACAGTTTACTCAAAAATTGTTTATTCACAAAGACATACTGTAATACCCATCAATGCTTACCAGAACAAAAGCCTAATTCAAAACAAGAAAAGACCATTTATGGTAAAAAAAAATTTCTCACATTTGAAAGGTATGACAGAAAAAATATCTTACACTGACTAAATATTTTAGGTTTCCAAGACAGTAGCATGCTTTATGTTTTCCATGCTTTGTTTTGTTTTCTTTAACTGAACTAGAACTTATGAAATTAAATTCAATGGATTCAGAAGAACAATAATGGTATATGCACAACTTCATTATCTAAAGACTCGTTTTCTCCTGGCTCTCTCTTTATAGGAAATAGCTCTCTTTGATTGCAAGGAACAAAAGCTTCTCAGTGAAGAAATTTAAACTTTCCTCAGTTGACTAAATTTGAAAAGAAGACCAAGAAGACCCAACTGAAGTGTTGAAAGTGACATAGAGAAGAATTAAAAAGGATCATTTTATCTGCTTATCTACTTTATACAGTCTAGTATACAAGAAAATTTTGTATGATTAGTGATGATATTTTTAGATTTACAGCAAAGAAGAGAAAATATTTCTTGATATGTTGAGAATTTCATCACCTTGGGGACTTTGTCATTTAGACTGGTCAGAAAAATATTCTGTGGATTGAAAATGTAGTTAAGTGTAGAGGCATGAACAAGGTCTGAAAGGATTCAGGAAGAGTGCCATCTTTCATTAATTCGTTGATGAATATTCCTTTATTCTGCTTCATGTTCCTCAATGATTCTTCACAGATAAATAAGAGCCAGCTGTCACCTCCAAAAGCTGATATCCCAGTTGCAGTAATGAATAATGGTATAATTCAGGTCTATCTAGATGCACTACTAAATGACCTGTGCAATTAATTTGGATATTTTAAAAACATGTGCCCCTCAGTTTTGTTAACACATTACAGAGCAGATAAGCCTCTGAAAAGCTGCAAAACATATGCCCCATGTATCCCCCTTTGCACACTAAAATTTCTGCTAGGGAAATGTTTTCGGAATATAATTTTAGCTCTTAACATTAGTTAGGCAATATAGGCTCTCTACCTTTCCTACTTTACAAAACGTAAATACTTAAACACATTTTGAGTTTCTGAACATACAGAGGAGGTATGAATGCAGGTCTGTTCAAGTATAACAAGGAATGACTCCAAGAAAGAAACAACTTGTAAAAGAAGATATAATTAGACTTCACTGGCAAATGTGATTCTTGCTTAAAGTCTTCTTCAGTTTTTTTTCATTCCTTCACCATAAAAGAGACCACCATTTTGTTTAAAGTTTCACCTTTTAAGCTTGTCCCAAGAGCTGTTTTTGAATTCAAGGTTTTCAAAATCTAAAAAAGTTGCTTCAATTATCTTTATCTGGAATATGTACTGTTCTATTTTATGTAGCCGTTAAAAATATATTAACCAATTTTTGAGATTAAATCTTTTTAATTGATCATTTTATCCCTTCATGTTTAAATTTGTGGTGATTTTAAAGATGGAAACCATGATCACTCTTAAAGCCTAAGACTTTATCCTAACATATTAGGAATAGCTGAGGCGGAGCTAATTTTCCCCATAGCAGACCTCACAGCGCTGTGCTCTGCACTGGTAGCTGGAAAGGTGTTGATAACATATCAGGGCTTTGGCTACTGCTGAGCAGAGCTGGAACAGCATCAGGGCTGTCTCTCAACATTCCCCTCCAACATCAGTAGGCTGGAGATGGGCAGGATCCTGGGAGAGGACACAACCAAGCCAGCTGACCCAAACTGACCCAAGGGATATTGCATACCACAGGGCATTAACTCAGGTATAAAAACCAAGAAAAAGAGGAGGAAGGAGAGGCATTCTTTATTTACAATATTTACCCTCCAGAGCAACCATTATACATGCTAAAGCCCTGCTTCCTGGAAAGTAGCCAGACATCACTTGCTGATGGGAAGGAGGGAATGTCATTTTTCTTCTATTTGCTTGTATGTGTGTGTAACCTTTCACTTTTGCATTAGTAAACTGTCTCATCTTAACCTGCAAGATTTTTCCATGTAATTTTCTCTTCCCTGACTTAGAAGGCAGAGTGATAGAGTGGCTTGGTGGGCACCTGCTGTCCAGGGTTAACCACATGTGAAAATAGGTTGGGAGAGTTCAGAAAAAGAGCGATTCTCTTGAACAGTGAAGTTTTCCCCAGAACTATATTAAGCACTAAAATACTGATTTTATTCTTGATGCCATTTTAATTTCTTGAAAAATATTTAAAACTGCATATTGACACTGTATATTGATCTGGAGAAATGACCAATTAGATGTATTGCTTTCCATTTATACACATATATAACCTCTTTTCATATAATTGCAAATTATATATTTTCAGCACTTTTTTTACCTTATGGAGTCAATAGTATAATGTAAAAATTTTTCAATCTTAGAAACTAATAGTGTATTTTATAGAAATAATCGGTCTTTTCTTATACTAGCTGTGCCCTGCAATTTGGATTTCAGAACAATAATCTGTTCTTATTTTGTAGGACAGTTCCTTGTTGGTTGGAAGCATTTGCTGGAATTATTTCCATTTTTTTCATGGATTACTGAAAAAATAAATCAAATAAAATGGAACTTTACAAGTACAAATGATGACACAACAGCACAACTCACAAAAAACAAAGCCTGTACAAACTCAAAAAGGCTGATTTAACTTGTCCATCTAAATGGAACTTTCCAAAGACAATCTGTTCATGCTTCTTTACTTTGCAAAGTTCACTTGAATGATAATTTAATCACTGGCAAACCCTGTTCATTTGCAATTCAGTATCTTAGGTTCATGCCATATTAGATGGTATCTCTGTGATTTGTGTATTGCAAGTCAAATCAGGGCTTTTCCAGCTGAATAGAGGTAGGAAGATTTGAGGATGTTTGTTTTCACACTGGAGACACAGGTTGTTGGTTTATTTGCTTCTCACATGTGTATAAGATTCATTATTGGAGCTGTGGTTATCCAAACAGAACTACAGCATTCATATTTGGCTATGCCCAACACTCCAGAGCAAAGAGTGCTGAGGGTACTTAGCAGTGAGGCATCCTTGCATGGCAAGCCTTGAAATCTTTTGCCTGAGTGCATAATGCCAATCATTTATTTTCACTTTCTTCCAGCTGAGATCAGGACAGTTAGCAGGGAGTGAAATCAGAAAGTCAACTTCTGCTACTCATAATCCTGAAATCAGCTCTCCCATCACAAACACTGCAGGATATTATCTTAATCTTTACCAATTAGTCATCAGATAATATAAAGAAAACTTTTATAGTGTCTGTCATAGTGTCACCCTCTTCTGAAAGAAAAAAAAAAAAAGCTTACACTCTCTCAGCTTTGGCTTCCTTAACCATTAGGATTTTGGCTAGTTTCCATGTGTAACACATAAGAACAAAGGGCCTATGAAAGACTTCATTTTTTATTTCCATGAGAAGAAAATTTGCTTCACACTTCCTCTGCTATGCTCCACTCAGTAATGTGTATTGTTTGGATAATATTGGCTGCCTCTATGTTTTCTCTTTTCAAGGCCCTAGAAATTTTTGTATTGCAAACTGACTAGTTTTACTGCATGATCTGTGAAGTGGTTTTTACCAGATAAAGACTAGAGTTTGGAGAATTTAATAAAAAAATGACCAAACATATCAATCTTCTTGGTTTAACCAAAATATATATTTTTTTTCCATCAAGTCTATCCTGTTTACTGTATGGCTTTTGTTCAGAGAACTATTCCAAGCACAAGAGGATGCAGCTGTGGGTACACCATCAACATAGACACAGAATATCAGAATGGCTGCCTGGAAAAATAAAGCTCTTCTTGAAATAACAAACTTTACTTGATTTAAAAATTGTATCAGTAATCCATGGAAAATTTGCTTCATGTAGGAACAGAAATGGCTCTTTAGATAGCAATGTCTCCTTCCATTCTTCTTGCCTTCATTCACTATATGTCTTTAAAGCTCTGGATAAATGAAGAAGAGATTTTGCAAACAGGCTTGTCTGATCACCCCAAATCATCTACAGAGCAGATGTACCTATAAACCAAGCCACACTAGAATGGGGCAAAAGACAGGGAAGAAATTATGATCTCATACTGCAAACAGTCAGTGGGACATGCGAAGAGCTCTTAGATATCTAGGTTAAAAAGAGTTATCAAATCCTCACATATCCTTTTACTGCGCCTGTGAAATTTTTCCAGATGAGATGCACCAGGACTGTCCATAAACTTTTTCCACCACAGACTAGACCAAACTTAACTACTTTACACTTAGACAGTGACTAATGTAGTATGATTAGATTTAGTAACAGGTAAACAGATGTCACAATAAGACAGAAAATACAATGATGCAGACACTGGAACTGCAAGGTAAGAAGAAGGGAAGTTTATTTCCCAACTCGAACATTTACAGACTTTCAAAAGTGGCAGTGGATTGGAGGATGAAAGTGCCACCTCTCCAATGACACTGAACAAACCAACAGTCCATCAAATTTCTCCTCCTCCAGAGAGGAATGGAAAAACAATAATTATTTAGATAAAAGTGCATGAGAAACTTCATTACAAGAATGTAAACATCAGAAGGCTTAGAAGAACTTAAAAAAACAGGACAACATCCAGATATTTGGCAACTAACTGTGGTTGGACACACGTACTTGAGTATAAGTTGATTGCACAAGAAATATTATGAGTTGTGCAGCTTCAATTTGGGGAACTGGTGTTTTTCTGAATTCATAAAAGTATATGTAGTACATATACACACTTATTCTTTTAATTACTTATGATCAAATGACAACACTTATGAGAAGAAAAGCAAATAAAATGCAATTTGAGAATTCATCTATTTCTACTTCACTCAAAGCAAATCAGCCTGTTGAGAATTGCAGTGATTAAATGGATAATTAGCATTGTAATTGTTATATTTGGGTTTTTATGAGACTTTAATGTGTTATTTGTTTCTCCCCCTCTTCTTCTTTCCCTCTTGATATTTTAATATTAATTGTTTAGTCAAAAGACTTTAGTCAATCTGTGAAAGTAAATGAATTGTAAACCATCCACCCACTATGTCCTTTTGTCTGTAATATTACTTATGATTTTAGTCATTAATACAAATTTAGCAACAATAGACACTGAAAAGCTTTTAGTGCAAGGAAAAAAAGTGGATCCAACCCCAGAGGATGTTCTAGAGCAAAGTATAAATACAAGGCATATCAATTAACTGTGTGTGTCACAGACGATTCTGACCAATGTTTTTTATTTTTCTTTCAGAGCTTGTGGTGTTACCATCATCTCAGTTAAGAAGAGGTTGGATGGTTTAACCTCCTGACTCACTACAGAAGAACTAGCTCATCATGTGAAAAGTTTTCACATTTCCAAAACATCTTTCCATAGTTGAAAGGTTGTTAAATATTTTTTCTTAATATAGCAAAGTTTAATTGTAGGATTATATTGTGTAAGTGTAAGACTTTCAAAACAGTGTAAGAATGTGAAAACAGATACTTTGAATGGCATGTTCCCAAGAGAGCCACAGAACTCTGTTCTCAAACTATGAAGCCTATGTGGTCTTCATTGGTTCTGTCCTTGAATGTGGTTGAAATACAGGGATTTGTAGAGGCACAAAATTTTAGTTTTTCATGTGGAATTGCCTTGTCTGACTACTATTATTTCAATATAGCATAGATTTTTTGTTTGAGCTTAATTAAAAGACTGAATTCAAGTTCTATTCACTGGTCTCCAGCACAATGCATATTGAAAAATAATTGTATAAAGAAGGACAAGTGACCACCCATGACTTCAGGCATATTATATTTCAACAGATACAATGAGATTTGGGAGAAAATTCATAGTACTGTTAGGGTCAGTGATACTTCTCTTCAGACAACAACCTACTGAGAAGGAAGAGACTACAGAGACTTCCAATACACAGACATTTAAAATTTAACTACTGAAACCCTAGTTCTTTGTTGAAAATTTGACACAACTCTTTTGAAATGTATGAAAGTACCTGAAGAATTGACATCTACTCCAGAAGAAATAAGTAAATTATATAGTCCCCAATGGATTTCAATTAATTTGTTCTGTATGGAAAAGATTTTGAGATGACTGAAAAATTTGTAAGCCTAAAATGAATATTTTTATTCCCACCTCTTCAGTATTTTGAGGTTCATGAAATTACATTTCATTATAACTCTTGCAGTACTGAAAGTAGTCTGGAAGCAAGCATCTTATAGGATATTTATATCTCTTAAATATGAACACTTACTAAATTACTTTTGATGGATACTATAAAACTATTAAAATTGAGGATTTCTGTTACATGCTTAAACCAAAAACTTTCAAATTATTTCAGCAATAAAAACATTGCAAAAGTAGCAATACTTTTTACATGTTCCCACTGTATTTTAATCTTACCATTCTCCTGCATGAACAACTTCTGACTGTACAAAGACTACCAATAGTTCCATACTGCAGCAGCAGCAGCAAAAAAACTGCATGTTTTTGTTCAGAAAATGCTGTCATGTTTCTTTCATCACAGAGAAGAAAACAGAACTGACCAAGTTCATAAATAATGAACTCCCTTCCAGAAAAAAAAAAAACCAAAAAAACTGTTTGTCAAAGGCAAAATAAGGTATGGATTTTGATTGAATAATTAATCAATAAAAATTATGAAAATTAAATATAGAAATTATAAAAATAAAAATGAAAAAATAAACATAAACATAAACATAAACATAAACATAAATATAAATATAAATATAAATATAAATATAAATATAAATATAAATATAAATATAAATATAAATATAAATATAAATATAAATATATATAAATAAATATAAATATATCCAGACTCTTAATTCAAACAGAGAGAAGATTAGAAGATTACTTAGGAATTTGACAGTTTATCTGCATAGGTGCTGGTCATTTCTTACAGCGAAAGCAAGCAAGAGAGGAACTGAGAGGAACTGAGCAGGGAAATACTGTGCTACAGTCAGCCCTGCCAAGCCCCACAAGTGGCCCACTCAGCTCATTTTACTTCCTTAGATAAGCTCTGATGCTACCAATGACTTCTTTTTTTTCTTTTCCTTATTATCACATAATAGTTCTATCCATAGGAGTTCACTTAAATAAGCAAAACACAGCACTGAAGGCTAAACCTTCATTTCATCCTTCATCCTTTTATTGAGGATGCTCTTAAAAGGTCTCACAATATGCCATGTACATCAACATTTTTTGTAGTGGCTTGAGAACTGTTGTCTGTTTTGCTATTGAAACTAAATTATTCTAAATCCTCAGTATCAGCAGGTCCCCTCCATGTGTAGCTTTAATTGTGGTCATTCATGGCCAGAAATGTAAATGTGCCCTTTGTTACAAGTCTTTCTCCTCTGACCTTCTTCCCTGTTTGCACTACTGCTCTTTAGTTGTTGTTTTTGTTTTGGTGGGGTTTTTGGGTTTTTTAAAGTTTTTTGGGGTTTTTTGCCACTCTTTTCATAGCCTCTAAATTTAAGGGGTCTGGCTGCAACTAGAAAAGACAATACATAAGTATATCAAAAGAGAAAACCACAGTCTTGGCAGACAAGTCTGTTGACCAGTCTGGGATGACAGGACTGCATTTTTTGTAGCCATGCAATTTCATTGCCATGCTCCTTAACAGCCAGCTGTACAGCATCATAACAATTCGCTGCAATGAATTTTGGTGAAATGCATTATAAGGGAGTCAATAATCTTATGAACTCTAAGCCCTAGGTTAGGTTAGTATTTTTTTGATGTTTATAGGAAGAAAACAGGAAAATACTTTCAGAGAAGTCAGAGCATAAAGAAGATTTTCATGTCTCATCAATTATGTAGAGAGAGTATGTAGATTTCCCTTCTTGCAGAAAGGGTTCTAAACATAACAGACATTGCTCTGTCATTTCATCCTGTCTGCAGTAATTATTTTTAGAATGGTTTTTGACCATCATATCTTAGTTTATGTCAATTTTTTAGGATACAGATAAAACTGTCAATTTATGTTACACTCAAAATATTGACATGTCCTTTTGCAGTTCTCGTTCCCAAAAACTACAGGAAGCTTTCATTCTACAGATTTTTGCTCATAAAGGTGCACAGAGCACCTTTATCATGATTATATATTGGTCTAAGGCTTCCAAGGCAGAGTGCAGCAGCATCTTCAATTTGACTGGTCTAATGAATGTCCAAACTCAACAAAGAATTAAACCATTACCAAGCCTCCAGAAATTAATGTCTTCTGCCTTCTGGAGGCCACTGGCAAGCTGAATAAGTATTAATCAAATTGAGAGAGGATGAGCCAATTGAAAACCAATTCAGAATGGGGGGGGTTAACAATCGCTTCTATGTTTTCTGTTGTCTCTGGATTCAAAAGAATCAGGTTTCCTTTGGAGATAGGAACATAAACCAGTCCTTCCTTATGGATCATATCTGGAAGCTAGCAAGGTAGCCATTTCTCCTTAATTGGTAGTCAGTCACAAGGTCACCTAGGCTGCATGTCTAATACACGTCTATTAGATGGGTTATTTTAAAATACTTCCTGGCCTAGCCATCTTCTAACTATTCTTTTGTTTTGTTTTGGAAGAAGTAAATACTCCATGAAAGACTGAAAAAACAGAGCAATCCAGGAAATAACTAGATATTTTTAGTGTTATATTAAGTGCTTGTTCAACCTGAACTAGCCTCTAGCTCTCCTTTCCTATATGCTCTATTTAAAAGGATATAGAATTAGGTACACTGCCACATTTTCTCTCTTTATGGCT
The DNA here is from genome assembly GCF_014805655.1 of Passer montanus. Classification (NCBI taxonomy): domain Eukaryota; kingdom Metazoa; phylum Chordata; class Aves; order Passeriformes; family Passeridae; genus Passer; species Passer montanus. Next base: position 16,918,188 of record NW_024368818.1, on the reverse strand, counting down.
GTAAATATTTATTGCTAATCCCAGACAATGTTTTAATTTGGGAGAATGAGCAAATCAAATACCAGGATATGGATTAAAGCATTCACCTGGCTGATTGCAGACACAAACACAAATATCTCAGGTGGAACTGAAAGCTGTTTATACAGTGTGTCAGGTGAATTACCAGTCTCTAGGTCACTGGATGGTGGATACGAGAAAGCCTCTGCTTTTGTTTTACCAGGGTTCAATCTGGAAGGTGCTACATGATGCCAGGTGGTTTGCAGCCTCTAAGTACAAAAGCTGAGTAAACAGCTGCTGTGTTAATGCCCACAAAACACAAACCAAATATCTCTGTTGTGAACATTCGACAGGACATGCCCAAAACAGACTTTTAAATGGCCAAGGAAACATATTGGTAAATATATATCTCCCTGGAGACAGTACCTACTTCCAGTCTAAGTATGAGAGAAGACCAAAATTTTGGCTTTGTCGTCCATGGGTAGAAATAAACAGTAGTTCACCTTGAAATGTAAGTCACTGCTATCCAACGTAATGAGAAGATTCCTATTGATTTCATCAATTCAATTGTGACTTCAAGGCCTTTTGAGCAGTTCTGTCTCTGATATATTCAAAAGAGTGACTTCAAAAGATTCTGAATAATGATCGTCATTTTTTCTCAAGAAAAAACCAAAGCCTCATGAACTACAAGACATACATTCTTGGACCTGTGTTATCTTTTGGATATTATCATTTATTTAAATCAGACTTCAAGACACATTTACATTACCTCATGACTGTTATATTCCATTCAACTGAAAAGGAAAAATGTTTGGTTAACTTTAAAAAAATGCTAGCATTCATCATCACAACTTTGATGTTGGGCTTATTATATCACAAATTTCTTAATAATTTGAATTAGAGGAGGGACTGCAGTAAGTATGCCTTCTAACCCTAATGATAAATAATAATGTGCTTCCTCTTAATTAATATGAGCTTTTTTTTAATTAAAAGGATTACTAAAGTGTCTTTTTGAAATAATTACCCTGATTAGCATACCATTAGCTTACACACATCTTGAAAAATAAAATAAGCATAAGTGCTTAGCCAAAGGAAAGACCTACTTTTCTCCATAATAATGAAAGCAATAATCAACAGGTGAAGATGTGAGGTTTATTTGCTAAACACATAGGTTATAAAACTCAAAAGACTGTAGCTACTTTGTCTGTAATAGTCTTGTAGTCTTTTGTCATGCAAAAGCATTCACTCAGAAAATCCTTATGGATATCAGAAAGGAAATTTCCTAGCTTTTAATCTTGGAGATTATGATGGTCTTTTTGTTGTGGACAATACTTAGTGCAATGGGGCACTGATCTCTGTCTGAAAGCTGTATGTACTGTTTTAACAGAGGTTGAAGACAGTTTCTATTGTGTAAATTCAAATTTAAGTGGTAAAATATGTGCTAGGAATAAGGTGAAATAAGTAATTGTGAAGAAAATTAATAACATTAAAATGTTGCCCAGGTGATTTCCCTTCTTTATAAAAAAGAGAACACTCATTTAATTTGTTTACTTTCTTTTCCAGAACTAAATGCCTGCTTTTCATTAATGTTTGATTTATTGTCCATTTAAAGAGACAAACTCTAAGAACCACTAGAGAGAGTTCAGGGTCTGTTGTGGTACAGTTGTTAAACAATGTTTCAAATAAGACTTGGATTTATTTCTTTGAAATGCACCACTTGCTCTTGGTGAATTTTAAAGCCTATTCTTCTCCACCAAACTAATAATCCTTTTCTAATTTTGTCAACAAATTAATTTAATAATAGGCTTAGCTGTTTACCAAACCAAGGATGTGGTTTAAAAATGTCTCCTAAATGGTTCTCAGCTTGGAATATGTGAAGAATAAGGATTTTGAGCATTTTTAAATGAGAAAATACATTCAATAGGTGATAAAGAGACCATGAAATTTTGCATGAAAATAAAGAAGGCTGAACTTTATCTCTCAGAGGAAATAGACAACATGTGCCTAAAACAGATTAACAGTTCCCTCTCACATTTTACTTTGATGAAACTAGAGGAAGTTATGATACACCAAACATTCAAATATATCCTCTTCATTTTTTTTTGACAAATTATGAAAGTACTGATGTATCACCATGCTTAGTCTGTTCTCAGGACTTTTGCTTACAGTTAGTGTGATTTATGTCACGGCACCACATGAGGTGGCCTAATTCCTAGTGGTCATCTATTTCAAATTCATGTCCAAAGCAAGTCCATTTAAGGTTGTTCAGGAAATTTTCCTGTCTAATTCTTTTAGAGTCTTCTCTCTTGTCTTCAAGGAAGAAAAAGCCATGGCTTTAGACATAAAATGTAATATTTTGGTGTTAGAATAAGTGTGGGATTCACTTAATCTCATATATATGTGATATGGTTATTGGGAATCAGTATAGAACACTAAAAATGTCCAGCATTTTATTCTTCTGATTTTAGGGAAAAATCCACACAGGATTTTTCTACTCTTCATTGATCTTAAAGACGCCCAAGGTTACTGATTCTAATGGAGCCGCTGTATGATAAAAATCTAAAGTCAGGCAGGATGTGCCTTGTGCTAGTAGAAGTAAGCAAAAAGTTTTTGTTTGTTTTTTTGTTTGTTTTTTTTTTTGGTAGGAATGTAAAAGTATTGTTTCGAGGAAAATCACTTTGGTCAAATTACCATCAATTATGAAATCTGAAGAGACATTTTGGCACTAATAAAAGAGAGTGGGGGTTATTCTCAAATTACTCCAGCTGCCTTAAAGAACATAGAGCTGACAGTAATACTGTGTTCTCTTCATGGAACAATCCACTTTGATACTGATCACATAAAGTCATATAAAATAATAACGGAGGAAGCTCAATCCTGTTTGGTCATCTAGTCACTGGAGGTTTCACCTTGGTTTCTTCTTCCTGACTGCTACAGCTCATTCACATGTTGACCACCTGGATTTGCATCACTTTTTTAGGCAATACCATTGGGAAGGTTTGTTTTTGAACACAGTCCTTGTCTCTTTTCTTCCAACTACAGCCCTCATATAAAAGGGGAATTTTTTTTGCATACACTTCATAAATGTCAGGATAATTTCTGGTAAGATGATGACAAAAATAATGGTAAATAACTTTCTACTGAGGACTGATAAATCTTCCTTCACAGTTAATGATTAAACTCCCATTGACCTCCATCATCAAAATTAAATGTTTAGTCATAAATTAGCCTTCTAATTACTCCTCATTATTCAGTCATTTCAGCCACTTAATCATGAATCCTTTCCAGTGCCTTCCATGAACAGCTGCCAGCTTGACTGAGGCTTTTTTGTTGCTGTTTGATTCCCTCACTGGTTATTGACAGGAACAGTCTATACAGTGTTTCAGATGCAAAGTACTACCCAGAAAAGCCTGATCAAGGACATGACATTTCTGTGTACACAGCTTTCAGTCATATTTTCTGAACTGTCACATTACAAACTATTGTTCAGTCTAATTTACTGCTGGTGTCTTTTGGTCTCCCTTAGCAGTACTTTGGCATCTAGATTTCTTTGTGTATCTCATGTAGTTTACAGGTTTGGGGGTTTTTTGGGTTTTTTTTTGTTTTTTTTTTTAAAAGACTTATTACTATCTGATTTTCCAAATTAAAAACACCAGTATAAGAAACAGTAAAGGAGCTGCACACATGAGCACAAGTCATAGAATCAAAGAACCACACAAAACTTCGGGTTGGAGGGGACCTTAAAGATTATTTAGTTCCAGTCCCCATGCAGTGGGCTGGGACATCTTCCTCTAGACCAAGTCACATCCAACCTGGCCTGGAACATTTCCAGAGATGGGGGAGAGAAAACTCATCTCTCAGCATGAATTTCAAGCAAATGCCACTGTATTGATCCTACATCCTTATGAAAGTTTCATAACATTTTCATTATTCAGCCTTTCTGGTCACTTTTAGGGCTGGACCAAGAAGGATTTAGGACATGTGATTGCAACCCAGGCAAATATATGATTTATTATTTTATTCACTTTTTTCCCCCATGGTGTTACCACATTTTCTGCCCAGGGTTCACAGTATTTAAGTTAGAAATATAAGTTAGAATAAATGTGGAGGCTTAGGGGCATGGTTAAGCTCTTTTCTCCTCTTTTCAAGTGTTTTTAACACTCTTTTCAGGTGTTTTTAATTAATGATATATTTCTTTTAATAGCTTGTTGGACAAGAAGTAAATTAAAATTTACTGGACTTTTCTCCTCTTCATTTTGTGCTGGTGGCACAATCATCTTCCCATGCCATTCTTCAAAATGTCAGTGAATATGTCCTCATAGCAATAACAATGGAACAGTTCTCCTGTTAAGAATTTTTATCCCAAATATAAAGACTCATGTCTCCCTGAAATGGCAGTACCTTGTCCATAAACAGTGAACCTACATAAAAGGTTAGAGCATCAAGTTAAGAATTTCATATCTGATTAAAACCACAGGTGAAATTTAGATCAGCAAAATGCAATTATCTGAACCGAAGAATACCTGCGTTATCTGCTGCTCTTTCAGAGGCTGGCATGGGATCATTAGTGACCACATGTAGTCAGAAGCTAATTTTCTGTCTCATCGGAAAGACATCATCTCCAGCAGCACAATAGCCAACACCCATGCTGGGGCAAAAATTGAGAGTCAGACTATTAACAGAAATGTTGACAACACTTCTCATAGCACCTCGCTGTTTGTTGGATGCCTCTTCCAGCATGACCCTCATTATGCAGTTCTAGGTAAATAATTTATGTTCTGTATTGGATTTCTGGGCCTGTGCCTGCAGCAGCTTCCAACTGTTCTGTTACAATAGCACCTTTAACTTAAACTCTCTGTTCTGTGAGTTCTCTGTAGTGCATTGGAGGAAAACAGGGATCTGATAATTACAAAAAACCTTAAATGAACTCCTGATGTGTAAAAACATTTTATAAACTATTGTGCAGTCATAAAACTATGACCAGAATTGAATGGTCTTGCTAGGACATAATCACTCGATTCTAAACTGTCTTTAATCAATAAACAACCCATAGTCCCACTCTTCTGGTAGATTCCACATTCATTGGCAGTCAAGCTGTTAAACATAAAAAATTAAGGCTAGTTGTTTTTCAGTCATCATAGCCCCTTGTAGTCCTGATTCCAGGCCATGACTGTGCCAGTCACCCTGTTACTTGACAAGTCATACCTTCCACAGTCTGACATTTAATTAGAATTATTCAAGATATTAACTATTTGTACTGTAAGGGAAAGAGATTAGAAACCAAAAACAGTGCATGCAATCCCCAATGCAGGTTGAAAGGACTGAATGAAGCATATATTTTTCCTAACACACTCCTGTGCTTCTGTGAATTTGATGCAGTTGTCAAACAATGTCACTTTGACACATGGTAGCACCAGATAATCAGATTACAATGAAAAACAATAAAATGGGAATTGAGCTGGGTCATTCTTAACCTACTCTGTCATTCACACTGGGGATCTTTCAAAGGTATCTGATGACAGGGCAGCCAGAGGGCCATGTCCTTGAATAACTCAGTAGCTGCATCAAATAAAAGTCAGCTCTGCTTTCCTTCCATTGCAGTATTTTCTCTTCAAATCTCATGTCTCCTGTGTATTTGACTTCCCTGCCACTGTCCTATTGTTAGCCTTATAGAGGTGCAGAACTAGAGATGTGAAAGTGCAACAAACATGGAATCACAGAATAACAGAATATCCTGAGTTTGAAGGGACCCATAAGGTTCATTGAGTCCAACTCCTGGCCCTGCAAAGGACACCCCAAGAGTCCCACCATGTGACCCACAGCATTGTCCAAATGCTTCTTGGACTCTGTCAGGCTGGTGCTGTGAGCACTTCCATGGGAAGCCTGTTCCAGAGCCCCACCACCCTCTGGGTGAATAATAATATCCATCCTAAACCTCCCCTCACTCGAGTTCAGGCCATTCCCTCAGGTCCTGTCACTGGTCACCACGGAGAAGACATCAGTGTCTGCCCCATTAACCCTTGTGAGGTTAAGCTGTACACAGCAATGAGGTTTCCCCTCAGTATCCTCTTCTCCAGGCCAAATAAACCAAGCGACTTGAGCCACTCCTCACAAAGCTTCTCCTCTAGACCCTTCACCATCTATGTAGCTCTCCTCTTTCATAACCTCTCCTCTTCCTCTTTCTCCTAACTGGGAAAATGCAAGAGTGTTTAATTTAACTTAATAACAGAGTCTTTAGGTGATTTGATAAAATTCAAGATATCTTTGCTACCTCTGGACTTGATCAGGGTTGTGTTTTTCTCTCAGCAACACAAAGAATTGCTGTCTCATTCATTTTGCAGCCCGCATGGGGTGTTTGGCATTTTTTTCTTAAGAGGTGAATTTTGGGTCATTTTAGCATGTAAATCTAATACTCATTCCCAGACCTAGCGCACACATTCAGAAAAGCTGAAGTCCAAGCAGCACTGAGGGTGGGTCTCTGGGGTAATGTCCTTACAGAACAGAGGTTTTATTTGTTCCATACCTGACTGTCTCAGAACAGCCTGTTTTAACCTCAGGTTGAAATTGCCTAAAGCAATTTGGGATGATCCTTGGATTTTCAGTAGAGTCAACAGTTTGTAGAAAGGGCTTAACTCACAGAACTCTGAATGATCTAGGATCACAGGGATGAAAGATTATTTAAAAAAAAAAGACATGTACTGTAGTCGCAGAAAACATTGAATTGTTCTCTCTAGTCCATGATCTCAAGGCTTTCTTTTTTTAGCGTGAACTAGTTAACAGTGTTGTCCTGCACACCATTACACATCATAAATGAAAAAAGTGAATTTTTCTTTTTTTCCATTCCACCTGGCACCAGTGTGCAACTCTTTTGTCCATCACTTAACCTTTATTGCAACTCTTTCTCACTTTAATATCCTTAACTCCTAGACGTATTGTAAGACATGTCAGGTAATTTCCAAATGAGGTCACCACATCATTTCTTGATTTTAAACACCTTTTATTTAATTCATATAGCTAGATGATCATAGCTGATTCCATAATCACAGCATCTGCTTTTGATGACTCCATTAGCAACATAATACATGCCCAAATAGACACCTACCACTGGATATGTCACCAGAAAGCATATAAAGAATTCATCTAAACATATTTGTCTCGTTAACCCTGTGACCAAAGAAAGAGAAACTGAGTGACTGTCACCACAAAGTCTTGCTTCCTAGATTTACAAATAGGCATGTCCAAATTTTGCAGATGCTACACCTAACTGATAATTTTCAAAGGCCAATATTGTTTGGAAACTGGTCTAATTTCTCATTTCACTACTTTGGTAAGACTTTTGCTTTTATAAGTTATACTTGTGTGTTTCTTAATGATTTCTGCTAGATCCTTCTGACATGTTCAGGACTTAGGTTTTGCTGGCAAGGAGCACTTCCAGGCCCCGTTTGTTTCCTTTCCAATTCTCCCATGCACTTCAGAAATACAGCTGTGGCATAGCATATGTGGGAGATGCTTCAGGTGAGTCTTCTCTATTTACGATTTTCAAAGGAAAAAATAATGTTGAATACACTAGGAGAAATTTAGTACCCTCTGGAGAGCCTAAGTAGCATTTCAATTCTTGTTCAAATTGGAATCCAATAAAGTTTTTCAGGATTTAGGCATTTGGTCAAGCCTCACAAATTTCTAATTTTCCCTTTCTCAGCTTATTTAATGAGACTATCTTTATACATAACTCATTATTAACTTTCAGCAGGATTATTTTAACAATACGGTGTGAACTCAAGACCATTAGAAATTGAGCCTTCTTCACGGAGAGATGTCAGTGGTATTGGGATACAACCAGGGCTTGTGTATGAAGTTGTGTCCTCAGCTCAACACATGTCCTGACCAAGGTACAGTTTCAGTTATAATGGAAAAGGGAAGGAATTTAATGGTTTGTGGTGTTTTAACATCTTACCTCCTTTCTTTCATAAACTGGTTTAGGAAAAAATCAGAATAAATGACTGAATAAACTCATCCACACACTTTCAGAAAGGAATTCAAGAAAGATTAAAGTGAAATAAATCCCTTGTGGCCCAATATAATGGTGGTTGACCTAAGAGGCTCTAGTGTTTCCTGGGAAGCTTTTCTGTCTTATTATGCAAATCTACAGGAACAGGAATTGTTGACCAAATGGACTCTTCTGAAGCAGCTATCCAGTCAATGAGTACTCTGGAACACTTCAACATGCACATGATTGTCTAAGCAGACAGTAAGAGCTTCTTTGGAACCACAACAGTGCTCCCTTGTGCCAAGGGACCCTGGTGCTCATACTTGTATAGGATATCTATTTCATTTGCTCATTAATTCATATGTTATCTTTTATTAGAAATTTGTTCATATTTTCCATAGCCTAATAACTCTATATACTGTGATGTTTTTTGTAAACTGTAAGCAGAGGAATGGCTTCATACAACTTCATTTAAACAAAAACACTCTTAGAAACACTGAAAACTCTCCTTTTTAACACCAAAACCAAGCAGAACTATTAAAGTATATAGTCTAAGAGGCCCAAGGATGATATGATATGATATAAAAACCTTCAACACCACAAATTATCAAGTATATAAAGTATTCATGCAAATTCAGAAATGTCAATGGAATTACTGCTTTCTCTTTCATATGGCATTTTAAAATCTTAAAAGAATGGAAGTTCTTTTGCTTCTTGCCACAAACTGTGTAAAAAGCAGGGCTACGAATAGGATTTTACCATCAGAGTGTGACTGCACAGCAAAGAGCTGTCTGGTCTCTCTCAGCTGCTACACTCAGGCCCAGCTGGAAAGAGGAAAGAGAAGAATTTCCTCATGAAAGCTACAGAAGATGCCCAGATAGGGCAGGCTTCTGGGAGGTAAATCTTTGGTAATTATTGTAGAGCATAAGCTGATAATATGAAGGGACATCAGGAGCTCCTGACATGACTAAGCTTCAGATGGACTAAAAAGTAAAATCTTCTACTTAACATTGCAGAGGGAATTGTTAATACTTCATCTCACATGTCACCCAGAGAGGTTGTGGAGTCTCTACCTTTAGATACTCAAAAATAATCTCGACACAATCCTGAGGAAAGTGATTTTGGGGACCCTGCTTGAGCTGGACAAGATGACCTCCAGTAGTCCCTTCCAAACTTATCCATTCTGCCATTGTACGATTGAAAGAGTTTGAGCTACTTAAAACCATTATTTTGAGAACAAGCCTAAAGGGAAGAGGCCATTTTTCATCATTTGTGCATGGGCCCATTTTTTCTATGTCAAGGAATTGCAGCTAGTTTTTGTTCCAGTTAGAGTGAGTTTTAGAGATTCGCAGCTCTCTTGGGAAGACTTTTGCTAACTTATTAATACATGACTGTTGTTTAAACTGTTTTTGTTAAATTCTGCTTCAGAGTTATACAGATTTATTTTAAAGACTTGTTTTCTCATTTAATCATTTTTGTATAATACAGCTGTATATTCTAGAACTATAATTGAAAACAGCACAGATCCTTAAATGAATCAACATTATCTGGCACCTCTAATTAGCTACCATGGGAAGCTAAGAGCATTATCATTACTCTAACTAATAAATTATGTTTTCTTACCTGAGTTCACAATGTCCATTTGCTAATGCCAGTACTGCTAATCTGTGACGGCCACCCTGGTGTTCTTTCAGTATCTCTTCTTCTAGGGCTCTTCATTGAAGCCTGCTGTGGTTGTTGACATGCATTATAATGCCAGCTTAATTACTAAACTACTAAAATGTACATGATCACATGCGCTCACAGCTCTGTAGTGTTTCCTTTAGGTAAAAGATAGCAATATAAACCAAATGCTTAACATGTACTATCAGCAGAAAAGGAGGCAGAAATTCAAAGCTTTCCTTTCAGTCACTTACTAGCATTTTGATGAGGTAATATTTTACACTGTGAACTCCAGCTATAGCTGGAGCAGATAGGACATTTTTTTCAGGATAAATCAGTTTCACTTTGAAATTTCTTCTACAAGTCCCCTTCCTTCTCCTATATTTCCACATTTTAGATATGGCAACACACAGATGCAGCTAGGCGAGCCAGATGTTACCTGTTGCTCATAATATTATGATTACTAATTTAAAAACAAAGCAAAGAGCCTATTACAGGTAATGACAGGATTTTCACACATGCCAAGGAGTTCAACTTTAATCAACCAAAGACATGAAAAATGCTTACTGTTCTATGCAGTTCAGTTTTTTTTCTAGCAGCATCATGCAATTATTGTACTATTGGGAGGTTCAGTGATAGATTTTTTGAAAGACAATGGGTACACTGGCCTATACCTTGACCCTGATGAATTTCTAATACCCTTATATCTCAGAAATACAATCTAAATAACTAGATTTATAAATTTCTGTTTGAAAATACATACACAGCTACATGTAAATAGATGGAAAAACAGGGGGGGGACGGGGTGTGGGGGGAAGTATAGAACTTAATCATATGGTGTAAAGGAAGACCTGGAGTGAAGGGGTATTAAATGAGTAAACCCCTTGATGGATGCACTAAAACTGTCAACAAAACTGACAAATGCTGTATGTTCTTCAACAGCATATTATGGTATGGTTCATACTTTGTTTTAAAGCATGAAATAAAACAGATAAGAAATGGAAAAGAGTTTTGTGGAATTCTGATACTGTGGATTTGGGATAATAAAGTTTTCCCTACATTTTGGCTTCAAAGGTGAATTGTTCCATTTCAATCTCTATTTCGTATGACCATCAAATTAGTTGAATAAAGGATAAAAAACTCCATAAAGTACCTTGCAGTGAATTTTTAAATTCTTATTCCACTTTTTGTTTATTGTTTCATTTTGTCATGATGACTGCCATATTTTCAATTCAGAAAATACAAACTATTACAATTCATCAAAGTTTCAATGGGTACTTAATATTCTGTCTGTGATCTCCTATTTAAATAAATCCTCTCAGATGCTTTCAACTTTGCCTACTTTAACTTTCACCTACTTTCCTTTCCTAACACAACACAAAAAGTAATTTGTCTTGTTTCATCTAATAATTTTCAGTCATTTACTCATGAGCAGTCCTTAATTGCAATTGAAGTAGCAATCCCATAGAACCTTGAATGTTACTACTTGTAAATATTTTTTTGTAATTATACTATCACTATTGGGAAACACAAGATTTCCTTTTGTATTTGAAGTATTTCAAAATTTAAGCACAGTGTTTACTGCTGAGTCTCAAATTACGTAAACTCAGCAAAGCCACACCACAAGAGTAATGTAATGGTAAAGTGGTAAAGTGGTAAAGTAACTACAAGAGAAATATAATGGAAGTCTGAGCCTAATTTTGATCTTACACCTTCAGAATTAAATTCTCATTTGCTTCACTGGAAATTCTGATGAAGCACACTAATGCTGAATATCCAGCAGCTAACATCCAGCAGTTCACAGTCAAGCACAGGTTGACTAAACACAGAGGTTAAAAAACACACTCAGGAAGTTGCCTTTATGACCTCTGAGTGCTCAAATGCTGAAAGCCATTAGTCAAGTATGCTTATTAATAAGATATTAACAAGTCTTAAGCTGTCAAAACATTAAAAAATGAGGTATGTCTTCTTTCTTCCAAATGCTTTCTTATTCTAAGAAAACAAACTGAACCTTAGACAATAATTTCATTATGGATTAAAAAAAAAAACCAAACAAACAAACAAATACTTATTGATCACTTTGAAACAACCACCTGACTCATGTGGTACTGCAATTTATACCTTCAGAGAATACAACCTAGTGCTAAAAATCCAATACTGGAAAGAATGCACCTTTACAGAGAGTTTTACTTTGAGATTTGTGATTTCTGATAAAAGTATTTTGTTGGGTTTTTTTTATTTTTTGTTTGTTTAGGGGTTTTTTTGCTTTATTTTGTTTTGTTTTTTCCTGAGCTACTGATAATGACAACCTCCTATATGTTGCAAGGAAAGTGATTTCATGGAGAAAGTAATACATATATGTAGTGATGATATAAGAACCTGTAAGAGTCTGACTAAAATCAGCAAGACATATATCAACATAAATCTATTTCTGGAATACTCAGGAGTACTTGGGGAGGGAGGTGCTGTTTCAAAGCTTTCAAGTGCCTTGTTATTTCTTTTTTTTTATGATGAAACAGGAGAAATTTTTGTTTCAAATGTTTTCTATGGTAGTTGTTACTACAGTTGCTACATTGTTGAACTTACCACATTTGGTTTCCTTTCATTTCATTTGACAGCTCTCACTAAACCATTAATTCAAAACGCTTACTGAATTGCAATTTATTTTTATTTTCTCTGTCTCTTGCCATTTTCCCTCTACTCACAGTGATAGCACAACATGCAGGGAGTCACTGTGCTACTGGCTCCATCAGTCAGGAGCACACCAGGCTGCTTTGACAGGTGCAGTGGTTAACACAATTTGGCTGCTCAGATCACAAACCCACAACTCCACGGACCTAACCTCATGGCTGCTCTGCACTCAAAAATTGCAGTCATAATGAGAAAATTAATTACTGAATATTGTGCACTGAACACTCAGTTCAGCGTTGTGCTCACGCTCTCCTGGGATGATTTTTTTTTTCTCTGGAATGGGCCCATATTTCCAGACCAGCTGAGTCTGACAGCTTGCTGCATGTTGTGCTCTGTAGCAGTAGCATTGCTGTAAGCTGTGTATCTGCACCCTTCATTTGGTTGTGCAGCATCAAGTGGAGCAGCATCAGTGCACATCTGTGAAACTGGAATAATTAGGCTTATGGTCACAGTTTGGCAGTCTAGGACAAGTTTCTTCTTAAGAGGAAGAGTATTTTCGTTCTTTGAAAATAACATTAGAAACCACTAAAATTGGTTGGTTGCTCTGTCCTTGTCCATTCAGGGGTTTTGAAAGCAACTTTGCTCTTGCTCCTAACAAAATATGAATACAGGGATGACACCCATGCCATTAACTTTGAGTTCTTGCCTCCTATTTTTCTTCAGTTAGATAATAAGGATATGTGAGGCACAGTGAATGCAAGTAAATTATATCTTTTTACTGAGAAAGAAAGGTACTTAGGGCTCTAGCTCAAGTGGAGAAGTCTGCAACCATAGTCTCTATATTTATTACCTGTGTTGTCACTGAATTGTTAGGCACTCAGTTTTTATTCAGTTTGTTACCTCCCAAGATGGATATAACAGATGGTATTATTTCTTGTCTGTGTTATGTTCCTATTCCATTCCTGTCAATATACACACTTATGAATGAATTTCATCCTGTCAGCCTTGCAGAATGCTATGCAAAGGATGTAAGTATTGCAAATAGGTACTGATACACATTGGCAAGTTTTCCTCATTTATCTAAAAGCAATCATAGTGAGTTTGGCCAACATGTGCACGCACACATGGCAAATTAAGAGGCATCCTGCCACACATCAATCAAAATTTTAATATATTGTTCCCTCTCATCTATTCCACTCTTCTACAAATCTGTTCCCTCATTTAAATCAACTCTAGAAACAGACACATCTAAAAGTAACGTAAGGGTTTGAAGATCTGTGTTGCACTAAGGTCATCTTACAGCAGGCTAAGATTAGTTTTTTCCTAATACTTAGGACCTGCTGAGAAATAAATACTTTTTCTGTGCAGCAAGAACCAATGATGGTCTGAAAGGCAGCTGTCCAAGCTCTGTTCTGATTATGAACATAGTTCTGAATATTGTATTTATTTTTCACTTAGTTGAAAAAACAAATACAGGGAAACAGAACATGTCTTCCCTAAATGTATTGTATAACCAAAGGTCTTGATGTTGCTGAAGCATCACAGGTAACTTCTGCAGCTCTAGGAGCAGTAGCGTGATCTGTCCCCTACTTGCCGCTCAGATTTCTTAGTAGCTTTCACCAGGATAAACTGCTTAAAGCTTAAAGAATTATATATCATTTCTTTTTTCTCTCTATTTGCTTCACATGTCCCTGCTCAGTGGATTTTTTCTTTTTCTGAACGAAAGAGTCAAGTTGCTGCTCTTACATCTAGAAGTCAAGGATCCTCTTATCCAACACCTCAAATGCCCAAAAGTGGGCATTTACCTCACCAAAAGAAAAGTAGACAGACATTCATCAAGCTGGCTGAAAAGGATTTAAGTTCAAGACTCTCCCTTGTGAGTTTGCAGAAAAATCTGTTCTGAGAATAATTTTGATTTGGCTCCAGACACTTTTAAATGTTTTGTTGTTTTCTTCCCCTTCGCCCCCCCCTCTCTCCTCCAATCTGGCATGATGTCAACCCAAGATTCAAAAGCTATTTTATAGGATTTAGCTAATCAGGTACAGATTTATACTACTGAGTTATCACCTCTTTATGGTCTCCAGAGAGAAAAATTGGCTATTCCATGATAAAATCAACTTTATCTTGCTAAAACAGATATTTAAAAATGCCTTCACTGATTGTGGAGATTTACAAGAACAGACAGCAGAGACTAACTCAGACATAGCCACAGCTTTGTAAATATAAATCCCAAACCTATTATAATTTTTCGGTTTTGACCTTAACAAGTTTCTTTACCCCTCTATTTCCCACGTAATTTGTAGCACCATATTTGTTCAACATATGGTCTCTGTTCCTCTGAATTTTCAACAAATAGCACCATCATAAACAGCTTCCAAATCCTTAATCTCTCCATGCCTTGTGGAACAATATATATTTTGGGGTTTAATTACTATGTATTTAATTTTCTTCAGCAAGAGTCCTATGTTTATACACTCTGTCTTACTCTCACAGGAGATTATGTTCTGGTGGTAAGTAAGTTTTGGGCATCAAAACTCTCTTCTGTAGTCAGATTCCCTTTCAAGGAGTTAAATATCTTGGGATATCTTCTTTGTATATTTTCTTCCTGTAGAAGTAACAGGGTTCAGCTTCAGGCATGTTTTGCTCCCTAGGCCTTATTCTAAGACAAATGCCAGAATAAGAATAGACCAGTTTCTTATGTCACTTTTTCTCATGTCTATTAAAATGCCACCCAGAACCCATATGCTTTTCTCCCCTTGCCGATCCTGCTTTCTTTTTCTCTATTATTTACCTTGTGACTAAAGACCTCATTAATTCTGGGTGCATTGTGTTTACACATTGTTTTGTTTCATTATGCCATCTGTCTGTTCTGCTTGGGGAAGCACTTGGGGACAAGAGTTTCTATCAGAATCCACTGATCAGAAAAAGGCTGTGTTGTGCTGGTGCAATATAAAGGTTGTAGAATATAGCATTCTATACAAGTTATACATTTACCAGAAAAAGACAGAGGTGTAAACACTAATTAGAAGAAAAAAAAATCCGAAAATTTGTATCAGCGCTTCTGTTGCAGGGAAGAGAAGGAAGCTGAAAAAGATGTAGCTCTCTTACCAGTTTTCCAGGTCATTAAATAAAATAAATATTTTAAGAGCATTGTAAGTATGATTGAACAAGTTCAAAGTTCTAAATAATTCGAAATAATTCTATTTTTTACTGAATTTTAACCTTTAATATTTTTTTCAAGTTTTTCCATGACATGACAACTGTTCCCCACATTTTTCAAATGCTTTTCCATTCATACATTTGCTCATGACTGCCCTGATGACCTTTAAAAAGAGTTAGATTGCAGGAGTACATTAACAACTTACATAAATATGTGCGCTCATTCAGTTGTGTGCACTTCTAGTTCTTTAGGAAACCATGCGTAATGAAATATGTCATGGATGAATATTGCTGATGATACAGTTTGAAGAATTCTCTCCTTCTCTTTCATGCTCTGTCTCTTGTCCCTTATAAAAACTCAAAGAAGGAAAAGCCTCAGTCAGATATCATTCTGTCACCACTGAGAGAAGTTTGACCCAAGGACTATTCTTTTATGATCAGAAGTCCAACTGCTTGGTGTGACATTCTGAGCTACATATGAGTAATGACCCATGTGGAGGAAGACATTCCCATTCTCTGATCTTAGAGCCTTTTTTTTTCTTTAAAGAAACAAATCATCGAATTATAGAGTGATCTGGGTAGACAGGAACCATAAAATTAACATAGTTTCCACCCCCCCTGCCATGGACAGGAACACCTTTCACTAGATCACGTTGCTCAGAGCCCATCCAACACCTCAATTCTCAGAATTTTTGCTTGCACTTCATTTACACTAAAAATCCCTTTAGGCAGAAGGTAGTTATAGAATCACAGAATGTTTAGGGTGGAAGGGGACCCTAAAGACCTTCTAGTCCTTAATAGCTTTTGTACTGTGCATGCTTGAATTATACTTCTGTGAGACCTCTGGTAGTATGGTATTTCAAATGACAGCCAAAACCAGCACATATATTTCAATTTTATTTTGTCTTTAAAATCTCAAAAAACTCAAGAAACAGTTAAGTATTGTTTTTATTTGTTCTTTAGAGAGTGTTCAGATTAATAACAGTCATACTTGCATGAATCACTGTAGAAAACTATCATAACAGTTAATTATCTTTGTGAACCTCTCCCAGGTTTTTCATCAAAGATGCTTTTGTTTTACACTTGAAGCCTGGAGATATTATTATAATTTGGGTTCTTGGAAGCTGAGAAAAAAATATTTTTTTACCAAAAGTCATCAGGTTTAGTCTTTTTCATCCTTGCTGTTTGATTATTGCAGTAGGTAGGAGGAAGGAAATTAAAGGTGGGATAATGTGCAGATGGGTTAGTGCCATGGCAGCCTGGAACTACTCACAGCCTTCTTACAGTCATTAGAATGGGGTTGAAGAAAATGCTTTGAGGAAATTGAGCAGAATCAGAACAAAACTTTCAAGGGAGAGAACTGAAAACTGCCTCTCCAACAGCTTGAGTTGTTTTAAGCTGTGCAGGAATGTTGATGGAAAGAAATACACTGGAGAAGAAAAGGGAGAAGACAGAGAAGGATCAAGAGAGGTTGTCTAAAGCAAAAGGCAACCTTTCAGACACTTGTGACTGAGATACTACAGCAGAGAATAAAGTGCTGTCACGGTTTAGGAAATGTATAAATCAGAATGGGAACAGGCAGCTCAAGGAACCAGAGATAACCACAGCTTACAACATGAATAGCTAAAGAGAAATCTTTAGGTAGGGCACTCACAGGCTACCTGTACAGGTACATTAAAAAGGATCAGGGAAGATCTAAGCACTAATACATTATTGCACATACATAGATCTATTTTTATTTAAGGACAGATAGGACAGACAGCAAATTCAGAGTAATAATTAATAATTTTAGCAGTGATCGGCAAAATAATTAGTAGCATAATTTCAGTTAGAACTTTCAAATATTAAACCCAGAAATAAACAGCCACTTCAGTGGATGAATTGGGGTGATTTGATAAATCAAATACCTCTATTTTAATCCATCTATCTGTGTGGAAGGAGGTCCCAACACTGAGAAAATAAACAAGCTATCTTTGCCAAAAAAGTAGTTATGCTATCTAA
The DNA here is from genome assembly GCF_014805655.1 of Passer montanus. Taxonomy (NCBI): domain Eukaryota; kingdom Metazoa; phylum Chordata; class Aves; order Passeriformes; family Passeridae; genus Passer; species Passer montanus. The sequence continues at coordinate 16,900,751 of NW_024368818.1, read as the reverse complement.
GTGAATGACTGGATTTATTTTGCTGGTATCTAAGAAACTAATATGATTTCCTTTTGTACTGCCATAACAATTGGGGCTAATACATTTATTGGAAATATGAACAGGATTCTATGCAAAAATACTTTTATCATAAGAATCAGTGATTCCAAGCTCTTCACGAGAAACATTCCAATTTGATACAATAATTCCTTTTATTTTTCCTTGCACAGTGGATCCAAAATATACTTTTGCACAGCTACCAAGTGAGTAATCAAAGTTAGAGTTATTCCATTCATTGGTTTCTGTGAGAAACACTCCTCAGATAAATATCAAGGCATTTTTAATAAAACATGCAAGAATTAGTGCCACACTGAGATCATGGGGAGAAGGACTTAATCCTGGAGAATGCTGTTGAAATGGTAGTAATTGGAAAAATTAAATTATAAAATTGGAATATATGATATATATGATGTGTGGGAATAATTATGAGTTGCTATTTCATTGAAAAACCATGTGTTTATGGATAGTAATTAGGGTTAATGACACAGAAACATTGGTACACCTTTTGTTTTACAATGGAGAATGCACAACACTTGAATCACTATAACCTAGCCAAAAAAAAAAAAAAAAAAAAAAAAAAAGAATCTGAAGCAAAGGAAAGGCCAGCACAGAGTTAAATCATGTCTCAGTTTCCAGGAAGCAAAATATGGCAAATTGTGGCTCCAATTGTTATTGGGAGTTAATTATTTTCTGATGAGCTGGGTTCTAAGTTTGAAATCTGATTTACAAGATACTGAGCTTAAGAAAACTCAGGCACCAAAGTTTAGTGAATCCTTGAAATCCTTGGCTTTAACTTCCTTGTGTCCTGTTCATTCCCACTAGAGCTTTACAGCCTTCAGCAAAAACCTTAGGAATCCTTTTTCCCTCCTACCCTTAAGCAGAAACAGCCCAACTACTGCTAGTTATGCCAGTATCACAACATACAGGAAGAATACACTAGAGCAGGAAGAATACACTAGAACAGAACTTATGCTTCATTTGCAGACTACACCTCAGCTGGGATTTCCCTGGTTATCCCCAAGGCTGCAAAGAGTCATGGAGCAATTCAAGCTGAACACAAAAAGCAGCACACTGAAGAACTGACATTCAGCTCCTCTGGGATTTCATGTGACAGCTTGGCTGAACATCAAAAATGGATGTTGCAAATTATTTTATAAGGTTATGATTTTTTTTATATGTGTAGCTTTTTTCAACCCACTAATAAGATGAGAACATTTATATCTTAGTATATTTGCTCTGTTTGATGCTATCTCCACTAGCTATAAAACATCTCTACTGAGCTGGCAGTGTCCAAACACCATTTGAGTATTAAGTATTAATGATGTCTGTAGTCCTTCTAACTAATCACCAATCAGGGATCTGTGGCCATAAATAACATTAGTTCTTTTTCTGCTGTGATGTCATTTATAAAAACACTCTTGAATTTCCTTTCCTTACAAATGTTGCTGGTTTGTGCCAGGTAGCGTTCTCCTATACATGAGTTTAACAGAGTTTAGAATTCCATCTAACACTGTCATCAGAGAGTACATTTGGCTTTCATTCATCCAGTTACTCATCAGGCTTCCATTGACTCCAGTCCATTTCACGTAGGATTTTGGCATTGCCACATTACCCCTTGCCCTCTTGAAACTTCTGATTTCTCAAAGCTTTAATTATCTGACTTCTGGACTGTGCTAAGTACACTATTTTATGCTTAGCATCTCTACTAATGTTATGAACTCAATTGTGTTAGATCAGATAATTCAGTGTTTAAACAGATTCTGCTAGTCAATTGCCCAAAAAAGGTGTGGATTTGCATTCATGCTGGAGGGTGGTCTATAAATGCAGGATCATCTCTATTCATAATAAATGATTGAAAATATTAGAAAAATGTAGAGTTGATTTTGACTGAGTTTAAAAATTGATACCATTGTGATGAAAAAGAGAAAGAAAAGCTATGAGATTATGCACTTTAAGCAGCTTTAAAATAACATAGAATATGTCAATAATATCACCCGATTAAGATTTCTTCCATGTAGTAAACAGAACCCTAAGGGAGTTGTTGCAGCAATTCCATCAGATAATTTAACATTTTCCATGCAAAGTGGAAACTCAGGAGAAGATGAAACCAAATTGCTCTCTATTTGTCAGGACATCTCCATAGAATCACATAAAAGAAAACTTTTCTTTTGTCACCCTTTGGATATAAGCACCAAAGTACTTTTTCTTTTTTTTAATTTTTGTTTGGTTTTTTGTTTGTTTGTTTGTTTGACTGCATGCAATCTGTTCCTTTTATATTACCTTTCTTTGGAAACACCCATTTTATTAAATAAATTGGGAGCTAATTGCAGTCATTATAATCTCCTTAGATTCTTAATAGTTTAATTTATGTTTCTGCATGGAGCTGTTGGGATTGACTGGAAAAGTACGAACCCACATGGCCTTGCACAGCATTCTCTTGATTAAGAATGGATGTCTCCTGAAGTAACAATAATGGATGAAGCTGGGGGCATTTACAGAGAAAAGGCCATATGCCTGAGATGCAGGTAATGCTCAGAAGACTCCAGAAAGGTTTCTAAAGTAATGAAGGAAGAGCTTTACTGTCAAATAATTACTTAAGAGAGATGAAAAAAAAAATTCATGTAACTGAAACAAGTCAGTCACTCATGAGACTAAGTAGGTGTAGCAGACGTGCCCTTTTTGCTTCTGTTGTTTAACAGGAAGGGGAAAAAACCATTCTTTACACAGTGACAAATTAACTATGAAGCACAGAACAGATAAAAGAAAAAGCAGCAAAGAGCATATGTAGCGTAGTTAGGAAAAGTCCACATTGCACAGACAGTAAGCCAATTCTACCCTTTGTGACAGTCATGAAGCTCCTCTGGTGGGTAGCCAACCGTGAATTTTTAATGCCTCCAACCTGTACCTCCTGTCTCAGACTGCACTACTGCTTAGTCATGGTAACTTTTCCCAAAACATTTTTCTCTTCTAAAGGGTCTAAAAGCGGCCATTTTTTCTGGACTCTGCTTTCCACTGTGTCTTTGTTATCTAACATCCTGCCTTCTATTGGCAATGTCTCCAAATTTCTATGCTTTTTCACCCCCTTGAGATATCTAAGCAATAAATTCACATTCATTGCAATGGACTTAAGTTTTTTCTTCAATAGTTCAAAGCCTAATGACTACTGAAATAAAAATGGGTCAAGAAATTGATGGCCTTTAACACCTGTGGTTCTCTCACCTTGCAAACATCAGGATCAAAACACATACTTGACTTTTTCTGTCTTTTCACAGTTGCTTAAAAACCTTTAATATTCTGGATCACATTTTCTTCTAATTTAAACTGGTGGGATCTCCTATGGTTTCTCTGGTAACCTCCTTGCAAAACATACTTCTTTCTGCCTCTACTGTTACTTTTACATTGTTTGTGATTGTGAAAATAAGATGGTCAGTCAAAACAAAATTTTAGTTTATAAATTTTTTTGTCTTGGTTTAATCCCCAGCTGGCAATCCCACAGCTCCTTACTTCCCTCATCCCAGTGGGATAGGAGAGAGCATCAAAATAGTAAAAGTGAGAAAACTCATGGGTTGAGGAAAAGACAGTTTAATAGGGAAAGCAAAAGCTGTGTATGCAAGCAAAGACAAAGAATTAATTCACTACTTCCCATGAGCAAGCAGGTGTTCAGCCATCCCCAGGAAAGTGGGGCTACATCACATGTTAGGGTGACTTGAGAAGAAAAATACATCACTAAAAATATCCCCCACTTCGTTTTTCTTCCCCAGGTTCCATATGCTGACATGATACCATATAGTCTAATGTATCCCTTGGGCCATTTGAGATCAGCTGTCTGGCTGTGTCCCCTCCCAGCTCCTTGTGCACCCCCAGCCCCCTCGCTGGTGGGGTGCAGTGAAAAGCAGAAGAGGTCCTGGCTCTGTATGGGCACTGTTCAGCAGTAACAAAACCATCTCTGTGTTACCAACACTGTTTCCAGCACAAATTCAAAATGCAGCTCCATACCAGCTACTGTAAAGTAAACTAACTCTACCCCAGCAAAACCTAGCACACTCTGAAAAGAGCTTTACATATCTACGTACTTTCTTAGAAGCATAAATAATCTTAGTTGATGGAAAGAAATTCAGTTAATTAAGGTGTTCCTCATCTACAGGCCAGATTAACTCAAAACTATTTCTTCACTTGTATGCTAGGCTCATTAGCCTTACCTTCTGTTCTTGTCACCTTTATTTTTATCAATCATTCTCAGGACTCATCCCTTGTTCAAAGACCTTGATTTCTGAAATACCAGATCGATCAGTGTACTATCATTCTCTTCTTGTAACACAGTTGCAAATAATATTTTGGCTAAATCTCTTTCACTTCTCCTTCCTCTTTTCTTGACAGTCTTTCAAAATTAGTTCTGTGAGTTTATTTTCTCCCCCATTTCAACAGATTTTATAAATTCACCAACATTTTAACAGGCATACAGTTTTGGAGTCATTTGAAATATACCTCTGTCTTCCCTACTGATCCTGTCACTATCTTTTTTTTTTTTCTCCCCCTCCTCCACTTTTATATCTCCTCCAAAATCTATATATATTCCAGCTGTAAATTCTTGAGAATTTTCAGCCATGAAATCTGTGATAGAGGTATGATATTTGACAACATCTTGTTCCTATACATTTGTGACAAAAACTTGATCTGAGTCAGTATGTCTTTCTTTCTGCCTGAAATTCCTCTATCATTAGCCATGACTTTTTCAATGTTTATGACTAAAAATATTCTGGCTTGTAATTTTTTGTCAGATGCACTGTAAATGTGTAACAATCCTCTACCAGGTGTGGAGTCAGTGGGAAGGACCAAATGATGGGAAGGAAAAAGAGCACCATACATCATAAATATTCATAATTAGCCATTCAATCACTTCCTCTAAGCAGGAGATACTTGAGTTGCTCTATTAATTGATCAAATATAGTTCCACTACTTTCTACATTCTTCAGTGTCTTCACATCCTTATATCATGGCACTAATTTTGGGATCAGATGCTGATGGTGATATTTAACTTCCATTAAAGTCTCAATCTCCATGAAGAATTCCTAAATTTCTGTTCACTGTTAAAATTCACCCAATCCCATATATAGAAGAGCTTTGTAGATGGCCCAAATAGCAGATGGATTCCCCAAGGCAACTACTCCACGTGTGGGTTGTTATTTTGTTGGTTTGAATTGTTACATTTTCTTAAGGTTCTACAGGACTCCACAGAACCATAACAATATGTATACTTATTATGATTCATGTCTTAATTAAACATTTCCACCTCAGTGAATGAGTTCTGTATAATCTCTCTAGACAACTGAGCTCTGCGTCCTTAATTGCTGTGTCATAGGTCAAGCATATGATAACGTATTTGCTCTAGTGGAAATAAAGAATTTACTCCTTATTTGCAGCATTCAGCTTCTCTTCATATATAATTGTAAAAGTCTCAACATCAGTAAAACAGCATAATTAGATAATTGTTACATTTAATGCTATTTGCCTCAGATTAAATAAAATCCTAAATAATTTCAGTTTCTGTCTCTGCTAATTAGCAAGGTTTTTGTGTGTTTCATTTAAACATAATACTAGGACCAATTCAGTACTTTCACCTCTGGGACTCCATTTGTTATGGACTGGTTCCTTAGAGACCTAAAGCAATTAAAATTAAATTGAATTTATAGCTTAATCCATCCCTGAGAACTACAGGACAAAAATTATTAGAGCTTTCTAGAGGTTTTCTATTTTCAGAACAATCCTGTTCACTGATTCAAATAAAGCTCTGCCTACTTACACCAGCAGTAAATTCATTCCTCTCAGCATAAATAAGTAATTATTTTTCTTTCTTATCATCAACTTTGCACAATCAGCCTACCAATACTTTTTTTTTTTTATAATGACTTTGAAGAGTACAATGAAAGTAATTATGTATATGCATGCTCATTCTATTTAGATTTAAAGCGCACCTTACCGTGATCAAAGAATCCCATAGGTTATATTATCTACACTAAATATTTAGATTTTAAAATGGGCTATTTTTATTCCTCTGTTTGCTTGCACTAAATGCAAACACCAAAAGGACAAGATTCGCATGAAATACCATGTTTTCAGCTGTCTTGGTCTTCCTTAATAATAAATATAGGATTAATTAAACAAATTCAGACTAGTTTGATTTAGATGCAAACACCAGGATGAGATCAGCACTGGAGCAAGCTGCTTGGGGAAGTGGTTGTGTCATCATTCCTGGAGTTATTTAAAAGACTTTTAGATGTGGCACTTAGGGACATGATTTAATGGTGCGCTTGACAGTGCTGGATTAATGGTTGGACTTCATGATCTCAACCACCTTTTCCAACTTAAACATTCTGATTTTACTCTATGAATCATGACGTAGTGGAAACAACTGCTTAGTGTCTCTAGATCTGCTGCTTTATATGTTTGGCAAAATGGGTGCGATTCATGAACTTTCAAATTTAAGTAAACAGAAGAGGAAATGTTATTTTTCTACTTGATCTAAATGTAAATGCCACCCAAGAAACCTATTAAAACAAACGTAAGATGTCCTTGTTGCACCATCTCTTGGTCAGAATTGAAGTACAGTTATATTTTTGTGGGACTGTCCAAATCTAAGAAGATCTCACTCTCTTTTAATAGACTGATTTATCTTAATGTAGGTACTAAAAATTCTTTAATAAATGCTTTAGTAAAACAATTGCCTAAAATTTTATGCTGTTTGAAGTATTACCTACCCTTCAGAGGAAATTACTGAAACCACATTGAATCAGGGATAAAAGGTAAAAGTAGGTCAAAACTATTGTGGAGGTAAATTTAAGTAATGTGGAAGAGTTATGCAGCATATGAATCATATCTCTGAAAAGACCTTGATGAATTCTGTGATTAAGAATAAAATGTCCATCTTCTAACCATATCAGGGGCAAAATGTTTTCTAGCAATGGACTAAATTCATTGCTAGCGGAGAAGGATAAGAAAATGACAAGGCAGACACATTTTTCTCATTGTGTGATTGACACAATGTATTTGTCAGGAGGGTAAACAAGGACTTCATGCAAGATAAATAATTTTAAAATCAATCAGTGTTAACTAAAGAAAATGCTAAATGATAAATTATATACACTGTAAAACTGGCTTTACATATAACTAAAAACGATAATTTTAAAAAACAATTTGGAGCTGTAATGCTAATTTATTGAGGTGAATTGAAAGAAAAATAACTTTCTACTTTTTAAAGATCAGGTGGGATGATAAGAGCAATTAGAGGCTGACTAACTTAAAATGTTTTCTAAAAAAAGTCACTGGAACAGAAATCTTGTCTAGGAAATGTCAGCCTGCACAATATGCTAGAAGTAAGTCATCAAGCAAACTTCACAGGACTTTTCAAAATTGACTGATAAAGGAAGTTTCAATAATATAATATATTTAGAGTTCTTTAATGGATTTAAGTAACATCTCCTTTTGTAAGATCATAATGACATTAAACAGATAAAAAGAGATAAAAATCTACTTAAAAGGCCATTAGTGGTTAACAAGAAGGACAATAGATTAGATATGTTCCTGTAGATGATCTAGCAGAACATAATCAAGGCTGTGATCGTAGGAACATAGATGAATTTGCTTCTTCACAAAGCTTCACCACCTTCACTATGCACACATAGAAAGACTATCCACACTAAAATCACAATATGTGTTCTTTGAACATTGGATGGATCTTCTGAGAATTTAAATCTACAAATCCTAATTAGCTTGAAAATTGAAATTATTTTTAACCAGGTAACCAGGTCTTTAAAGAGAGATTTTTTCTGTGTCAGACAATTTTGTCTATGAATGCCTTAGACTAGCTTGGTGGAGCAAAGAATCATAAACAAGCTCTCTTGGGATTAAATATTTTAAAATAAGCTGGTTAAAAGAAGTTGGGATTTTTTTCCACTTTCATTCTTTGCTGGTGAATTTCTCCTTTAATAGAGGTTAACATTTTGTCCTTATCAACAAAAGTAAAGGAGGTGGCTTTCTCTCAAAATGTCTGTCCTCCCCCATTTTTCTCAGGGAACTAAAACCATTGGCAATAAAGAAGACTGCTTTCTTGATTTAAGCTGCTTTGACATTTTTCTCTGCTGCTTAAAGTCAGCAGTCTCCATGTTCTTTAAAGCAAGTTGATTTTATTCCTGCTGGTTGCATTTGAAAGTAAAAGGTAGCTGTTGCAGAAAAACTACTTCTGTTCCTGTTTCCAGTCAGAATAATGGATAATAGCTGCGGTTTCTACCAGACCCAAGTCTCAAAAGCCACTTATGCTTGCTTGCTGTATGTATAAATAATAACACCCAATTTAAAGAAAGTCTTGTGTGAGCTTTTTACTACTCTCCAAATATATTGTTCATGCTCCTGAAGTAGTAGAATGTTGAATCCTTGAAAATATATAACTAATACATTCCTTTCCCACAAAATAACCGTAAGTGTTTACACCAAAACAGCACATAATTTAAGTCCTGGAGTCTTTTCTACTCAGATGTCTCCCTCATGTCTCTTGCTTGTGGTTGTTTTTCCTCAATTTAGTTCTATTTCCTAATCTTTGTAAGATTGCAACATAATTAATGTGGTGTCTCATTAATGCCAGGAAAACAGGAAATCTGTTTGATGTCTGGTCACTGTCCATGATGTACAAAATCTCTTCATGTTTTGTGCTGTTGAGATAGCCCTCCAAACAGCTTTGATTAATTTTGTTAAAGCTTCATGGTTAAAATCAAGAGTCTGCACAAATTTCATTGGCCATAAATCTCACACTGTTAGTCCAGACCATCCTGCCAAGTGTCACATGCCTTACAATTCATTATTGCAGCTTTTCATTGTTACGTGGAAGACCAATTCTGAATTTGGTGTTGTCACTTGTTTGACCTCCACACATGCTGAGTCACTGTAAGACAGGTCCCGTGGGACACCTTAAAGCATGGATGCGTCCTCCCACAGACTCCTCTACCAGAAATTCTTTGATTGGATAAAACTGGTAGATTTCTGCTGATCTCCAAGAAAAGGGAAATCTGTTTTTACAAATGGATCAAACAAGAGATTCAGCTTCACTGAATTGTAGTTATTTCCCCAATTCTGCTTTCACTTGTTCTTCTTTTTGCACTAGATCTTACTTCCATCTAGTAGATGAAAGATGTCATGCGAGATAAGATTACTTGTCCATGTCAAGGTGCACCAAGGGCTAACAGGGCATGAATCACACCAGCCAGGGTTCATCCCACTCCCTAGCAAGTTACTAGGGCAGATGAGGTACTGCCAGATCCAAACAAATACCCAGCCAGGTTCATGCTAAAGAGGCAAATCCAAAAAGTCAGGCCATGACGTCGATCCAGAAGTTGGAGTCCAGATCAGCTGAGTCCATGGCCAGGCATGGACATGGTTGTAAGGATCTGGACACAGGCATACCTACAACACACTTCTGTCAGGTACTAGCAGAGATTATATGGGGCCTATGGATCTGATTAGGTCCAGCCAGGGCTATTAGTACCCATTGGTAGACACAGAATTGGTGCTGAATTATTTGCATCTATAGTCATGATGTCTACTTCCTAACTGCTTCTTCTGAGAGATGGAAAGCTTCAGATGACAAATGGTCTGAAACTATACAGAATTCATAGTGAGAAGGAAAACCTTTACCAGAGTCATGAGGAGAAGACAGGGTTAAAGTGAACCTAACAGCAATCCTCCAGTACCAAAGAGAAGGTTACTGAAAAGGCAAGGTCAGCCTCTGCACAAAGTTCCAGGAGAAGAGAAAAAATAGTCCTGAATTAAAGGACTAGTGTGACATAAAGAAAAGAATTTTTACTATTGGGATAGTTAATCACTGGAACAGTTGCCTAGACAACTTAAGTGATCTCTACCCTTGGATATCTTCAAGTCCCAGTCAGAAAAATCTTTGACCATCTTAGTCTAGACGACCCTTCCTGTGGAAGACCAGTTACGAAGCTGAGCTGCATAGCACCGCAGACCTTTCGGCCCTGGTAGAGTGAAAGCCATGGGAGAGATAAACTGAAGGCAAGAACAGACTGGTTATGCTGACTGTTCTGAAGAGAGAGAATATAACAAGGATATTGCTAATGCAAGAATGTAAGAAACACTCGATAACCAAAAAGATTGCAATGATAGGAACAGGGGAAAATGGGTCCCAGTGGAAAATTTTGTATGGAACCTAGAGACCTATAAATACTGTTATACTGGTGTAATAAAGGGCTTTGCTTTGCTGGCATAGCAGTCTGCGTCCCTCAATCCCTGTGCCTTCTTTGAGCAGGGAACTTGAGTACAGACTTCCTAAGATGCCCTCAGTATCAGAGTGATACTATGATCCTACACTATTCACATGGAAAAATGCCAAAGTTTCTCTTCTGTAGCTGCATAACCATCATCACTCAAACAGTTTTGACTTAACATTTCTTGGCTACCTTAACCTTACTCATAAGCTCATTCTCTTCAAACACCACATCTGTTCCATACTAAATTCAGGATAACTAAGGGAAAAAACGAATACGTACAGGAATTCAAGAGACATTAGGGGGTTGGAGAGACCAACATATAAATGGCAAATACCTCTGGAATCAGACCTTACTCCATGGTGAGTTTTGTTTTAGAAGAGCTCAATGAGAACTTATTGTAGTTTAGGAGTGGTAGTCCCTAATTTAGTGCTCCCACTGAAATGAAAACCATGAGCCACTCTCCTTCACCACCTTTTCCTTCCCAACCATTAAGCCATGCATCCACTCCTTCTCAGAAGTGAGAATCCTTAGGTCTGCCCCCAGCCATGGGGTAATGTGGTATAGAATAACAACCTAGATGCCCACACGGTCCTAGGCTCCACTCCCTCGTGATTAAGGAAAAAATCTGACCTGGCCAAAGAAAAGCTAGAACTGAACACACAAACCATCATTTCTGAAACACTTTGGAGCTTTCCCGTTTCATTTTATGTGAAGTACCACTGTTTGTGATGTCATGAGCATGAAATGTTTGTAACATTTTCTTAAAAATTTGACAATTTCCCATTTTGGTTCTATCTGCAGAGCAGAAGATTGCCCAGAAGAACAAAATAACTCCTTCTAATATATACTATCCTGGCCATTACACACCTCTTTATTAAATATTATGTGTTTAAATGATAACTAAAAGGAGTAACCGATGTAAAGCACCATATGCTGCACAATTCTGATTTGTGAAGGAAGTGGTTCACAAATCTGTAAATACAGTTAGGTAACACTGTCTTAGTTTTTTGGATTTCTTTCCAGTTATTCTGTAATCTAGATTGCAAAATCTTCACTGCAAAGGCAAAATCATATACTAAGTCCAGTATCTCTTTTTCTTCCTCCTACTTATCTCTGTCCCTCACAATCTATTAATCTGTCCTGGCTTATTTACATTGCAAATAATTTAGAGAGTGAAAACAGTAAGGAGAATGAAAAATCCTGCCTGGAGGGCTTGATAGTGTTTCTAGGAGTGATGAATTAACAGGCAGCAGGTTTCTGAAGTGTGGATGGCAAATCAAAGACTTCTTTTTCCAGCAGTAAGAGCAGCACTCAGTATCAAAAGACACATGATACGAGGACCACTTCCCATTTGTTCTGTTAGGCAGATAACCCAACCAGTGACTCCACTCGTTCTTCAAGATTAAAGGAAAATACAGTAATATAAAAAGATGATAGCATCCATAATTTCACAGGGATCCATTTATGGATGAATAGCATATTTTACAAGGACTTCTATATGTGGCTGTTTGTTTAGGTCACCATACAAATTCCCAAGGTTAAGATGTTGTAAAGTAACATATGCAAGAACTCAGCAATAACATTGAGTTAGAGCTATGTTTCAGTATCTTCCAACTCCACATTTTATAAACTAATGTTTTAAGACACAAGTCATTATTAAGGAGGATATGTGTCAATACATATTATTGACTTGTGATTCACAAAAAATAATAGGACTTTGTATTTTGAAAAGAACTAGCAACAAGCAGGTCAAAGTTTGAAAGATTGTAGTCCTCAAGTCCACAGCTTTCCATGGAAATATCATAAGGGATATTTTTTTGCCATGTACTTCATGCCATTTTTTACCATGTGCTTCAAAAACAGTACAGATTTTTCTAACTCCTGGTATCCTTAATGCCATGATTTCTGAAAAATTTATCACTATTAAATTATTCAAAGTCCAGCAGACACCTTTCCTTTCTCCTGATAGAACTGCCTTTCTTTACTTATATGTGACCATTTACAGATTAACACACAGTCTTTATTACATATTTAGCTGGTTTTAAGGTGGAAAATCATGTTCTTTATATATCTAAGCATAAAGCCATGCTTTTTTTCTTTTCTTCTTTTTTTTTTCAATCAGTTTAACATTCAAACCAGGAATTATGAACTTTTTTAGTTTACTTACTAAGCTCACCAAATGTTTTGCATGCTGTGGCTGCTGTTTTTGCTATGCTTATCAAATCTGTGAATTTCAGGTAGTCCCATAGAGTTAGGGAATATAATTGGCTTGTACTTAACTTCAAATATTAGTCAACACATTTTGGCTATAAAAATGCTACTGCACATATACCTGTATAGAAATTATGGAATCATAGAATTATAAAAGTCAGAAAGGACCTCAAGGATTATCAAGCCAAAAAATTAACCCAGCACTGCTGGGCCCATCATTAAACTATGTCCCCAAACACCACATCTATGTGTTTTCTGAACACTTCCAGGGGTGGTGATTCCACCTTTTCCCTGGGCAGCCTATTAAATCCATTTAGTGCTACCATCCTAAAGGTGTACTAAAATCTCCAAATATAATTTATGTAGGTGGCAATACAATGGAGAAGGCTTGTTGTAAAGGAACTTTCTCTGAGAAGTAGGAGGTAGAATGTCTGATCTAATTAATTGAACAAAAGACATTTTTCCAAACGAGGTAGCTAAACTCTGATATGACAGGTAACATTTTCTTGAAGTTATTTTAAAAATAGCACCCATTTTCTTTGTCTGACAGAAAAAAAACCCTACTGATTTATCTATCAGTTGTGTTATTAAAACTGTGATGTTATTTTTTATTATTTTTTTGAGTTAATGGTCTCACATATTAATGAGCTTTTGGAGGTTTCATGAAACACAAGAGATTTTTAAGTCAAATGAGTTAAGGCCTGGTGCACACAATTTCTTTAGCAGCTCTAAGAAGCCTATCACAAGTTTGTTGTGGTTGGTTGGTTAGGCTTTACCACGTGGTGGTTTTCTCCATATAGAATTCGGAGGATGACTATTTCCCAGTTATGATGCAGCTTCTAATCCACTACATCTCTTTTCTCCAGTTTTATATTTATTGTAATAATATTTCTCTCTCTTTTCAGCTATTTTGAGATCTAAGAATGCTGATAAATTGTAGTTTATGGGAAGTGAAAATTATTTAATATTAAACTGTTTTAGTTTAATATTGCTGGGTTTACTGGTTTTATTTGTCAGATATTGTGGTGAATTTTTGCAAATTCTATACATCTGGTTGTCCTCTATCAAGAAGAATTAATTGTAAAAAATTATGAATTAACTAAAATGTCATCAGGGAGAGGAAGTTTGAGGGCAGAATTATTGTTTGTCAGCTTTCAAAGACAACAGGTGTTTCTACTTTGTGGGTACTATCTAGTTTGCCCTACAAGTGTGGATGTTCTTGATCTATGCCAGTCCATTATGTCTTTAGTGATGTTTAGCATTCTATTCTACTTTGCTTTGCAAATTAAAGTTCTTGCCCCATCACAAACACGCCCTCTCCAAAATAATAGTTTAGAATCATAGAATCACTAAGGTTAAGAAAGACCTTGAAGACCATCAAGTCTGACCATTAACCCAGCACTTTACTTTTCATGACTAAACCATGTCTGCACGTGCCATATCCATACTTCTTTTGAATGCTCCTAGGCATGGTGACTCAAACATTTCCCTGGCCACCCTGTGCAAATGCCTGACAACCTTTTTAGTAAAGAAAGTTTTCCTAACAGGCACCCTAAACCCTACTTGGTGTAACTTGTGGCTATTTCCTGTTGTCCTGTCACTTGCTACTTGGGACAAGAGACCATCTCCATCTTTCTGTAAACACAGGTGTCTGATAGGTCACAAATATTCTGTGTTTTCTCAAAAAGTAACTGTCTCTCAATATATCTAATTAAGTTGTAAGGTCATGTAACCCTCCTTGTCTATGTCCTTGATAATTTAATGAGCTCTATTTTAAATTATATTAAAACCTCAGGAGGTCTGAGCAGATATAAGTCAGTTGTAATGAAAGACTTTATAACACTTTTCAACATCAAAATATCAGTCTTTTTTTTTCTTTACCCATGATCCTTAGAGGACTGAAACCCACTGAGGAAATGTCTTCAAGTGTGATATACAACTTTCAAATTAATTAGAAACTGAACTTCAAAATAGGTCTTGCTGAACCCTAACAAGTCTAAACAGATCATTTGGCTCTGTCTTCCCAAAGTGTGTATGTATGTCTCTTGTTTCATTCAAAAGAGAAGGGACAGTTGTTAATTAAATGTCCTTTTTTATCTGTTGATATGTGAAGCAATTCTGGGAATATCATTAAACCTGTGGCAGAGAGCATTATTCATTTTTATCTTTCAGAAGGGTGTTATTTAGGAGAAAACAGAGTTTATTCTAATGCTTTTTCTCTTCATTGGGTCTATCTTGTGATCAATATCAAATTTCCATGGTTCAAGACTCACCACACTTAGACAATTGTTATGCTGACAACATTTAAGGCAAATAAATCAGAATAAAATTGAAAGAAGCTTTTTTCATGGAAACATCATAGACTCAATGGTTTGGATTAGAATGGCCTTAAAAATAATCTAATTCCAACGCCCCTTGCCATGTGTAGGGATGCCACCCACTAGATCTAGTGGCTCAAAGCCCTGCCCAGAGACATTGCCAAATGTTTTGCACAAGTCTCAGTACACGCCCTTCCCTCAAAGCTATAACCCCATCATAGAAGACCACCAAATTTACAAGGTAAAACTGGCCTGTAGTGCAGCCATGCTGACCGTCACCAATCCCCTTCTTATTTTCCACGTGCTTTAGCAGAGTTTCCAGGAGAACTTGCTCCATGATCTTGCCAGAAAAACTGATACTGATCACAAAATATTTCAGATAGACCAAATGAAATATTGGTCTATTTATTAATATTATTAATTAATATTATGCATGTCTTTTTCATTCCTCTGGGGGAAAAAAATTATAAGTGTGAAAAGTTTTGTTCTGAACTATTGGGCCATAGATAATTTAGAGTAGATTTTCTTAGCATGTTATATAATTTCATATTTTATTGCATCAAAAACTCAACTACAGTCACGGGCTAGGACTCATGTTTTCTGCCTCTACCTTAGAAATTCTACTTTAAAAAAAAATCTAATTCTTGAATACTGCCATAATCCAGTATGAAAAGTGAAAAAGTTACCGTGCATTCTGCATGCTGCCACTCTGTTCCTTCATATTTCTTTGCTTTTTTGTGTTTAGGTCCCTAATTCACCTTGAGATTGGAGCTTCTTTAGTTTAGCTCTATGACTGTGCTGTGATCATGTCTACTAAAGACAATTCCTACTTGTCCCAATCCCTGGTTGCTCCTTCTCTTACATGTACTGCTTTCTTCTCTATTTGTGCTGAAAAGCTGATGCTTGCCTCAGGAAACACCAGAGGAACTGATTCTTGTAAAAAGTAACCCAAAAGAAAAAAAGAAGAGTAGAAAAGTAAGTAATTTAAGTGGGTTTTTAAAGTAGTTTAAGTGATTTTAGTGGCTTAATTTGATCCACAGCTGATTTTGACCTTTGAATTATACAATTATATATATATATAATTATATTATATATATATATTATAGATTTATATTATAGATATTATAGATATAATTATATATATAATTATATTATATATATATATAATTATAGAGTTATATAAGGATATATAAGGATTATATAATGAATTATATTATAAAAGGATAGATCACCTTATATTACAGGAGCTTGGACTGTGAAGAAAATTAAAGAGATCTTGATTCTGGGTAATATTACTCAGTCAAAAATTTTGAAGTAATTGTCTGATGTACTCCCTATTTGTTAGATACTTATTTTTGTTCTTTTTCATTAGAAAGGTCTCCACTGAAGGAAGAAAAACCTTCTATAAGCTATATTTCAAGATTCATTTTACTTTCAGACGCACTGGTATGATTCACATGCATACTGATGAAAACTAAGTCCGATTCAAGTTCTAAATCAATAATGTTTCCTATTAAATGCATTTTTCCTGTCCTCTTGTCAGCTGTGTATACAGAAAACACTTTAAAACATGAAATAAAGAGTTTTTGCTTCCCAGCTACAATGTTTTATAATCTGTTATTGCTGCCCTTGTGGAAAGTGTAACACATCATAATATACATATATACATCTATAAAAATATATATACTTATGCATGTGCACATGTTAACAAATACTTTCTTCTTTCTGCTCCCTAAATTTCTCTGCAAAACACTGCTTGTTGTGAAATATCTGGGTACAAAATTTAAATTCATATGATGTATTTCAAACACCTCTAATATGATTTCTTTTGTGGTTGCCATCTGTCATGCAACAACAAAAGTGATTTTTTCCCCCAACAGAATGAAAAAGACATGCATAATATCAACAAGGATCTTTTAAAAAATGTTAAAAGGTCCATAGTGAATGCATTCAGCACAAATCTCAAAGGAGGTATGAGTCTTTCTGAATCTCCATATAAAAAGGCTTTCATAGTTTACCAACATTTGGTTTGAATTATTCAGCATAAGAAAAACTGATGCATTATTTATGTTAAGTGAAGCACATAAAAAATGCCAATTTTATGCCCCCAAAAATATTTGAAAAGCTAACTTGAATAGAGCTTGCAATTTATAGCTGATCTTTGTCAACTCATTAGAAGCAAGACTGGGTATGAAAGTTCTGACTCAGTTCAACAGAAAATGGGTTGACAAGTGAAGATGACTCCTAAATATGTCACTGATTATTGAATAAAGTTACCTGAAAAATTCTTGAACACATTTACCCGGAAATACATGCTTTTCTATCAACAAATTCTGTAGCCTGAAATAATAGATTTATTCCTTATTATGTAAGGAACTCAGTGTCATTGAACAAGTTTCAACAGAATTCTAAGTTTGAATTTCTGTCACCACCTTTCAGACTATTTAGAAATACACCTATTATTCATGAAAGAACATTAGAGATACTCTTGTCATTACAGTTCTAAATACAAAAAGGATTGGACAGCCTACTAATGATTAAATAATTGTAAAGGTAGAAAATTATGGTTCTACTCATTAGCATGCAGTGTGAGTGAAGAAGTTAACTGCTATTTCAAGCCATTATGCCAAATTTTGAGAACTGGACACTTTTGACATTTAGGACCAATCCGGCTGTTGGGGAGGGCAGAGGGAAGTGGAAGGGCAGTGGCTGAATCAGTAGATATTGTCAACCTCAATGTCTTTGTATGCAAAATCAGGGAATATTACTTTTCCCGTGCTGTTGCAAAGTAATAAAGTTCCCACTGACTGATTCTTTTGCTACTTCTATTTTAGCTAGCTTCCTATAGGGAAAATCAATCGATTTCATCCCTTTGGATAGCTTCCTCAGAATTACCTAGAGAAAAGTCACAGTTGATTCTTTAATTTACAGCCCCTAAAGACTGATCAACTGCCCTTGAAGCATCTTCTTTTCTTCTGTCCCTATCTGATTATTACTGCTTACAGAGAAAATAAGGAACTACCTTACTCATCTCTTCATTGCAGGCAACATAGTATTATTGCCCCCTTTCTTTGCTCTGACAGAACTTACAGACACATCTGTCATTTCCAACTTTTCTTTCCCCTTCCCTCAGGTTGCTACGATGGTGTGTGTGATACAGATTTATTGTCATATTTTTCCCCTTACCACCTATGCTAAACCAAACTTTTTCTCTACCAAACTTTAAAGCCCTTAACCAATGCACTGAAGGCTAAAGTTGAGTATGTGTTCAATTTCCTACAGATGTGAAGTATATTTGCCATTTCTCCACTGTACTTTTCAAGTGGTTATTCATTCCAATGCATTGATTTAATGAAAATTGTCATGATGGTAACTTAATTGCAAATTATTCTCACATATTTAGTAATTTTATTTATTTCAGTAAGTGACCTAATCCATAAAAACTCAAGATTAATTCCAAATATTAGCAAGAATTAGAAAATACTACAAACCTTTTCCAAATTTTGCATGAGACATACTGCAAAATCCAATATAAACATAAACATGTCCGTCTGGTATACATTTGCTTATCTGTATTTTTTCATGTACTGGATAAGCAATTCAGTGTCTTAAAAGGAAGTCTGTTGTCATACTATTGCCCATCGGTAAAGATGATGTCTAGTATGAAACCTGTACCAGCCTGTGCTTTTGTAATATTCAGTATAATTTCATATTTTCAAAAGCTTGAGTAACTCTGACCCACATAATACAATAGTCTAAATAATTCTGCAATTCTGGGAGTGTTTTCTGGGCTGAAGTGTTGAGTCTAGACATATTGCTGCTTAGTTAACTATTTATCATTGCTATGTAAAACTGGGTTATAAATTGCAGAATTTGTTCCCTAGGAAGGATATGAAAACATATTGGCCATTCTGACATGAGACGAATACATTTATTTTTGCCAGCACTGTTGCATGTGGGCTGGATCCAGCAGAATGCAGCTGGGATAAACAAAGCTTGTTGGCAGATCATTATTAACAAAGAACTGATCCTGTTAAGTGCATGAGAATGATCTGGGTCTTTTCTGCTACAAAAGGTGCATTAGAGGCTAAATTTAGCTTGTATGAACAAGCATAAGAGCTATGCTTAGCTCTCTTTCTCTCTTTCTCTTTCTCTTTCTCTTTCTCTCACTTTTTCTCCTTCTCTTTCCCTTTTTTCTGCTTTATCTCCTTCCTTCCTTCCCTTCCGCCACTTCCTTCCGCCACTTCCTTCCGCCACTTCCTTCCTTCCCTCCTTCCGCCACTTACTTCCACCATTTCCTTCCCTCCCTCCCTCTGTTTCTTCCTTTTTCTCAAAACATTTCAAATTCTTCCTGGGGGAAAAAGGGGTTAGATGAATTCTGAATGTTATGCAAGTTTAGGAAGAGACTAAGTAGAAGTTTTAACATTTTTAGGCAAAACTTGAACCTTTCAGCATGTGCAAAAAATTATAGACAGTTTCAAGCTAGATGTTGAAGTCTTACATCTTGAAGGATGATTTAGCTTGAAAGGAGGGGAAGAAAAAGAATGCAGGGATTTCCATGTTTGGCAGTCTCTGGAGATGTCTCCACAGTACATTAAATTACTTCATGGGCCTTTCAAGCTATGATCTGCTGTTTCATATCCCTCTCCTAACTGTTTCAGCTGCAGTGCTTCACAGACACAATATGCAGTTAGTGGTTATCTGATCTGTCCTGGGCAGTGCCCACAGCACTCAAAGTAACCAAAGCATACACCAGAAATTAAAGCTGAGCTAAAGCAGGAGAAGCAAGAACTGGCATTTTTTGAGTTAAATAGCAGGGCATAAATAATCACAGGAAAAACCCCTCCATATTAAGCCAAAACCACATGGCACTAATGATGCCATGACACTGTATTAATGGCACAGGTAAAAATACAGCCATCCAGGAGGACCCAATATGCTGCAATGTTCTGTGACATGCTTAAACTAAACAAGATTCAGGGTGAGGATATTTGAACTTCAGGTTCCAGAAATTTTGTTCTAATAGTGATTAATTCAGTACTTAAGTGTTTCACCATTCTTTCATATAGAGTTCCTTGTATCAAGTAAGATTTTATTCCCCAATAAACAGCAGCTTCAGAGGATGACCAGACTGTCCATAAGAAATTATTAAAAGTAGAAAAAAACCATAGACTTCCTCTTTTCCATTGAAGTCCCTCTTTCTACCTGCGATGACTTTTTCACCTCAGTGCATCATTAATGGATGCATTTCATAATCCTTGTAAAAGGCAGAGAGGTTTGTTTTTTTTTAATTAGATGTTTCTAGTATTTAGAAGCATATGGGATTATTAAGTATTAAAAATCCTTCAAGGAGAAAATATTTCCGTGATGAAGTTTTCAGTTAAAAAATTTAAAAAGCACATTATTCTGAAAGTATCTGAAAGTTGATGAGTGTGAGAGAGTGACTCACTTTTTCCAATGGACTCTAGGAAAGCTTTTAGGAAGACAGAGACACAAACTGTGTGATACTAAAAATGTTGAGAGAGAATAATGTTTCTGTTTCTCTTTCATAAAAATGAAGGGGTTCTGTGGGGTTTCTTCTAGCCTTGGTAGATTTTCTACAGCATCTTTTTTATGTACTTTAGGCATCTGAACAGCACAAAGAAAATTCTGCAGCACAGAGGAGGCCATCCTCTGCATAAGTGAAGATGTACCACTATATTTTATTCTCTGCTCCTTTCAGAGTTAGCTCCAAGAGCTTCACAAAGTCTTTATAGGCAAGGTCATGAAGAAAGGGGAGAAACAGGTGAAATGGAGAGAAAAGAAAGTTAGAAAGGTCTGCTGAAGCACAGTAAATATGCATTTATGTCTAGGACCAATATGGCCAAGCTGCCCTGTCATCTGCACTTAAAAATTAAGAAATACAGAGTATTTAAATATTTTACAGAATCATAGAATAGTTTGGGTTAGAAGGGACCTCAAAGATCATCACTCCCCTGCCATGGGCAGGGACACCTTCCATTACAGCAGGTTTCTAAGACCCCCATCTAGCCCGGCCTGGAACAATTCCAAGGATGTGACACCATCAGTTCAGACGAAGTATAAAAAATGAAAGTCAGATGTCCATTAGGAACCACATATACAGGACTGCTTGTGTGCTCTTAGCTGGAACTCTCTCAGCAAGTGCATACAGAAAAAATACAAGCAGCCATTCTGTCCTCAACAGGTGTCTGAAACATGTGACTTGGGAGAAAGGCTAGAGCTTGTAAAGTGTGATCTGTGTGATCTGATATCAGCTGTCAGGCTCTTCTGCATTCCTCTGTGTGGAGGAAATATCAGCTGAGTGTATCATCTAGTGTGCTCAGGGCCAGTTGCTGGGAAAAAATTCCTCTTAGAGGGAACAGCCATGGTATTTAATCCCCTCACTCAAACAGAAGGACCATAGAAAAAATTACTATTTGGAAATTTTTCCTGGCCCTTGCTAATTCTCAAATCCTTGTCCTGATGATTTTATGGAAAAAGCTCCTTTGGCATAGGGCACTGCCATCCAAGGGAGCACTGGAGTAACTGAATAGAATTAATACTGGGACTCCAGAGCCAGGACTGGCCCAGTTTAGTTCATTTGTCCACAAAAATAATAGCAATTTTCTCATTCCTTCTGCCTTATTTAACAGCTTATCTGCTGTCTCTATTTCCTAGAGCTAACTTCACTCTCACCTTAATACAATTTGCAAAACCCACTTCCCTCACCTTGAATTCACTGGTATGAAGTCATTGAGACTCAATTCCATGCACTCTCCAGCACATCATCAATCAGGAGCTCCTTTTTAATTAAATTGCTGCCTGTTTTTGGCTTTCTCATCTGTTCAGTTAAGTATACTTCTCTGAGCCTGCATTTACTTGAACAGCTATCTCCTGTAGAGAGAGACACTGCTCAGCCCAGGCAATGGCTGATATTCTCAAGCAACAAGACAGAAACCATCAATAAAAAATACTGAGTGGAGTTTTTTCAATACTTAGATTTTAGTGTGATTTCTTTCACAAACTGCACTTCAAAGGCAATTTTCCAAGGCTTTCTTTGGATATAAAATTCAGCCACCAAGGCAATTCCTCACATTGTCCTCTCTTAATTTCAGGCTTCAAAGTAATTACTTTGAAGGTCTCAGACCTTTGACATCTGTAAGTGTCTATAGTATTACTATCCCCACAGGTATGTGTGAAAGCAAATCTTTGTGATGACACATAATATGGCAGCCTAAATATATCCAGCTTTAAGAGCCAAAACTCTGCCCAAATCATGGTGAGTACTGACCCCACTTCATTTATAGAATTAGATGGCGTATATAGGTCATGTCTGTAGACAGAATGTGGTAAAGATAGAGAATACCTATTCTAATTTTCTATTTAGCCTTACTTTATGCTTTGCTGAAACATGAGGAATTTCTCAGTATTATAAATGGGTAGGCTATCTATTCCATCTCCAAGAATGTGTTGGGCATCTAGTCATTCCCCAGAGTTCAATGTTGGAGAAATCAGCCAACAGGTCAACAGATATAATTGCAAAGAATGGACATAATTCCTTCTTCTGGGGTTGTAAGTTAATAGATATGACTTCTCCTATGAAATAAGATGAGTTCACTAAGACTTATTATTTTTTGCTTTGAGGGGGGCAACTATATTAGTAATTAGACCAGAGAGATAGAACCAAACTGTTTCAAAAACTACTGCAGTGCCAGAGGGAAGGACACAGTTCTGTAAAGACCAATTTCCAGCATAAAGCCATTCATTTAAGAGAGTGATAAAAGACTTTCTGTGATTTTCAACTGCCTTTAGTGCTGAGAGAGAACTTGACAAGGCTGCAAGTGGACCAGACAGGGAAATACACTCTATTTTTGTACTGATTTGATTTTTTGTTTTGTGTTGATGTGCAAGATGTGCTGGCAATGTGATCTTTCCTCATCTATGAAAGGAGAAATGAAGCTTTTATCACACACCTCAGAAAGGAACACTGTGTTTGAGTAAGCTAAACCTATTGCTCTGGGCTGTCCTGTGTCACAGCTCCTTTCATTATCCATTAACTTAGATAATGCTAGAGATCAAGTCTTCCATATAAGTCTTTATCTTTAAGTCTTCAGAAGCCTAGGAGTAAATACAATTCTTTAGTTTTATAGATTATCAGCAAGGGAAGAGAGGAAGATGTGAAGAGCTGTGTGCAGTAAAAAGGAGCCATAAGACTAAATTTTTAGAAATTACTCATACAGATTACTGTCTACTATTCCTTGTCGTCAGATATCTTACAAATAGCAGTATTTCCTCATAATTCTGTTTAGAGAAATGGCTCTGCAATTTTTAAGAAGACACTAAAAGAAATGTGGACCAATTTTTCATTTACAATTTTAGCTGCAACTAAAAGGCTGTATATAAGCAATAAAAGCATACATGCAAATTATGATGTGATAGATAAACTTAACTATAAGCAATTCAATCGAGACTTTCTCCAGCAGCAATTAATCTTGTCCTTGAAAAACTAAGCAAGGAAGGGTTGTGCTAGCATTATTAGAATGATCATATTTCACAGAAGTGATGCTACTCTAGCATTCTATTTGTCTGATAGCATTGATGCTGATAACTCAGCATCATTTGTTATCAATTTCTTGTACAAATACTACCATCATAATAAGGTAATGATGCCATCAATACAAGAAGCATTGCCACATAACCTCATCATTGCTCTTTGGGGGAACATCAGCTCATGTTCTACCTCTCAGTAAAATCTCGGCCCTTCTGCCTGCTGACAAAAGCTATTTCCGAGATAAGAGCCAGAACTCCCATTTGTCAAAAGCAATTAGTAATAGGAAAACATGCCTATATATAAATAAATTAATACAAAATTACATAGGAACAATCCAACATTCCTATAATGATAGTTTGCTTTGCTTTATGTCCCAACTTATGAATATTTTTTGTATGTAAATGTGTATTCCCTTCCTATGTTAAGGTCTGAATCTTCCAAGACAAAACTTGCAATGTCTACAGACAGGCACTTCAATTTCTATTTTGTTCTTAAAGCTTCTCTAAAGTTTTATGGAGTTAAAGACAACCTGGAATGAATCAGACATTTTTCAGCACGGCCAGAATAGGATTGAAGAACAAGTTGCACCTCATTTAGGTTCACTTTGTGGAAACCATCAGGAATATGATCAGCTAACAGGCTGAGAGCATTGAAGTTATTCAGCCTGGAGGAGAGAAGAAGACTCTGGGAAGACCTTTGAGCACCTTTGAGTACTTAAAAGGGGTGCTAGAAATCTGGAGATGTACAGTCTGTAAAAGCATGTCATGATGGGACAAGAGGGAATGACTTTAAACTGAAAGAGGAAGGTTTACTTTAGGTATTAGGAAGAAATTCTTCACTATGAGGGTGGTGAGATATCGGCACAGGTTGCCCAGAGAAGCTGTGGATGACCCACTCCTGGAAGGGTTCAAGCCCAGGCTGGATGTGGCTTTGATCAACCTGGTCAACCTCAGTGTAAGGACTTGAAGATCAAACTTGTTTTTCTTGAACACAGGCGGCCAGAAGGAACTTGCCATAAGAAAGCCACCACAGCAGGAACTTGAGATAAGCATAAGGAGGAACTTGCAGCAGGAAGGCACACACCTCACAATGCCAAGTGAGGTCTGGTTAGCACATCTGGACAAAAATTCTGGAAAACTGTAGCAAGCTGTGGGAAAATAACAGCTGCTCATAGTAATATCACTCCAAGTTTCAGGACAGAGAATATCTGCAATCACCAACATCCACAAAAACTCCAGATTAATTTCTGGAGTCTTCTACCAGAAAATTGTGTATGATCCACCATGTTAAAACTCCCCCCTTCAGGGGAGGTACTTGAGCATTCCCCCGTGAACCTGAATGCATATTAACCCACTGAACTCTTTGTTTCCTGGGCCTCCTCTTCCTCGATGGATCAAGACTGCAACCACCAACAACCAAGTCTTGTTACTGGATCTATGGGCAGTGATATATTTCCTCTGCTATCTACTCTTACCCTTTATTTCTCTTTCTTTCTTTTCCATATTTTCCTCAGACTTTTATATTGCTATATTACTATAGACAATAACTAAAATTTCTACATGCCTCCTTTCCATTACAACCAAGTTTTCTAAAGTATACATCTATATATACACCAGTCATTCAGTGTCATTTTAGTCTAGTCCACCCCAAGGAGATATTTGCAATACCCTCAGTTACCCTCACCTTCCGGGGTGAGTCAAAACAGACAGGAGGATAGGAAATAGGTGATCTTTAAGGTTCTTTCTGTCCTAAACCATTCTAGGAGTCTATGATATGTGAGACAGTTGCAAGTTAGGAATGTGTGATCTTGTAGCATGCATTTATGTCAAGTTGCACTTATTTTCTCTGAGCAAAGAGCAGCAGCTTCCAAAATATATTATTAAAAAGTCATCTTTTCTACTGTACTAGCTCTTACATTACTCCTAGACTATGTGACATTATTTTTGAGGGGATAGCAATTGGTTTCACTCATGGGTGATTCTTAGCAGTGGTGGTCCACAGCTAATTTATATAATAGGAGAGTGTTTGTCATTGCACCTGGAAATACTTTCTTGCAACTTGCTCCCATTGTGCTTACTTAATCCTCATGACTAATGCTTCTATTATGAATGGGTCTTTCAGTTCACAGTGTTGTTCAAATTTCTTCCTGAGTAAGAAGCTGCCTTAAAATCTTCATAAGCCTCACCACAAATTTAAGAAAAAGGGAGAGCTATGAATATGTGCATTGTCTTTGGTGGCCAGGCTCCTAAACTAAGATCTTTAGATACCTGAGTAGGTGAGGTGAATCTGAGTTTACTTAAGTACTACTAGAAAAAAATTAAAATTAATATCATCTAAGGTGAGTACAAACTGTTGGGAATATTCAGACATACAGGGAAGAACTTTTATTACAAGTGTCACGTGGGAGAGCAGTCTGTATGTACTAAGTAGCATTTCATTTTCTTCAAAATGTGTTTATTCCTTCTATATTGTAAATATATCCCTAAAAGCCTGCTCCAAATTCTACATTGGACATAATCTTTTCTCTACCTACTAAATTTAGCCACAGGTACTCAGGCTTTAGTGGGATATTATTAAATTTGAAACATATGCACCAAGACTATTTAAATGAGTTGTTAATTAGTCAGTGCTTAAACAACAACACATTTTCTCTAGTGTACTGTTCCAATACTAATAACTCGTGCTCTTCCCATCTGTTTGAATCCACCTGCTACCATTATTTTAAACCTACACTGAAAAGTCTATGAGGAAGGAACTAATCTCATAGTGTATGTTCATACCCAGAAACAATGATAATGGTTTTTGTTGCTATCACACGGCACATGTTAAACATTTTCCTTCAGTGTTAACATTGTAAACTGAAATTTATACCAGAAATGAGAAAAGGATGCTTTGAGGCAAATTGTATTTTATATTTTTTGAGGGGGAGGAGGTACCAGTAAGAAAAATACGTACTGTTTCCCCATGGACACATATTTTATGAAGTGAATATATAAGCTTTTCATGTATATTCCACTAAATAACAGCTTAATGCTGACAGCATGAGATTAATCTTCTGGTTGTCTGAGCATCTTCCATATTATGTTTTTAAAAGCCCTGGATGCAGAAACCTGCAGATATTTTCATTCTTAGTAAGCATTTTTCCTCAAAAAAGTGATTTAAGACAAGAAAAACCAGGGAATATAGGCAAAGGGAACCATTGTTATGAGCCAGTACTTTTGATCTACAGTTTGTTAATATGTCTTCTCAATCCCTGTTATATTTCTCATTCCACATCACAAAATAATTGTAAACATTTTTGCTCCAAAATTTCCAATGAGGTTTTCATTGGAATTTCTGACACTTATGGATTTTTTTTGTTGTTGTTGTTGTTTTTTTGGGGTTTTTTATGCAAATCATAAAAAGTCCTGGTGGGAAACACACTAGAATCAAGAATTTATGTCCACACACTTGTGTAATCAAGAAAAAAAGGAAAAACACACATGACAATAAATCACACCTTGTAGTATTTTTACCCCATGAATCCCAGAAAACATCCAGAACTGTATAATCAACAAAAAGAAATTTCTTTTCTCTGTTGTGACTCTGACTTAAAATTTCCACTATTATTAAGACTCCTGCACACAATACTATTTTGCAGAAACTGAACACAACGTAGTCACAAAAGAAAATAAGTTTTACTTTCACATTTCAAGGAGGAACTCATGGCCTTCAAATAAGTCAGGTGTTGACTCAGCCTGCATTTCTGCAAGGAATTTCCCATTGAATTATTATCAAATCGGAGGAAGGTTTATACGAGTTTTTTGTCTGAGAGAAACTTAATATTCCATTCTTTATGGCAGCTTCTGTTTTCTGGAAAATACATGTTTCTGGAGTGAAAAATTTAATCATTGCATATGTTTGCAACTCAATACCACTTGCAATTTATGGCACAATCACAGACCATACATTTGATAAATCTATGCACACTGAGCAGTATCAAAAATGTCTCCATCATTTGGCAGTAAGGATATAAAGTGAGGTGTCATTCAGTGTCACTAGAGACCTGTCATGTGCTGCTGTTTCTGTTTCATCATCATTCTGGACCAACCACTGTGGTTTACTTCTCACTTGGAACAGACAGCTTTTTCATTTCTCTGGGAAGCCACATGGGATACAGGTGCTGTTATATCCAGGCAAATTTTTATAAGCAATTTCCAGTTAATTTTCCTGTTTTCTCCAGAGATTTAAAACACAGCTAATCAAAATGAAAAGCAGTTCTTGCCTCTGCCAGAAGCTTTCATTCTATTCTACAGAATTGTCATAATTAACCAAAAAACAGGGATTCTGCTATTCCTGCATAGCCTGAAATAGGACTGAGGATCCACATATCATATGAAGAATATGTCCTGCCCTAAGGACTTTGCAGCTGAGATTGAGATAGTGTGCAGGCAGGAACAAATAGCAGGGAGAAGTAAAATGCAGGTAGCAGAAATAAGATTGAACAGATAGTGCATGTTTTGACAAGTTAAACTACTAAAAGCACTACTCAGAGAATAGACAGGTTGCATGAATAGTGGGAGTTTGTTGTGTTTGCTGTGTTACTATATTTACAGGAGAGTCTGGCATATAAGAACAGGTTAAGTGGAACTGCAGGTGCTGTAGATGTATATGTCACAGCCTGGTATTGTTTGACTGAGAGCTAGTCTGGGTGTAAGAATACAAGTATTTCTGAAAGGCATTGTACCTTCAAGATATACCTTCTGAAGTGAAAATCTCTGCCTGATCTTTCTGTCATTGGGGAATAACTACTTTCTTTGATTGGTATGTAGTATCACCCTGAGTACCTGGGAAGGAACTTCACTACAAGCTTCCTTCTACCTTTTGGATTACCACCTTCTAGTCATCAGAGTAAATCAAAGACAGGTTCTGCTGTTTTTCTACTTTGGTATTTCTTGAATACAAAACAGAACTTAAATGTGTCCTACTAGTAAGACAAATACACTACTGATTTTCTCCTCTGAATCCACTTTCAATTGCACCAGAAGGTGAAATCCAGTAGTACCATAATGGTACTTACACTGATACCAAGGTATGAGTCCTGAGAGTGCTTTCTGCTGCATAGAGTTTGACTAAACTTTATCCTGTCTTGTTCTGACACATAAAAATATGCCTGGGATTAAATAAAAAGCAGAATAACTCCACATAAATATTTCTGATTTATTACCACCAAGGATTGCATTAGATTAACTCTTCTGCAGAAAAGGTCTAAGCTTAAATTTAATTTTAAAATAGGCTCTTATACAGTGCAGTAGTTGTACAAAGTATTCACTAGATGACTACAAAATTTTCAGGGCATCATTTAGCACCTTCTATAAATCAAAACTCATTCCTAAAGGCCACATTTCCATATGGCAAGTACTCATCATCTGCTGCAATACACTTAAAATACGAATTTAGCTTTGTTCTTGGGACAAGTCCTGAGAGGCATCAATGGCCCAATACCTGCAGAGTTCTGAGAACTAACTGGCTTTTGGAGTCATGCTAATTGTGTTGCTAAAATATATGAGAGACACGCTTCTTTAGTAACAGAGAGAGAAATGCCATTATTCTATGTTGCTTTGTGCATTGTGGTTTCATGAAGCAGATTGCTTTATATATAAGGTGTGCATTCATATATTTTTTGTGTGTATATACATTTATTAAGTAAAAATGAGAGATTTTTATAAGCAATGTTTATACTTGGCATATAACATAGAGTTCCCTAATTAATTCTCACAGGTTTTTCAGGCTCTCCAAACTCCCATCTGTGCAGCACACAACTTTAAATCTAAGGACGTGATTTGCCCCTCAACTCCACAATCATGAGACCCCACCTGGAGTAGTGCAATCCACCCTGCAATCCCTACATATGAAGGATATGGATATGTTGGAACACCTACAGATGAGGCCACAGAGAAGGTCAGAGGGCTGGGCTGCCTGCTCTTGAGACAGACTGAGAGATATGAGCTTGTTCAGCATGGAGAAAAGTTCCAGAGTGACCTTCTAGCACTATGAAGCACATAAAAGGGCTACAAGAGAGCTAGAGAGGAATTTTTGACAAGGGCATGGAGCAATAGGAAAAAGGGTAATTACTTCAAACTGAAAGAGGACAAGGTTAGATTAGGTATCAGGAAGAAATTCTTTACTGTGAGGGTGGTGAGGCACTGGCACAGGTTGCCCAGAGAAGTAGGTTGTTCTGTGGCTGCCCCATCACCATAAGTGTTCAAGGCCTATTATTACTGATAATCACAGTGATTTTCCTGGAGAGTTGGATGTCCCTCTGAAAGAGTTTTTTGTTCTTAATGAGCAAAAAATTTGTGATTATCCTATTAAAAATAGTGGTCTGCACCTGTTAATCCTGCTTCCCATGAAATCAATGTTGAAACTATGACCACAGAACTAATATCACTGTCTTTTAGTTCATGTGGCCTCTGGAGTGTCCTCTATGCTCAAAAACATTGCTGAAGCACAGCTTCTGGAATGACTTTTTGAGAGCTTGACAGTCTTTTCGGCCCAACTCAGTTTTGGGTACAGGTACAGGTACAGGTTAAATTTAAAAAGTTATCACTCACCTTGGAGAGAGCTATATCTGCTAGGAATCACCAAGCTGGGATTTTGAAGTCCCACCTTTCAGTTCAGCATATCCTTTGCTTAAAAAATCTACTGAAAAATATTACCTATAAAAACACATTTCATTTTAAGCAACTTAATTTCTCCTCTTTACCCATCTTTAAGGATGTTAACTCATAACTTAAATACTTTCCTAAATTTCTTTGAGATTCCTTATATAATGGTTTGCTTTAATTTTTCTTGAGGAAAGTGATGAGGTTTTAAAGATACCTTTTCCAAACAGAAATGCTCAACACCATTTTAGAATAGCAACACAAGACAAGCTTCCAAACATTGCAGCAGATATTTGTAATGTTTTTAAAAAAAGCAATATGGATTTGATTGAGAAGTTTTTGTTTTCATTTTCTCTCTAAGGAAAATAGTTTATTAGCTGGAAATCATAAGGCAATTTAATTAGTTGAAATGTTATTAAATGCCTTTTTAACCCAGTCACTTTAATAAATACTAATTACAGGAAAGAAAAAGATGTCAAAAATATTTTACAAACAAATTTATGGGAAAAAACTCTGTAAATACTTGTGGGTTTGAAGGGTTTTTGTTTTTTTATTTGTGTGTGTGTGTATGTGTGTGTGTGTGTGTGTGTGTGTGTATGTGTGTGAAAAAGTACAGAACAGAATGAAGCTGTTCTAGACGATTCTTTGAGATTATAATGCTGTGTTTTGAAAGAAAATAGGAATATATCATGGAATAGGCTCTAATAAATTCTGGGTAAACAAAATGCTTGATTACTCAGAGTACTGTAAATTCTAAGAGAAGGTCCATTCCACTTCTGAAATATTGATCATGATCATGTTGCGGGGAAAACGTGAAAGTTGAAGAAACATTTGACAAAATTCTATTTACACAGTTTCTAGGATGGCTAAAACCCCTTTCCTATCCAGCCCAAACTTTTCTGCATTCTCCTTATTGAAAGTACTTTACTCCATTCACCACAACTGTTACAGTAGCTCCATAAAGAAGGGGAAAGTAGTCATGTCTATTTTACACAAAGAAGATGGAAATCCAGGTAGATCAGTGAAGTGATAGTCATGTGGCAAGTCTCTTGCCAATAAGGTATTTAATCCAAGACTTTAAAATATGAAAGCCATACTTTCAGTTTCTCAATCATTCAGTTTTTTCATCTCAGTAGAGCAGTGTCTAGAAACAATTTATGAAACAAACAAATTTTTTTAAAATAATGTTTTAAAAATAGGGGTATAATAGCATAAGTACAACAATAATCATGTCCTAATCTTAACAAAGAACTGAATATTACTCAACACTAATTACCAGATCTTGTTGTTCAGCCTGTCATTAGCTGGATATTCAAGAAGTTAATCAGTCCAGGGGCCAAAATTTCAGGAACTGGCTGTGGATACACATGTTTTCATGTATCACTTAATCTCTAGAGAAGTCTAAAATTGATCAATTGCCTCTATCTCAGACTGCAGTGTTCCATAGCTGCCTATGCATACATAAGTTCCTTGGTATAAGGAGCCCCAGACCTCATGAAGTGGACAGAATTTAGGCACCTGGGCACCGCTGCAATTTTGAAATTAGCAAGGAGATACATCAAACAAAGCCTTTGATAGGTGATATTATTAACTTGATCAGCTTTAGGTTTTCTCCAGAACTAGGTGCAATATAGATGGTGCCATATAATTTTTGAAAACTAAGCCCAAATTTTCTTGACTTTATATGCTGATTATCAGCCTCAAGACACACACCATGAACATGCAAAACTGAAGGCAGCCTCATAAGGGATCCAGGGTAGTAAATAGAGCATCTTCTCCCAGTTCTCCATTGCTGGATAAGGCTACATATGCAGGATAGTCTCAAAATGTGCTGGATGCTCCAGCTTCCTTATGCCTTGCTGTCCCATTTCATTTTTGGCAGCAGTTTTGGACTAAACACCACCTTCATCCCAGCACAGTTTCTTTACCTGTACAGATACACAGGGACTTCTTACAAACCACATGTAATTAGAGAGCCACGGGGAACGCTTGAGAAGGACACAGGAAACCTGGCTGTCTGCATAGTGCTCAGACCAAGAGAAAGAATCCTGGACTTTTCAAGAGTATACTCTGATTGCCACTCAGTGGTCACATTTGGAACTTTCAGAATGTCCCTGGATTGTTAGTTTTTTAATTAAGTGATCATTCACAGTAAAATTACACCCCCAAACATTCTTCCCCCCGTAATTATTATGCAATAATTATTCCTGCAGGAATTCCTAGTGCAGAACCTTAATGAGTTAGTAGGGTGAGGGGAGCAAGAATACCCAGCAGTAAGCACATTTTCTCTTCCACTTGGGGAGGTATCCTCATTATTTCCAGTTAAAGTCAAGATCCAGCTTGGATCCACATGCTTCTATCATAATAGTTGTTTGGGGTTTTTTTCTTTTATCTATTGCTAGGCACCTGCCCACAAAGGACTATCAATGTACTACTGGCATCCACAGAGCCCTTTCTTATGTTAGATTGCAAAAGTGAACTGAAATCCAGGCTGTAACTAAGAGAAATGTTTGTTTCAGAAGTCTAGAAATGTTTCTGAAGATCATTAAACCATTTAACCATATGAAAACAAATTCCAATGTCTATGAGGCAACTAAGAGTAATACATCCTGTAAATATTTCTTGCAGTAAGTTTTATCTCTCTGCATGACTCAACAGCCATTTTTCTTTTGTCCCGATTGATATTTAGACAGCAGATAGCTTTGTACAGATATAAAAGCATAGAATCTGGATTTCTAATGATTACTACTGGATTTGGTTCAACCTCCTTCAAAACAAAGCCACTTTTCCCATGCTGTAGGTGCAATTTTTCAAGTATTATACATGATGTGAGTGACTTTGAAGTTAATAAATATTACTGGGTCAAATAAAATAAAATAAAGCCTTTTCAGTGGGAAAAATATCAACTTCAGTACTATATAATATATAGCTTAAGCCCCTGGCAGTGGATTCTGAGAGTTACTGTAGTTGAAAGAAATTTTAGAGTACAGCAGTGTATTTAGGTTACAGAGTATCTGAGATACAAGAGAAAATTCTCTCTCTCAAAAAAAAAAAAATTAAGTTAATGAAGTAAAAAGAGTTTGTAAATGGCCTTTTAGAGCTTGCAAGAACAAATATTTGGACTGCATCAAAATTCTTGGAAAAACAGTGGCAAAATAATGTTGTATGCTTCATATTTAGAACAATAATTTTTTTCTTTTATGTCCAATAAAGTATATAAAACATGGAAGAGCTTTACTTCTTATTTATAAAGATGTAGAATATTACCATGATTTGCATTTGAAGGGATCTTAAAGACCATCTAGTTTAAACTCCCTTGCCATGGGCAGGAACACCTTCCACTAGACCGGGTTGCTCAAAATCCATCCAACCTACCTTTGAACACTTCCAGGGCTGGAATAGTCACAGCTCCTCTGGCAACCTATTCTGGTATCTCACCCCACTCACAGCAAAGAATTTCTTCCTAATATCTAATCTAATTTTACCCTTCTTCAGTTTAAAGTCATTCCCTCTTAACCCATCACTGCATGCCCTTGTAAAAAGTCCTTCTCCACCCTTCTTGCAGGCCACCTTCAGGCACTAAAGTGGTGACTTTTCATCAAATTCTGAAGTTCTCTTTTTACTGCCTATTGCTATAAGAGTGAAAGCTGGCAGCCTCTGCTTTCATACCATAACCTTCCTCAAGGTGTGAAAGTATTATTCCTGAAGAAAATGTAGCTGCTTTCAAAGTATCATGGCTCCCTGTGAAGCATCAGCTAAAAAAAGCAACTCATTTGAAGGGCATTGAAAACAGAAAAGAAGGTAATAACAGCATAAAACCTTGGTTACCATGCATAGTTCATCTCTGCAGAGCAGGAGTGACATATTAAAGAAGCCATGGAGCAGAGCTACTAAAATGACAAAGAGGAAAAATCCTCTTTGGCTCTGTGAGCAGGGTTTAAAGATTTTTGTTCTGTCTTCATCTTTATTTCCTTCTTTTTTCTTCTTCATTTTAAGAACAAGAAAGCTGAGGGAAATGTGTTCAAGCTCTACATTGTGAAGGTGTTGTACAAAATGAATGCAGAACCGTGAATCCTCACCCACACATTACTGCAAACTCTCAGGGCACTTTGGGAAACTGGCTTAAAATAGATGAAAGTGGCCCTTTTTTACGCAGGACTCAGTGAACTTCTGGAATGTTTCCACAGTAGACTGTGAGGTAGGCAATATCAGCAGTTTCAAAAATAGAGACATTAAAGAACAATGTGTCTATAGAAAGTCAAGGCAGTGGTTGAATTGTTTGAGCAATTTGGTAAAACCAGAAGAACTTATGATAAGAGCGGAAGGACTTGCACACAGAAGCTGATGCCAAGCCTTAAAAGAAATTGTATCTTATTTGGCTATTTGTAGATCTGTATGGAGGAGACATGACTTGAGGATCAAGAGAAGGAGTGATGTCCTTGAATAATCCCATGTCTTAATCTAAAACCTTTTAGCTTGCCCCCCAGCCAGTGTGCCTGTGGGAGTTTCTGAATGCCATCCTCCAAGGAACTTCCCATCCCAAGCTGATCTGGATTCATACACAAAGATTTTTTCCCTTCAATACCTGGCTGACTGAATTTCTCTTGAAAAGTTAGTGAAGAATTGCTTGTTCAGATAAAAACATAACACATCTATCTAAGCTAGAGGCAAATGTCACTAAAGTTTTTTCAAACAGGAGATTAAACAGGAAAAACATGAAAAGATTTAGTCTTTTTCCATTTGCCCCAGGATCTGCTTGATTTTGGCAGATGATGACATAGTACAGCCATTCTTTACAAAATCACCCTCTTTGGACAAGGTATAAAGTAAAAATAAGTAACTGTTAGTAACAGTTTTTATTGATGTTTTCTTTTTTCACTAGTCTGAGGCATGGTATACCACTTCTTAGGAATAAAAAAATACCAGGAAAGCCAAGATTGTGCATAAGAGATGTAAGTATAAGGGAGGGAAAGATGAAGGCCCTAGATGCTTCCAGATATACTGTTAGACTTCTCTATATGTAATCACATTTCTCTGTTACTTAACATAACTTCAGTGTTCTTCTGTATCATTGAAGTCACAGAAATCTCTATATAGGATTCAGAACAATTTTAGACCCACATCCTTCTCCTAAATTTAAGGTATCTAATAAACAGGTCTAAACTGCTTGCTCTATTGAAACAACCACTGACTGTGCAGAAACTTTGAAAATCTGCATTGGGAGATCCTGCCTGGCAAATGGAGATATCTAAGCTTAGATCAATAGGGTCCCATTCACAAAGCCTTTCTGAGTGCCCAATTCTTCCCATCATGAACAGAGAGTTAAAACACAGTGGAAGGATTCCTTCAACAAGGGTGCCTTTGCTGCCTCTGCTCTGTGTCTCTGCTTTGCCTGGTTTCTGCTCTTTACCAGAAAAATCCCTCTGCTCTTTGATACTAAGCTTCAACTATTTGCTGGATCTAGTTACCACAACTGCAATAAAATTCAGGAGTAAAACCTCATTAATTATTTCTTCTCACCTAAAATACATTAAGAATTCTTTACAATGTAAATTATATTAGTTACATGAAGATGTGTGAGATGTCAGTCTCAGTAAAATGCTGGATATTTTTTGCTACCAAAACTTTTAGTTGCTCATTTAATCCATGTTTAAGTGTTTAAGCATTTAGTGTTCAAGCTTTAAGATATTTGCTTGCATTTACACAAAGTTAAACATAAAAATCAGTGAATCTTTATTGTCCAGATCCAAAGTGGACTTTTAATGATCCCAAGTGGATTTAAATATTTAGTTTGAATTTTTAATTTTCTAATGAGCTATTTTGCACCATAAATTACTAAATTTCCTTCCTCCCCACCCCATGAAAAATGGAGCAGTATGTTAAAAGATGACTCCAAGCAAATGTTCTAAAGACAAGATGAGAGAAAGAGATTTCAGGAGGTTTCAGGAATAAAAATATTTAGTCTGAAAAAATATCTTTCTTTAGCATTAAAAAAATGGAAAGTAATCAGTCTTACAATGCTACTAAATCTTATTAAATATAAAAAAGATAGAAAAAATCACCCACAGTTCACTGACACTCTATTCCTGTGATAGCAATAATTTCTACATATACAAACAACGGACTAAGGAATGAAAAATGAAAAGGCAAAGTTTTATAACAACATTCATTAAGATGGAATTGCTGCTAAAATTCATTTAAATTTAATCCAAGTATGAGAAGAATAACATAAATAACTATAGAGTCTACAGCAGTCTAGTCTATACTCAGATTCAACTTTTTTACAAGCGGGCCCATGTATTCCTACTTCCTATTTTCTGTTTTCTGCTTTCTCATGCAGATTAAAATGTGAGCAAGCATTGATTTCTTTAATAATTCCTTACTTTCAAATATTCATGCTGAATTTTAAAGAGCTTTTTCTGACAATTAAACATTATAAGAATTCAGTTTGATCCTGCATAAAAAAGAGTTTGACATCAACATCAAATAACTAGCAGAATAAGTAGGAAACCAAGCATTTCAGTTCTGCCTCTAGTCAGAAAACACTTCCCAATTTTTAAACAATAATATTAATAATAACTTAATAACTAGTAACATTTGTTTCTTAAAAAAAATCCTTACTATTTTTCCAATCCAGTTATTAACAGATTAGTGTCAGTTCAAAGTTTTACTGCAATTTCTGGCTAGACTATGGAAGGATCAGACTATATTTCACTACTTAAGAAAAGTCATCTTTCTTAGAAATTATAACTGATGCTATCAGAGACAAAATCTTTGTTTCTGTTGTAGTTGGTATCACCATAAAAGGTACAATGTTGGCTGTCAAGAAACAGACATTACTTCATTCAAAATTTGAAACACCAGTTCCTTCCAGGTCTCATATAACAATGCACTTTGATAAATTTCTAGGAGGATGAAATAGAATAATTACTAACAATAAAAGAGGACAGACATTTTTGTCAGTAAATAGTTATATATCAGCAAGGGGAGTTAATAATGCAGTTATAAAATGTAAAGTAAGAAAAACACTACTGAATACAACCATAACTAATACCAATATTTAGCAACAGTTACTGAAAATGAGGATTCTACGATAAGCAGATCCAGGTAATAGTCAGATCCGACACAGAAAAAATTCTGTGGATCACAAATGCTCATTTTCCAATATATTCTGGAGATCTGGAGATGTTCCAGAATATAGACATGCTTTAAAAATATGTAAGAAACTGGGCTTTTTTCTTTTGTATGGAAAGCTATAGATCTGTAGATACAACAACATCCCAGACCAAATCATGGAATGGCTAATATAAAACTAATAAGAAATAAAAGAATGCAACAATGTTGATGTTTATTCTACATTTATAGAAAATTTTAGTATGTTGGCAACATTTTGCTGTTTATAACTTTGTATAATGAAAAAAGTGATGTTGCTGCAACAGATTTCTGTAATGCACTTGAATTGGGACATATGACATCTTGAGTGATAAAGCTTGAACAATTTAACATTCACATAATAAATTAATTAAGAAGTAGTTAAATGGTAAGATTCAGAACACAATGCCACATCTGAATCGGTGCCAACCAGCTGTGTTTCAAGTCGAAACTTACTGATGGTTTTGAGTTCTTTTTGGCTCTGCATGTCTTAATCTTTTCATTAGTGGATTAGGAATAGATAAATACTAAACAAAACCACACCGAAAGGTGACATAGATTTTGCTGATGATCAAATGCCTAGGGAGCAGTAAATAAAGAAGGAGGAAAGGTCATCTCTGTAGGCTTTAAACAGACCATATGTGTTTCAAATCTTAATCCATAA
The DNA here is from genome assembly GCF_014805655.1 of Passer montanus. NCBI lineage: Eukaryota > Metazoa > Chordata > Aves > Passeriformes > Passeridae > Passer > Passer montanus. Next base: position 16,862,898 of record NW_024368818.1, on the reverse strand, counting down.
ACCAGTGGCAATGATATAGACCATGGTAGTTCAGTGGCAGATTCTGCCTTGAAAGCTGTGATTCTGAAACAGTCTTCAGATGACAATGTGTGATAAACTGAGAGCAGCTTCTCAGTACAACTTTGCAATCAAAAGGGTTAATATTATACTAGGATTATAAGCATGGAAATATCCTTCATGATAAAAAAACCCATCAGAACATGTTTGTGGAAGTTGTAATCCCCTCTGTGAGTCTGGTCAGTTCTGCTCTCCATATGCTAAAAATACTAGTACAGAATCACATACTTATCATAGAATCACAGGATTGTTAGGATTGGAAGGGACTTCTGGAAATCATCCAGTCCAACTTCACTGCCATGGTATGGTCACCTACAGCAGATTAAACAGGAACACGCCCACGTGAGTTTCGAATGTCTCTGGAGAGGGAGAATCCATGGCCTTCCTGGGCAATCCTTTTCAGTGCTCTGCTCCCCTTAATGTAATGAAGTTCCTGCTCATACTGAGGTGGAACTTCTTGTGTTTTAATTTTTGACCATTACTCCTTGATCTCTTGCTGGGCAGCACTGAAACAGTTTGATAATAATGGACCTATTATTCATTCCTGGGGAACACCACTGACAACAGGCCTTTAGAAGAAGGAAAAGGAAGGCTTCTACCCTTAGAAAAGATTCGGAAAAGAACCACTTAGACACTGATGGACTAGAAAATATGCAAAGTTGTGTAAAAAGCAATGAGATCAATCCAATTAACTTATCATACAGACCACAAGGGAGAGAGTAGATCATATGTCATATTAGAGAAACAAAACTCAGACAATAGAAAAATCTTCACTCTAGAAGGCAAATAAATTTAAAACGTCACTTGTAAAAGAGATGCAATCAGAATAGAAACCTAAGTTAAAAACTTGAAAAGGCAAAAATTGCTGTAGATTATATATATTCATTTTCATTAAAACAAATTACAATTGCTTATTCAGTTCTAATTTAGCACAAATCATTGCTGACATTGCATCTAGAAATATGGAGACTGTTACCATTACCATTAACAGCACCCTGTACTTTGAAAATCAATGTCCCCACCAGGGGCATGAATTTCTGCACTGAGTGAAAACAATGCGCAGATTTTTTGCTCTACAAAGTCTCTTGGAACCATCCCTTCCATTATTTACCAGAGCAATTTTTAAAAACAGATCCCTATTTTTCCCTTTTTATACTCCTCAATGTGAACACAGTCTGTCTTGTCATGAATGCACAATTATATCTGCCTAGGTTTACCTGCCCTGGACAAGGATATTGTTTCCTGTCTGTTGCCCTTATGATTGTTGCAGAACTTACGAGTATGATCAAAGTAAAGTAATTCTGTGGATAAATGTAGCATTCACAAATCACTGAGAATTTTACAAGATCCAATGATAGTCCTAATGAGACCTATTTAATGTTCTCAAGGTGACCAGACAGTGTCAGAAAGATAGTATTGAACATTTCTACTTGGATAATAAGGCCTGTTTTCTAGTGCTTACTCAAAATAAATTAAATTTGCATGTCAGCAAAAAGTAAAGTGTATTCCAGGCCTTATTTGCTTTTGATCTTCTGGTGAATGAATCCACTAGTGCAGAACTATGGATCAGAAAGACATTTTCAATAAATTCATGTTTCCTGATCTACAAAAGAAGGAAGATGAGTGTAGCACCTGTCAGAAGAACTCTGATAGGAAAGATCAAGTCAAATCTTTTGACTACTGCACACATTAAATTGGCTTCAGACAATTGGCTATCAAGACAAAGTGTGAGAAGATGTACAGGCCAAAACACCTTACATGTTATCCTACCAGTCAGATCTATCCACCTGAACCACTTCCTGTAATCATCTGCAGAGATTACCCACTTTGTGAATGTGAAACTCTGCATACTATCAGCCCATGCAAAACACCAGCTGACTAAGAAGATACCAGGTAGAAAGATGGCCTCCTACATAATTATATACAACAGCATGATATAAGATAGAAAACAAAACCATTGTGAGAATCATCTGCATCAGAGTTTGAAAACTGAGACACAAATTGTGTCTGCTCCATTTTTCTATACGTAGAAGCAGAGCTTCTCTCCTTCAGTCCTCTCCAGGCTGTAATTGCTGTAATGCAATAATGGTATATTTCATTTCATAGACTAATACAAAGCCTGAATGGATAAAATCTGAGTCACACCTCTTGACTAAATTTGACTGCCACGAAAGTACAGTCTGATCCACTCTATAGAAAATGATTTTCAAATTCAGCTTTAGGGCAACAACTTTCCTGACACCCTCAAGAATAATAAGAATTCTCACCTGTCCAACATTTCTGCTTTACTTATGATGAGGTTAAACCTGAACATTAAAAAGTGTGTACACTATTTTGCTTGATTATTGCAAGACCAATTCTGAATGAAAACTCTGTTTTTTGACTGGCTGTCACTTCTGCAGAAGATTTTAAAACTGATTTTTTTTTTTTAATTTGGAATTTTCATAATATAAAGGATCATATCTTCAAGCTTGCCCTCAATACTCAGAATCTTGCAAGAATTTTTCCCTATTGAAACTTGTGATTCATACGTAATGACCTGACTCCAGGAGTGAATGCTTTAAGGACATGCTCATGTATCATGAAACACAGAGTGTGTGCTCAGTTAACCCTTGGGAGAAGGGATGTTGACTGTTCTTATTCCTAGAAAAGAGCTTAATGGTATCCCTACTCTGTTTCAAGTAGATTCAAGAATTCTCAACAACCAGCAGCTCACCACTTACACTTTTTAGTTATTTCTGAGCACCATTGTTATTTTTTGGCACCCCGGATCAGTCCTTGAAGATTTTATAGTCTTTATCAAATGCTCACTGCCTTCCACTCATGCAAATTCATTTATAGGTCAAATAATAGAATTATGGAATCACAGAATCATAGAACAGTTTGGATTGAAAGGGACCTTTAAAGGTCAACACCCCTGCAATGAGCAGGGACATCTTCAGTCAAATCAGGTTGCTCAGAGCCCTGTTCAGTCTGGCCTTGCTCTTTGTGCCACCCCCAGATTTAGTAAAAGCAGTGCAGTGTCATTTCCTGCAATATCACACAAAAAAGGAATCAGCATCATATCTCTGAGAAATATTGCTCTCAGTAAATCCTGATCATAATGACTAAATCTGGACTAAATCTACATACAACTTTCTTTGCAGTATCTGAAAAGCTGCAGCTGTAGCTGTAGCTACTCGAATATATGAAAGTTGAGTTAATTCTGGATTAATCTGGATGCTTAATTTAAGAAGTTCAAGATACCTGAGTAGATATAGCAGCAAATTACCACCCAGGACTTTTGGACCTTACTCCTACTTGTGCCACCAGTGGACAGGATTTCTTTGCAAAATCTCCCACCCCATCATTAATTTTCTCTGATTATTAAGAATGGCATCTCCTGAAAAGTTCCTAAGGGATCTCAGTAAATTTCAAAATGAAAGTTACACATAATTATCAATTATTTGAGATATTCAAATTAAACATATCAGTTTGAATTAACAAGTGTAAAAGGGTAATGAAAAGAGTGGCGTGAAATCTCTATCTTCAGAAAACATCCAGTTTATATATTGGATAAGATCCAAGTTCACTGAAATGAACCCAATGCCTCCCTCAGACTTTGTACTACAATACTGCACAGGCAAATGCAGCAGCTGTTGTCTCCTCAGCAACAGTGCAAATGCAGTCCCAGTTTCATCCAATACTAGAGTTGCTTGATTTTCTCTCACTTTGGGATGTCATCATGGAAACAGTCTTGATTACTTAATGTTCCTTAAAATGGTCTTAGCTTAGTTAATCAATGTTATTCTGTTGTTAAGCAGGATATTTTTCCATTCTGAAACAATATTGATTACCTAATTATTGCCATTAAAAGCACCCAAAACCAAAACACATTTAAGCCAGTGATTGTGTGGCTGCTATTAAAGCTCTCACAAGTGATACAGCTTCATTTCTACTCAGCTTGCAAAGAGTAATACTACCCTATTTCTACCCAGTTTGCAAAGCTTCTCTGATTTTTAACATCCTCAGCTCTCTCACTGTTCTAATATTCATCGACTTTGTCCCCTCCCCCAGCTTCCAACAGCAGACAGTGCAAAATTAGCAGCAAGAGACAGGATCAAACAGCTTGTTCCAGAAAGCAGCAGAGATACAAGGCACAAAGAAAGGGAAATGGCAGCAGGTATAGGCGCAGCACCTGTTTTTAATTTTTTAAAATTTAAACTTAATTCCACCTCATTCAAACTTATTTTAGAAAGTAATTGACAACAGGAAAAATTATAAAATTGGCAGGAAACTAAGACTTGGGTGTTGAGAATTAAGAACGTCAAACTGTGAAATAGAATATATATCTGTATCTATATATATGGCTATTGCATCATTAGGAGAATTTGACTCTACAGCTGTATTTATGATTATTGAAGCATTCTTCTGTTTATATTTAGCCATAAAATTGCACATACTTATAAGCTCTTTTACCTTTTTAAAAAAGCAGCAACCAACCTGTATGTTTTTGCAACTATGGGATGCTTTAAGCTGATATGCCAAACTCTGTTGGATTTGCCCTATATGTCAAATCACTGACCTTTCTCTGTGGGTATTGTGTGTTTTGTGAAATATTAATTGCATATATGATTGCAATTTTTTTGTTGTTTATATTACCTCATGCACAGTGTAAGTATTGGACATACACTGTTTTGTGGTATCTATATATAGAAATAAAGTATCATGTTCTCAGGTACATGGTGTGACTCTTGGGGATGTCCTGTGCATGGGCTAAGAGCTGGGACTCAGCTTGGGTTGGATCCTTATGTGTCCCCTCCCCTCCATCTCAGCACATTCTGAGAATCTTTTAGTTGGTGCACAATATGTATGATAAACAGTGCATTGCCATGTAAGATACAGGGTGAATAAGCATGCACTGTATAATTACTACAGGAGTTTTTTAAGCCCCAACTGTGCAAAAAGTGCCTAAGAGGTAGCCTATATAAGCCTCATGAAAGCACAGCAACTTTTAGAAAGGGAAAAACTCTGTAAAGAAACTAGAGCAACAGGGTTATTACACTACAACATCACTGGGAAAGATAAGTAGACATAGTCCCGTGCTTTCTTGGTGAGGTCTGGCAATTTTTCAGGTGTATGCCACTTCATGGTGAGATACACACCCCATCCCTGGAAACGTTCAAGGGGGGGCCTGAGTAACCTGACCAAAGTGGTGTCAACCTTGCCCATGGGCAGGTTATTTTTCTGGTCCTTTCCAACCCACACCGTTCTATGATTCTGTATTCTATGCTTCTATGTCAAAAAATACCCTAAGTGTGCAAGAATAGAGTCACAGCAATAGTTTGCCTCCCATTTGAACTGAGATGTAGAAGATGGAGTGGATTCATGGGGGCACCTCAGAATATATCAGGGCCCCAGCAGTACAGGCAGCTGGAGGTCCCTGCTTGCATGGCTGCAGACTGAGGGCTGCCCAAAGGAGACAGAAAGCACTGCCTGCATCGTTCTTGTTTTGCTCACTCAGCCTCAACACTTCAGTGAGAGGGACAGATGAGACAGACGTATTCAGACTTGTAAGCAGTCTGAATACAGGCCTGAAGGACAAGGTGGAACATAAAATCATAACAAAGAAGGTCAGAAGAGAATAAAAATTGAGAGATTTGCAGCCAGGCAGTGCTAATACTTACAAGACTTATCTGAACAAGCCTCAGTATGGCTTTCTATATATTTAGTGGATCTAGGTAATTTGTAAGCAATATTAAAGTCAGAAAATTTAATTAAACTTTATTTAAATTTATTTAAATTCAAATAAATTATTTTGATTTTTGAGTTCTGATTATTCTGGAAGTACAGAGCAAGTTAAATCATTACTATAAAAGGACAATGTTATCTTAGAATAACACTAAAAATGCTGATATTACCACTGACAGCAAACAACCCAGAGAGCAAACCAAGCGCCAAAAAGGGAGTGAGGGCAAAGGAGGACAAAGGAAGAGGAAACTGCTCTGTTTCTTTCTCCTTGGTGCAGTTTTTCTTGCCAAGAGTGGACTTAAACTTGATTTGCTTCCTGCTATGGGAGCTGGCATACTGCCACATATGCGTTCCTGTTCACAAGCAGCACCAGCATGCTGGTCACAGAGTACTCCAGAAAAAAAATTGGATCCAAAAATGTCCCCCTCTCTAAAAAGGTTCTCTGTGTGGGTATGCTTGTGTGCGTGATTTCTGCAAAAAATCCTGTCAAAATATTCTGCTTCATCAAAAGTCTAATATACATACATTTTTGGGACACTGTAGAGGCTGATTAACATGACGTATCACAATTCAGAAGGAATGTTGACTGAAGCATTTTAGGATCCTGGGATGCAGAAACACGAGGTAGATAAGCATATGGAGCTTAGTGAATGAAGCAGGAGGCTGCCTATTCTGCTGTGATTTATGTTCCTTGTGAGAACTTGATGGCTTTCTGAGATAAGAGATTTTGTTTGGAAAAAAATCTAGTGCAGTGAAAAAAAAAAATTTAGAGCTTTATTCATCTTTAATAAGCCCAGCTATATCTTCCAATTTGGGGTTTATGAAAGAGAAAACTAGTAAGCACTATAGTTTTATTTATAAATAGTGAGTTAAAATATTTAATCAAAAGCACTTATAAATTAATTTTTATCCCAGGATTTACAGAAACTGCAGCACTATTTCTCTTGCAAAATAAAACTTACCAACATTTTATAGTAGGTCTTTTAAATTTATGTCTTAACTGACACATGCACCTGAAACTGGATTAGTTTTACATTTTCTTGTTATTTATTTAATTCATTTTTTAAAATTGGATAATGAATTTCTCCAGAGTCTTATGAGAGAATCTCATAATTTTTTCCCTAACTGCTTTCTATACCACCAAAATAATGTAAACACCACTCTCTGGCCAAGTCCAAATGTCCAGCTAGTGGAAATGTTTGTTAGTAACCTTCCTGAAAGCAAATCTCCTCCTGCATTATTCACTTTGCCATAGCTCTGTTTAGTAACTTTATGGCAAAAACCCACTGTTTCATTGTAGTGAATTGTTCCTCCTTACCTCTAGGAAGATCCACAACAGTTAATTATTGGTTTGCAAGGGTTGATAGTCCAGGTCACAGGAGACAAAGAAGAAATTGCTCAGTAAACCAGTGACAAATTATCAGGTGATAGAAAACTAAGCTCCTATTTTAGTTAACAGTAAGTTGTCAATATCATCTGTAGAGCCTAAAAAAATATATGACTTAATAGACAGAAGTTTATTTCTGTGATTAATCTGGAATTGAATGTAATTTTTGGCTTCTGGTTATAAATTGTGCTGTCATAAAAGTAGCTCAAAGGAGGTTTCGGGCTATGTAGGGAGACTTATAATGAATTTAGACATCAGTTGGGGCAGGGATGGCAGTGATTGCAGATGAACTGTGTCAGTGTGAGACCTGGATGTGGATTTTTAATTCCCATTTAATCAGGTTTTGAATATACCTATCATGTGAGATACAGAATTGGAGTAAAATTTGCTGTTCATTCCCATATGTGCACAAATAAACCCACTTCCATAGTGGCATAATCTAGACCAAAATTATCAAGATGTGTTCTGGAGACACTGCATTTAAATAATGTTTCTTTTTAATAATTTACGCTCAATCTGCATCAGGTAGTGACAGAATTGCAGAGTAAAGGGAAGGAATGTTAAGCATCATCTTGTCTGAGAGTGAATTTCTGACAAGATTTCTCCTAAAGGATAACTCGCAGGAAGGCACCCAGGAGGTCCCACTGTCCAGCTCACGCGTGCTCACTGTCACCACTGGGTGTCTCACCAACCAGCTTTTTGAAGAAGATGTGGACAGAGATGATCCTTGCTGTGATTTCATGAAGAACATATTCAAACACCAGTGGTAGCTTACAAGAAGACAGTAAGCTGGATCTGTAAGTTACAGGGAGAAACAAAACTACCCGACATATAGCTTCAAAAATGTTGGCATGGGTACAATACCAACCTGAAGTTTACATCTTCCCTGTGAAGAAATTCAACCATTATTGCAGCTGCACTACCAAAAATTATTTCCGAATAGAGATAACGCCCAGAAAAGTGAAAACCTTTTCTCCCTCCAAACCTTTATGTGCAAATCACTTTGGTTTCATACTTTTCGTCCTGTACTGTGAATGCATTTTTTCCATATATAGCTCAAATTGTTGCTACTGATCATGCAATCTGTTAATTAGCTCTGAAGGGGTTAATAGAGAAGTAAGAAAGTTCTGCTGATAGAAGACTATACCTGAAACCATGCACTTTTGTGGAATTACCCTGCAAAATCATCACACCAAAATGGCATAAAGGAAAGACAAATTAGGCAGGAGAGTAGTAGCCATGGGAGTTTTTAAAGTTAATCCACCATATTGCTGTAAAAAGGTTTGCCATCTGGATCCCAGTTTGCTGCAATATTGAAGCTTCATAGCATTCCCTTCCCTTCATCTTCATTTTCAACTATCATCCATGGGAGAGATGAGGAAGCTGTGCAGTACTCCAGTGCTGCAGCATGTGAGTGTGATACAGGATGCTCTCAGAAATCCCAGTTACAGTGTGTAAGCAACTAACTGTCTTCTATAACAACTCTGCAGCAGTTTGTGTGTCAGCAGCCTCTGACAGACTCACAGCCACACAGCAGTGGCAATTCTAGAGGTTTTGGGGCTCTAAAAGTAGACAAAACCCAGCTCTTTTTCCAGACAGATCTGGAAGCTGTATGGCTTTACCAATCACTCTAGATTCCAATAAATTCATTAAGCTTTTGCGAGCTGTTTCAAATCCTCCTCTTTACGTCTGCTAAAGGCAAGCAACAGCTGCAGAGACCTCTTTGCATCAAATTTCTCAAAACACTAGGGGGCTGGTCGGCTTGGGAATCGCACTGCTGGGGCTGAGAGACTGTAACTTAACCAAACGCATCCCAGGCTCCGGCTGCCGGCTCTGACTCGCAAGGCAGAAGAGAAACGCATCAGCGGCTGCATTTGATATGATCAACAAATCTGCTTTGAAGAAGAGCACGGGTGAGGCAGCCAAGGGGTCAACGTGAATTAACTCTCGCAGCCTCCAGCACAGTGGCGGAGGTCAGGAATGAGCCTGATGCACATTAAAGCAGAAGAGGAGACCTTATATGTTTTAAAGGGAATTAAACAGGGGTGTTTGGGATGTTTTTTATTGGATATTTTTGTATGTTGGGTTTGTTTGTTTTGTTTTGTTTTGTTTTGTTGTTTTTTTTCTACTAGGCTTTGGTGAGGGGAAAGGAAAAAGGTATTTGTTCTCAGATGTCTGTTGTTTTCACCATATACAGACAGGGTTTTTTTCCTAGTGAGTAAAAAGACAAATTCCCCATTTTGGCTACTTTTCCTGGAATAAAGCCAAACTTTAAAAGAACAGAGCCAGGTCCTCAGGTCACAGAAATTCAAACAGCACCAAGGGAAAGTGAGATTTTGCACCTGTTTGCACCTCTGTAAACAACTTTTGTTCATGTAAACAATTTCCTACTGATTTCAGGAGAGGAGTCTGATTTCCTCTCCCTGGAAACAGGTTCTGACCCATTCAATTGTTCTTTTTCTCATACGTACCTAAATGCATTTCATATCTGCAGTCCCTGCATATCTGCTGTGTGGAGGTGGGTGGATAGGAGGGGATGAACAGAAACTTTCCACCTAAGCCCCAGACTGATTCAGCTGTCATTAAAAATGACAGATGAAAGGGACAAATAGTTTTCCCCGTCCCCTGAGGAGGAGACACTAAGTGACAGCTCAGCTCAGGCTGAGGACTGGAGCAGCTGGGAGGCACAGCTCTCCAGCCAGGCTGACCTTGCCAGTGGTGAGCAGCACAGTCCAGCCTGAGTGAGGACAGACTGCCAAAGAGGTGCCCCCAGACATTAGGAATGTTAAATTCACTTTGAGCACGCATGGATAGCTCCACTTGTCACACTTTTGAGAGGCAGGTACCCCACAGCTCCCGGCACTTCCCAAGTACTGGGAGGATTTTTAAAGAAATAATTACAACATGCCTTAAGAGGGTTTCTGAGATGGCTTTATATAACACAATTCCTGTCTAGTTGTTTTCTTCACTGTGAAGTCACAGAAATCTGCAGTATGACCCATTAATAGAATATTTTTAGTAACAGAGAAGTCACTAAGATCTAGAGGCAGCTAGGATTATTTAACTTTTGTAGATGAATTATCTCTAGACATACATGAACATATGCTGCCTATGTAGTTTCAAGACCATTCTACTTCTCCCTGCAGGGGAGGACCATCTCTGCTGCTCATACAGGAGAATTTTCTTAAGGAAAGATGACTCAAATCACTTTACATCTTTAAAATACTAGTGGGCTTCTCTGTCCTTAGAAACATCTCAAAATGTTTTCAGTAGAGTGAAAATGCAGGATACACCAAGTTAAAACTTTAGCATCATAAAATTAACAATGTCTTGGATATGTTTTAAAGCTGTATAGCATCAGGGAAACACCATCCCATTAGAGACCAGCATCTGAACTGTACTTCATTTTGACTGCTGATGACCTGTTAGCAAAAGAATCCACAAGTAACAGCAACAGATCAAGTTGGCTGCGAGTAAATAACTGGTACAGTCAGCTATGTACTGCAGTATATGCTTATCTATAATGGGGTTTCTTTAAGGAAACCCTTATATATGGCTTATCACAATATCTCAACCTGCATAATTCTTTGATCTAAAATCCCATGCCCTTTGAAAACAGAATTATCATAAAAATCTTTGGATAAAAAAATCTAAACACTATGAATATTCATGCTCTTCACAGCTGTTACATTTATGGAAATGCAATAACAGCAAACTTCTTGTATTTGGCAAAGACTTTTTACCAGATGAATATATGCCAGTAAAAAAATTTAAGTGAAATGAAAAGCCTGGCTCACTTCTGTTTTCTAAAGAAGTGTGCTGCAGTCCAGAGCATTTTGAAAGTTAGAGTCTTTTTTAAATTTCAAAACATGTATGCAAATTTCAGCTGGCAGTGCATACACTGCCCATATTTAATAAACACATCCTTTTGAAAGCAATGTTCCATGTCCACAGTTAAACAACCAATGAATGGACATTTTCCCCTGATAGAAACAACAGCAGTCTATTTGCTTGTGATGCTACATGCTGTCAGAGTTGTCATCCTTTCAGAAAGTTTATTCCAGATATTTAAATTTACCCCTTAACAATTAACATGGCTAATTGAAGGGGTGTGGGGGGGAACTGAAACAGATTACCTGTCTGTTTATTCCTAATGCTATGATTTGTTAAAGCCCTTCTCCATTAGCTCTCAGTGCAAAACTGCATATACCAGGAATGTCTGCAAGTGAGATGCATAGACAAAAACATTCAGCACAAGACGTAAGGTAAAGAGGATTGCAACATACCTTCAGCAGCGTGCTCCTTCCTTGCCAGCCAGCCACTTCTCAAGAAGGTGCACTACAGATGGGACTAGGAAAGTGATTTTAAATGGACTACTAATAAGTAGGTCCACGAAACCAGATGTGACAGCAGGGTGTCACTAGGTCCTTTTCAAACTTGCCTCCAGTGCTGTCTCCCAGCTCCTCCAGACAGATTTAGACAGTTGCTGCTCGGATCAGAGCTGAAGAAGCAACGGTGCGTTTTGACTGCAGTTGCTAATGCTCCACTTTCAGGGAAAGCGCAGAAGTATGTGTGTGCCTGCACTAACTGCACACACTCATCAGCCTGCTACAAGCAGGGAGATGTGATATGCATACTGAAAGAGCTGTGCAGGGAGGAGTAGTTCAGAAGCACACCCAAGCCTGTTCTGCTGGTAATTGCACCCTGCTGACCTCCCTGGGCTGGATCACTGCTGTAGAATTCACCAATAAGTCTATCAGTCAATAAGCAATGGATCTGAAACAGTGCATACAGGGATGGGAGAGGAGAGGGCAAATGCATTTTCAGCCTTCAAACACAAAACTTCCAAGATACCTCATTTAAATTTCTCTGCCCTTAACGTTCCCACTGCAAATGTCATGGTCCATAGTTGAAAGTAATTGAATTTAACTTTAATTAATAATCCAAAAGAGGATTTCTCTACCATGGTAAAGCACATTTTTAAGAGGAGTCCCTAATGAGAACTACTATTGTTCCAGGGGTTATAGGAGTACACTAGCCAGCTGTGAAGATGGCCCCACAAAGCAAGGTGGTGTACTGACTCACTCTGAAATCTAGAGCTCACAGTCAGGTAGGATAGGACAAATGAAAGAAATATCAACATTTTTACTTTTTGTGGGAGAAAATTAACTTCAATGGGAAAGAGGTATGTCCAAGGTCACAAGTGGAATTTGAACCCAAATATTCTGCATCCAATTCCAGTTTCTTACAAATAAAACTAAACTGCTTCTGCAGAAAAAAATTATCAAAATACAAAGCAGCCCAGGCTGCTGCTAACAAAAAAGCTCATTACGAGCCAACGTGGCAACTTCATGTCTTTTTAAATGCACTGTTTTCACATGAATTTGATCATACAAACTTGACAGCTAACTCTTCTGGAATGTTCTCCAGCCTTCCCCTGGGAAACTAAGCTGTCACATTAACTTGCACACCTTTTCCACAAAGCTGTATGATTCAAATTCCTTTGGCTGGCCAAGCTCTACTCTCTCAATATTGAAAGATCCACTTCTTGGTCCCACAGTGGTATTTGGCTTCATGGGTGGATGGGGGGGAAAAGCCACAAAACATATAATGAGTAATCAGCACAAGGGTCTGAGAGACCTGATATGGCTCTGGAGATTATTCTCCCTGGGACTGACTGCATACTGCTTTACTCAAGAGGTGTGATAAAATCAGTGTTCAAAGGGGGTGTGGCTGCAGGCCATAAACAGTAGGACATGAAAAATCTTCACGGAGGTGTGTAGCCTCCAGAGTAGCAGAACATCTACAGAGAATATTTTTTTGAATTAGAAGAAAGTTTATTTTTTATTTACAGATGAGTGGGGAGAACAAACAGCCTTAAATCCATTGTGCAGCAACCTTAATGAACAAACAATACAAGACAAACACACTGTAGCACAATAGTGGAGAAAAAAACCGAGTCACACTTAAAATACATTAAAAACCCTGTATCTCTTTTCATAAATGTATTTTTTCTAAATACGTATCTTTATTATCTCCATAAAATCACTCAGTATTAGCTCGGTTAAGGTTTACATTGACAATGAAAATTTTTGCTTGTGAAGCAGAATTTTATCCCTGAAAAACAGCTTTGGAAATAATAGGTTTTGGATATCTACAGCCTCCCTGGGGAACCTGTTCCAGTGTCTCACCACCCAAACAGAAATTTCTTCTATATGGCTAATCAAAATCTCCCCTCTTTCAATTTCTACACCTTACTCTTGGTCCCATCCCTGTAGTTCCTGGTGAAGAATCTCTCTCGGCTCCCCTGCAGGCTGCCTTCAGATTCTGGAAGGTTGCTATGATGTCTCCATGAAACCTGCTCTCGGATGTCTCTGTCCTCCAAACTGCCTATAATTCACATGAAGAGTGGAAGTTCTGCTCTTCCTCTGAGCTGACTGACATCTCCAGGAAATTCCATTCCTAACTAGTGCTGCCAGTCCTGTCTGAGCAGGACTTAAATTAGTGTGGATATTGGCAGCATGGCCCCATGCTCAGGGCAGTTAATGCTTCCTCAGGAGTGTGCAGCCACCCAGGCTCTGTGCCAGGCTCAACACATCATGGGTCTTTGTTCTTCTGGTTACTGCTATACCTTTATTGTTGCAACTTAAAAACAAGTAAAAAATAAAAAATAGACAAATCAGATAATTGGTTTTATTGCATGTTAACTTGGGTTCAGAAACAATTCTAGGAGTTCTGGGATTATTGCCAAATCTCTAAGAATTTGACAGTACTCCAAAATCATATTAAACAGTAAATAAAGTACTAGTGATTTGGGGGGAAAAAAGCTCCAAAAATGTCTGAACATCCATTGAATTAATATCTCTATAAAATGAGCAAACCTATTGAAAACTTTTTTTTTTTTTGTCTGCAAGATAGCCACTTTTTCTGAAAATAATCAAATATTCTCCTAGTTTAGAACAAAACCAAGAAAGATGCAAGTGAGCTGTCTTAAGGAATGTTTAAACAAATGACAGCAGTAACTTCCTACATTCTTTCTTCACAGGATGTTGCACTTTCCATTCAAATACATTATTGAGTGAGATGAGTAAAAGAAGTAAATTTTTTCCTCATAATTTTTAGATGATAAAAAGTAAACACATCAAAAGGCCAAATAATTTGGTCTGGGTTTCCTTTTCAAAACTGATTTCCTTTAGGTACCTGATTTTAAGCAAATTTTTGCAACATGATTTTACACAATCAGCATGTGTCCTGGAAATCAGACTCTTTCTAAACAGTGCAAACAGGTTGCCCAAAACCACCACCAATGTTGAAAATCTTAATTTTATACTTATTTCAAAATATTTAAGAAGACAAACACCTTTCTATCCTATTCCTATCCCACTGATTTACAATACAATGATATTTTTCTTCTTAAATATTTTATCAAACCTCCTTAATAAATAAGGTCTGGAATTTGCACAGGACACAATATAATAAGGTATATCCACTCCTGATTTTTCTCTAACTTCAGGCTAAACCAATCCTTAAATCAATGTTAGGAAATGTACTTGTGCCTAAATAAATTATTAACTCTAAAAAAAATGGATTAAAGGTGGCTAGTACTCTTGAATGTCAACCTATATATAGGCTGGTCTACAGAAGCAACCCAAGAAAATACTAGAAATGGTTGTTTAACAGTCATTTAGGGCTTATTTTGGAAGAATGAAGACTGAGATAAACTTGGAAGATTGTATAGTAATAAACCATTTTCTAAAGGCTGAAGACGGAATAAGACAACACCTTGAAACAGTAGATAAGTCGGAAAAGGGCTCATATAAAAGTATTGTAGGACTCCTAAAATTCCCAATCTATTTTTTCCCCAAATTCAGAAACTAATATAAAAATTGTGTATGAAAGGCAGCAGTGACCATTTCTATTCCTAAGGACTTCATTATGTCTGCACATGAGCCTTTCACATGCTCAGAGCCCAGAGGCTGTGAATGCACAGACAGAAGGCACCAGAACACTGCCCATATCCATACCCCAGCAGCTACCAAGGTGCCAGTGTATTCCTAGGGAACAGACTCTCTAGAAAATAACATTCAGGGAAGAAATTTAAAAAAAAATAGTGTCAAGAAATTAGGAACTCTTTTCTAACTCCGTTGAGAATGACAGACATAATGCTTAGCTTGTACCTATCAGTGGAACAACACATATTCAACCAAAAATACCTCAAAAAGATTGAAGCCCTAAGCCAGGAATTTCTCCCCATCCTTCAACAACAAATTAACAAATGTCTACACAAACAAATTTTACAATATTTATCAAATATAAACTTATAAAGAAGCTCTGATTCCTTCCCTAGGTCATGGATGGTTGTTCTGTGAAGATGCAACAATTTCCAAAAACTCCATTACAGAGCCCAAAGCCCAGTTACTTTAGGTGGGAAAACACCTGGAAATCACATATCCCTTAATATCCCTTAATAGTAAGAGAAAAATTGTTCTATGTAGTACATCCATTTCAGGCATCTTTGTGTTTAGATACATATATGCATAATATTAATTATCCATTAAAAATGGTCTGGAAGATCAGAGTGAGTATCTATAAATGTATGTGCATGTATGTGTGTGTGTGAATGTATTACATTCATTTAATCGATATATAAATAATTCACATAGGTATATGTGCACTTATGTATGTATTGCATGTAAATAAACTGTGAGTGTGCATATTTAAATTAAATACTCTACTGACGTTTTGATATCTGTTAACTTGTCTCAAAGCAACATGGAAAAATTCTTGCCTGAGAATAGATAGATAATATAGATAAAATAGATAGTATTTAGAAAATTAAAGCTCATGTCTTGGCTCTATATTTCTTTTAGCATTCCACATTTCACATTCTAAAGATATTGACTTCTTCCTCCTCGTAGTTTCAGAGCGAGGGTATATGAATGTCATTCAAGCAAGACTGTGTATTTACCCAGAAGACACTTTTTTTTTTCTTAAATGCTGAACATTAATAATTTACCCTCTAAGATATTAGAATAGCATCAAATTCCACTTACATTTTTACAAGATTTGTATGTGACATCTAGTCATCCAGGTTCTTTTTGTGAGCAAAGTTTTTTGAATGTGGTCTATACATAGAAGTTATTATTAATAAGTGATTTTAATACTATATTTGAGTTTCCAGTAACATTTGTATTTATGAAAATTAGTGCCTGACAAAGACCTGTGAATGGAAATTCGCACCAAAAGTCAAACATTAAAAAAATAAGAGATGTTGAGACAATGTGATGTGACTGCTTGATTGCCTTTAATTTTTTTTCTCTATGTTTATGATCTATTCTGCAGTCTCCATTTTAAAGTCAAGCTGAAAGTCAATTCAGACCAAATCATGAAGATAAAAAGGTAACAATTCAGAGAACTGATTCTGATCTTGTGCATTACCAGCTTCACAGAAGTATAATTCTCCAGCTTTCCCATACGACACAGTGTCTTCTCCAAGAAGAACTGGCAAAAGTTAAGGTCCCATTGATCCTTAATGAAGGTCGGCCATAGTCTTAAGGTAATTGTCCATGTAAAAGTTTCTTCTCTTTCTAATTTTAAGTCATGTTTCTGTCATACCAGCTGCAAGAGAACTAATTTTTCCCATTTGCCCTAGATAACATGTGCATCAGCATATGTTTTCCTTAGTAAGGCAGGCATTGGAGGTATAAATGTCAGACACGAAGAAGGTGCTAGGTCATACATTCTCTTTAACAGCAATGTGTGCACCCATCTGTCTCTTAAATCATTCTGTGAACCTATTACTGTGCTTTTGAGAAGGAAACTGGACTGCTTTGCTATTGAAGCACTACTGTATTGGGCTATGAAATTCCATATGTCTATATGTTTAATGAAAAACGTATACAGAGGAATGATATGGAGAATTTTGGTGTGTGTGCAAACTTTCAGAAAAGCCTTTCAAAAAATACCATTGATTGGGAACACAGATCCCACTGGTGTGTAAGGACATGTGCTTCTAAGTCATGTGTGCTCTGCAATATGAACATCTAATTACTCATGCTTCAAATAATTACTAAATGGAGATTAAATCTGAATGCCGACCAAAGTACTTGATCTTTCAAAAAACTTTTCTTCTATGTGAATCATTCAAATATTAAATTTTAAAGTCTTTCTCTTAAATACCTGTGGGAGTAAGAAAACATAAGTAAATGCTTGTCTCCTTATCCACAAGTCAGAAAGCACAGCTGTCTCTAGCCACAAAAATTCACATAAAAGCAAGCAGATTTTTGTGAACAATGGCCTTTACTGACAATTCTAACTTTTCACTGGAGGTGTATGTGTGTGTTTAGATGGGGTAGAGTCTCCTTACCCAACATAATTTCTAAAAGTTGGATGAGATCACAACCCCAGGCTTTAAGTAATTCAATATGCCTCAGAGTTATAATCACTTGATCTGCGTCTGCCTTGAACTATAAATAAAAGATTGACCATACTTATTCTCTTTGTTTCTCAGTTTTGTTCCATACTCCTTAATCTAATAGGCATTTTCATCTCAAAAAAAAAAAAACCCAAAAAATATTTAACTAGAGAGTTCTCTTAAAAAAACAGTAACCACACTTATGAAAGTTTGTTCTGGGAACAGAAACATAGAAGTCCTGGCTTTGAAATTCATTATATGGAACCCATCAAACCTATTACCACAGTCCAAAAACCAGCAGTAGAATATTTAATATATTGAGAATTGCTGAAGGGTCAGCATGGCATACTGTTGTAAACTGGGCTGCATCACTGCAATGTAAACAAAAGGTCATTTCATATTCAACATAATTTATGCCCTCAAACAGCATCAAATATCCCCAGTACCAAAGGACGCCCACAGCATGCTATTTTATTGCTGGGCATTTTAGATCTTTATACAGCAAAATATTTTTATGGACTTTCTTTTGTTTAAACAAGACAGCATTCCCATTGTCTTCAATGGATGAGAGGAGTATCAATAGAGAGCATAACTGAGCTGGTGTAAATAGTGCTGGGTCAGAGGAAAGAGGCAGCCACAGGATAGTTAGTGAGGTGCTAATTGGATAATGTGGTGAGAAACAGAGCTAAGTACAGAGGAAGGGCAAGAGGCTTAGATAACTAGAACAAATGTGAGTGCTGAGCTCTAGGAACAGATATAAGAGGGGAAAAAATGGACTCAAACTATGTTTGATGTAGTAAATCATTACACTGGGAGAATCAAAGGAAACAGAAAAGACTGAGTGCTGCTAGAACTAGTACTGAAACTGCCAGGCTGGACCTGGCTGATGAAACTCCTTTGCTAAAACACAGAGAAAAACAACTACATGGTTCTTTCAGAAAGCAAGCCAAGAAAGCCAATGGTAAGTGTTTTGTTGCCTAAATGTACATGACTTGTAGTGAACTGTTTGACAATTCTTCCTAACTAATGCCCTTTTGTGGGGTCACTGATACTGATGATTGCTACTATAAAGGTGGCAGAGCCATTTCAGTCCCTGCTGTTTATACAAGATTCTTAGCGGGCTGGGCTTCAGGTTCCCCTTGATCAGGAAACTGGGCAGTCAGAGTGTTACTATACAGAGCATAAAGCCATTCCTTGCAACAGAACAGCAGGTGGGAGGCAGCTTGGGGTAAAATCTTCAGAAGTGGTTCATGGTGTGGCTCAAACTCTCTGACATGCAGATCTTTCTTTTAACCTTAAAATAGAAATCCAAATAACATTCAAAAGACTTTAAAAAAAAAAAAAAGAAAAAGAAAAAGAAATAGTATTATGTAAATGCTTGCTTTCTTTTATTTACTGAGAGTTGAATAAGAACTTTGGGACACAAGGATCTTAGTGATCTTTTCCAATATTTATGATTCTGTGATTTTAAAACTGAGGATAGTGTCAAGAGAGCAAACATGGAGACTTCACTGTGCTGAGACTCTTCAAACAGAGCTGGTAAAGCATCACTAGGAGTGTTCCTTTAGCCCCAGGACAAGGACAGGATGAATAAGTAGGTACTGCTAATCTCTAGGTCCTGTAATTTTATTAGAAAATAAAATATCTCTGTTCACAGAGATTTATGTCCTGTTGCTAAGCAGCAAATCTGTGCATTCCTGATTTGCTCTGGTCTTAGAAAGGACCAGAGGGATGTCTTGTTTGCCATTCAGGAACTCCAGAGATCAATTAGCTTTCTGGGCTGCCCTAGGTATAGCTTTACAGTACTCTAAGTTACAAGCACATTCATGAAATCAGACACTTGTCCCTATTTGTTTCTACTTGGCAAACAGGGCTCAGGAGAAAGGAAGGAAAAGCAAATTAGAGACATTGACAGAAGAGGGTTCTTATTCTTAAGAATGTCACAGTGTCTGTCCCTCAGATTTTTTTTCCCCTGTAACCTCTAAGAAGGTGTTGTTAAAAGCTGTCTTCTGCTTTTAACTTTTTTTTCTGCTATTGGATACACTATGTAGTAGGAGCATAGGCATTGTAATGTTGAAAATTTCTTTCTGGCAAGGAGGTAGAAGGAGCAGCCAGGATCCTATCCCATTTTCACAGCAGGAAATAAATGTCAGTTCTTCCCACAGAATCCATCACGAGGGTCTCAGGTCCTTAACATTGCATCTCAGACCAAAACTGCTTCTCCAAAGTAAAAGTTTCAAGACTTTTACTGAAAAATTACATGGAAAATATACAGTGCTATATCATATTTTCCAGAGGCATCGCCAAAAGACACATCCTTCTGCTTTCTATTCTGTGCCTGTCTTTTCCTGGGAACTATTGTAAAGAAACCCAAGCATGCCCCAGCAAGTAAGTATTTGTAACTCACTTCAAATTCACCTCTATGTCATCAGGATTCATTCCCTCCATGGCATTTCATAAACTGCCCTCAGAAAGGTTTGTAAAGGTCTTCTGCTAACAGTAAAAAGCACCAACAACTCACTGTATTTGTCTAAGAAAAGAAAAAGAAACAGAAGTATGAAAACAAAGGGAGTTTCAGAAGAAATAAAATAACCCCAGAAATTCCCTAGCATTGACAGCATGGTCTGAAGATCCCAGAAAAACTCTTAGATCAATGATCACAAATGGCAGTATTTTCATCCTTAAAAACTGGCATCAAGAAAGAAAAATATTTTTGGTTTGCTTTGCTTTTTCCATGAGAATGGGAACTAATGACTTCTGGTTTTCCATAACTTGTAGACACAAGTGGTCAATTTCTAGACCTAGATCTAGAGATTGGATGGTAATTTACACAGCTGGTCATTTACAGAGGTTCTTGCTCAATTTGATATCTGCTGTTGGATAACATATGAGCTGATGCTGAAGTCTTTCCCTCACATAGATGTGTACTGGAAACATTTGTAAAATTTCTGTTTCCTATTCACATGCACATTTTCACAAAACTTGTAATGTCTTCATTATGTTTGAATCTTTGATCTCTTCTAAACCATTATCAAATCTAAAATTTTTTCAAAGAATTTAAAAATCACAACAAACACAGATATTTGTACATCTGCACAAATACATTAGGTACTGAAAAATTAAATCTTAAGGGAGCATTAGAGAAGGAGGAAGTGACAAAGACTGTATGTCCCCATTTACCCATGAAATTGAATATCAGATCTGAGACTGATCACATGAGGGACTGAAGAGTCATCAGACTATGCACAACAGAAGATACTAATTTCAGAAATAGTGGTGGAAATGATTATATGATCCTATGCTTCTATGATTTTGCGCTGATATGATTCTATGGTTATATGTTTATAGGCTTCTGTGCTTCTATGATTCCATGTTCCTATGATTCATACTCTATAACGCTATGCTAAAAAAGCACAAGTTTCCATCAAACAAGACAACATGACCTTGTCTCACATATGAGGTGTAAGAGTCCATAATCTAAAAGAAAAAAAAAGTAAATATTTCAAACAGACACAGAAATTTTATAATATCTACCTTCAGGAGATGCAGACACAGCTCATATTTGTTTTATAACAAAGTATGTATGTGATAATTTCAAAGTTTATTTTAATTTTTCTCCTAGAAAACAGCCTCTAAATAGTAAAAATCCCACATTATACTCAAGTCAGTGGAAACTTATCACCCAGGATACCAGTCAGAGCTGAGAAAACTATACAGCCATGCACTCCAAGGACTGGATTCTGGGTCACTGCTAATTGCTGTTTCTCTCTGAGCCAAAAGCACTGGAGAGAAGGGGAAAACAGGAAATTTCCTAGACAGAAGTATAAATCCAAAAAGTTGTGTTTGCCTTGCTGGATTACAAGTGTGAGAAGGAACATGGAGTAATATGTTTCCACACTGAGGAAGGCCTTTCTCGGGCCTGGATATGTTGTAATAAAAAGAAGGAGATATTTTACATTCAGATTTTTAGCAGTCACATTTCTGATTGCTTTACTCCCAGAAGAATGCACAGTGTCCTGACTGTGTGCTGAGCTGAGGGTTCTGATTAATCATTGGAACAGGCTGCCCAGGGAAGCAGTGAAGTCATCACCCATGGAAGTGTTCAGAAAAGGAGCCGATATTGCACTTCTTGAGATGGTTTAGTGGGCATGGCACTACTCCACTGAAGGTTAGACTTGAATCTTTGTGATTCTATGACTGAGTCGTTCAAGCCCAGGTATGTCTGCCCATGCAGGTGGACTATTCACTATAGAAGACCTTGAAAATAAGGTTTATTGAAAGCATCTTAGAAAGCAAGGGAATTGTTCATCTATATCATGCATTGCAGCACTATTTCCTTCTTCCACAGGACTTGCTACACTCTGATGCCAGTGCCAGGATCTGGCACTCCCTACAGCCTGTTACCTGCACCTCTGGACATTTCCATGGCAGCTCTGTTTGTGTTGCCACATCCTTTCTGACACACACAGGGGACTTGCCACCCTGCTAAGTGGAAACCATTCCTGAACTTTCTCCTTGAGCTGATGACTGCACCTTTGTGTTCACCCTGCCTGTGTGAGCTTCCATGCAAACCTCACACCACCCTGACTGACACTGCTGAGTATGGGAACTCTTTCGCCTGAGCTAAAACTTGCCCTAGACTTACCCCAAATGTGGATGCTGCCACCTTGCTGGCTGACCAACCATTCATGTGAATGACCCATACATTCATCAGGACCTTAGTTGTAATGCTCTGAATTCTCTCTTTCCTGAAAGAAAAGGAGCTTCTGGAACATTTGGAGTCCCGTCAGAAGATGCAGGGAAGGACTCAAAATTCCACTGCCTGACTGAGATGATTGGATAAGAAAATACTCCCAAAAATACATAAAATAAAAGGACACAAAACTAACAGAAACCTGCCCCATAAAACATTTTTCACAAGCATGGAATTTCAATGGCAAATATTACCATTTCTTCTCAACCCTCTAAGTGTTTTCACTCTAAACAGACCTATATATTTGCAGGAGCCATGGTTCTGGCACATCACATTCCTAATTTCATTTTTGGGATTAATTCCCTGACATCGTGCATCATAGTACTCAGTCTTGATAGGAGGAGGTAATGCATCAAATATGAGCTGAACATCTGTCATACATTAGGGGAGATGAAGTCCTGGAGATCTTCCTTGCTGTTTGTCATGGTTTCACTGCAGCCATCCACCAAGCACCAGGCCACTCACTCACTCTCCTGCCAGAAGGATCAGGGACAGATTTGGAAGGGTAAAACGTGAAAATGTGGGATGAGATAAAGCCGAGCACAAAAGGAAAACAAAGGCTTAATTCATGGCTTCTCATGACCAGGCAGATGTTCAGGCATCTCCAGGAGAGCAGGGCCTCATCACAAATAGGAGTTATTTGTGAAGACATATACCATCACTCCAAATATCCTTCCTCTTCCTCCTTCTGTCCCCTGCTTTATACACTGAGCATGATCTCATATGGTTTGGAATATGCCTTTGGTCAGTTTGGGTCCCCTTGTCCTGCCTATGTCTCCTCCCAGCCACCCATGTACCCCCAACTTCCTCACCAGTGTGGCAGTATGGAAAAGAGAGAAGGCCTTGGGTCTGTGTAAGCCCCACTCACCAACAGCCAAAAGATCTCTATATTATCAACCCTGTGTTCAGCACAAATCCAAAACAGTCACATACCAGCCCTTGTGAAGAAAGTTAACTCTACCCCAGCCAAAACCAGTTCACTGTTTAATAGAAAGAGAGCAAAAGTCACAGGAACTAATGCTGCTGTGACAGCTAGGGCGATTTCATTTAACCTGATTAGAGAGATCTGCAATGTAGATGGCCACATTTGAACTAGGCATCCCGGCTTTATTTGTAGCTAAAGGGACAGAAATGAGCACCTTTAGAGTGAGATCCATTTCATGGTAGTCATCAATAACTGGTCGGGTGATTCCTCTGATTTTTATTGATTCTTGGGAAAGGCAAGGGTGGATTGAATTCCTGCACTAAATGGCTGTATCCCTAAAGGCAGGGATATAATTAGGTGAAGAGATTTTCATTCATTGGGACAAAATTCACAGGGAAATACTTTCATTTCTTTTTCAGAATATTTTGTCTGGGAGTAATTTTGTAAAGGAAAGACAAAAAACTTTCTCTGAAAATAACATTCTTTTCATTAAGAAGATATCTCATCAAAGATTGACTTTTCCATCAGAAAGTTTTAGCAAAAATTACAACAAGCCCTATTCCCTGGTTTAAGTAACTACAAGTAAAACACATGAGGTGTTTTTTCTCCCTCTCTAACTACCAAGCATGCAAACACATTCTTGGATATGAATCATGCAGTTTTCTTTCCAGACTGTACATTACGATCAATACATAAATGAAAGTATATTTATTTTGTATTTTCACAGATCACTTTTAATAATATTGCATAATGTGTCAGATATTCTTGCAGTAGGATTGTATTATCTGATCTGTGCCAGTGGTTTGGCAGTTAATTTTACATCTGTTTATTCCTAAACTATGGAAAAGATGATTGGAAAGATTCTTTTCCATCTTATAGGTAACCACCTCTACATGGTTATTCTCATTATTTCCCTAATTTCTGGGTGAGCAGGTACTTGACAAGTCATGAATAGAACTTAAATTCACCATTCATTTTCATTGTGGTATGTCTGAAGAGAACTAGCTGTTTGAAGGCAAATTTGAGGATAAATCTAGCAATATTTATTCTATAGATTTTAGATCTATTCTATATTTGAAGGAAGACCCTGGTTTTTATAAGAAAATGTTTCCTATATCATGATACTGGCCCAAAGCAAGATTTCTGAAGATTTAGTGTCACCTTTTTTTTCCTCAGAAATAATCAATTTCTAAATTTTCCATATAAAACATTCTCTTAAACCTTCAGGTTATTCGAATTCAAATGAAACAAGTTCCACAGAGCTGTTCATTGCAATTTAAGAGAAAAGGCCTCCATCCTATATATTTTATTATTTGTTACATCTAAATTTATCTAATTGCAGAACCCCAGGCCATTTTCAGGGAAAATGAATCTCTTCTGCATCTGGGCAAATGCACTTTATTATTGTGTCTTTCCCTAGGACTTTTAGAATTTCCTAATGAATTTTAGAGTTCCAACATGTGATGAAAATTAGTAGAAGGAAAAATTATCTCAGAGTGACAAGCTGTGAGTCCCCTCAACTTTTGATATCAGATGTAGTTCCCTTTTTAAAATAATTATAAATTCATATAGTCACATTTATACTAATCTGATTTTCAGTCCTCAAGCCAAACATCCCATGACACCCAACCTCTCTGCCTCTGCAGTTTTTTTCCCCAAACATTGATTTTGCTTTAAAGCACTAAACAAATCCTGAAAGAATCAGTAAACAAACCTGACGCTAGACTTTTCTTTATTAATATATAAATCAATAAACATAGAGGAACACATTCATTAAGAACAGGAAAAGCCATTATAAAGCAGATATTTTAATTACAACCTCAATTAAAATTATTCTTCAGCTCTGAATGACCTCTTGCATGTAAATCATTAGATAAACTCTATCCTTCTACAACTCAGAAAGAGCATAAGTTCCTATAATTACCCGTAATGAGGTTGGTATTGCCCATAATCTCTCTGACATACTATCTAGGAGGGAAGGGTATGAAGTTGGAAGGAAGCCATTAAATTCCTGATATTGCAGGAAAGAGTCTGTACAAACCTTTCAGTGAGCTGTTGAGACACAAAACTAGCTAGGTTTTGTCCACATTAGAAAGCTTTTCAGACTCTAACTGTTCTGTTTCATGTCAGGTTATCTCTATCTGTTTATGTTTCAGACCAATATTGGGACCTTGGTCTTAAATAATTTTGCTTTCCTTTGTTCATATTCTTCTGGTATATGAAAATGATTTTCCCTCCTGAAATAAGTCGATACAGCTGTTATCAAATATCTATGTCTTCCTTCTGTCCTATCATTTTTATCACCACAGGGACTTTAAAGAACCTCTCCATGGAGTTTTGTTTTCTTTCTATGAGGTTTGTTATTATCCTTCCATCATTTGTTCACAGTCACATGTAAAGCAAGTGTAGTCAAGTCTTGGACTCTTTCATATGCTTTCTTTCATTTATCTTTGCTAGGAGATTTCTTTGGACATGTTGATCTAGTTGCTGCAAGAAACACTTTGTAGAATACTTTCAGTGAATAATTGAAAAGACTGTGGTGGCTACAGCTATTGTAGCACAGTATTAATCCTGCAGGCTTAGAATACCATACAACCAGCTGTGAAGGCATCTTGCTCTTTCCTGAACTCAAAAATATTCAGTGCACCTGCAGAGTGACAGGTTAAAGGTAGTATGCTGCTGATTCATGCCCTTAAACTTTATTTCAGCTTTGGTAATGAAGTGTATGCATGTGTGTAGGAGATAAGCTGAACTTCAGAACAAAAAATTTATATTATTTATGCATTTATATGCAGGAGTAACTCAGAACTCCAGTGTTTTAGGAACTATATGAACTATGAAAAAATAGAAAGACCAAAAAATAAGGAGCTCAGATAGAAATGTTTTTCTATACCTAAGTACGGCATTCACAAGGAAATGGCCAAACAAATTTAAGCAATACATAAGTCTGTGGGCTCTCTTCATTTTTTTTTTAAAAGATATTAGATTATAGATATCATTCTAAAATAAATATTGAAGATATTGAAGGACCATAATAAAATTGATTTAATGAGGATAATGAGACATAGTCCCCAGGGATGTGGTCACAGCCCCAAGTCTGACAGAGTTCAAGAAACATTTAGGCGACTCTCTCAAGCACATGGTGTGACTCTTGGTAACGTACTGTGCAAGGATAAGAGTTGGATTTAATGATCATTGTGAGTCCCTTCCAAGTCAATATGTTCTAGGATTCTGTGATTCTACAATACAGGAGGAACACATGAGCATGTTTCAGGAACCAGAGTCACTTTTTTCTTCAGATTTGCAGGTCCAGCGACTGCAGCTTTGATTCAATTACATCCCTGCACAGTGCTTGCTGCTACATGAAAATCAACTGCAGGCTTATGTAGTGCATGCAGTTGTTTAATTCTTTGAACTGAAATTGCAGCTGTACACATTGTGCAGCACATAATAATTTATTATGATTGTGTCTGATTCTCTGGGAACTCTTAGCATGCAGTGTTGCGTGTATTATTATGTAGTCTTCTTTACAGAGCTATGTCTTACCTTACCGGTTGACTTTTCCATCATTCTTGTAATTAAAATCTCTTTTGATCCTATTTGGCATTTCACTATCTGCACATAAGGAAATATTTTGGAACTGGCTTGCCTATGACTTCACACAGTCCACTAATTAAACTAGGTTTTAATTGGCATTTCTTAATCACCCTTAATTTTCTGACTAGAAGGTGGTTGTGTCTGCACTCATTTCCCCAGTGACTTCTTAAAGGATGGATATAGAAATGAAAACTGACTGTACAAATGAGATTGCATGGTTCCATATTTATTCTTTGACAACTATTCCTGGTCAGATTTACACTATGTACAAGAACAGTCATTATTTTTCTAGGTGCTTTTTTGGGCAGATTTTTATCTGGAATCTCGAATTCAGGCTGTGTCTTTCACAGGTGCACCTTAATCCCAGAAATGCAGGATGAAAGAAAAAACAAAACAGAAATGCAAAACCATCCCCGAAGCTGTCTTCAGGAGAGATTGTGGTGAAAAAACTCTACTTTGTTCCAGTTTTTGTGTCAATATGGAAGTTTTAAACAAAAATATTCTGGATTTGAGCAGAAACTCTCTGAAAACTTCTCTTGACATATATAAGACTGAAAATTTTAAAACAAGTTGAAAACTGGCACAGAAAAATGCTGTCATAAAAGCCTTTTTATCACATTGTCACCTGAAAATATATTTCTTACAAGTACCTCCATTTACTTACAAGATTTAGAGTTTCATCCACTGAAGTGAGGGCAATTTTATATTGCACTAAGAAGCTCCTTGACAAAAGATTTGGTCAGAGTGGAATATTGCAGAAGCACGTGTTATATTACAGACAACGGAATATTGTAAAAGGAATAGTGAAGATTGAGAGGAAAATGCCAGCTAGGGTTGTCTTCTCAGCTCTGTGATACTGCATAAATAATTTCCATTCTTCTCCCACTCTTCTTCCCTCTTCTGTTCAGCCTTCATCTTGTATTTTAGACTGTGAGTTCCTCCACATAAGTTTCATAGAATCATGATAGAATCATGGAATGGTTTGGGTTGGAGTGGTCTTAAAGATTATCTAGTTCTGACACCCTGCCATGGGCAGGGACACCTTCCACTTGACTAGGTTGTTCAAAGCCCCATCCATTCTGGCCTTGAACACCTCCAGGGATGGGGCATCCTGTGCATTCTCTCAGCAGCCTGTGCCAGTGCTCCACCACCCTCACAGTAAAGAATTTCATCCTTATATCTGATTCAAATCTACCCTTTTTGAGTTTGTTTTAACTTTACACTTTGAGTGTAAACTTTGAGTTTTTCATAATAAGGCACAAGTCGTTTTTCAAGTTTTTAATAACTGCTGTATGGTAAATCTTTATTATTTTCTGTTTCCATTTCTTTCTAAAACTGTATTTTAAAGGGCTGTAAAGAACAAAAAATGCTAAGAATATATCTAAACTGTTCTGTAATTGATTATATTGCCTATCTATACACTTGTGGCTCATTTGTCCATGTGAGAATTCTTGATATATGTAAAAGTTGCTTGACATCTCCTTGCAGCTGTGGTGGGCTGACCCTGGCTGATGCCAGGTGCCCATGAAACCACTCTATTGCTCCCATTTCGGCTGGGTAGTGGATAGAAAATAAGATGGAAAACAACCTGTTGGTTGAGACAATGCAGTTTATTAAAGAAAAAACAAAGGTTTGCACAAGCACAAGCAAAGAGAAAAAAAACCAAAACAGATTATTTTCTCCTTCCAATCAGCAAACAATGTTCTGACACTTCCCTGGAAGCAGGGTTCAGCACATGAAATGGTTGCCCTGGAAGGCAAACACTGTAAATAATAAATGCTCCCCTTCCTCTCTCTTCCCTTAGCATTTATATCTGAGCTGACATCATACAGTATGGAATATCTCTTGGTTCAGTTTGGGTCAGCTGTGAGTTGTGTCCTCTCCCAAGATTCATCAGCCGCTTGATGGTGGGTGGGAATGTTGAGAGACAGCAGTGATGCTGTGCCAGTAGCCAAAGCACTGGTGTGTTATCAGCACATTTCTAGGTATCAATGCAAAGCACAGAGGGTGTAACGGGGAAATGAACTCCCTCTCAGCCAGACCCACAACCAACACATTGCGTGATCAATGTATACACAAATCCTATATCCTGCTTTTTTCAGTAGTCACTACTTTCTTGGATGGTGTGTTACAATCCTCTTAAGAGTTTTGGAAATTCTGTGCTGAAAAGGCATTATTTAATATTCCCACCTCTTCTTTGTAATTGAACCTTGCCTGATGTCAGTGGATGAGAGAAGTGCATTCTCCTTTCCTGAACTTTACTTCATGAGTATGCTGAGTGTAATATTCCAGTTAATTTTTGTTTTCATTCCAGTTACCAGAGGGAAAATACTGAAATTCTCTTCTTTTACATTATGCATAGCATTGTATAGAAGACAGAGTAAATGTCAGCAATCTGATTACGGTGACTCAGCTTCCCTCTTTCAGTTCCAAAGGTCCTAAACTCTGGTATTGATAATATAAATTCTTCAAGTTATAAATTTGATCAAGTCAGACCCAAGAATACAGAAGAGATAATGTTTTTAGGATCTCTGACTTGGATTCAGTCTCTTGCCATGACCAGAACTTCATTTGTATGACTCTTAGAGAAGGAGCCAGGGCAAACTGTTTGCTGGTTAAATAAATAATCATTGATCATAAAGTCATAAAATAGCCCAGAATGGAAGAGACCTTGAAAGGTCATTTGGTCCAAACTTTCACCATAAAGGGCACAAAGATGAGATTTCAGATGAGATTACCACCCTTTCCAACCACATCATAAAACCCTTCAACCACATTTTGTAAACCCTTCAGTTACAATGGGAACTGCATCACATCCCTGAGGAGATTATTCAAGTGAATGATTGTTTTTACTGTATTAAATGTCTTTCTTATGCCAATATGAAGCTTTCACTGGTGCAACTTGTACTCTTTGTCTCTCATTTTTGTCTCTGACCTCTCTGTTGTTCTTTGTGGAGTGATTCCATCCTCTCTATAGTTGCACTTTTAATACTGGAATGCTATTATGAGGTCCTCCTGAGCCCTCTCTTCTCCAGAGAGAAAGGGTCTATCTCCTTCAGTTTTTCCTCATAGTTTGGGACTAAATGCATTCCTAATTACAAAGTGCTTGAAAACTACTCTAGAAAGCATGAGATTAAAAGTTCATTTGGACTCTGGTCTTAGCTGCAGTGTTTAGCAAGACACTTGTTCCATGCAGCAGCCTTGTCCTTCAACTATATCAGAGATACCGAGGTCACTTTAATCTCCTTCTATTCTGGTGTGCCCCTCAGGGTTATCAGTTATTGACTATGGATTAGCAGTTGGAGGTCAGAAGCCTTATTATGTGAGGCATGAGCTTGAATAGCTGCCTTGTGTGGTGCTCTGAAAAATCAGGGGAGAGGAAAGTGTTTAAGGGTAACTCTTTTCATTATCACATTGCTGTAGGTAGTGGGGTAAAATATGTGCCTTGATACAGCTTTGTATCAGTGCATTGAACAGGGCTCAGCTGGGAAGAAAAAAGAAACCAAGTTCAAAAACCGTGGGTATTATACAGATGTCAGAAAAATTCTGCCCTCACGCTGTTCTTAGAGAGGAGGACATGGGAAATGTGTGTAACAGAGTTTACAGCATATGTCAGTGGCAGAATTAACACTGAACTGCACATCTTAAAGGTATCATTGGCAGGATACCCAAAGAATACTAGAGGCTTTATTGATGTCATTGTTCTCCTCCTCCTATTTCCCCAATGTCTAAGCCCAGGAATATCTCATTAAAACAGGTCTTTTCAGGGAACGCCAGGGAGTATGGGACTACAAAAAATTGATAGCAAAACAAGAACTGCGAACTGAAACCATCAAGATCATTATCAGGAAAAGGCTTCAAACACTGCACGTGTAACAGGGATGGTTCTGAGTGCTAATGAGCATCCAGACAGGACAGGCATTTTCTTGCCCCCTGAGGAAGGGTCAAAACTAATCTGACAAATTCACTGTGTCTGAGCACTGGAGGAAAAATAGTCATGAAAAGGTCCACAGATATCAGAGAAAGAAAATATTTCAAAGAATGTTTAGAATGGAGAACTCAGATACAGACAGGCAAGAATATATATACACACAGGCACATAGATTTGTATGTGCATATGTATGTGTATATATATATATATGTGCATATATATAGTATATATGCACATATATATACATATATATATAATACATTATAAATTTTTGCAGACTGTTTTGTGTAGCACCCATGAACAAAAGACCAAACTCAATAATCCAACATTTCAAGGAGATTATATGAAAAAAATCAAAAATTAAATAATACCTTCCCTTCCCTTCCATACAACCTACTCTACTTCTACTAACTTCTACTTCCATATTTTCAACACTTGACAATTGAATTATCATAGCATGAGAATCATCTGCTTAAATGTGGCTGTTTACTGTAGTCTTGTCACTTTAGCTGTCCCAGCCACTGGATTTCAATTTATTTTTCAAGATCTTCCAACTCTCTTACTGTAATGATTTTACCATGTCAGGACTTGACAAACCATTTGCTTGTAACTTCTGGCAAGAGCATGTACCATTACCCAAATGTACTGGCAGTGACACACAGGTTCCTAAGGATCAAATAGGCCTGCTCAAATCAAAAATTATTTCACACACTTTGGGCTTTTCCAAAGTTTCTCGTCTATTGTTACAGATCAGAATAAAATTCCTGAGCTTGAGATTTAAAATACAACTTAAGCCCAAAATTATGGCAGGCTAAAATGATTTGCCAAGGCAGAAAAGGCAAACAAAAGAAAAGGAAAAAAAAATTCAAACAACACTTGGGAACTTGTTTTCAAATACAGAGAATATGTTCTTGAATACATTTATTCATTATTCATCCAGTTCTCATACCAACAGGCAAAAATAGTTTTATTTCTACTAAAAAATGTAGTATATAAACACCAGCTCTCCTAGTACTTGACGAACAGATTTTATTTGAGGATAAAGAAGCTAGGTTAAGACTACTAGCTACAGTTGAGAGTACTTTTCTCAAATACTACTGTAGATACGCGGATCACAGTACTGGTTAGAATGGACCTTCAGGGTCGTCCAGTTCCAAACCCCCTGCCACGGGCAGAGACACCTTCCACTAGACCAGGTTGCTCAGAGTCCCATCCAACCTGGCCTTGAACACTGCCCGGGAATGGAGCAGCCACAGCTTCTCTGGGCAACCTTCTCTGTGCCATTGCCTCACCATCCTCACAGTAAAGAATTCATTAATATATAATCTAAACTTGCCCTCTGACATTTAAATCTCAATTTAAATAAAACATTAGCTTCAAATTGTATATTCTTCTCGTAGCCAGTATCTTCCCAGCTGATATTACACACAAATCTGCTTGTCAAAACAACCTTAACTTTGTCTAAAGAGTACTGGTATAAACCCCAGAAACTTACCCCTAAAAACCTTTGCTTTTACCTTCCCTTTTACAAGCTATTATCATAATCTGTAATTAATAGGTGCTATTCATGTAATTCCTTGTTAAAGTCATCCCACTTGCAGGAGAATGTATAGTGTCTCTGAAAAATTTTTACTTTATGTTCCTGTCAGAATATTGAATTAGTTTGGTAACTAGGGGTTTCTTTTTATACTGGTCCAATGTGTTTGGCAACTATAACACAGATGCTTTCTATATTTTGTTCATTAAGATGTAAGATCTGGCTGAAATGGGTGTCATTATCAGTATTTCCTTGCTCTTTTATTAAGTCCAAATTATCCTTATTGTAAAATAGAACTTCGTTCATGTTTTTATAAAAACAAATTTTGAGCTGAAATCAGAGAATATTTCCTCAAGGAGTGAATTTTCTTAGATGGGTCACTTTAATTTTGCATCTGATGAATTTTTTTTCTCAAAACAGCCAGAAAAATGCACTTTCTTTCAATTTTATGATGAAATCACAGACTGAAAGGAGTTAGCCAGGTGCTTTTGACAGACGACATTTAGTTACCGTGAATAACAAGGGGTCTGGCAGATTTGCACAACATGGGTATGGAAAACATGTTGACAGAGCAATGCTTTTCATTTTTTGACTTGAACACCACACTGCAACAGCTGCAGCTGCCAGCCTGGGAACTTGTGCAACCCACTCTAAGTGTTCATGTATTATTTGTGCCTGTCATGTTCCATCAGACATTTTATCTGATGTTGTTGATGCACCAAATGCTGTGTACCAAAGATGGGGTTTGTGCCTTCAAGTGTCTCCTGCTCTTTTTATTACTACATCTTAACACACACAGATCTCCATGAGTCTTTGTCATGCAACTGCTTGATTTTTTACTAAATTTGTCTTCCCACACAGAAATTTTTAAATATGTTTCTCTTCTGTCATTAAGGTCACAATTTTTCTGACTTATGATACTGTTGATAACACTTTTTTCAAACATGTGTCTTGAACTATTTGACCTCTGTGTTTTGACAGCCCATCTAAGAACATGAAAATACTGAAAGGGTATTCCTGCCAGTGAAAGAAAACCATAGCATAATCTTTTAAATATTACAAAAGATTGAAAGTGCCTAAAAGGGAAGAAGCAACCCTCCATGTAATCTCCAAGAGTGAACTTCATTGACATCAGTCTGAATTCTTTCAACCAAATGACCTAACAGTACTCAATAAGTATTTGCCATTGTGCCTTGAGATCCAAAAGTAGCTGCACAGGAACCCTGTTTTGGTGCTAAAAAAATTGAAGCTGTGCTTTCCACAGGATCATCAGTGGCTTCAGACATCCAGAACTGTTCTCTCCTTTACAGTGGGATAAAGCGCTTCGGGTAACATTGGTCTGCAAGGTGGACACCATGGAGATCTAAAAATACTGTTACCGAGGTAAAAAATTCCAAACCCAGAAACCCAGAGCACTTCCACACAGTTTTTAAGAGCAGAGGAAGTCAGGAATAACTGGGAGTTTTAACAGATGATATTGAGAACTGCCAGAAGGGCAAAGAATACTCTGAATTTGGATGTCACTTGAGAGTGAAGCAGATTCTGTATCAAGTGACTGACAGGCTGGAGTGGTGAAAATGTGCCACACTAAGGCAGAGCTGCTTACTGGTGAGTATCTCACTAGGGGATGTGGTTATGCCATGATAAAAAATAAGCTGGGATATCTTGTTTCTCTTTCCTCCTCATCCCTCGTCTCCTTTCTCCTCAAAGAACTTTCTGGTTTTTCTTTTCTTCCTCCCCAAGGAAAAACACACAGAAATGCCAAGGATGTAATAAAGAAAAATTCTGAATCTTGACAATTGTTCTAAAGTATTTGCCTTCCAATCAGATATTCAAATAAAAATTAAAAAAAAGAAAAGAAACATTATTCACCCAGAAAGAGCGGTGAGAAATATGACCTAAAACAAAAAAAAAACTTCTGGAGCCAAATTTTGCTGTTGGAAAAATTGCAGATACTCCAGTCCACTGGATAACAAGTGCCATACAGGAAAACAGACCCCTCACAGATTTATTCATCAAAATATGCTGTTATGATACCAAAGCAGATGCCCAACTCACAGGTGACAGCAAAGCTTCCACAGCTCCCTCCTAAAGACAGGAGAAACACCAGGGGCAATAAAGCGGCATTTAGCCAGGACTGCACAAACACAGCACAGTGTAAAATGTGTTCAAAGAACACAGCAGTCCAAGCGAATTTCACAAAATTAAGAAACTACCTGCCAGATCCAAACTGGTTTGAAGTCAATACAAATGTCTGTAGTGACTTGAAAGCTCTGAGGTCAAAGCCCTCAATGTACAGTTTCTGCTGGACATATTTGAAGATTTATGATCTCTGTAATGAAGACAAGGCTGAAAAGGATCTCTTAGGTCATCAGGTCCAGTCAAACATTATTTCTGATATCTCATCCCATGCTGTCTTTCCTTACTCTCTCAATCTCTACCTGTAAATGTCAGAACAAAGATTCAAAAGCCCAGTATCTCTTTGATGAAGAGAAAAAGGCATGAGAGCTAATAGAATTGGTTCCTTTAAAACCTGAAGTAAAATATTTAACCTATATGAAACCGAAAATTAGATACTTATGACAATTTCTATG
Source organism: Passer montanus (assembly GCF_014805655.1). Lineage (NCBI taxonomy): Eukaryota > Metazoa > Chordata > Aves > Passeriformes > Passeridae > Passer > Passer montanus. Next base: position 16,827,973 of record NW_024368818.1, on the reverse strand, counting down.
AGTCTAATTAGGTTTCTATTATGACCCTAGTGACAAGTGAGAAACCTAGAAAAAGAAGACATTTGCACTGCATTTATTGACTGAAATTTAGTACATAATTGCAAAACTCAGGATGTAAAAGACAGGAGAGAGAAAAAATCTCTCTTAGGTATATCAGTGTTGCACAGTTAACATACATGAAAAGAAAAGGAAAATGTTTCCAAAGTTAGCTAATTTGATTCTGAACCCAGAAAAGAGACTGCTGAGTAAGAAGAAACTATTTTTACAGTCTTTTTTCCTCACTCTAGAACCATAAGTTAGAGCTCTTGAGCAAAGGTTTGAAGTACATAAGCAATATTTGTGCTTGGTGTCTTCCCATTAAAAAAAAAAAAAATCGAAACAACAGCTAACTGGTCTTATTTCATGTATTTATTCCTAGAAATATCTAATCCCCATTCTAAGAGCAGATGCATAATTCAACACATCATACGTCATAAAGAATACTTTCTGTATGGAGTTGATTTTTGGGGTTTTCAGCTCCTGTTTTCTCCAGTAGGTTTCCTTTTTCTGTAACTCTTTTCTGTTTTTTGGGTAGATGTTACTGTCCTGAAAGAAGGTAAATGAAAGATTCATTATGAGTCATTTATAGAACCACAATTACTTCTTCCCTTCGTAGTTATATATTAAATTTTATTTTCTCAGTTTTCATGGGAAGTTCCTGGGAAGATATTTTGTTTGTTTACCATCTTTATCATGCAGAATATGCTTAAAATTCATATTCTGATGGTGAGGTACAGGACTGTATCCTGTCACTGAGGCAATGAATTTCTGATAGTTAGATTTGTTGTACATAACTATTAATGCAAAAATTTCTTATTGCCAATACATTTATTTTATTCTGGCATTTTGGCAAATGTTCTTGTAACATTTTGGGGAGTCACCAGATGGCACTAAAACATTGCAAGGTGCCAAAAATCTTTACATTTCTTGCCAAGAAATGCATTACTTTGCAATAGTATTGGGTTGGGGTTTTTTTACTATTTCTGCTACAGCCTGGATAATATCTCTTTAAATTCCCCTGAAAAAGAAGCACTGGTACATGCTCATTGGATCAGAGAGGGCCAGGATGAACTTAAGGGTGTAGGCACATCACCCATGCCATTATACCACCAAGAATATTATTATCATAATTTCAACCTTCAGATTACATTCCTTTTCTGAAAATCTGAGTTTGTCAAAGTAAATTTTATGGGTCCTGCTTACTACATGAATCAGATTAAACCTGTCGCTAAGGTTCTAGTTCTTTCCTTGTGTAACATCATTTTCAAATCTGTCTTTCCTTCTCATGAGGGAAATATTGAGCAGCTATATACTGTTATCATATTTAATATAAATCTGTATCATGCTTTAGATACATAATTCTCAATAACTGACCAAACATTTTTACCTTTCATTTCCTGTATACAATAATTGCAAGAATCCCATACTTAGGGATGAATAGAACAAAACCCAAAACATTTTAAGTTCTATTTGGAGATCTTAGGATATTCAGAAGTCTTTAGAAAAATGTTATGTAACTTGATATATATATCTTATGCTGTAATATTTTTACTGTTTTGCAAACCATTTCAGTGGCATATAATTTTAATTATTTTCGTATCTGAATTCATGTTCTACCCTCCTTATGTTAAGAAAACACAATATTTATATAATTTTCATATTCCAATTGTTGTACCTTGTTGTTGTCTTTTTATAATCAATGACTTCCATCTTTACAAATGCATTTTATAAATATTGAAAGAATCTGTTCATTTTTCAGATGAAAATACTCAGGTTGAGGAATTATATTGTGTATATAATCTGGTAAGGTCAGTTGGAGAACAAATCATAGAACCAGTGAATGGTTTGAGTTGAAAGGGACCTTGAAAAATCTTCTAGTTCCAACCCCCCTGCCATGGACAAGGACATCTTCCACTAGATCAAGTGCTCAGAGCCACATCCAACCTGGTCTTGAGCACTTCCAGGGATGGGGCATACACAGTTTCTCTGGGCAACCTGGGCCAGTGCCTCACCACCTTCACAGGGAAGAATTTTTTCCTAAAACATAATCCTAACCCACCTCCTTTCAGTTTAAATGCCTTTCATATCCTCGTCCTGTTACTACAAGACCCTTTTCTGTCCCTTCTGAAAAGTGCCTTTCCAGATCTCTTATGACAAATACAGTAGCATAAGTCATATTAAAATTTAGGAAAAATCAAAAAGCCTAATAATCTTTACTAAATTACAGACCAAACCAAATTACCCGATGTTTGGAAAGAAGAATATTCTATTCACCTATTCACTTTTTAAAGATACAGACAATTAAAAACAGGTAGTGCTTTCATGGAAATTTTGAAAAACTAAAAGGTGAATTTCTTTGTAAGCTACAGGCAGATTGATCAGCTTCACTTGGCATGCTCAAGTCTTCAAGAAAAGTAATATCATTTTGATAAAATATTTGTTTTGCCTTCTCCCCTTCTGAGCATGGGAAAGAGAGCAGAGAGTGGAACATGCACAGTAGTTGTTGCTGAGTTCCCTGTTTTGAGAGCCTAAAGGATGAAGAAAACAGCTTTTTGCTTTAATGATATTTTTTCACTGAAACTTGCCTAATCCCAGTTTCAGTGTGGGGATTTGTCCAAAAGAAAAAAAAAAAAGTAGTTAGAATAGTATACAATAGTATTGCTGCAATCACTGCTCTTTGATTGTGTAAGTCAAAGTACTCAAAAGATTCAAGGGACACACTTGAAATAATGGCCCAGGGATAGTTACAGTGGCCCTGAAACAAGTGACTGTAGCAGGTAATGCATGGCTACCTACAGAGAAATTTCATCCCATGATTCATGTCAGGATGGATCCTGTCCTGGAGCTCACAGCTGCACTTGCTCAGAAACTATCTCATAAAGCCAATGTCCCAGAGCATTGCCTGCTCCCCATTCTCATCTCAGGGTGAATGCAAGGCCACACTTTGATATCCATCCATCAAGTTTTGAGTTTCTGCATTACCTTATGAGCAAAGTAAGGAGGCAAGGTATTTTTCTCTGGAGAAAATCCACTGAGTGATAGATGAAGCTTCACAAATACACGCTCCAGAAAGCATCCAATCATTTAAAGAACTCCCACGACCAACCAGAGTAACCTTGAAATATTTTGGAATATTTGATAAATCTCTCTCCCATCTTAAGCTTATTTCTTTTTGCATGAAAAATCATTACTCAAAACTTTGGTTAAAGTTGGCTAAATTATTTGCAGACCTTCCAACAAAGTTTCATTAGGCTGGATTTCTCTGGAGCTCAGATTGCCTTTGAAGGGCTGTCAAATCCAGAGAGCTTTTTGTAGTGTATAAAAAACATCTCCTAGGGGGAAACCACTCTAGGGTCCCCTGTTTCATCTTCTCATTTCTGTTTTCTGTTTCAGGTGAAATTCCCGATTTCTGTTTTCTTCCTACAGATGCAACTCTAACAGTCTAAATATGGTAGCAGTGAAGCAGTTCATAAACATTAATTAATGTATCCTCATTACATCCCTCAGAGGAGAGTGATGATAGAGTGGTGAAGGCATCTTGGTATAAATCCAGAGGTGCGAGTTCATACCTCTCTCTGGACTCATTCCAAACATCACTCCCAGTCAGCTCAGCTATAAATGAGTACTACAGCACTGGGGCTAAGGAAATCAAAGACATCTGGATGGATATTAGCCACATCACTCCCCTGTGGGAGGTTAGCAACAGAAACTGTTGTCCTTGCCCCAGCGTATGCAATTAGCCCTTGTGGTGGTTTTTTTCCACTCCGTACAGAGGTGCTGCTATCGCTCCTCTGGTGAAAACAGCTGGGGCAGAGAGGGATGAAGACGCAGATTTTCAAAGACGCTTGAAGCTCGAAATCTCTGTGAACTTGGAGGGCATTAGTCACATGAACACTCTGACTATTTCAGCCTAAGGAACTTGCATGTGTTTTGCAGCAGAATAGAAAATTGACCCTGACTCATAAGTCCAGTCAATTGGGATATTTATTTTCTCTTCCGCAAGTCTTTGATGGTAAAAATAATAATTACTCAAGAGAGTCATCCCACTGTGTTAAAGAAGAATATGTTGAAAATATTTATGCATGGTCACACAACAAGGAATAAAGTTTGTTTAGTAAGATAAGATTAAAGATGATAAACACTACTTTGCATTCACTGATTGTCATATTCACTACTCCTATTCAAAGAACCAAAATTGTTTCCAACATGGAAGACAACCACTGCCTTGCAGGGCTTGTACAAAATTGTTAATTCAAAAAACTTGCAAGGTGTTTATAAACAACAATTAATTAGTTCATTGGAAATTACAATATGTCTTTATAAATGGGAAACTGAGGTACAAAACTCACTGTACCACTGAGACCATCACTTAACTGATGTCAAAATGGAAATAAAAAGCAGTATTATTGATTTCTTGTCCTGTACCCTAATCAGCAAATCAATTTCCTCCTAATAAATAATTTGAATTGTTTTCATTTTAATGAACTATAAAAAAACAAAAACTTGTTTAAATTGCCCCAAGGTGAATGAAGATCAAAAGGCAAAGCAGGTACATGGCCTCTTTTCTTCTAAGCTCTTCATCATATTGTACAAACAAACCAATGAAAATGTTGAAAATTAAATGCTCCATCATTAGCTAAATAAGCAGAAGTGATAAATAACAGGTTCTTGCAGCACCATTTAAAGACCACACCACACTGTAAAGTATCCTCTTTTATCAGATATGTTTTGGACTCTGCTAGAGTCATTGGAAGAAGTGGAGCAATAAATACATCAAAATATGGAGGTAAACAAAACCATAAAACATCCAATGTAACAACTGAAACACCCACAAATACATAAATATTTATGAAGCAAGGGGTACTTCTGAAACACCCAGCAAGTTTGATTGGATTGAACAATCCAATCAAAGCATTGTGCACTCACATGATTGAGGGAACTGGAATTGCATGAGAAGGAAAAGAAACAGTGGATATGCAATGGATTTCAACTCACTATTTTTAAACTTCCCAAAGCATAAAAAAGATGACCTTTAGTGTGATTTGAATATGGCAGAATCTGTTTCCTGATACAAAGTATTCCAAAAAATCATCCCATTTTAGTTTTGGATCGAAAAAAGAGGGTCATCAACGGCAATCATTTTCCACTTATGGATTTTTCCATCTGGATGGAGATCCTCAATCCTTTCTCTCTGCTAGATCCAAAAATATGGATTTGGGAGCTCTTGTCCTGTTTTGTGTATAAAGGCAATAATTATATAATCAAATTCCTACAGGATTGCCATGAACGTTAAAGAGAAAACTCTTGTTTTGGCTGAGACCCCTTGTGTGAGGACACGAGGCTTGACTCCATTTTGATCAGAAGGCTGATTTATTATGTTATATATTATATTAAAATACTACATTAAAACTATACTAAAAGAACAGAGAGAAGAAGATCAGAAGGCTACAATGACAAGAATAGAATAGGAATCAATAACAAAATCCTGTGACTGCTCACAGCCTTGGCACAGGTGGCTGTGATTAGTCACTAATTGAAAACAATCCACATGGACCAATGGAAGATGCACCTGTTGCATTCCACAGCAGCAGATAGTTATTGTTTACATTTCTTTCCCGAGGCTCTCAGCTCCTCAGGACAGGAAAAATCCTAGCAGAGGATTTTTCACTAAAATATCATGGCTACAGAAAACAATAAACATTTTCAACATTTCTGAGCATTTGCAATTTTTCTCAATTTAAAGACCATAAGGTCTTTAAAATAAGACTATTTTTTAGGATCTTGTATGCATTAAACACACAAGATATTACACATCTTCTCTCTGGTGGACAATAGGACACAAGCAATAAGAAACAAAGAATAGGACACGGTGGAATAAAGCTGCATCAGGGGAGATTCAGATTTAACATCAGTATTAAGATCTTCACTGAGATGTTGGTCACCCACTGGAACAGGCTCCCCAGGGACCTGGTCACAGCACCAAGACTGGCAGAGTTCAGGGAGAAACTGAACAACATTATATGATTTAGTTCTAGGTAAATCTAGGTAAAAAACTCCTGAGAAGATCAAGAATTAGGCTTAACGATCCTAATGGGCCCCATTCAGCTGGAGATATTCTATGATTCTATGACACCACTTCCTGGAAGGACCCCAGCAACTTGTGCTGCTTAAAGCACATTTTTCAGAAGGTTACGTAGACTTATTCAAAGATAATAAAGATTGAAGAATTCAGTAATTCCCTTGTAGTTTGCTGTCATCAAACTAAAATTAGTAATTTCTTTCAAGCCCCTTCAGAAGCAGGAACAAAGCTGTTGAGCACTAAGGAACTGAACAAAGCACATTACAACAGGGAAAAATAGATATGACTCTTGTATTTCTGCACTTTTGACTTAGACTTCCTAAAAATCTCCTGCTTAGTGATACAAATAATGTTATTTCTTCAGAACTAAACTCTCTTTACTAAGAATATGAACCCAGATATTTTGGTGCAGATCTGTAGCTTCAGGGCTGAAGCAGCTTTTACACATAATAGGTAATACAATAAAACCATGAAAAGCTATTCAGGCCACACAGGTTGAGATTTACTGATCTTTCCCTCTCCTCAAAATCACTGTGCCCTGGCATTATGTTTCAAGATTTCTAAATCCTATATCTATGTGTGCAACAGAGCTACTTTATAGGTATCTTGTTCCAGCCAAGAATCTCCAAGACTCATTCTTAAAATTAACTGCAATCAATACACATCAGGGCATTGTGCACATACCTAATGGCTTCCTTCCAATGGGGAATATATTTAGAGTTACGCACAGAATTTTCTTTCAGAATTTGTTTTCATTTTAAGAATTTGAAATACAGTAGGTTTTCTTGTGTAAGATAACAACTTTACTTTTATGAACACTAATTCTATTTCTAGATAAAGCACACAACAGAAAACTGGTCTTACTATTTTTTGCCTGAATTGACATATTACTTGAGATATATATAACAGCAAAATTTGTGGATTAGTTTTCTCTGGTATTCAACCAGCTCTTTCATATGACATCTAAATATAAATATAGGGGGAGGTTCTGCAACCCTTATTTTTGCCATATAGCCTTTGCAGAATTGATATTTCCATTGTGTCTTAATGTGGTGTCCCATTGACCTTATCTGAACATTAATTACAGTACAATTTGAGCCTAATTTCAATTAAATACAGGAAATGAACCTATTGTTCTTATAGTTCTCCAGTAAGCAGATAATGAATGAAAGCTTGCTTTTAATAGACTTCAGAATCTGAATGAAAATTATGAATCAAATTGATCTATCACATTAAATTAACAATTGTGCAGGCCTTATTGTCTCAGCAGGTTGGTTCTCAGCCTTTATTCTCTCCACACACTCTGCAAGATGTCTCACCTTGGGTTATTTTGCTTTGAAGGGTTCTGGTCACTGTATCATCACGGGTTTAGTTAAACACTATCTTTAGCCCTCCAGATCACTTGAGGTAGCAGGAGGCTCCCAGCCTGGCTGAATATAGTATTTTTAACATTTAAGGAAGCACTTCAAGGAGACTTTCAAAGGCAAACACACTAGTGTGGGGTAAATGAGAACACTAAGTGCATGTGTCTGTTGTAAAAAACTGCTTCCATGGGACTCATCCTGCCTGGCACTGACTGAAAATAAACTTTAGGATGTTCAGGCAAGTCAGAATGTGTGTCTGTACAGAAGTGAAGAAAAAACCTATTTCTTCTCATGATAATTATCCCTGTAAGTATTGTCCAAGAGACCCACCATGTCTGTCAGCTTCTGTGAACTTCTCTAAACAAAGAACTGCAGAAGACAGGATTCCAGACCTCCACATGTGAATTTAATGTTGGACAAATTTTAGAGCCAAGTGTTGCCGATCCCTTTCTAGAGTGTGTAGTTATCAAGAAAAAAAATAACTTGCCTCTGTAGCCCCGAGCGTGTAGATCAGCAGAGCTGCAGGTTTGGTTAACCTGACCTTGGCTGGCACGTTGGCAGGCACTAAATTCCATGACCACGCCTGTGAAAAGAGGACACAGGGAGCAGCCAGCATTGCACAGCACCTTGGCTGGGCCTTCTGGGAGAAGGGATCTGCACCCTTAGGGAATGCTCATGGCCTGTACTTCCCAAAAAGAGTACTAGTGGAGACAAATCTCTAGAAGCAAGGAAAAAAAAAATACAGTAGCATAGCATAGCATAGCATAGCATAGAATAGAATAGAATAGAATAGAATGGAATAGAATATCAAGGTCCTTCACTGGCCTATGAATATCTTCACTAAAAAACTTGCCCACATCTTTCTGGAAGAGTATATGCTTCATGAACTTTTTTTTCTCCTGGAGGAAACCAACAGAAAGTCTTCTTTCTTTTCAGATATAAAAATGAAATCTGTCAATCCACTAAATCTGTCTGTCCTATCACAATTTCTGTCTTACACATTTACAGCTCTGATCAGCTCTTCTCAAGAGCAGCACTTCTGTGTGAAGCTCAGGATGCTTGGTTTGAGAGAAAGGGGCAATAAAAAAAGAAGTTCTTTGTTACTACTGCCTTTTTTTTTAATTGTGCAGACAGGGATGACATTTAGCCAAATATCAGATGAAACATCCAGGAATACAAATTGTTTGCAAGTGAAATTTTTGAAGGAGGTCTCTGCAGAGACTTGTCTATTTTTATAAGCAATGACTCCTCTAAGTCACATTGAGACTTGAGTGTCATCTCAACCATGGAATTTAAAATGAAAGTGAAGCTTCATGGCTGTATATACTCTTTAAATGTCACCTTTTATTCATCATGCTTATTTTACATCTAAACTAGTACTAGGTCTTCTATATAAAGGGGGAAGGGAAAAAAAACGTTTATAAAAGGAATGTTTGGGGCTACATGTTGACATTACATGGAGAATGAGTAAATTTTTTTTGCCAGTGCATACACTTGATCTTACTAGAATCTTATAGTAACAAACTATTTCTATTCTGGGAACCTCTTAAGCATCCTTTATCCAGAAAAAAAGGATTAAATTATAGTGCATTGAAACTGCCTCTGAGGAGGTAAGATGAATGTACAGTTGCTTCAGGATTAATGTGGCTTTTAAAACAAGCTACAGTCCAAGGAATTATTAGGACACTGAAGATTATATTAATAACTAAACAAGAGAGTAGTAACATACAGAGTCCAAAAGAAAACAAAACCTTTGAAGAAAAAATGTTTTGTATTTTAATAAAAATTACTTTGATGTTTTGAAGAAATGATTTCCAGATTGTTGAAATTTTTCAAAATCTCAGTAGTTTATACAATCTTGTTTAGGACTTTCTTGGTTTCCTAGGTCATCCATATGCCAACAATGATCTTCAGTGATCTTCATACCAGCTACATTCTCTGCTGGACTGTAGAAGACCTCAAATTGTGTGCTTTGGTCCAGGTTAAACTTAGGAGTAGCTGTCTATTGACCTCAAAAGAATTTTCAAAATTCTTGTCCTAGATGATGGCATAAAGTAACTGTTACAAAATATGATGATTTTTTTTAATAGGTATATTCAGTTGAGCATCTGAAGAGGGGAGAACTGACAGGGAGGTCCACAACACCTAAATATGAGATTTGTGCAGTGTCGACAACCACATGTGAGTGAGTCTTATCACCCTTTGCATCCAGAGAAACAAAACAGGCAAAATGAGATGTCACTGGGTGCCAATTTTAGGACAGATAAAAAGCAATTTAGAGGTCCTCCCTGAACTACATTGGGAATCTATAACTGCTTATGCAGTGGTACAGATATGGCTTCCAACCCAATGTATCCACAATGAATCTAAAGAAATTTTTTCTAAACCCTGTTTCAAAATAGAAAACTAGTCTGCTGGCTTGTTATTTGTATCTGACATTGACCCATAGAGGTCTTTTACAGTATAGGACAGAAGATAGCCAATATCTACCTCTATTGCCTATGATATTATAATTTCTTCAAATGTCTTACAATGTTCAAATTAGTCATTTCAGATAAAACTAAATACAGGGGGATATTCTATGGAACTGCTAGGGTTCTGCTAAAGTATTGTGTAGTAGAAAATATTTTCTGTTCTGATAGATAAGAATTTTATCTGTACTTACACTTACTGTTTAAAATTTTAATTAAATCATTCACTTTTTCATGCAAGTTGGAATTCACTGGTCATATTTTTCAACTATAAACTGGTTTATACTAGTCAATATGTAATAGTCAGCCTCCAAAGACAAGAAAAATCAAACCTAGGGCTAAACAGCCAAAATGTGCAATGATTCTATTGCTGCTGTAGATCTAGGTGCTATTACAAAGGTCATTATTTGGATGAGGAGTGGGGAACAGAATGGGAGGGAGGAAATGCTCTTCTCCATGGTTCACAATCCCATCTGAGCAAGGCTGTTGTGGATATACTGATTGATCTAGGACATCTCACTGTAAGACTCCACATACAACTGAAGGGCTTTGCTTCTACCCACTGATTTCATTTCCCCCTGTAGGAAGTTGGGTCAAGGCCAGCACAACACAGAAGTGCTCCACAGCTGGTATCTCTGCCTGCTACTGGTGACATGATGGGATAGTACAGGGACAGATGGGTTATACCACTACTGGAGGGCTGGTCATGCCATGCCTGACTTGTCCTTGCTGCTGTGATGTGAGTCCTCTCTCTGCTTTTGTACAGACTCAGACACTTTCTGCTAGAGTACTACCAAGCTGGTCTCAAGGTTGCACCTCAGTACAGCCTTGTGTTCATAGTATGCACTCGTGAGAGGAGTGTTTGGGGAGCAGCAAAGGCCCAACAAACATTTTCAGAATGCATACATGTCTATTGAAAATGCCAACCGACTACAGTAGCACTAGCTTGAGTGAAAAATTAAGATTAATAATCATCTTGTGATTTTGGTGATGGAGAGTTAAAGAGATTTCACTTGTGGGACAGTAAATTCATGAGGAAATAGCTTCCAATTTCCTCAAAACCATATGGTGCTGACAGTTGTGTGAGACGAGATACTGAGGCAGACACTGTCTGATATAGCACTTCCAATGGGCTTGGTGTGTAGGATATGACTGCACTATTTCTCAAATGAAGACTGCACCAAATTGTTCACACCCTCTGATAAGGCTGATCAACATTGTTAACACTTTTTTATATGTCAGATCAGAATTCCCCAACCGCAATCTCAGTAGTGGGCCTTCAGCAATTTGTCTGCACCTCATTTTACTCAGGTAAATTTAGTATCTCTTTCACATGACTTCTGCTATCTTTGTTATATATCCAAGACACTGTGCTCAATGTTGTGTACATCTCCTCCCTTAAGTGTGTGCTTCTGTGTATTTCCTTGTAACCATGGCCCAGTAGATGAAAATTGGGTCAGATGTTTATTTGATAAAGTCTTTTCTCTCCAAGGTATTTAATTCAATAATTTTATTGGCCTCTTCATGCTACACATTTATTAGAATTTTATTCCCCCCAAGAACATGGTCTGTTAGCTAAGCAGTAATTCATTGCTGTAGCAGTTTATCAGGCAGATATGTCTAAAGATTTTTGTTAAGAGTGCATATTTTGTATGGCAGGTCCATGCAGAGCCTCACAAACAAGAATAGAGGAGAAAGCAAGGAGATTTTACTTGGCTATACATGAGCAAAGCAAATGGATTAACAAAAACATATTTCAACTGCTGGATTTAAACCCTTCCTTTGTAGTTTAATGGGATGATTTAATGAAGAACCAATGTGGGGAACCTGCACGCTATATAAATATTTCATTTGGCCTGACTCATGACTCCAGGTGGAGTCTGGAGTTAATGGTTAATAGTTAATGGTTTTCAGTGTGCCAATGCTTAACAGCTTATGTAGCTTACAGATACGGTGTTGTTCTATAGCAAAGCTCTTCAGAATCTGAGGGCAATCACAGGCTCTAGTTTCTTCTCAGAGTCCTTACCATAGGTGTTTTCTCTATATGTAGCCCTCTCTTTGTCTGTATCTCTGTGGATTCTGTTTCAAAATTGTATGTGATAGTTTTACAACCCTGCAAGCTTAACCAACATGCTTGTTGGTTTCCATAGCTTGATTCCAAACTGTGCAAAGTTTGCTTTTATCAGTTGTAAACCTGCTGCTTGCTACCTTATTTGATGACTCAAGCTCTTAAAGTGTAACAGACTTAAAAATGAGCAGTCATTTTTCTGATAGCTCACTTGATTTTGTAGATATCTGTCACACCTTCTTGTCTTCAGCCTTTCCCAGGCCGAAGAGGCCAAGTATACTTGGCCATCCCTCATATATATTCAAGTTGTTTCACTTTGGTAATCTGAGAAGCAAACTCTTCCTTAAAATAATTTTTTAGATTCATGAAATCTTTGGAAAAAGAAAAAAATAAATCACTTTTTTGAAAATTAGGTGGAGGAAAGCAAGAATAACCTTGTGGTGCTAAAATACATAAATGCATAGATTTCCATCCCTGCCTGTCTTTACCTTGACCCATAAGCCTTACGTCGTAATTTCTCTTTTCTGTCCAGTTGAGAAGAGGAGGAATAGAGAAGCTTTGGTGGACACGTGATGTCCAGCCAGGGTCAGCACACCACACTACAACACCACTACTCTTGCAACACTTAACACTTGGCCCTGAATAATTTAGAACTGTCAGCAACCTTTGTCTCCACACTCTTTACATTTTCCCAAATCCCTCACTAATCTTGAACAGTGCAGTCCCTACACTTCTTTTGGTCATGCAAACATACAATCTATCTTTTTTTGTCCTTTTGAGACTTTCTTTACTAAATTAAAAGTCTTCTCTCTCTGCTTAGTGTCTTTGAACACCTTTAGTAAGGAATGCTGTTAACAGGACTGCTGGAGACCCACCTAAGCATCAGAGAGCCACTACTGCATATGAAACCCATTAGCAGGACTTAGTAGATGTGTAGAACTACAAAAAATTACTATTCTAGAGGATACTGGGCTCACTGTTACTGCACACATGGATTAAGAAATCAGCACACTGTGCAGCAAGAACACTAAGTGCCTTGCAATTTTGTTTATGTTCAGGAAGACAGAATAGCTATTTCAATTAAATTCCTAACAAAGGCCCTGTCCTCAACAGATACAAGAAAGTCTTTCATTACTTTCTAGAGCATTCATAAATTACAGAAATTATATAAAATTCATGTGCATAAGAGTTTGACTAAAGCTTACCTAAAGTGAAATCAACCCCTGCTTTGATTTTGCCCAGTAGGATTGACAGAGCATTGTGCTTGCAAGGGTAAAAGATAAGGTTCCTGGTTGCAGGAACTGAAAGCAGGAATTGAAAGGAGAAAAGTCAAGATTTTCAACATAGTGCTGCTGAGATCTTCATCTTCACATACCACAGTAAGGACTTTTGAGTAAGGGGCTGACGCATCTGCTAGGATAGGTCCTCATCATGCCACCCTGGTCTGTCCATGTGATCTTTGGGTTATCTGCCAGATGGGAAGGAAGAAGGCACTGACCTCATGGCACCCACCAGAACATCTACCTGACTGTGAAGTTCTTAGTTGTTTTACAAGACTGGGATTACATTACAAGGGAAAGATAAAAAACAGTGTAGTTCTGAGCATCTAACCCACTCGCCTCCGGACTGCTAAAAAATTGAAAAATAGGTTTCAGTACTATGGAAAATCAGGGTTTTGCAGTTTGTAATCCTGTGACAGACTCCTGTGATTGTTTTGATCAAAAAAATTTTATATCAGATCTAATACTTACAAATTTCATTGATTTCACAAATGCAGGACGTACAAGACAGCAATCAGTAAATATAACTGCAACAGACATAAAATAAATACAGCACGAATACCCCTGAAGGTGTATTGGTTTTACAGGGACAGAAAAAAGTTGCAGCATTTTCTGGAGCTAGATTCAGACAACTAAAGCCAGAAAGTCCTCATCTCTCTCCTTTTCCAGTTGTATCTAATTCTGTGTCAACCATCACTGTGAACTTTTGACTGTAGTCCCTCTATCTTACCCAGATGATCCACATGTATTCTGTTCTTTCATAGAAGAAAGATCTTCACAAGAAAAGAGAATAATCTCTGCTGTAAAGAAAACAAAAACAACTCATCTATTTCAACATTCTGCCACTATTCAAAGAAACAGGGTAACTAATAGGCAGGTGTCCTTTTAGGTTTTGAGTGTTTTTATGTTACTGTCCATCTGTAATGCAAGAGTGAAATATATTCTTCAGGTTCTTTTTTCTGTTCCATTGTAAAGAGAAATTGCCCATGGTTCAAACTGGGGTGCAGATAAGTTTGGATAAGGATTCCAACCTCAGAGAAATGAATTAGAAATTAAAATTACTTAGAAGCAAGATAACATATGTTATTCTCATGCTTTGATTAAAAATGGTGAATAAAATCTCTTCTGATCTCTTTAGAGGTGTAACTTTGTCAATCACTTCTGGTTTCAGCACACTGTAAGTGGATTATGAAATCACTCCTGACTGATACAGATTTATAAAGAGGATCTATTGCAGTTTGGTGGGCTTGATTGACTTTTTGACAGCTCATGAATATGGATTAGGCCTAAGCCCTCTAGAATCTTTAGAGTTAGGTGGATTTTTTGTCCACCATGTTAAACAATAAATGAAGAGCCTGCTTATTAGAAGATATATATTAAACAGGGATTTGATGGCAACCTCACAAGAAAAGGAAGGAACAGAGTAAAAGAACATTTAGAGGGTAAATGCTAACATTTAGAGGGTGGAATTTTAGAAGGAGAAGACATTATGAGATGAACAGAAGGTCTACAATCCTCTTGGTGCAAGTTACCCAAAAAACTTGGAGTTATGCCCAGGAATCCTGAATCTTTCCCGCTTTTTCATGAAAAAAAAATTAAAAGGACCTGTTGAAGAAGACAATATGTGATCAGGAAATTAAAACTGGATCACAACATATATATATATCTATATATACACACACGAATAAAAAAATTTACAAAACATATTTATGGATATTGCTTCTATTTCAGCTTTCTTGAGATAAAATTATGGAAGAAAATTAAAATATAAGAAATTAATTACCTAATTCATTTCTGTTTTCTGAGATCAATGCAAGATCTGATTATAATATCTTAAAGAAATATCTATTCAACATGGTCTTAAACTGCAGAAGTTGTTTCTGCATGACATTGCTGAGGTCAAGGCCTTAACACATCCCAAAAGGGGCTGTATTTTACAATAGATTTTGAAAGTATACTCAATCACTAAAAGAATACTCAAGAAATAAGTTGGTATTCCTCAAGGATACATCTTTTGAGTGATAACAAATTACGAAAACCTTAAAGGGACAATATCAATAAACAAAATAACTTGATTTGATTCTTACTGCAAATTTTACCTTCTTTTTAATCTATGAAAGACATAAGAAATGTAATGTTTTACTACTATATCATTGCATGTTTCTCACAATTGAATATGATGTATCATATCTATTTTGCTACTCTAAGTGGTAATTCATTTTGAAACTCATATTCTAATGGATGAATTAGTGATCTGGCCATTTTTTGCTGGTTTTAGTATCAAATAGTTCCTTATGCTGAGCATAATTAAACACATACCACAAGAAAATAACATTTTAAAATAACCAGAATGAAACCCTTTTTACTTATTTGATACAAGCACTCTATTTAAAATAAAATTTTAATAAAATTGATCTGTTAGTGTTAATGAACCAATAATTTCTATTTAGGGTATTTCTCTCTAGTCTAGTTCAGCTTCATTTGTCAAGTTACAAGTTATAATATACTGAAATATTTTCCGTTATTGACAAAAGAGCTTTGAAGATAAGTTTTTATTGAAAGCTGTCAATGAATAATAGGATTAATAAAAATCCACATTTGCAATAAATCATATATACATGTAAATCCAGGATAATTTAGCTAATTTTCTCCCAAAACTTTTTGTTCTCTAAGCAGTTTATTTACTTTATATTAACTGACAGCTACCAGAACACAAATTTCTGTATCTCAGTTTAAAAAACACTAGTAGGACTGTGCAGGTTTATTAGTGAAGAGCTTCTTGTAACTGTCATCGCAATCTTCAGCTGAGAACATTTTTGTACAAATGAGGAACAGCCAATAAGTCAAAGGCCAGATAACCAAATAAACCTTTTTAATAAATCTTCCAAATGTAAATTTGAATATTGACTATTTATTGAGAAGTTGGAGTAGAAAAAAATGAAACCTGAAAAACATTAGAGATACAGAATTATCACAGCAAAAGGGATAACCATGTTTGCAACAGTACTCACTAATTAAAATGATGTCTTTAAGTGGCAAAGCACTTAATATAGGAGTAGATAGATTATGAAATATAATAAGGAAATGTGTCAGTATTTTTTTGCACAGGGTATCAGAGACATCTTTTGTCAGAACAAATGGGGAATGGTTGCAATACAGTAATCTGGAAAGAAATGTCTGAAATTAGTACCAATTCATGCTGTCTCAACTATTCCCATCTTTCCAAAAGAGCTCATTTAAGAAGTTCAGGCTTTCTTTAGTTTCCCTGCCTTTAGTCAGATCAAAATCTTTGTTGTTTTTTATGACTTTGAAATTGAAATAAAAATTACTTATTATCAAGGATTTTATTAATACAATAGCATCTATTACAAACAATAAGAAGGCTGCACTTAACAGACCACCACTTATTAATTCTAGCATGTTGCCTGATTAAGGTCTGTCAGACTGGACTGAGAAAATACATTTTTTTCCTTACTCCAATGGCATCATTATGGCTTATAAAAAACAATAGTTATTCCCAGTCCAGTAAGGTACAATCCATGTATAAGGATATTGAAAATATATATATTATATACTAGTAATTAATTCTCTCATCCTTCACCACCCAAAATGAATAGAACAGAAATTCTCTCACATCAGCATTCAATAATACAAATCCTCAGATGTGTATATCATCTCATCAGAGATTCATCCAGTTATTACCTGCCAGGAATACATTCATTCTGTATTATCTGCTAGCATTAACATAAGTACAGCTTCTTCTGATACATAGGAAAGCCAGACTATTCATCTCTCCATTCCTTTCTTTCTCCTCAGTCCTTTAATTCTTGTTAATCCACTTGTTGTACAAAAGTCTTATTGGAGATTCAAGGTCATATCTAAAAGTTGCCAACAATCTGCATTAACTAGAGGACCCATACAACTATCCAAAATATCCCAATCTTGTCCATTTCCCATTGTAGTGTTTGAATCACCATTCTTTTTCTTCACCATGGGGCTGTAGACTTGGGTTGCAGCAATGTCCTCCCTCTCCTTCCTGCTTTTCTATAACTACCTAAATATTTCCATTTAAGATAAGCCATTACCATTTTATAGTGCTTTTACCACAAGCACAATGGTCAGGGTTCTGTCTAACAAGAACAACAACCAAATTACAGGTAAGATCCTAAGCATCTTATTTATGTAACTGAGTTCTGCATTTATATTTAAAATTATTATTTCCAGAACTATATCCAGGGTTTTTTTCCTAATTAATAAAAAATAGTCTGTTTTTAAGCTGAGTAACACCTAATCATTAGAGGTCTGCATACAGCAACTATGAGGTCTAACGTTTTGTAATACATTGTGAAAACTTGGAACACACAAAACTACACTTGCACAAAAAGTTAAATAGAGTCTTGTAGCTGGCATGTTTGGCAGATACAGCTAAAATTGCCTCAGTGTGTCCTCAGAGCCAAACAGTGAGAGCTCACAGCCCAAACAAGAGCAAAATGAAACCTAGGAGTGCTGTTATGTCCCACATAATTCAGTGTAACTTTCAGCTCCATCACAAAGCACAACCTTGCTCTATTCCGTCCCCAGCTTCAAGTGTGTGGTATTTAATAGCTGTACAGCTGCCAGGTGCATTAGTTGAGCTTGATGCTCAAGCACAAAACCTATTTTTTCCTCACATCAAAGAGTTGAAGAAATTCATTGCAGGACTGGTCTTTCAAAACATAAAGAGGGCTCATAAGAAATATGAGAACAAACTTTTTAGCAGGTCCTGTTATTATAGGACAAAAGACAATGGTTTTAAACTAAAAGAGAGTAGATTTAGACTAGATATAAGGAAGAAAAATTTTTACAGGGAGAGTGGTGAAACACTGGCACAAGTTGTGCAAAGTAGTGGATGTTGCATCCTTGAAGGCATTGAAGGTCAGGTTGGATGGGGCTATGAACAATCTGGTCTGGTTGAAGATCCTTATTCACTGAAGGGGAATAGGACTGGATGACCCTCCAACCCAGTCCTTTCCATGTTTGCTAAATACTGTGCCAGAAAAGCAGCTAATACACAGGCATTGGAAGGGCTGACTTTGGCATTGGAAAGGTTAGAAAAAACCTGACTTTGAACTTCAGCAGATTTAGTGTAACACAAACCTACTCACTGAGTGGTGTTCATCAGTTGCTAACCTGTGCAGTGCAGAGCCAAAGCCCTGTAGCACTTTTTATCTTCTTGTTCTCTTAGTTCCTGTATTTCCCATAACTTCTCTGGATAACCATCTTTTCTTTCCATTTTAGTTTTTCCTAGTTTCTCAAGGAGAATTTAGCCATCAGCTCAGATCATCCACTGGCACTCAAACTCTGCATTCATAGGCAGCTTATGGTATGTCATGTCACATCAGTCGCCCACAAGCTCAGTCTTCACTCACTGTTGTAGATCCTGGCATGCTGGCTGTTAAGCAATTTCCCTTTTTTATAATCATGGTTGTAAATGACCTAAAAAAAGTTTGCCCCCTTTTTTTTGCATTGCTAAAACTTGAAGTTTTGATCTTAAAAAAATAAGGAGGAATCATGAACAGCTAAGACAGAAAGAGATTTCTTATACCAGCATTTATAAACTACTTTCCATTTTTTTATTTTATGCTTTTCTTATTTAATTTATCAATTAATTAACCTTAATGAAAAGGGGATATTTGCCAAAGAGGCACATGCCTTACTATTGCAAATAATTTGAGTAATTAGCTACAGTGCTTTGATATCTGTGAAATATATTGCACAAGCACTAAGGTCCAATTTTTAGAGGCATTTAGGCAAATAGACATGCAAAATTATCATTCAAGATAGTTTCTAGGTGCTGAGGCCAGTTAAATTTCTTTGTGTTTAAGTGCCAGTTAAGCAGTGGGCTGTCTGAATCCTTTGTTTCCAGTTTAGCTGTCAAATGAAAATTTTAACAAAACAGGATCAAATAAAGCTGAATTTTAGGAAACAGAAATTCAAGAAATATTTTTCAATCACCTTTGTATTTTAGTACTTGGATATAAGAGAGTAAGAGGCAACTGGAGAAATCTCTTGCCATGTAAAAACCCAATCCTGAACATTATTCAGAGTGTGAAAGGCTTAACCACTGCTACCACATCTGTGCTTTTTCACACACCTCCCCAGATGCCCGCAATTCTCTTCACTCTAAATCTTTCCATAATGGTTTCCCTTAATCTCTCTTTTGGATCATTTGCAGTTTATGTGGAAGATGTTAAATTACGGGAGACAACAATTAAGATAATTCGCCAGCTCAGACATCAAGTCTCTCAGCTAGTGAGAGAAATGTCTGGATTCTCACGCCTTCTTGATGGTAATTTGTGCAAAGAACTGCACTAACCAGAGGCTAAAATCTGTCACATTCTTCTGTATTCACATACTAGCCTGTTCCTTCAGACCCACCTTCTGGGATGCTGGGGATATAGATTCCTGCAAACAGAAGTGGAAGTCGAGGTTTTAAATATCCCAAGCCATTACTTTAATCATGAAATTGGAGTGCTAGTACCTCAGCTGCTGAATTTTTTAAAAATCTAGCTCTCAATTATAAAAACCAATCCAATACCTATAACATAAAATGAAACATAAAGTAAAATCACTCAAATTAAGAAGAGTGCCAAAGCAGCCCTAAGTAGTGGGTTTGGCTGATGGAAACAACTTACCTCTGGAGGTAATGCAGAGGTCTTATTTCTCTGTCCCTCAACATAGACGGATCACAATGCTGACACATCTTTAATGTCACTACAAAGCAAAAATCAAGTTGGTACAAAATTTAAAAGTACTGCATTTCATTTCAGCTACATTGCCTGCAGCTGAGGATGTCTCCTACTGCAGGACTGAGGAGCAAAGCAAACCCAGAGGAGACCTGCCACCTTGCAAAATCTGTCCTTCGACTCTTCGGCATCTAAGTTTTGTTTTTGGTTTCAATAATCATTAGAAAAAATTACTTCTGAGCTAATTGTCACTACATAAACGTGGATTTTCCCCCAAACTCCATAAAAATCTAAGATGTGAAAGACTATTTTCACGTGGGAAACAGTTTTGAGAATTCCCTTTCCTGAATTTTGTGAATTGTCTGAATAACTTGTATCTCACTGGATTCTCATGGGCCCTAGTGATTGTGCAGAACAGAGCAAAGACATGATTCTAACAGGTGATCTCTGTGTTATTCGTGACATTGTAAAGCTTAGTGGAGCTCTCCAAATCATGTCCACTTCATGACAAAATGTGTCAGGTAGCTCAGGCATTTCTTGAAAGACCACAAACCCCTTGATCATCCTTGCTTACCTTCTCTGAACCTTTTTCAGCTCTAATATATAATTTTTGGTCATGAAGAAACCATAACAGCTAGACATTTTTCAGTGTGGGGCAAACAATGGGTTTATGTAAATAGCTTCTGGTTTGTTCTCTGTTATATTCTCTCTAAGTCTTTTTTTCTGTTGTTTATTTTTAATGCTGTTGAATTGGTGTATTCAAGGAACTATTAATCTCAGCCCCAAGATTTCATTCTCCAGTGGCTGGAGTAAGTGTGTATGGAGCTTCACATACATATTTTTGTATGTGAAGCTACAATTGTTTTACACATACATTTTTTATGTCTATCTACTTCCATCTGCCATTTTTTTACCCAACGACTTGTAAGGACCTTCTGCAACTTGCTGTAATGGATTTCATCCTTTCCACCTTGAAGAACCCTGTGTCATCAGGAAACTGTCACAACACATCCCCTGTTCCTGCTCGTTTATGTTTCTGTCAAACAGCAAGTCTGAGAACAGCACCCTGTGTGACTTCACTGCTGACCTCCTTCCATGAAAAAGTCTGATCCTTATTTACTCTTATCTTACTTAGCCTTCCACAGCTTAGGATACTTTCTATTTTCTTCATTTGAATGCAACTTTCAGGGGTTTTTATTAATACCTGATGAATTCTAAAAATATCTCCTTTAACTTTGATGCTGTCATTCCTATTTTTTCTCAAGTTCATCACAATTGGGTATGTGCATGGGGACTGCACGTCCCATGCAGTGTCTCTCAAAACTCTCTGCATTACCTTATAAGCTTAAATTGTCTTACTGACCTTTTTTTCGCTTATTTTTTAAAAAATTCTTTCTTTTTAATAGATCCTTTTATTTAAATTTAGCACAACTGTACTGACTTTTCTTGTTTGTTTTTCTTTGACCTATGTTGTTCTAACTGCTGTGACATATATTTTCAGCATTTGTTTCAAAAATATTTGTATTGTTACAGAAAACAAAAGAGGAGTTTTAGTGATCTGTCTGAAAGGTTTCAGATCGCAGAAAGCAGAATATTCTGTGTTGGAAAGGACCCATAAGGATCATCAAGTCCAGCTTCTTGCCCTGCACAGGGCATACCCAAGAATGTCCACCATGTGCCTAAGAGCATTGTCCAAACCCTTCTAGAACTCTGTCAGGTGCTGCCACCACTCCCCTGGGGAGCCTACTCTCGTGCTCAACACCCTCTGGGCTAATAACCCTTTTCCAATATCCAACATCAGCCTCCCCAACACAGCTCCAGGCTATTCCCTCAGGTCCTTTCACTTGTCACCACAGAGAGAGATCAGTATCTCCCCCTCCTCTTCCCTTCATAAGGATGCTGTAGACTGCAAATGAGGTCTCCCTTCAGTATCCTCTCCTCCAGGCTGAACAGCCCAAGTGACCTCAGCTGCTCTTCACACACCTTCCCTTCATGACCCTTCACTGTCTGTGCTGCCCTGCTTTGGACATTCTCTGATAACTGGATAGCAGTGGCAAAGATAGACCGCAGCAATCTAACTAGAAACGGGGAGAAATGAAGGAGGGCTAAAATCCACAAAAGTACACACAGCAGACAAAGGCAAGAGCCTTTGGATTGGTGCAAAACTCTGTGGACCAGAGGATGACTCTGAAAGAGAACTTCTGACCCCTTGAATATCAAGCCTGGAAGCAAAATTATTATGTGATTATTGTTTGTAAAAAAGAGATTAAAGAGTCCTGCTGAGCCCCTGAGACATCTGTTGCCCCACAGAAACAGCTCTTTCTTCATTCAATCTTATCTTTGCCACAGAGAAACCACCTATTTCCCTGCATGCTGAATCCTCACTTTTGATCAATATACATCTGCTTTCTGTCTTATCCATAGGTTATCAATCAGGGATTGGTATTTTAAATTTTTAAAAAAATATTTTTAAATGTATACTTCTATTGTGAGGATCCAGCTCATGACTGATGTCAGCAGGCACTAGAGTAATAGAAAAGATATTCCTAGAGTGAGCCAGAGATGAGGTGGAGGCCCCAGATGCTCTCTGGGACAGCTACCTTCCTTGGAATATACATTTTTACTTTCAATCTTTCTTCAAAAAAAGATCCATATGTAACATCAGTCAATTTTTACTGTAGGAAAATCTTGACTTCATAAAATCTGTATCTCCCCAAAAAGTTCTGGGTAACAGAATTCACTTGAACAAAAGAGGAACAAATGTTATTAAATATGTCATTAAATATTATTCTTTCCCCTTGTGGTATGCCAAAATAATTTATGTTCCAGATGCATTCCCTTTCAGAAAATTATAAAAGGCTCCAGTTCCATCTCTTCCTGATACACTGGATGTAAACCCCATTTTAGTGATGAAAACAGAGCCAAAAAATAAAAAAGTAAAATACAAAGTACAAAAAAAATTGTTTGGCCTTAAAGGAAATGTCTCCTCTTTGAAAACCTCATACTGAGCAAACAAAAGCTAAAGTATCTGTTGATGTAATATTTATCACCTAAATCAGTAATGTTACAATGATCAAAGAAAATATATTTACCAGTAGAGTGCTGGATAGAGATGTTGTTAAGAGTTTGAAAACAGGAACCGTAAAAAATTGAATCCTGAATACAATTTTAATAAAATAGACTTCTGACAACAGCTCTGTCTTGTTATAGCTCTAGTAAAAAAGAAAATACTATTGTAAAGACCAAAAGAATAACTTCTGAAAAAATATTATTTTCTTAAAAGAGGTGATAAGGCTTTACAATAATATGCTTTCATGAAAATTCAGCAATATTCTATGAAAAAACAACTAAAAAGAAAATATTTTCTTTGATCTTTTGCTTTCTTTTCATACAATCAAAGTATAGAACAAGGAACTCTTTCTGAAGGACACATTCAATTTCTGGCTCACCATGGTCTATAAGCATCCACCAATGCTTGATTTAGTTTTTCTCTCCTTCAAACACTGTTTCCAGAGTGGATAAGTGAACATTCATTTACAGCAGTATTTACATTGTTGGATATGAGGCCTTGATGGTAAGAAAGACTTTAGGAGTCAGGGGGAAATAGCAGGTTTGCCCCTTTATCTTTAAGTGTATATGGTAAATATTTTTTTAAAAAAATTGTTTTAAACTGATAGAAGGCAGGTTTAGATTGGATACTAGGAAGAAGTTCTTTAACATGAGGGTGTTTATCCACAGGCACAGGTTGCCCAGTAATGCCATTGATGTCCCATCCCTGGAAGTGTTCAAGATCTGGTTGGATGGGGATCTGAACAGTCTGGTCCAGCGGAAGGTGTCCCTGCCAATGGCAAGAGTGCTGCAGCTAGTCTTTAAGGCCCCTTTCAACTCAAACCATTCCATAATTCTATGAATCCATGATGATTTTTTCAAACCTATTGTTCTTTTTCTTTTTAGCTAAATTGTTTATAACCTTAAAGCTGTTACTCAGTGAGAGGCCGAAACTGTGGATGAGAATGTGAACTTGCAGTGAATAATATCTATTGGGGATTTTTTTTCCCCACTAATAAGTAGATTTTGTAGGGAATTCTACTATTTTGACTAGCTTCACCTCTACTTAAACTCAAATAATACACTGAGAATGTCTTCCGTGAATCACTATCTCCCAGCTGACACTGCCCATTTTACCAGTTTCAAGTCAAGCAGTTTATTGACCCTTTATCTTGTCAGAAGTTCCAACCTCCTCAACATAGTGGGAGTTTCTTGTTTCAGCTGTAAATTTTATATAGTTCTGTTTCTCTGGGTTAGATCACTGAATAGAATGAGTATTGCATTTGTTCTATTGTCACTTTGATTTTTAAAGTTTTTCTAAGCTTTTTGATGTTTACATTTTTGTAATGAATTTTCATACACTTTATGTAAATAACTTATTGTTTTACATTCTTTTATAGAAGAGAAGAAATATGGTAGACTGTTAGTTTGTCCAGTGTCAAGGGAGAGGTGACCCTAATCACCCTTCAATCCACTGTCACTTTTAGAAATTTATAAAATGTTAGATTGAATGACCCAACATCTCTTCACACTTCCATTTACACAGGTTTCAGTGAGGTTAGGTGCTGGTTGAGTGCTGCAAAGACCTCAACCTAGATCTTTAGAGGTTTAAATCAGAGAATAACCTACAATCATTACATGGCACTTTTTATTTCCTAGTTCCACTAGGGCAATAATAATTTATTCTTGAATCTTCTTGGCAGAAAATGATGGTCTAGTTTTATTATAGATATTGCCACTATTGTCAAGACAGGTGGAAACAGGAATTTGGTCATATTTTGTTTTATTCTCATTTCAGGGAAACAGTAAGCAAGTGAGGATGATGGGCATGCTTGTCAAACACGGACACCAGGATATCTAGAGGATCTTACAAAAACCTCTTGTTTCGTCTGGTTTCCTTGATAGAGTTAATTTCTCCAGTTACAAGCAAGCCTGAAGTATACAAATTTTGGTGAAACTTTCCAATAGTCTGTTGATTTCTTCCTTACTGAAAAATTCATACGACTTCCATTTAAAATGCCATCACATTCCAAAGGATTTAAAACAATTTCATCTCCCTCTAGGACAGAAGTTCAATTAATTTATCCTGATTTTGCAAGTTTTTATGTAACTCTCTCTTTTGCCCTATGAATTGTATCTAGATGTTTCTACCTGTCTTTGGACGAATCAGAGCGTTGTTTTCAAGTTTTTGAAAACACTGCTGTAATTTGCAATTGTTCCAAACTCTCAATCCTTCTATTATTCTTTTGTCTTCTAGAAAACTTCAGTAATTAATGTTTCTAAGCCCTGATTGTACAAAGAAGACTCCTTTCATTACAAATGAAGAGTAAAATATTCTGATTTCACATCCATTACTCTTTGTACAGAAAATTGTCATCAACATCATTCACTATAATTACAGGCAAATAACACTAAGAGGCATAGTACCATACCCAAGTTATCTTTTAATTTTTCTTTACAGTGCTCCTGAAGAGTAAAATTGTCTTTAGTTTATTGAAGACACAGCTCCTGAAAAACAAACTGCTCCCCCAACATTACACAGGAAGTTTGTGGTACAGCACATATTTTATCCGTTAAATCCCAGCCTCGCACTATCTACTCATCACAGCAAACATGGCATTTTTTTCCACAATGCACAGTAGATGCTGCCTTGCCCAGCACCTAGATGCTGTGATTGCTGTTTCATGTGGCAACTTACTGTGGGCCAGTCCCACAGCTGCCCTGACAGAAGTCTATAAAGGATGTATTTTGCAAAAGCTGAAGAAAGTGGCAATCTCAGCCTCACAGGCAGGACTCTGCTATCTTCAATCTCTATCACAGCAGTTAACCTAACCATCATATTTCTATTTTTCCTAAGGAAAAAAAATAAATATTCAGAGTATCATGCTGTTAGACTGAGCACAGAATTCATTGAATTGTTCAAAGGCAGAGTACACAATTTGCTCTTCCAGCTCTTGCTGTTTTAAAAATAAAATGTGTTTTCACATCTCATCATATTTAATGTCATGTTAGACCTGACATTGCTTCTAAGTGTTGGCTTGGTAAAACCTTAAAACTTTTAAAATAAACTAAAAGTGTAACTGAGAGGGATTATAGTGAAAAAGCTTAACAGAGTTATTTGTAAATATACTTTTTTATGGTTTTCCTTGTCTAGACAATAGTAATTTCAGTCATCAAGATAGAATGGCACTTGTTATTCTGTTATGCTGTCATCTCCTGTTACTCTTCTATGCTGCAAGTCTAATAAAGGGTCCTGATAATCCTTGAGTCTTTTGGTTTCCATGTTCCCCCATGGTATCTCCCAGCAGGTCTTCAAAAGCTCATGACCATCGCTGACTTTTCTACAGCTCCTACTGTTATTGTTCACATAACTGGTACCACAGTGTTGTGGAGAAGCTACAGCAAAACAAATCCAGTGCAGACTTTAAACGCAGACACCCTGAAGTTGGTTACTTGCATTTTTATTTATGATATGAATTTTCAGTGCCTTAAGATAACTGCCACAAGACCACCCAGGCAAGTTCTGAAGGCAAGTTCAAAATCTACTTAGAGATTTTCTTGCTTATTCATGTGGTTATTTTTCTCTAGTTTCAATTTATTCATTTCTTCTTCAACATCATGTTGAACAAGTAAAATCCCATTTTTAAAATGCTGTTAAATGAAGGAACTGGCAATCTAAGAAGTCTGAGAATCTGAAAAATGCAAGCACAGCCAGTATCATTTAGCTAATGTCTTCAAAAGGGAAGCACAAGGCAATAAGGAAAGAAACTACTTACTGGTCTGTTCTTTGAAAGGGACCTCAGTAACCTCTTTCTCAGCCAGCAAACTCTGTCAGTGCATGAAAAAGAGGTTTAAGGATATATCATAATGCATATATACAAAGGGATAAGGGTTCTTTTAATGACCTATGGGTAGTGACAAATTATTTCATCCTCCTGCCTAAGCTCCAACTCGGCTTTGGCAGTCATTGCATTGGAGAATATCATCAAAGTTTCAGGCATCTCATGATGCAGGCTTCACTGCTGAGGAAAGAGTGGTCTTTTGAAAACCATTCTCCCCTTGATCTCTGATTTCCAGTGGGGAGCATTTTATAAATCCCTGAACATGGACTAGAATAAATCATTCTGTAAAAGCAAAAAAAAATCTTCTGTATTGTCATCCTCCAAAAATGTAGTTTAAGTTTGAATAGGACTTATCACAAAACACAAATTTTAATGATGCAATGTAAAATTTTGCAAATGAGATACTTCAATTTCTTCTTTTTTTTAAGGGAAAATATTATTTTTGGACTGACTATAGTCACTCTAAATAATACAAAGACCATAAAAAAATAACACGGATTCTTTGTGTTTTGATGAGTCAAACTGGAAACAAAAACATTTGGGATCAACTAAAAATAAGTTTGAGTATTTTGATGTGTTTTCCATCTCTGTCTCTAATAAACACAAAAGACAGTTTTTATTAAATTTTGTTTTGTATAAGTGTAAGTATACCCCCAGGTTCTCTCCCTCTTTTTAATTTTCTTTATTTTCCTACATGTCTTACAGATTTATGCCTTTCCCTACTTTTTCTGTCTAAGAACACACATTCTTTCTGGGGTTTTTAATGTGCAAACAGAAATTAAGCAATGCTACGGTCCAACTTCATTAAACTCTCAGCTCAAACTAGACTAGATAGCAGGAAAAAATGTCGTCCACACCATCCCTCTTCAAGCACTGCATCACTGCTACAGTACAATTACATTAAATAACTGAGGTTGGTAAAAAGCAGTTCACACTGCAAAAGAAGTTTCTGTATAATAAGACAGTGCTGACAGATCCTGACTGACAGAAAGAGACAGGTCTTCCCATTAAGAGAAAAAATGAAAGTTAGTGAGGATGACAGTGGTAATAATACTGTAAAGCTCAGCTTTTGGCCCTTTACATTTTAGAGATTATAAAATTCTGTGACTTTTTATGTGTATATTCTCATATAAATTTCAGAGTTGAAATACTTAATCTAATTAACTGCTTACCCTCAAAGGAACTCACTTAGCATTTGTGTTAAGGCTTTTTCACTCCATTTTCACCTACTTTTCTGGAGTCCGAAGCTTATGGGAAGAGGCAAGGGACAACAAAGTCAGTTAATCTCCTCATGGTCTTTCAACATTAAAGCAAAAGAAATTGAACAGGACAAATACCAACAGACTCAAACCTAGGCCCATGCAAAACACTTTAAGTAAATACATACAGCTGTATATATACATACAGATAAATGAGCATTATGGGTCTGATTTGCTGTGTGTTTCTTTATAATTGTTGTCTACTTGTACTGCTATCTACTGACTACTCACATTGGTGAAAATGAGTAGCTGATAGAAAAAGCCATTTTTCCACCTTCTAAATGAAACATTTTGCTTTGGGGTTTTTCGTGTGTGTGTTAAAGCAACTGTTTAAACTAATTGAGAAATTGGATGCCCTTTGCACTCTATTGACACTACATTCAAACCTTGGTTTCCCTTTTTCAATAAAGAGTATGCTCCTTCAAGAACAGGTTAACTATCACTATGCATTTAAATAAGACCTGTCACCCAAATTTTAACTCATCTTAGATGAGTATTCTGAGTATCCTCAGAACATTCTAAATATTCTGGAATGTTCTGAATATCCTTGAATATTTAGAATCTCCAAAATAAAGCTATTGACAACTATTGGGTCCAAACACTTGTCCCATAAATCACAACATAAGTGAAGGGCTTGCCACAAATACTCACGTCTTGCTTCCCTCCTTCCTCAAGAAAAGATGAGGGGCGAAAAAATTTTCTTTTCAGTATGCTCTGAGTTCCAATAAATTTTGGTTACAAAGTTCCAGCTGGGGTCTGAATTAGAAACCTAAAAATTACCTCCCAGCCACTGCAGTTTGTTGGTATTGATAGAACAACAACACTTCCTGGACCTTAGCTGACCCTTCATGCAACAGCAGCAGAGCTTCTTTCCTGCTGTGATATTGAATTGCACTTGCAGAACTGACTTAAGCAAGTTTCAGTCCTCTATTTTCTCTGCAGAAGATCTAAAGAATTAGAATGATTAGTCTGAAACCTCTGTTGCAGAGTGGGATCTGGCAGTCTGTCTTAGTACTTGATAATTCTCACCACCCTAGTTTTGCCCTCAGATTGCTTCTGAACCGTATTTTAATCTTAGTTCCTCTGCTGGCAGATTTCATAGCACCTCTAAAGGCTGAATTCAGGAACTCCTCTCTTCAGTACCATAGGTCACCTAAGTGCATCAATTTAAATTTTTGTGGCAGTCTAGCCATTCCACCCCTGAAAGGAGGAGAGTCTGGCCCTGAACCTTCCAACATCCCATGGAAAGGCCTAAGGAGGGAACACATGGGGCAATATAGACTTTCAAACCACTTTGCACACTTTTCATTAGCAAATCTCTATGCATTTTTATTATTCATAAGATTGAATCTGAAGAAAACTAAGCCAGAAGCAGAACAGTTTGGTTTCTGCATAAAGAATCATTCAGACTCCAAGACTGGAGTTCTCTCCTGTCTTTCTGCATCCCAGTGTATCTCACTCCTAGCTTTAATTCTGCAAGGCAGAATGTTATAAAAGTTCTCTAAAATAAAACTTCATGATTAGGAAAATCTCTTTGGAGCTCTGCATCCAAATCCTCCTCACTGTGAAGGGCCTACACCTTCATCTTCCTGGAAAAGAATCTGGGACCATTGGCACAATGTGAGAGGCAAATGGCCCACTAGCTATTTGGATAACTTCAGCATACCCTGGCAAGAAATAAGCAGAGACACCACAAAACACTTTAAAGGTGTTTTTCAAGTGCTGAGTGAAGTTCAAGTGCACTTCAAACCAGAGGAGTTAAGACACTCTGTTTAAGGCTTATTCCAGGCTTATTTCTCATTAAAGAAGTGATATTTAAAGTGTTTTCTTAGACATAAATAAGTCACAGACTTTTCTCTGAAAGCAGAAAGGGCTACATTTGCTAGAATCCTCAGAGCTGTAAGACCTCCATAGTTGGTACTGACCTGGATATAAACGTGGTTCTCCAGAACCCATGAGGAGCTTGGGCTTGTCATTGTGTGACTGAAGGAAGAGCAAATAAGGGTAGAGGCAAAGCAAGAGCAGAGAACTACGCACGGCACAGCCACGCGTCTGCAGTGGGATATGTGAGGTACTCCCCTTTGAGACAATGCAGCAGTGCTGTTAAATAATTCATTTCTTTTCCTAAATAATATCAAAGTTTATGTCCCAAATCTCCACTTCAGAGTAAAAGTACTTTCCAATCACAAGGACCTTTCAAGTCTGACCTACTATGTGTTTTTCCCTAACTTTTTTGATTTGGCCAATATCAACATAAATAAGAAAAAAAATAAAAGAAAGAAAAAACCCACAGCACCTTAATTACAAACTCTTCCTTGTTGTAACAGCAGCCACAAAACTTAAAGAACACGTTTTGTCTACCTCCCTTGTGGGTATTTCAAGGCTGAATTGGCAGCAAATAATTAACAGCTACTGGCATGAGTAGAGCTGTTGCTTCTAATCAGGAACTTGAAGTTTCTCCAGAAACTTGTACTACATCCTTGGCGATGAGTTTGTTACTGAGTGACAAATTTGCGATAAAGGAAAAATGAGCATAAAAAATGTTTTTGGAATTTACTTAATTCTCCTCTCCATTCTTATCAAAATATTACTTCATCTGTTCAGGATCATATACTTCTTATTGTGGGGAGTTGAAGCACTGCAGTGCTGGGTCCCAGATTTCAAGGATTAAATGTAACAGAATCTTTTAGTGAGGTTGCACATCTTGACTATGAAACATACTTCATCGTATTTCGCAAGATTAATATGAGTTTAATTGAACCACCAGAAGATATGTCAGAAGAATAATGCACATAATGGCACAGCTGTTAATTCTTCCTCTTCTGTGTCTGATCCAATTCTTACTCAAAAGAATTCATTCCAATTGGTTTAACAGAAGATGGATTGGACTTACAGAGTGGATCCAAATTACAATGAAAGGCCCAGGAAGCCCTTGCTAATTGTAAGCAGTAAATAGGCTCCTTATTAGTATAAATTAAATTGGTACTGAAATGTATTGAAGTGCTGGAAAGGATTTCTGTTTGTTTTTGTAGAAAAATAAATTTTGTTCTCAATTTCTTTTTCCAGATTGATCAGAGTTACATGAATACAAACAGCATTATTCAGAGGTCAATGCATTTTGTACCAAAGCCTAGAAAATATTCCATCTTTGTCAGAAAGAAAATACATTTTCCAAGTTTGATAGAGCACAATGTTCCAATAATAACAAAGATTGGTAAAAAAAAATGAAATTTTAAAATCTCAATTGTATTTCCTTTACATGTGCATCGGTCTAAAATCATTATTTAAACTTTTTTTACCTCTCTACATTTTTACTTTAAATAACCTAGAATAAAAATCTTTAACAGAAGCATAAATGAGAAAGATCCCGCTAGAAGGATCATTGTATGGAAAGCTGGACTCTGATCTTATCTGTGACTTTGATCCATTGAGGCTTGAGCAAGAATCAGTATGTTACAGACTTAGATGTCTACAGATGTCTGTGTTTTATTGAGCTATTTTTTATAAATTTACCTTATAAATTTACCTTTTACATTTACCTTAGAAAGAGCTGAGTCATATCTCCAAGGTGCCTAATTCTCTCTAATGACTATAAAGATTTTTTGGTTTTTTTGTGTTTTTTGTTGTTGTTGTTGTTGTTGTTGTTGTTGTTTTTTAACCAAGCTAAGAGAGTAACTTGATTTATTTTCAATTTTATAACAAGTACTCATATAAAATATTTTGTTTACAGTTCCACCCCATAAGGAGCAAGGTGATGAGATGTATGTTATCTCCAAACATTCATAAAGAAGTTATTATTACCCAGCAGTAAAAGGCTCAAACATGACCAGCATTGAAATGCAGCTATTAACAGTCATATATTGTACTTACTGCTTTGTTCCTCCCTTGCCATAGGCATCAGTAAATAAATCTCAGAAATTATAGGTGGAAAAGATCTACTGCATGTTCAGAGATGACTTAAGTTGATGTGGTGTGAAAGAGGATGAAGAAATAGTTTCTGTTATTAAAAAATAGTTTGATAGGGAAGAAGATATAAGGTCCACTCCCTCCTCACCATAAAAGTTAATCACATGTACAACACAAGCAGACACTTGCACATTTTTGTTGCCTCTCAACTTGTGGGCAGTATCACTGGTTCAGCCTTAATGATCAATGAAGAAGACTTGCTGTAAAAGTTAATATGAATATGGGTAAAAAGCCAGAGAGACTGGGGATTTAGCTGCTTTTGCTGAAAGGAAACAAGCGAATCTTAATGCTGGAGAGGTGATCCATAACATTTTATGACACAGTATAGGATACTTGGCATGCTGCAGCCACCCATAGCTAGGAAGGAGCTATGTGCTCCCATTTATTGGCATGATACACAACTAATCTTTAATAAGGAATCCTTCATATGTTTAATACTTTTTTCCTTTGGGAATAATGCTGGAACTACTTTAATAAAGGCTTGGTAAAGAAAAAGCTAGTGCAATAAAGAGAGGCAGTGGTAGCTGAGAAGTTGAATAGCACAGTATCTTTCCTTGAGCAGAAAATTGGAGCTGATGAGTACTCTGGAAATGGGAGCAAGAGCAAAATGCGCTCACCATGTGAAGTTACCCACTTCTTCACAGCTGGTAGAAAATTTGGGGTGCAGCTCAGTAGCAGAATTTCAGGAGAGCAATAGAGCAAAGAGAAGCAAGCCCAATGTAACTGAATCCTGAGGAAAAGCAACACAATTATAGGATCACAGTAGGGTTAGAGGAAAGCCTAAAATCTACCCAGAGCTCTATCCATGTGACACAACTGGAGAAGATGTGGAATATCCTTTGCATAAAGAAATAACACTTCCACTAAATCTCTCTGCAGCCATTTCAAAGCATGGAGTATGTGAGTACTATCTCTCTAATTTCTCTGCAGCTAAAAAAAAAAAAACCAAAAAACACCCCAAACAAACCTTTTTCCACAGGTTGGTTTCACCCTCTTTCTCCAGGGTGAAGATCCCAGACCAACTGTCAGTTGAACAGATATCACACCCAGTATTACCTCTTGTATTTTAAAAATGGTTTGGAGTTCAAGGTCCTTAGAGTCCTCTGTGGAAGTAGGGCTTATTAATGCAGACCCAGAAATATCCTAATATATAGCTCTTGCACTCTAGATTGTTTACAGCATGGGAAAAGGAGCTCTTCTCTATTTCCACCTTCCTGAGGAGTCATCTTGACTGTCTGGCCTGGCCAGCAGGTGGTGAAGCAAAGCAGATTCCATCTCAAGTCAATTATGAGATGCCACTGTAGCCTAAAGATCTTGATTCAAAGCTCTCTGAAGTTCCAATTCAGCCTCCCTTTATTTTGATGGCATCTTATTCAAAGATCTATTTCACTGCTTTTTCTTATCTCAAGTTCCTTTGGATTCAGCATTTAACTCTGTGAAAATGCAGATACAGACAAAAATACGGTTCACCTGTATCAATACAAATGGTTTTCTTTCTATTTAGAAACACATCTAAATTATTTTGGCTGACCTCTTTTGGCAGGAAAAGTAGGAGCTGACTTTGAGGGCTGCCACATTGGTCCCAAGTCTAAGAGGACACATATATCTTGATCTAATTTATACAAAGTCAGTACATAAAAGTTCCAAAAGTTTCTGCTTGCACAGATTCAATCTATTTAGCTTTAAGTCACATATCTAAGGATGTTAATTGCTATAGGTTCCATTCATAAGCAGTTGATAAAAACAAGTTTCTCTAGAGGGCAATAAAATCTGTTAGGATAATAATTGCCTGCTGAAGGTACCTATCCATACACAGTAACTACACAAAGTTAGTTGAATGGTGAAAGTTTGTCATGTAAGCAACTCAAGCTGATGCCCAAATTTTTGTGGAACAATCCTGGGTGTATTTTTAGACTTAGCATCAGCAGGCATTAAAATTATAGAATAGAATCATTAAATTTGGAAGAGGTCTTTTAAGATAATTTTTGCCCAGCTTCCTCTTTGTTAGTAGGCATTGCTCCTGAGCTAGGAGGAGGCTATCCTTGAACATTAACCAGATTTCTCTGGTACTTTCCATCTAGGGCTTTATCCCATGTACCCTACCAAGTAGATCCCTGAAGAGGTCCAATTCTGCTCTCCTGGAGTTCATGCTGTGCACCCTCTTCACTGCCATAAGGGTTTTAAACTCTGCCATTTCCTGACCACTACAGCCCAGGCTGCTCCTTGAGCTCTGCATTTCCCACCAGACCCTCCTTGTTGGTGAGAACCTCTCATCACTGGGTTGTCTATCATTTGGAGAAGGGAGTCGTCATGAAAACATTCCAGGATTTTTCTGGTTTGCTTGTGCCCTGTGTTGTCCCTCCAGCAGATATTTAGTTGGCTGAAGTCCCCCATGAGGATCAGGACTTGGGAATGTTAGGCTGCTCCTCTCTCTATAGAAAGAGTCACCTGCTTATTCTTCCTGCTCAGGCAGCCTGTAGAAGACCCCCACTGTAATACGGCCTATCCCTTCTCTCCCTACAATCCTGACCCATAAACTCTTAACTGGCTCATCTTCTAAGAGATCCATGGAAGAGTTCCATGCATCACAGTTGGTCACTGACACAGGGTGACACACCCTCTTCTCACTTATCTTCCCTTCCTGCTTGTATCTTTCCATTCCAAAACTCCAGTCATAGGCACCATTCCAACACATCTCTGTGATGCCAATAAGATCACAGCCCTGCAGACATGCACACAGTTCCAAACACTTCTTGCTGATTTGCCATGCAATGCATCGCCATAGAGGTATGTAAGTTGGATCCCTGATGAAACCGACTCACTGGCTGGAGAGGCTGGAATACATGTGTGTTGTGCTTCAGGTGTTCTCTTTCACATCTTCTATCCTAAAACAGCCTCTCAGGAAGCTCCGGGGCCAGAAACACCCACACAGAATGCTCAGCTGTCAATAGTGGAAGAGAAGGAAGAGTGTCATTGCCTATATACTATCTGAGAATAAGGCCTGCAGAGAGTAGGGTGAGACACCCTGGCTGCAATTCACAGGAAACTCAGTAGGATAATTAAACATTAATTTTCTTTTTTCAATTTTTATATCTTTTATTTCTCTGTTTCTCTAACCTGTGAAATATTCTGCCACTTTTTCACTTTGTTTTCATTCTTGCTGTGAGTTGTATGTCTATACTGAGAAAATCCTTGCTGTAGATTTTGTCAAGGATTTCTGCAGCAAAAGAAACATTTCTGTTGTTTCTTACTCCCACACAGAACATTAACAAGAGCAGGATAATGGATTCCTATCTATGTGCCGTGACATTCTTCCTACAAAAATGCATATATAGTACAGTGCTTCTAGCTTGCTAACAGCTACAAACTGTTTTTGTATTGATACCATAATATACCCTCAGCATTTATCATCAACTCTCAACAACAAACTATGTCTTACACTGAGGGTATTATGTTTTAATCTCCACTGGGAGAAGAGTAATGTGATGTGCAAAGGAGATGTAAAGCCTCTTCTATGTCCATTTTTTACATTAAAATCCCATTGAAATGCTGCTAAAATCTAAGAAAATCATGAGAAGCTATATACTGCAAGACTGAACATTTGAGGACAGTAAAGGTGGAGGGACATAAATGATGTGTTTTCTGAATTTTATACAAAGCTTTTTTCCCTTGATCATATCACATTTCATGGATTTATGATGTTTTGATGTTGCATGTAGATAAACTGCAGGAAATTCAAGATCAAACATAACAGGGTAAGAACATGTTTGATGCTAGTTTTTAAACCTTGGCTGTGCAATTTGATATCAGTGAAACATTCAAGAATAAGCATCAAAATTAACATCAGTGAGTGTTCACTAATGGGAAGTAAAGATAGCAAAAGATACATCTCTTAAGGATACATCTCTTTTTCTCAGCTCTACATGCAGAATTACAAAACCAAAGAACTTAGAATGTGGAAACACCAGATTGGTTTTCCTAGTCATTTCATATGATATCCCACACTCACTTTGCTATAGATTTCTAGAGCTACTATGTTCTATACATCTGCAAAAATAAATTTTAGCCCTTCAGATGCACTGATATGCTGGAAAACAAAACCTCTCCCTGTGTCTGGTAACACTGTTCTACATAGCACCTGCATTACTAGGAGAAGCTTTGCATCTTCCCCATTAAATTCTTCCCAAAAAACTCCCCTGGTTTTACCCCCATCTAATTATTATAATAACACTACTTGAAGGGCAAAGAAGAACAACACTGTAATTGTAACATGTTTATCTAAGGCACTCGCTCTATTTTTTTCTCCGAACTTGAAAGGTAGTGAACATCAGCATCTTTTCATCACAAGAATATACATTAAAATATATTAAATGCATGAAAATACATTAAAATATATTAAATGCATGAAAATACATTAAAATACACTCAATTAGGAAACTTGTGTTAATGTGTGATAGAAAATATTTTCAGGAATGGTAAGTCAGTCTAGCTTCACTGACACAAGTGCAACTGCACTGATTTATATCAGCTGACCAACATGATAAGACCAAAAAATAGCACTAATCATATACATGGTAAAAACATCATCTGATACAACAGTGTACTTCAGTGTATAAATATGCAGCTCTCATTTGATATCACAGTCATACAAGCTCAGAATATTTCAGCAGGCTTTATTTGTTGACTACCATGAATTTGAAATTATATGCAGCATGTTTGACTTACAAGTTGCTGAGGAT
Organism: Passer montanus; assembly: GCF_014805655.1. Taxonomy (NCBI): domain Eukaryota; kingdom Metazoa; phylum Chordata; class Aves; order Passeriformes; family Passeridae; genus Passer; species Passer montanus. Next base: position 16,791,093 of record NW_024368818.1, on the reverse strand, counting down.
TCAGCTCAGGTTTCCTACTGCTATTGCCATTGCAAGAACAATGAAAGAAAACTCAGAAGAACCCATTTCCAAAATAAATTAATATCTTTGCTGATCACTAAACTGTGCTCATATGAACTGTCTGATCTGGCTGGGAAGATTTTAACTAAGAGAAAGCCACCTTTGTTCATAGAATTTCACATTAAAAGTCAAAGCATAGGATTCACGAAGCTAACAATTTCCAGATCACTCCATCCCCTCTTGGAAAAATGTTATAAATGACCTTTCAGGGAGACTCCTGTGACTCTGTGACAGTCACACCAGCCAGAGAACTTTTCTCCTGTATTTGAGCTGAGTAATATCAAGTTACTGCCAATCCTGACCTATCATTAATCACCACAGAGCCAGACACACACACACAAAAAAATATTAGCAATCAGATAGAAAAGTCTGGAAGGAAGGACACTCCCTTGCCTGACAGATGCAGAAGTAAGTGCTCTGGCAGGCTGCTCAGATTTGGAAGGCCCTCTTCGGAAGGCTGCTCTCACAGCAAAGAGGATCAATAGAAAAAAATCAAATGCATTATCTTTGTTTACATCCTAGGCACAACAGTGTAAAAATCCTCACCAGGCTAAGGAGCCTGACGGGGTGTGATGGATGCCCTGTTTAAATGACGCCTTTGAAAGCTTTCACAATGCTCTGACAGAGGACTCACTGGAGAATAATGACTTCCCCTTAAATTACAAGAGCCGGGGATGAGAAGGCAGACAGTGTGAATGTTGCACTATAAATTCAATATGTTCAACTGCTTCTGGTGCTAAAGAGCAATTGTTAGTGGTGAAAACACATCCAAGATTCGTCTTTGACCCAAGGATGTTTTGGTTATCAGTAATGAGAAAGCTATGACATTTTATTTTGAATTCTTTTTTCCATTTACAGAATATTCTTACAATCAACAATAGAAATGCGCTTCAGGCTTGAATTTGCTACACTGGAAATCCATATAAAAATAATACATATAAATTCAATGGAGGTGCTTGTGTGTGCATTGTGTATTATTCTTAAAGTGCCTACTGAGAGTGTACCAGTATAGCTATTGCATATTACGTGTGTTATGAAGCTTTGGAATAATAGATGAAATATCTGGAGATGGAAATATTACAAAAAAATAGACTTTTCCTAGATAAAGGAAATATTTCATGCAAAATATGTGGGGTCATTGGTAAGGGAATGCTTGATCTTTCTGTAAAATGTGCACACTCATGCTCTTCCCTATATTATCAAGCTAAAAGTGAAGGAAACCTCTTTGGAATCAAATTGATGGGCTGGCAGAGACATTTACTTTTGCTGGTTTCTGGTCAATAAGCAAAGCTATGCTAAGCAAGCAAAGCTCTTTCACCTTCAGACTGCATCTAGATACACCTGCATTCAGATTAATAGATACCACACCTGGAAAACAAACTTCAAGTTATTTCAGCCACCACATGCACACAAAATAAAAATCCTATTTATGAGCTGAGCCCTAAGTATAAAACTTTCGACAACATATTTCTCTTCCTTGCTAAGGTGGCTACATACTTCTCAAGGATGCTGTCCTGAACAACCACAGTGAAAAAATGTCTCATGCTATAGTGGCCTTCCAAAGACCAGACTCAGCAAAGGACTGTGAAGAGGTTTATTAGGAGAAGACAGCAAATCAGGTGGAAATTACTTAATTCCTGGATGCACTAAACACTCTAGGAAGTCTAACTTTTTTTTCTTTTGCCATTAAAACAATCCATATTTTCACATTTCTTTTACTTGCTGAGGGCAAATACCTTGCCTAAATGAAACATTTACAAGTTCCTCTAGAACAGCATAATAAGAGCAGAAAATACCCACGTGCTGCATATATCATGCATCATTCTGATGGACATTTTGTATAAGAGATAAATGGAGATAAAAAAAGACTGAAAACTTGTGGGTGATAGACAAAATCAGAAAATACTAGTTCAAAACGTAAAATAAAAATTAATTACACCCATGGGTATACCAGCCATCAATAATATGAATAGCTTTTGTAATATGCTGGGAAAAAGAACAAACTACAATAGCCAGAGGTTTCTTTACTCCAAGTTATAGTATGCAAAACCAGGTTTTGTTGTTCATTTCTTGCTGGACTTTCATTGATTGGCCAAATAAATATCTCAAGGTCACCATAAGAAGATACAAAAAAAGAAACCCAAAAGACAGTGGAATGTCTTTTGTTCTTTTTGTTCTTCTTTTTTTCTCCCATGAAAGGTCATGGACTTTGATAGAAATATATTTTCTTCAAAATTTGGCTGAAGAATGCCTAGATGTTCTATAGAAATGGAATACTGGTTACTTAAGAAAGATGGAGATTTGGCCTTTAGCCTGATCTGTTCTTTGCTTTTCTCTTCTTACTCTTTTTCAGACTTTCGGGTGCCTAATCTCTGTGCAATCTCATTCTCTGTATGGAGAGAAGAGATGCTTTAAGTAGACTAGTGAGATTCAAAAGATCCTACTGCTGAATTGCCTTATGTAATCTGTAACTTTTAAATAATGACTGTATTAAAAAACTGACTTTAATTTTGTTTGAATATTCTTTGGCTAACAATCAATTTTGTCCTGAGAAAAAGTAAGTAAATAACCCTGTTTTTTTTTTTAATCCAATCACTTGGTACATTTCTGGAAACTACCCAATCAAGAATAAAAATATTTACTGGATTTTGGAGCTGTCATGAATAAGAATTTCTGACTATGAAAGTATCAATCCTACGTGGGTAAACCTCAGCTCATCATAAAGTTCACAAGCAAAGGTCAGTCATTAAATATTAACAGCAATAGTAACAGTAGTAGTAATAGTAATAATAGCATCATCATCATCATCATCATCATCATCTTACTTTTATTCAATTTTGCATGTCAGGATGCAATTTAATTAAGTTCAGATGTCCACTGCAGTTAAACATATGACCTAAAGGCCAGAAATGCTTCCTTGGAATTTGATTTTCACTTAGGTCACAGGATGGACCTGAACCCCAATCCCAAATTTTGAATTTGGTATTTGACCTTACAACTCACTTTAGAGTTGACATCAGCATCCTCTGCCTACATAAGAGTAAGCCTAGCTACATGATGTGCTGACTCTGGCAGCCCTTTATACCTTGCTGTTCCTACAGAGTTATTGAAAATGGAATTGGGTTGTCTCTACTTTAATCAAGGGTGAAAGCAAGACAAGTTGCAGGGGAGAGGGAATGGGCAGTGTAATTTGTTGACTACTGCAAATCCCGCTCTATAATTACATTTTGTTCTATGGTAGTTATTTGAATGCACTTAGTACTCAAAGCACATAATTTCTAAAAAAAAAAAAAAAAGAAAATAATTTACAATTGAAGCTAATGGGGTGTTAATAAAATAGAAATCTGATGGCTGTTGAGGCTCATGGAGAGTGAAACAGACAATTACTGCTCTGAATGTTCCACTAAAAAATAAAAAGTTGTTGTTTTTGGAAGTATTTGCTTAAACCATATTATTTGGTTTGCTAGAAATTGGCAGAGATGTGTTTTGGAAATGTTTTTTTCAGGGGAGAACTGGGAAGGTATGAGTCCACCATTAGGGAGTGGGAAAAAGAGATCCCCATCAAACAATGCAGTTTAATGATTTCAGATGATGATCTGCTTAGAGAATATATCCTTTCTAGCTGTCTGTGCTGTGTTTGCAGGTAGGTGTCTTTGAAAATTAGTTTATAAAAATTAAGATTAGGATTAAAGTGAAAGAGAAAAAAATTAAGGTTACTGAGAAAGCATTTGGTCTCAATCTTTTTCTCATCAAATGGCCAGAAAAATATCAACAAGGAGTGAGATTGTTAGGGGTGCGAGAAAGTGAATGATGTTTGGACATGAGAATGATTTTTTTCTCCCAGTCATCAAAGAGCTCTCTTATGATCTTAAGTAATTTTTCAGTCACTCACCCTATTTGTTCCACATTGGCAACTTGAATTTTCAAAGTGTTAAAGCCACCACAAACTGAAAAATCTGATGCATCTTTTCATACACAATTGGTAGCTCTAGTTTGCTTAAAATATTCTCTAAAAATAAATTTATTAACTCACTATTTGAGAAGGAAAAGACATGCTAAAGGTATTTCTGATGTTTCTGTGTATATTAACAACTGGAAGGTTGTATCATAAGAATGTGCAAAAATGCTACACTGTCAAATGTTTTATGGAGTATGAAATTGTAAGTGTCAACACAATAATAGTAAGATGGGGGTTGTAGTACAGTTAAGAGGGATCAAAATCAATAAATTCAAAAAACTGTCTGGATGCATCATAAAAGCAGAGCGTTCATAATGGTTGCCTCTCCGTGACAAAATGAAGATAAACCAGAGAACAGAAAATGAACAATTATGGTATTTTAGGGTCTGGTATCCACCTCCAAGTTATGTGCTTTAGTATTGGGCAGATGTCTATAGTAAAGCAAAGACTGAAAGCTCATTGGGAAATGAGATTCCCTCTTTTGGCCTAAATTGAAAGGATAAGTGAAATGTGAGACAGCCTATTCATTCACCAATTTCACTCTCAAGTCAGCCATAAAATTCAGTCTCACTGTAATGATGAATTTGCCAGTCTACAGAAACAGTGGAGCCAAAACACTTGTTTTCCTCCTAATTAAACACTGGTTTTGTCTGTGGCACCCAGTTCATTGTCATGGCACTGAGTATTAATATTTCACATTGCTGAGGAACTATTCAAAACCTTTTCTGATTAGTCTTTACTATGCATGATGAGGGTCTTTAAGAAAAGTGATTTAGAATCCCATAAAGGTAAATTTACAGAATTTTGAGTCTAGTTGTCTGCAACTGGGAAGTAACTGTTAAAGGGTGCCCACAAGCATATGACACCACATCTAAAATTTTTAAATCTATTACTTCTGATTATGCAATATATATTATACATATATTTGTTATACATGTAATACAAAATATTTTGAGAGAAAGAATGTGATATCCTAAGCCTCTGTTTTTATATGCCCAGTTTCAGAATCTGAAAATAAAGGTCTTGATATGTAATGACTTATTTTGAATTGCTGCTTGGAAGGACTCCTGCCAGCTACACTTTTTAACACAAATTTAATTCAAATGCAAGAGCAATGCAAATATTTGCTGACTCAAAGTTGGATATAAGCACAAATATTTTGCTGAATGTGCGCCACAATTCTGAGTTCTTCTCTAGGGAAATAGCATGCATTCAAAAACAGAACACAACAAGGTGCAGGGATCCAAACTAATTTTTATTTTACCATGAACGTAATTTAAACATATGTCACCCCACAAGTGTGGTACTGTAGAAAAATTACTTCATTGGTATAATTTTGGAATAAGAAGAGCTAAAGATATCCTTAGTGTGCAGGGGTTCATTTCTTAATATGGGACAGTTATAATTGGACTACCATAGGCAATTGTTTCATTCTATTTGCTCCATGCCACTACTGCCCTTAGAAAAATTAAAGGTCTCTTTGTGCATGAATTTGAAATTCAAACATGGTATAAATTTCTTTCCCCTATGGTGCATAAAAATGAAGGGATGATATTTGTCCATTGCCTTCAACAAAATTAATTTTTGGATGTATTTAAAACTTAAAAACCAATAACTGTATTTGCATATATGCTACATTCTTGCCTTTGGATTCCTAAAACCTGTGCAGAAAAAATCTTATATAGAACTGCTGAAAAAAAATTATGCTCATAGTTGTTCCACTTATCGTGCCAAAATACACAGGAATATTTTTGTTCACTAAAGAACTCACAGCAGAAATTAAAATATTCTGTACAGAACTACACAAATGAAAATCCTCAGTTCAGAGTCTACCACTGGTGATTTCTGCCTTTGCATATGGGAAGGAGCTGTTAAGGTTTGTTTAATTATTACTTACACCATAATACAGTCCACAGAGAAAAATTAATTGCAAAATGTATCCATCTTAGAGGAAAAGTAATATCAGCTAGGATAAAAGCTGAAGCTTTTCCAATTAAAGCTGCTGTCAGTAAAATACAGAATGTGATTGTAAATGCAAAGAAGCAGTTTAGCTTTAGCTCTCCTGCAAATACACCATGGACTGGGGATGTGAACACCATCTGTCCAAAATACTGGCCAAACCCATCTTTTTAATAATTATATAGATTCAAACACAATCACCCTGACATGCAGTGTAATCTTGCTCCAAGGTTATTTAAGACAAGCAAAATCTCTGTATATCCATGAAAGACTAAGTGATGAGTCACTTTCTGAGTATTTATTTAACCCACTTCCATTACATTCATTTGTTGCATCTCTGAATATGGATTCAATAGAGCTTGAGATCAGAAGAGGAGCAGTTATATCTGCAATCCTGTTAAATGGAAATCCCATTTTAGTCTGAAGAGAGAACAGCTCAATCTTCCACTGGTTTTGATTGTCCTTGCTGCCATATTGCCTCTTTGAAGTTATAAATATGGCATGACTAAGTAATTAGAAGTTTTATTACTTTTTAATCAGTTGTCTCCTTAAGAAAGCAGCTTAATAGACTAAATGAAATTTGTTGGCTATTTCAATTCAAAAATTATTCAAAACAATGATGTAAAGCAGCACTTTCCAAAAGAAGTACCAAGATGATCACTCCTCTTACTTTTTAAAATAATCTGATGTTGACCAAGTGTTCTAAAGATCTTCTGGAGACAACAGAAGATCTGTTGGCTTGTTTTTCTAAATTTAGACTTTTCCTAAATATGGATGGTAGATAGTGCCAAGTGTTGTGGTGCATAGTTCATTTGGTTTGTTCTGTTTCCCCCTAAAGTTATAATGGTTCAGTCCTGGGGTTCCCCTGGCAACCCCTCCTTTTGAGCGGTAGTTTTTGTCTCCTCCCCTGTTCCCCTGGTTACCCTCTGTCAATCCCTCCCTGAGTTCCTGTCCATCACCCACTGTCCCCTTCCCTCTTTCCAGAAAGTTCTCCCCTCCTCGTAGAATAATGAAGATATAGCACGTTTCTGTGAGTAAACGAGTTTCCCACATCTTTCTATTTTCCATAAATAAACATTTGTGATTATTTATATTCCTCATTGGACACTATTTTGAGAAGGAGCCATTCAGTCTCCTATAATTTACTGTGAATGCATCTTGGACAGTTAATATAAAACAAAAAAATAAAATGTGTTAAGTTGAAACTAAAGTCCAAGCTGAGAGGTTACTGGAGCACATAGGACTAAAAATCAGAATGGAAGCCACTTGACATCCATATAAAGTTAAGAAAATACTTGCGTTGGGCAAGGGTGGATGAAACAGCTTCTTGACATTATTTTCTGCACAACTATGCAAAAATATCTCTGATGCAGAGAAAAAGATTTCCTTAGGTTGTTTCAGGGAGAAGGACATAGGGTAAAGAAAAAACAAGGTACTTTAAAAATAAACTTTTCCAGTGTCTATCCATCCAATGTAAAACACGCTGTCCTGGATTGGTGACAAGCTGTTCCTCTCTCTCAGGGGGATAGCATGGACCTGCTGTGGTGCAGGGTTCATTTGGTTTGTTCTGTTTCCCCCTAAAGCTATAATGGTTCGGTCCTAGGGGTCCCCCCTCCCCTGGCAACCCCTCCTTTTGAGAGTGTCAGTTCATTGTCTCCTCCCCTGTTCCCCTGGTTACCCTCTGTCAATCCCTCCCTGAGTTCCTGTCCATCACCCACTGTCCCCTTCCCTCTTTCCAGAAAGTTCTCCCCTCCTCGGTGGGTGATTGGATCGGGAACAAGAGTCCCTCCCTGTCACATTCCCTATTGGCTAGCCGCATGTTTCTCACGAGTTTGTTCCCTCCCAAGTTCTCCCTCACTGGTTGATGTGTTGTATGTTCCAATTATAAAGGGGGCGCCCTTTATAATTGGCTGTACCCCCCACCTCGTGGTCTTGACTGGGTTGGATCACGAGTTTGTTCCCTCCCAAGTTCTCCCTCACTGGTTGATGTGTTGTATGTTCCGCCCCCTTTATAATTGGCTGTACCCCCACGTCGTGGTCTCGACTCGGTTGGGCTTCCCTGGCGACATTAAACTCTGGACTTTGCCCCCGAGACAAGTCTCTCTTTTATTACTTCGTCTTCCTGCTGATCACTGCTGCCTCCTGCTGAGGCGCTCCCCGGACACCCCGGTGCATCTGGGCAGTGCCCCGCCGGCTGTCAGCTGCTGTGCCTTCAGCTCGGCCGGTGCAGCCTCCTCCCCAGCCTGGGGTAGTAGAGAAAAAAACCTCAGACAGCAGCTCGGCAGTTAAGTGTGGTTGACACACCTGGAGGATGGGATAGGATGGGATGCCGTTCAGATGGACTCAAAAAAGTGAGAACCTCATGCAGTTCAGTAAGGCCAATTGGAGGGGCCTGCACATGGGTCAGGGCAATCCCCAGTATCAATACCAGCTGGGGAAAAAGGGGATTGCAAGTAGCGTTGAGAAGACTTGAGGGTGCTGGTGAGTGAAACAATTCACATAAGTCAGTAACTTGTGCTCACAGCCCAGAAAGTTAACCATGTCCATCACAAGAAACACAACCAGCAGGTCAAGGGAAGTGATGCTTTCTGTTTCCTTTGCACTGGTGATACTCTATCTGGAATGTTGCATCCATCTCTGGGGCCCCAACCCCAGAAGGACATGGACATACTGGAGAGGGTCCAGAGAAGGCCACTAAAATCCTCAGAGGGCTGTTTCTTCTGCTATGAAGGTAGGCTGAGAGAGTTGGTTTGTTCACCCTTGAGAAGGCTCTGGCGGGACCTTCCAGCACGTTCCAGTACGTAACAGTGGCCCCTAGAAAAGATAGGAACAAACCTTTTAGCAGGATCTGCAGTGATATCACGTGGGGTAATGGTTTTAAACAGAGAGAATAGAGATTTAGACTAGACACAAGACATATTTTAACAAGAATGGTGGTGCAACACTGGAAAGAACAAGCTACCCAGAGAGAAGACACATCCCTGGAAACATTCATGATCAGGATGGACAGGACCCTGAGCAACCTGATCTAATTGAATATTTCCATGCTCACTGCAGAGAGGTTGGACTGGATGACCTCCTTTCCAACCCAAATAATTCTATCATTCTGTGATTACACTGTCATGGAATACGACTTCTGGTCATGCAGGAGTCTGCTGTAATTAGTGGACATTATTAGTTGTGAGAATTTATAGAAGGACCATCTTGAAGTGTTTATCCTGTGTAAGTTTTACTGACCAAGTATTTAATCCAATATTTTGAAGTGCAGAGCTAGGAGTGAATAAAATATACAACACAATTTCTCAAGTTATATTTGAAAGTTTAATGGAAAAGATGGAACATTCCCAGTTTGGATACACTTTTCCATGCTTCTTTCCACTAGTCAGCAAATATTTTCAAGGACAGATCAGGAAGAGCAGATACTAATTTGTCAGCAGCATTAATACATCAATTCATCTGCTAAGCAGAGCTCTAAGTTTTGCAAAATATATGACTTTGAGTTTAGTTTTATTGCCTTGGGACTTTAGCGTTATTATCTATATAGTCTAAAGTTCCTCTGTACCAGGTGAGAATCTAGACTATCTCTTAATAATCCTAATTTGTGCAAATAAAGCAGAGTTTACAAAATGCATCCTTTCAACAACAGCCAAAACAAGTAACAGTTGTTGTGGAGAAGATGCAATTAAAAAAGGAAAATCCTTTTTTTGGGAGCAATATCTCTCAATACCCCATGACAGATTTTCTTCCATAAGGTTTTCCAGTAACTTTTTCCATTCATATAAGCATAAAACTCATAGATGTGAATTGCACAGCTTATATACATGCTGTATAAATGTTATTTTATGAGCTTGACAGCTACTCTTTGTAACAGGTGCTGAAATCTCCATACAATAACCTCCTCTATAAATGGAACCTATAGGTTTTTTCAGAAGTCTGTACTTAAGTAGAAGAACGTGAGACCTCTTCTTGAAACTACTTTAGTATGCAAAAACTGTATTCAGGTTCCACATTCCAGTTAAAATACATATGCACAATACTCCAATCTTCTTTATACACCCAAATCAAATTCCTTTTAATGAAAGGAAGGCATTTCATTATTTTGGATTTATGTACAATTGTAAATGGTCAACTAGGAGAAAAATTACTGGTATCACTACAGGGGGGAAGAGCAACTTTGTATTAAGGAATTCCTTATGCAATGGCTTATTCTTAAATAGAAAAGCAAGGAAAAAAGAGTGAAAATGTGAAGTTGTTGCTAACCTGCCTTCTGACTTCGTATATCCTTTAATGAGAAAGCTATAAAGCTGTTGCTGTAAGAAAATTTCTTTTGCTAATGCTGTAAATCCAGGAAATGTACTTGCCAAAATAGTATTCCTTTATATGAAGTCAAGGAAATGCAAATAATTAGGCCATTATCCAGGTGCAAAAAGCAACATGGTGATACAGTAGATTAAAAAATAGAAAAGTTTTCTGAAAGACATCATTTACTACTTGGTGAACACCTGTTCTCTTGATTACATTATTAAAGTGATCATGATATGATGGTTAAATTATTTTTTGTTCACCAGCAGTCAAAGGCACAATATATTTACATTTCTCTTTCTTGTTAACATGACATTTACATTGTATTGCATATCTTCTGGCCCAGTACCACTGTATATTTTTTTTTTTAATTTGAAAATAAATTAACAAAATTGGCCAGGGTATAACCTTCCTCTTACGTATCATTTGTATAGCTTCATAATTAATAGATGTGTCTAGACACAAATTAGGCATTATAACTAATGAGACTTTTCTTAAGAAAAACGTCATTCATCTCACACCAATGTATGAGGTACTTGGAGATATTTATTCCCTTTAAAAGACCAGTGTGTAAAAATATTTCATCAGCATCATCATTTTTTTATCCTTTAGAGATTATGTTTATGTACTTGTTTTCATGTGTAATGGTTCCATTTTTCTTTTTTTGGTTACTCTCTCTTTTATTGCAAATAAAAATATGTTTGGATAAATTGCACATAAAGTTTATAGCTGCTTAAATCTACTGGAGGTTTTTAAAAAACATATCATGCATCAAATTTCGTTCAAATTGGGTAAAGATTCTACCTCCTATTAAATTCTATGCCTTATTTCTTCTACATCAGAATCTTGCAAGAAGATAAGTAACAAAAGTAGCTGGAGGGGCTTGGTTGGTGTTCATTGGCATAGATCCAGCAAGCATGAAGCTAAGTTTGTTTACAGGTTGTAAAGGCTGAAAATATTACTGAATTCTTTATTTTTGGCTCCTTCTTTCATTTACAGTCCTTAATATGAAAATGCCCCTTGGAAGGGTCCATGCTTGCACAAGGTCAACACATAGACTAGTAAATGAAACAAGCTCCAGACAGTCCATGGACCTGATGTGGTGTGGTATTACTTGCATATAGTTTTCTGAAACCAAGGAGGCCTCTTTCCGCTCTTACGGGAAAAGTTATTGCCCCTGCATTATGCTTGAATGTGGTGAAAGACCACTAGCCATCATCAGCTAAAACCATGCCAGGGAGTACAGGAAAATTTAGGACAGTATGGGACAATCACATGCCAGAGCTCACACCCAACCAGTGTTTTATTAATTAATAGAATACTCAGAGGTTTTGGGATAGGAACCTGAGTGACAAGCTCGGGTCATAAGAACAAGCAAATCCTGACCCAAAGAGAGCACAAAGATGAATGTGAATGTAGTTGGCTCCCCAGTGCAGGAGATGCAGATTATCCTGTGTTTGAGGAAGTGAGAAAAGGCATGACTGTATAAGCTTGTGTGTACCACAAGTACAGAAACATTTAAACACATTCCTGAAAAGTAGCTCATGTCCCTGGGATGTGACTGAGCTGGGTCACTAAAATCACCAATCGCTTTCAAAATGTCAGACAATAAATAGAGCTTACTAATATTAAATATTGGCACAAAACCATTTGGTGACTCATCACCTTCTAAATATCTCACTCTGCAACTGCTGACTAGTAAAACATCAGCAATGTCAAACAAAGACAGTAATTTCCTTCAAGAGGTTTTTCCATTTTGCCTGGTTCTTTGCTCAGTGAAGTCAATGGCAAAATTATCTAGGATTTAAAGGGCACAGGATTAGGTCATTGGTGTCTCCTAATCCATTTGTCCTAAACCTCCTGAAGAGAGACAAGTGCTGTAAGTGTAGAAGAGAAGACATTTGTTTTAATTTTGCTTATTTGAGGTAACAAAATCTGGCACCAGATGCATTTGTGTGTCTGGGTGTAATTATTCTCCTTTCAAAGAACTGCTATTTCTCTCTCGCCTCAGGACCATTAAGGTGTTAAGTACAAAGACACTTCTTGATGGAAGTAGGCTCCAGACAGTCTGACATGTGAAGAATCAGCCTGGTGAGAGTTCCCACATCAGACTGTTGATTAAACAAAGGTAACTCAGTACCATATCACCAACAGTAAGTGCAAGGGGGATGGGGAATGAAGAGAAAAAGAATTGTAAAAATTAAAAGAGACACAAAATCCTAACCTTTATATCCTTCAAAAAATTATTTCCTATTTAATATTTTCTCCCTTAATGTCTCTCAAATTTTAAGTTTAGTATTTCTGTTGAGTATAATCACAGCTTTGTTGGCTGCAACTATTTATAAGGTAAAGGTACACAAAACCAGAAGCTGGCAGTAAAGGTTTCCTTAATAGCTGCTCTGTAAATGTGATTATGGGATTCAAGGGCTACCTCCCACTCCCTCCACCTACCAACCCATTAGTCAACAAGGACAATCACTCATCACAGAAACAGGCTCAAGAAATATGCTTCATTCTTACAAGAAACTGACCTGGATATTAAAACGCAAATCTGTCATCATAAACCACTGCACATCCATGTGGATAATGATAACAAATGTGAAGTTAGCTTAAGATTTTGAATAATGATATTGAAAATAATTAAAAAGAAAAAAAAATTGGATTTTTCCGCCATGTTTATCTGTTACCAATTGATTTAATGAACACAATTTTTTTCTGTATTGTACCAACAATATTTGCAGACTAACCTGTGACAGATGGGAGAAAAGAAAAGAAACAGTCATGTTCTGGAGCTGCATTTGACCAGATGGTTGCAATTGGAGAGGTCTTGTCTGGTCATACAGGACATTTGCACTGTCACCTCCAGTGGTATCTTACATTGGGTATTTTTCTGGTTTGCACATGGAAGTATTCACACCTGGACCAGCTGCAGACCAGCTATCAGCTCTGGAAGGTCTCAGTCAGTCTGTGCAGAAGGGCTAAAAAAGTAGTGATTGAGATATATTGAACTGAATGGAAAATTTGAAATTTCCTCATGGACTTCAGAAATAAAATTAACTTTTTTCACAATTTGAAAAGACAGCCTCTTTGCTTCTTTGTATCAGGGATGATACTGGGTTTGAATACTATGTTAAGACTAATAAATCTTTGTCTCAAAAAAACATTGGGAGGGGATTCAGTCATCTTTTGTCCTGGAGTTTGTTTGCATTTTTTTGTGTGAATGGTCACAAAAGGTGAGTTTTGGCTTAAGTATTTGGGTGTGTTTGTGCAACATTGGTGGTACACAGCCATATCTCTTATTTTACAGGTAAGAATCAATGGAGGTCACAAAACTATTGCCAAGATCATGTTAGAGCTCCTGTTGAAGAGGTTATAACCCAGATAAAATTTTTTTAACATGATAGAACCCAGCTAGACAGACCTCACACCCAGAGCTACTTTCTGATAAGAGTTGGAAGCGGCTGGCTGTCTGGAATAATTCTAGCAGGTGTGGAATACTTCAAGAATCTGTATGCATGGAGTGGATTTCAGGATCTCTCTCTTTCTAAATAAAACAAGCTCTTTTGATTCTTTTTTCTGCTGCTGGAGGATGTATTACAGGAAACAATGCAATCAATTCTGAAGTAGCAGAGATAAGTAACCGTTTTCTGGTTGTTTTTCACATCGACATAGCATATCTGCAATTTCTCATTAATCATGGAACATAGAAGACCCATCAGAAATGGTTAAAGGCATGATGCAAACAAAAATTCTGCATTCTCACAACAAAAGAAAATATATAATTATATATAACATAATATTATATATATATAATAATATAATAATGGAGTGGTTTGAGTTGTAAGAGACTTTAAAGATCATCTGTTTCTGATGCCATCCTGCCATGGGAAGGGACATCTTCCACTAGACCTTTTTGCTTGAAGCTCCATCCAAACTGGCTTCAAACACTGCCAGGGATGGGGCATCCCCACCTTTGGGAAATCTGTGCCAGTGTCTCACCACCTTCACAGTGAAGGACTTCCTCCTAACATCTAATATAATATCATTCACTCTAGCAATTCAGGGACACTCTTAGAAGCAAGCAAATAAGAAAGTAGCACAGACATAAGAAAGAATATGCATGACGCCCTCGCAGTTATAATGGAAGCAAGAACAACCTACAGTGTCACCAGCTTTACAACCGACCCCAGCCAGCTTACAAAAAATATTAAGGTCTTCCTTGAAGTTGTAAAGTTTGTATGCCAAACGAAATGAAACAGGGATTTCTGGAAAAAAATATGCACCTGAAAAAACATGAGATGGCAGGGAGAGAGGAAGTGAAGGATAAGGCAGGGAGCAAGCTCCTGCAGGCAAAAGTTATTTCAGAAATTTGGGGCTTAACTGTGATTGACAGCATTAAATATTATAATTCACAAACAGCATCTCTCAGTTCTTTTTAACAGCAAGTTTTGAATAAGAAAAACAATAAATACTTTACTTACAAAATAGGAAAGTAAATTTGCAAATAATTTCCTATCTCCCAGATAGAAATAAGTCTCTGTAGGTTTTTATCAACTAAAAGTTATCTTTTCCCCTTAGAGCACTACATCATTAAATCATCAGAATATCATAACAAGGACAATATGAATGGCTGAAATGATGGAAGGCAGGCTTGGATGCCACAAACAAGAAGTGTATTCTCAGTGTGCCATTGATTGAGCCAGTGGAGCAGACTGGCAGCATACTTGTCATGCTGAAAGCTGATTGATAACAGGGGTAGATTATTTATAGCAAGCTTTACTATATGATTTTTTATAGAATTTCTTGCAGAAGAGTACAAACCCAGCTTCTTATATTTGCTTATCTTGAACCAAGGCTCCATATCTGAAATGCTATGGATAAACACCCATTCTGAGGTAGCATCCTCTAGCAGACCTACTGCTCCCCCTGCAGCTGATGCCATATTTGATTTGTGTAAAGAATTATTTGTGCCCAGTTTTGAAGGAAGAAGGGGCAGGCAACTCAGGAAGACTACAAGGATGTTTGTTGTGTGGTCCTGCAAGTAAAAATCAGAAGGGCCAAAGGCTACCTAGAATTTTATCTGTCTACTGTCACAAAAGGCTATTTAAAAACATTTCTAGAAATACATTAACAAAGGAGAGTAAAGGAGAATCTCCATCCTTCACTGCATGCAGATGGAAACATAATGAGAAAGGATGGGAAAAAGGCTGAGATACTAAATGCCTTATTTCCTTTAGTCTTTAATAGTTGGTATCCAGGTACCCAGTCCATTAAGCTGAAAGACAGGGACAGGGGAAAGAGCAAAGCCCACATAATCCAAGGGGAAGTGGCCAGTGATCTGCTATGCCACTTCAACCTGCACAAGTCTCTGGGACTGGATGGGATCCACTCAATGGGTGAGGGGTGAGGGAGCCAACAGAAGTGCTCCCTGAGGCACTTTGCATCATTTACCAGCAGCCCTAGATAACCATGGAGGTCCCAGGTGACTGCAAGCTGGCAAGTCTATCTACAAGAAGAGTTGGAAGGAGGATGTGGAGAACTGTAGTCCCGTCAACCTGACCTCAATACTAGAGAAGGCCATGGAGCAGATTATCTTGAGTGCCACCATACAAAATGTGCAGAACAACCAGGGGGTCAGACGCAGCCAGCAGGGGTCCAGGAAAGGCAGGTCCTGCTATGTGTAATTATGTATTAATTACAGTGTGATCATTCTTCTCCCAAAAATGATTATTCCGGAGAGTGTGATAGATTCACCTGAAGATACATAGATAATAGGAAACCTTGGAGACATAAGTGTTTCTTAGCAGCATATTTAGAAATCAGAGACAAAATTATGAGGAGGGTAAATGATGGGGCTATTTTTATCCAGGAAATGTAGGGTAGAACTGGGAGGTGAATCCCAGACCTTAGACCTTTATCCAGATCCTCAGCCTAAGAAATGCATTTAATCATAATGTTCTTGGAGATCCTTTCCAGCCTGAAACGTTATGTCCATCTCTATTTCTCCTGTCTCTGCTTAAGCTTATGTACTATTGGTTAGTCTATGTGAAAATAGCTAGTTAAGTTTTGAAAGGCATCATGGCAAACTGCTCCCACAGCACACCAATAAGTGGACTTGTTGCAGTTTGATTCTCACAATATTGTGATTTTAGGAGTGTAAATATTGTTCAATAAAGGACAGCCATTTTTAAAACCTAATGAACAAACAAAACCCCAAACAAACAAATAGAAAAGAAAACAAAAACCCTATTGAACCTAAACAAAAAATCTGAAAGTGCCCCAAACCCAAGCACATAAATATCCGAGGTCTGAGAACTAAAATGATATAGGAGTACTTGCCAATTGACACATTACAGCAATCAATGGGCAGCTCTTCAGAGTCATTTGTCAAGTAGTAAAAATCAAATTGAGTGGAAGATGCTTTCAGTTCATAAACCCCATCCACCATGTCCCCCACTGGGGATACTTGACCACAGAGGACCACCAGGAACACCTGGGACCAAGCTCACATGGCCAGAGGTAACAAATTTAGCATGCTGCTTCTCCTGAACGCCAACAACCACCTCTCCAGCAAAGCAGGGAAGGGGAATTAAAAGTAACCAGTTTCTGCAGCTATGCATTGTTCTACATATTAATAACTACTCTGTCACAGAGAGAACAAATACTCAAAAATCCTTCACATGGACCTTGTTATTGCACAGTAATTAATGCTTGTGCTTAAGTCTGTCCTGACTAACCCATGGCAAACAGATGCTTTTGACTTGCTTACTCAGCACTTCTCACCAAAGCCATGCACATGTTTTTAATTAAATATTAAAAATAAATTAATGAATTTTAAAAAAATCACCTGAGGAACACAGCATCAGTCATAAATGGAGATTTCATTCTGAAACAGGGATTGGTCTGATTATTAAAAATAGAAAAGAGAGGAAAAATATCATTTGGGGGGCAAAAGTAAGTATTGTCCCATAAAATCTGTAAGGTATAAATACGGCCTTTGGACAAAAATTAGTTGGTGTGCTTTGTCAGATGTCTTTGATTACATTATTTTTTTATTGAACTGATATAATTAGGCGTAGCTAGTTATACATGCACAGCAGTCAAATCAATAACAGCTCTGTGTTTTACGGAATTTCCTCTTCAGCAGTCACAAATCTGAAGTATTTTTACCAGCATTTTGTCCAATATGGTCCAATATTTTAAATAACAGCATTTGGCAATCTAGAGAAAGCTTGGGTGGTTTTTTTCAATAAATTTAGATTTACTCTCATGGATGAAACACTGCCTGAGGGAGAACAGCAAGAGGCTATCTGCAAAGTGAGGTCTCAGTTTGAATAAGTTTCTATAATAATTAAGCTTTTTCCCTTTAGGGAATTCTCTGCAGCTCCCTGTTCAAAACTGGTACCTTTTGATTCATCAGGAATATGTTCTTTATATTCACATGAAGGGCTCAGAGCACATAAATTTCCAAGACTAAAATTTTACTTTATTTCAACTACTTTAGGTTTAGTATTGAGACTAAGACAATGAGCTAAGTGCTTCCAAAACTCAGTAGCAAGGTTGAGGCACTTCTGAAGGATACTTCACCCCTTGCTAACATAGATATTCAGATGTGCACGTACTTCCATTGGCTAAAGACTAGTGTGTGGACATATATAGGTAGCAGATATAGAGCTGAAGTCAGGTGTAGCAGTTCTAACCTTGAAACTAACTAAAAATCCTATGGGGATGATTAGTGGTATAAAACCATATTTTTTTTAGGATTTCTGGCAATGTCTGCATATGGAAATCTAACAAGTATTTTTTTACTTGGGAACAGAATGTGGTTGGTATGTAAATTATTGACAGTGGACTTTCTCATTGCTATTTTCACAGTGGAGTATTTTCAGAGCAGACTGTTCTTGTACTTTTCCCCAATAAATAGATTACAGACTGAAATTAAAGTTGCAGGTATATTTGTGCATAAAAAAGCCCAAAGATACAGGGATTGGGTCCTGCACATATTTTTATCAGCACATCTTTGCCTTCACAAAAGAGTATTTGCTTCACAAAAGCAAAACTTGCTTTTCTAGTTATTCCTTCAAATACTACCTCTCTTATTTAGAAATAATATTTTGTCAGTACCACTGTAGCTTTATTAAAAGAACTTCACATAAAAGAATTCATATTATGAGGAAATCAGCTCAAAAGATGCTCAGCTCTGAATCATAAATTGACTGCTTCAGCATTCTGCACAAACTAAGGCACTTCCCAGTGGTAAAATTCATTTTTCAAGCAAAAATTAACTGCTACAGTGAATACAAGTGCTTCGATGTCAATATCTTCCATTTGCAGAAATGTTTCTGAAGACCACCACTAGCTCAAAGTTTCTTAGACATGCAGGTAAAGACACTTTTGCTGCCCTAAGAGTGAGGGGCTAGGGTACAACTGACTTCATTGACAGAACTGGATAAGAAATAGCAAAGTTGGATTAGAAAGAGTACAAAAAAAAGGAAAAATCTTGGTAGAATACCTTTCCACGGCCAGAGTGATCAAGAAGATGGTGAATGGAAAGGTGAAGAACATAATAGCTGTGGGCAGATTTAGTCAGATTTCTTTATTTATAGGGTTAGGACATTAGCTTCTAACATCTGATAACAAGTCTTCTCAAAAGCCAGGTAAAATGGATACCCTCTGGAAGTGTTCTATCTGGGCATGGAGAATGCACTCTGAGACTCTGAAATTCCTCTCTTCTGGCTCATCCACAGTTTTAATATCAAATTAGCATGGATTGAGACCATATTAAAATAATGTAGATAGCAGAAATAATGTTCAAAAGGTAAATCCATGAAAATACTCATATTTGAGTGAATCAGTGAATGTTTCAGTCTGGTGGTACTGTGTGCTAAGTAAATTAAAATCCCTTTTAAATAGATGGCCTTTTAAATACACAGCTATAAGACATGGCTAATGTTCAGTAATCTTTTTATAAAACTGATCTGCTGGGTTTTTATTTTAAAAAACCCTCTGCTGTTGATACTTTTAACCATAACTAAAATTATAAGATAATAAACATCTTTATAAATTTAATGGAGTTTATTACCAGCCTTAACACAATTGCAAGGCTTAACCCCAAATCACCTACTGAAATCCCTGCCACAGGTTAGTAAAAATCAGCATAATTGGAGGGAACTAAGTAGAATTTTAGCATAAAGTCTGCACAAGCACTAAAACTGCTGCTAGAAATTCAATATTAATTGTGTTGGTAGAGTTAAAAATCTATAGGTCATGAGTGATGGAAATAACTGAAAGAGTTTATATCATTTTGCTTATTGCATACATATTTTAAAACTTCTCTGAATATAAAGCTGAATGGTACATGACACTAAATATAACAACACCATTTTCTTTTTCATAACCAGTTTGGAGTTAATGTGCTAATTATAATGTATACACATAAATCAGAACTCTTATAAAAGGAAAAATATGCAATAAAATTTACTTAAATCAGATTAAATAACCCCACCTCATGCTGTTTTCCTACATATAGCATTTTGCTGCAAGTGTAATTAGACAAATAAGATGTTTCCACTAGCACTGCATTTTACAGATAATTCATTTTTCAAGCATTAGTGCCAAGCCTCAGCAAGATCTCTTATCTGATATGTGTTATACAGTGCCATTTCTATACAGGTTCTTTTCCTGTCCCTGGAAGTATCTTAATCATGAAGTTCTTGTGAAGTTTTTCTTTCCCCCTAACTTACTAAATTTGTAGATAAATGTTTCAGAGTATTTAGTTAATCATGTATGAACTGCATTTTCATAAGTTTGTATTGGCCACACCTTTATTGATATCTCATAATATTAACAGTGACTTTAAATCCTTTAATTCTCCGTGATTCAAAATAGTTACTCATTATCCAATTTATCATTCTAGAATATCAGAATATCATATGATATCAGAATGTAAAATGATGACCAAAAATACAAAAAATAAAATACCAGTATATTTCATTTTGAAGGAGTACAACTTTCTGGCTTTTTCAATTTAATAGCCTAAAAAAAGAAAATGCTTATTTGTGAAACATGGAACATTTAATTTCATTTGACATGTCTAGGTTTAGACTGCCTTTCCCTGAGCTCAAAATGGGATAGATAGTGTTCTTTCTGCCTTCCTAGTACCTCTATTCCAGCATTTTTCAACTTTGAAATTCTTTCATGTTGATATTCTTGTCAGTTGCTCAAGCTGTGCAATTTATGATGAAAAAATCCATTTTTCTGAAGAGCTGCAGAAACCTGGAAGTTTTTAATTCATCAGAAATTTGAAATATATTCCAATTTAGATTGACACTGAACCAAAACCAAGTATATATAATCTTTTGGCAAACTGTAAGAGAGAAAAAAGAGAAGAAAAGAACTGCAGCATAATGTTCAGCTGATGCTAAAAACTGAGGGGAGTGGCTGATACACCTGAAGGCTCTGCTGCCATTCAACAAGACCTTGATAGGCTGAAGGGTTGGGTGTAGAGAAACTTTATAAAGTACAACAAAGGCAGATGTTGGGTACTGCACCCAAGGAGATAAGCCTAAATATCAGTACAGGTCAGGTCAGGGCCTGACCTGGGAAAGAAAGCAGCTCTGCAAAGAGGGAATGGGGAGTTTTTGTGGATGGCAAGTTGACTGTGAGCCATCAGTGTGCCCTTGCTGCCAGGAGGGCCTATAATATCCTAGGCCTCTCTTATGAGGGGGGATGTTTAGTCTAGAGAAGAGAAAGCTGAGATGTGATCTCATCAGTACAGATAATTATCTCTAAGGTGGGTGTCAGGAGGTTTATAATGATGCCCAGCAACAGCACAAGGAGCAATGGCCACAAACTAAAGTACAAGACCCATACCAACGGCCTGAAGAACTTCTTTATACTGAGCGTGGCAGAGCATTGGAACAGGCTGCCCAGGGGGGTCATGGAGTCTTCCTCTCTGGAGACATTTAAAACCCACTTGAACATGTTCCTGTGTCACCTGCTCTCCTGAAGGAGAGTTAGACTTGATGATTTTTAGAGGTCACCATCAACCTTGACAATCCTGTGATTCTGTGAAGAAACTTTGGAAATTTTACAACAGCTTTTGGAGTGACAGCATTTGACAAAGGCTGCAGAGAATTAAAGAGGAAGAAAGGTTTAGCTGAAAGACAAAGAGATATTTTCAGTGATTTTTACTAGAAATTCTTCCCTAGAAATTCAGCTCTCTAAATAGCAGGAAGAACAGAGGAATGAGGACAAAAAGTGTACTAGATTATAGAAGAATGGCTATAGATAAAAAATTTGAGCCTAATATAAAAAAGGTAGTAGGTAGGGATGATGTAGATGATTACAGTCTTTAAAGGCAAAGAGCAAACATGCAGTAGAGTATGGTGATGATGACAAAAACATAGGCTGCACTGACAAAATATGGGAACAACCATTGAAGGGGACAAATTGAGAGCGAACATTCATATAAAAGTAGATCACTCTGCAACAGCAATCAGATGAGAAAAGTTTATATGAAAAAAGTGAAAAGCAGACATAGAACTTCTTTCTGCTTTCAAAACTTGGTGACTCTGTAAAGAATGCTGACACAACATTTCAGAGACACATCTCTGAAATACACTTCAAGGTATGAAAGTACAGTCTCAAAACCAAAATGCGTTGCACATGATCAAAGCAAAGCTGTGAGTGAGCTAATAGCATCCTTGCAACTATGAGCAAGAGTATCAGAGTTCAGCCAGTCAAGATACTGGCCCAAAAATATGCATTCACAGTGCCTCTAGACTGGTCTAGACAAGAAGGATGCAAATTGTTCACTTTCCAGATCCATTATCTATCCTGGTAAACTTTATAGAAGTGAATTTATGGGAAATGCCCTAAAAAATTCAAGGTACTCCTTCACATCTTTCATACATGATCCAGGCACATTATCTGCCTTAAATATTAATATCAGCTGTAACTATAACATATAAAATCCAAGAAAATCATCTTAATTATAAGACTTTGGAAATATTTTATGAGATAGTCCCATGAACTAATGCTGAAACATTGGCCTCTTTGTACTTAATGAGGTTAAGTGATTTTTCAGGTGTGAGATAGGAAGTGTTGTCTACAGAAAGAAGGAAAAATCTCTTGCATATTTTAAACTAAAGACATAAAACTATGGAGAAAATAATTAAAAAATGGTCTTTTATTAACTCTAGATTTGACATATGAACTTCTGTTGCTGCACATGTTCCCACAGACTGTGCTGCTGAGGTAAAGAAGGTTCATATATTTTACTTCGCAACTGAGTTTCATTACGCATAAAGATAATTATGATAATCATACAAAGGGGGAAAGTCTCACACACCACCATGACAATGTCCATTTAGACTTCTGTATTATTTAATGATCACTCCTGCAATAAAAGCAAAAATAAGTAAGTGAAAGACCTGTTACTTTATTCATCATAAGTCCATGTTAGTCAAGTTCTAGGGCAGAAATTACAATTTGATGCCTTGTGTGATAACCCCTAGCATCTCAACTAATGAGCTTCTGAAGTGGCAAAATCATTTACTTTGTGTGCTGTTGACCATTCTTGAACTTTTCTTGGCTCTATATATAATTCATGTGTTGGCTTTATAAAGTCTATTTCTTTAATTTTAAATTTTACTAGTTAATTCCTCCTTTCCTCTTAAAGCTTTCTGCATGAGATGATTTTTGTAAAGAACTATGAACACAAAATTGGGGTAGCATAGTAGAGAAATTCACTTTCTAGTGAAAATTAGGGAATGGCCCATACTACATGTTTTGCTAGGCTGAAACTTGTGTGAGCCAAACATGCAAAATCAGTCAATTTCCCTTCATTGCATATAGTAGACAAGCAGGTTGTGATTATTATGCTTGAATAGGAATTTCATATACACTTTCTATATAATACTACTCAAAGCTTTATCTAACCAAGGCAAATAATTTTATTCAACAGGTATCTGGAAAATGTATATAGGAGTCAAACTTTATCTTAGTGAAAAATTTATTATTCTTCCAGAAAAAGGTGTCAGGGGTTTGGGTTTTTTATTTTTTTTTTAACTCTGAGTCTCCATAATAAAATCTCTCAGTAGAGTGATAAAAAGAGCTTGAAGGGTCTAATCTATGGACTTATAAAGAAGTGCAAATAACCTACACAAGAAGTTGTTACTCACAGAGGACAAAAAAAAATAAAAATAGTCTACATTTTAAGTAATGAATAAGGCTCTTCTCTTGTTTTTATTATTGAACTTTTATTTGGCTAGTATACAGAGTTATGAAACATTGTACAAATTGTTTTATCTTTTTATTTAATTTTCTTCTTTTTTTGAAAATTATGTTTTAGGCTAATATACAGTCATCATCCCCTGGAGAAGTATATATGTCCATTACTGCTCCTCTGTAGCATTCAATAACAAGGAGTCATTTATTTTCAAAAGATGACAAGATACATTAAAGAAAGGAATAACTCTTCTCCATGTCAACCGGATTTTGTTCAACATTTCTTTAGTTTTGTCCTCTTCTGTCCAAAGCATTGATGTAGATGTTGTGCTTTTAGTCATCAGCAACATTTACTTTCATGAAACTGTAAGATTAATGTTCATCACTCACAGTGCCATAATTTAGATCCAGATTTTCCAAGAAGCTCACTCAGATACCATAACACCCAGCATTGCCACATTCAGCTCTGGAAATGGAATTCATAATCTCAAGTGGGAGCCTAAGTCCTTTTATACAGGAATCAGATAGCATTCAGTGGTTAGTTTCACAGCCCCTTACGCACTGAACTCACAAAGCCCAACAGGAAGTATGGAAAGGAAAGCTTTTCTTAGCACTCAACAACACTACCAGATTGGTGGCTCAAAGACCCACATCATTCCATTGCCCCACAAAAACTCATGGCATTTCATTTTGCACAGATGACTGACCCAGGTCATTCTCATCAGCTCAGTCTACCCTGGAGCTGACAACATAACTTCAGTTCCCTCTGCAGCCAGAGGTGGTTTGAACCATACACCGTCTCTTCTTACCAGTTTTTTATTCAGTTAGAGCTTACTGGGATAGTGAAATTTCTATCTTTATTGACTTTCTAAAGCTATAGTAGTCACCTGGAGTGAAATTTGAAAAGACTGACAAAAATCAGAAGTATGTTACAAAAAGCAGATCATCCTAACTTCCAGTAAAACATCAAGTACTGAGATGCAGTTCCAACATTCATTACTTTCTTTGACTTACATTCTGAGAAATGGAGCCTAATAAAAGTCTCTATATTCATATATCTTGTATACAAATATTTTGGAGTTTGAATATATATTCTGCTGATTAGAATTCCTTTTAGCTTTTCTTTTTTGTGTTTGCAATATGACTTTGCTGGAATCCTGCAAGCTTATCTTAAATAGCTAACGCCTAGTCAAATAATATTCTGCTCTGAAAACCTTTGATATGCTAATAGAGCAATATAATTTCAGACTTGACTTCAGATTAATATACAGTAATTACTTACAAACAGGTGAGGCTCTTTCAGTTTTAGTGCGCCTGTTTACAGATCAAAGACCTGGCTTAGCCCTCACATCAAAGATATGAGTTAACCTTTTGAGTTTCATCACAGGGAAAAGACCTGAGTTACAATTACAATAATTTTTAATTGTTAATGAATAAAAGCATGATCAACTAGACAGACAGCAACTCTGTCAATTAGAAGCAGCAGCAAGTATAAAACCTGATATACAAGTATGAAGATTCAGGCTGGATTCTTAGTAGGCCTAACCATAAGCTCCACCATGGGTGGTAGATAAATTCTCTAAGTTATATCATAAAAAATACTCCAGTAAATAACCCTGATATAAAGAATACCCACTTCAAAGGAAAAAAACCACTTTCTATTACAATGCTGTCAGACCCCCATCTAGCATGTATTGTTTCAGAGTGTGTACTTCAACCATTTTATGGGTACACATTGTTATGTTAAAGAGCATTTTCATAGGAATAAGTGGGGTTACTCTTGTGAATAATATTGTACAATGTATAAATGCAAGATCAGAGATCAATTCATCTTTAATAAGAGGAATTAAGTAGATAAATGTAGTATTGCATTTTATGGTATGCTCTGTCTCACCCCTCCAAAATGTATGGTATTTCCCAAGCCTGTGGTCCTGCCCTGAGCCATCCTGTACCTGTAATCCCATTGGCACAAGTCTGATTCCACTCCCACTTTCAATCTGCCTCTTAAACCGTGCGAGAGAGACCAGCCGCTCTCTTAGCCTTTCCCCCCTCTTAACCTTCCTACCCTCTTGGCCCTTCCCTCCCCAGGGCTCCCCCTCCTTCCCCCTTTCCCTTTCTCCCTCAGTAACCATGCTGTTCCCAGGGATGGGACCCCCAATAAACCCCCATCTAATCAGCACCCTCAGAAGCCGTGTGGAGTCTCCTTGCCTGCCTGCTGCTGCCAGCCAACTCACAGCCTACAGCCTAGGGGGGCCCTCTGGGGACTGCCCCCCCCCCAAACAAACAAACTACAACAGATAGAAAATGTGAGAACATGTCTTATGCTCTGTATATATTAACCAGTCTTCAGTAGAGGGAAATTGTGTTGAGAAATAATTCTCATTGCTTCTCCATCAATGTTTCACTTAAAATTTGCAGCACTTATATTTATATATTTATATTGCATATTGTTATACAGGAAATCCATATAATTTCTGTTGTTCAGTCAGGTCTCAAAGGCTTTAAAGAAGAAAACCCAATAAATTATCAATAAAATTATTAATTTGCATTAGTCTATAAATACATTTGAAAAAACATTATTCCAGAGAAAAACATATTACTGCAATCATGAACAGCAAATATAGTTACAATGAATTTACTACACTTATAAGTCTTTAGCTTACAAACTGGGGCATTTTATTCTATCTTTTATGTGCTGTTCATTACATCCATGTGTGTGGATATGTGACAGTAATATGTGAGGTTTGCAGATATTTCTGCACAGCATAAGTGCTAAAGAGTACATAAGGCATCTTTTGCCTCCTCCCCCATCAGTCAGCAATATCAGCAACATCAGTCAGCAAAATTGTAAGAATATAATTGCCTGGGGAATTCATTGTTTGGGATCCCCACTTTGAGGCACTTGGCTCAAGCTACCAATATCACAACTGATCTATGTCAATAAACCTATCTAATAGGGATAGGAGCCTAGTGGCAAAATTTCTTTAAGAGCAATGCAATCTCTCATCACATACTGGCTGATGATGCCCACTCTTCCATTTGCTTTTCACGGCTTTACCATTTTGCTCTCTTACTGTCTTCTGTCTTTCCAACAATTTAATCCTGATGCCTTAGACTCTTTCCAGAAGATTATTTTTAACTCTGTTGAGAGTTCAAGACCAGGTTAGATGAGGCCCTGATCCACTGGTCTAGTGGAAGGTGTCCCAGACCATGGAAAAGGATTAGAACTAGATGACTTTTAAGGTCCCTTCTAACCCGAAACATTCTGTGATTCTGTGACAATGAACAGTTGCACTGCTTTGCATATGCAGACCATTCTCTATACACTCATCTGTTTTCTCCTGCCTGACACTCTGAGCCAGTTGTAGTGAAGTTGTTTGATTATTTTTTTTTTTTAATCAACTTAACATACTACGGTCCTGATCAATGACTAAGGCCTTGATACATCACCAAACTGATTGCAATGCATTTTAGTAACAGTTGTAACGTTTGTAACAATTAGAGAGCTCGCCTTTATTTTCAAAGCTAAAGGACAAAATTCTATTTCTATTCTATTTTCTTTTCCAGTTGAACTGAAATGGGGACTCTATCAGGAACATGCTAAAAAAGCTGTCTTCTAACTAATGCACACATACAAAAGGTAATCAATCCACAGTTAGTACCTCTGGATATCATATGAAAGAGTGGTTTCCTTTATCCAAGTCATCCTCTTTTCTTGCTTTAGGAATATTTTACAAATAATATGAGCATTTTTTCACAGTCGTATTGCTTTGCAAAATATATCATTTGTTGGCAAGGAAACAGCCTGCAAATCTTTCTTGTCCACGACAAATATTTCTTATTTACTATTACTTTGCCCTAGAAATACACAGTAAATAACATGTCCAAGTCATCTTGGCAAGGCATCATTTTTGCCTTTGTCATTCATCAAGTAACTAGAAAACCAGTACAACTTTCCATTCAGCTTGTGTCAAAGATATTGGCATTGCTATAGAAGATACCAGCCACAATTTGTTGCTTTGACACTCAGAGTAATAACATTGGTTGCAATGAACTCAGTTTGTATGGCTATATTATCCTCTGTATGCACTCTACTCAGAAGCTTTGTGCAATAATATTTGTCGTATTCCCCATTTCTGGCTGCAGTTAATATCCATGAACAAGAAAAACACTGCAACTTAAACTCAGCAAGTCAGAAAAGACATCAACATTTCTTAGGTTTATATATTTCTTGGTAGAAGAATACCTCTTACTCCTTTAAAACCTCCCAGATGAAATTCCATCTGGTATTCAAAAAAAAAAAAAAAAAAAAAAAAAAAAAAAAAAAAAAAAAAAAAAGAAAACAAAAAAAAACCCCACAAAACTCTCAGTGGGATTTAATGGGATTTTTTTTCAGGTCTTGAGACCTGGATCTGGTGTCCAGAACACCAAGGTTCAAAATGGCACTTTCCGGCAATCTATGGCAATTTTTTTGCATAATCTGCATAAAAGAATTTATAAAGTCCAGATTGAAGTTCATGTCTGCATGCTAGGACAAGCCTTTAAACATCAATTTGAAGTCCTTTTCTAACATCTGGGTGTCTACACTGCACTGGGATTAAAAAAAAAAAAAAAAAAAAAAAAGAAAAATAGAAAAAAAAAGAAAATAAAACAAAACAAAAAAAACCACAAAACTCTCAGTGGGATTTAATGGGATTTTTTTTCAGGTCTTGAGACCTGGATCTGGTGTCCAGAACACCAAGGTTCAAAATGGCACTTTCCGGCAATCTATGGCAATTTTTTTGCATAATCTGCATAAAAGAATTTATAAAGTCCAGATTGAAGTTCATGTCTGCATGCTAGGACAAGCCTTTAAACATCAATTTGAAGTCCTTTTCTAACATCTGGGTGTCTACACTGCACTGCTAAAGCATGTACTGAAGCATTGAAAACTGATGTAGAACTGAAAACACGGTGATAATTTCAGATAACATGATGCAGAAAGCCTTGATTAGGTCAAGATTCTTCACCAAAATATCAATAGGAATTCACCACCAACAAAATCAGGAGCTAGAGCAACAGTTTTTGTGTAATAGACTGAATTCCTGGTCACCCATGTCTGTACTATAACAAGCCCTCTGATGTAGCTCTATATTGTTTCACATGCTTTCCAGGAGAGGACAATGATTAATCCCCTATGTAGTTTTTAATTCTCAGATCAGGCCAGCAATTTGCTATAGGCTGAGCTGAAGCCCTGAGAGACATTCATCACCTCTATGTGTTACGCAGCTCCCATGCAACCCCTGGTAGATGCCTTCCAAAACAATAAAAAAAAAAAAGAAAGAAAAATTAGCAAAACTTGGATTTCATTCACGCCTATTTTAGCCCTCCTCCTTCCAAAGACAAACACAATTACATAGACTGGAAATAACTCTTCAGTCACCAACTTTTTAGGCAAGAAACAACATAATTACTTGTCAGTGGATATAAAATACAGGCAAAACTTCTTTCCATAAAGTTGAGAATTTCACAAAAGAAATGCCAAATGCTCCTTGAGGACCAGCTGTAGGATGATTTCTTGGCAGTAAGGGGATTAGAGACATGACACATAGATTAACTGGAATAAGAAATCATCCACTGTGCTAGAGGAAACAATGAAATTAAGTATGAGCTTTACTAGTTCTGCCATACTCCCTAATCCAGTTTTGTTTAATGCAATACAGGTCTGTTTTTGGTGCTGATTTTCTCTTCCAGTTGAACTGAAATGGGGACTCTATCAGGAACATGCTAAAAAAGCTGTCTTCTAACTAATGCACACATACAAAAGGTAATCAAATTTGACAGATTTAGCAATTTAGTGGACGATCATAAAAATAACCAGATTTTCTTCATAAGCCTCTTAAGATATTAACCACCAAAGTTTCATACCCTAATGAGACTTCAGAAGAAGAATATTTGTGCTTATTTGAGAACAGCACATATAATAAATTTTACTTCCAAAAATTTTACAGTTTATTTATTTATTTCTTGAAATAGTCTACAGGACAGGATAACAATACCCAAAAAATAAATTTAAAAAAAAGTTCAAGTCCCTGCTGCACTGGGATGTGTAAAGTCTAATTTATAGTTTGAGGTTACAGTGTCTTCATTTGTGTTCATCACATGGAGTTTACACAAAATGCAAAACCCATCAATGTAAAGAACCATTCACAGTGGGAAAAAGTATTATCATCCCATCAAGTGTGAAAACTGTCTCCATCACAACACATGATAGCCCCAATGAGCCATCAAGGAGACTGCAGTTTTTTGAAGGATCCAAACCCAAATCAATTGCTCAGTGATTAATACCACTTAACCTGTACACTTGTCTCTCAGCTGAATGTGAACCAGCTTATCTTCCTATGTCTGTTTTTAAGCCAGCTCTACCCAGAGCTGTAGTACATAGGGTAGAAACAACTCTGTTCACTCCTAATCTATCTCCATCACTTTTTGTGCAGGTTTGCAGCCCTGAGAAAAATAAATTTAACTTTCCAGTGAGCTATACAGTGCTATATATGTACTATATAAACACTTTGACCACACCAAATGCAAGGTCATTTTACTTAACACAAGACACTTACTTAAATACAAGATTCATGCATATGCAATATAGATGCAATATAGATATTGCTGTCATATACGGAATTCTGTGAGACTTACCACTTCTTCCATGAAATGCAAAAGATTGGATTATATCCTAAACTTCATGTGAGGGCAATTAAAAGAGAGATGAAAAAGACTGTTCTGCTTCTTTCACGTATGAGTGCAACACATTGCTAACAAAATTAAAAAAAAAAAAATCCAGCAATAGAAGGAACCAGAAGATCTCCTTCTGTGCTTCTAGTTTCTTGAGTGACTTTCAGTAATTTCAGCTCCTCTCAGTTTCTGCTCAATTTTACCTCTGTTTTCATCTGTAAAGGTAACATTAAACTATTTTCTTCATAGAAGACTTTATAGCAGATAGCAACAATTATGCAAAAAGTGGAAGAAACCTGCCAACTACTGTTAGCAGAACCATTTTCACTTTTTGCACCCTTTACCTTCACTGCTTCTGCCATTGTTTTCTGTTTTCCTCATCAGAATGAAACTATGCAGCACAGGGATAAATCTTTCTTCAACAGTTGCGTCTTGTGATTTTGCAGTGTTTCATTTCTTTGTTCACATGCACAGAGTCTTTCTGATGGAAATCAAGTCCAGGCTTTTCCTCCTAGACAAGGTAACTCTGTAGTGAATTTTTATACTGTCTTTGTATTATGTTTTTGCCTGGGAGAGAGTAAATTTTCTCCAGAACAGCTGGCATGAAATTTGGATTTTTGCTGGAAACAGTGTTGATACACACAGGAATGGGTTTGTAATCACTGAGCAGTGCTCACACTGAAAACAAAGCCAAGGCATTTTCTGCTCCTCATCCCACCCAGCCAGTGAGGGGGCTGGGGGTGCACAAAGGTTTGGGAGGAGACACAGCCAGGACAGCTAACCCCAGCTGACCCAAGAGATATTCCAGACCCCATAGCATCATGCTCAGCATAGAAAACTGGGGAGAAAAGAAGGGGGAGAGGGAAGGGGGAGAGGGAAGACATTCAGAGTAATGGTGGTTGTCCTCCCAAGTCACCATTATACGTGATGGAGCCCTGATTTCCAGGAGGATGGCTGAAGAGTTTTCTGCCTGTGGGAAGTGGTGAATGATTCCTTGTTTTTACACAGCTTTTTATATACACATCTTTTCTTTCTGTATTAAACCGTCTTTATCTCAATGCACAAGTTTTCTCACTTTTACTCTTCCAGTTCTCTTCCCTGTCCCACCAGGGGGAAGTGAGGGAGCAGCTGGATGGGGATTACTTGCCAGCTGCAGTTAAACAAAGATACTTGGTTATGCAAGAAATGTGGGCATGAAAAGACCTGCCATTGGGTGGATTGAATTGACTGGAAGAAAGTCAAAATGTCTCATGAGCAGATTAGGCCAAGCAGTGTCAATGACAGAGGAAGAGCAAAAGATTTAGCATCAGAGAAATTGCAAGTTTTACATGGATGAAGAAGTGGAACAGTCAGCACTACTTGTGTTTTAGGCAGCAAACATTTTTCTCCAGCTGAGCAGTGTTCATCACACATTTATGGTTATACTATGCCAGGGCAAACACATATATTTTCCATGCTGCATGCTCTGACTGACTTGCAATACCCTGAAGTATCAGCATATAACCAGTTTCGTAATATCCTAGATTGAAACTAACCACAAGATGGAAAACTAGACAGGCCAGCAATAGAAAAACTCATGGATTGATGCTGGAATAGGTTCTGTCCTCACAAAGGTTACCAGTTTCAGAGGATAAAGCCTCAGATCATCCCTTGGGCAGGATGCAGTTATGCAGAAATGTTATGGCAGTAAGAAAAGCCATATTTATGCCAAAACACACTTATAGCTCAGACAGATGCCCCTGAGCCTACAGAGTTCACTCAAAACCTTAGTGCTAAGCAGAAAGCAGACACAACAGGGAGTATCCTTACCATGTTGTATCAGGTTCCTAGAGTTGTTAGGGAAGGTTACACTCCCTATAAAGTGTTTTATGAAGGACAGTACTGCTGGCTTAAGAGGGATCATGGAGTAACTTCTTGGGCATTTTGCTAGAATCACAATGGGTATTGAAATCAGCATGCATGAAATGGATGCCAAGACAGCTGCAGGCATTTCACTTTTATTCACATTGCAGAGGTACTGAAGCAAAATGTCTGTGGAGATTCACCACCCAGCCACAGAAATCAAGACAACTGTGGGACAGTAAACTCAATCACAGAACAGGGAGATAACAACAGAACCATCTGTAGAGCTGAGGGACTGCTGGTATCTTCTCCCAGTCACTTCGTTTCCCAAAGCTGACTCTAATGCATGGAGGAAAAAGTACGTTTTGAATCCTTAGGTTTGCTCCAGAAGTAGGCAAGACTGCTGAGATGGCTAGCTGTGCTGTCCACTACCACATTCTGATGCCAAAAAAGAGTAAACAGCAAAGGAAAGATAACTTACAGTCACTATGAATACTCACTAGAAGTTTGCATGTGAATCACTTATGAATCACTTATGAAAATGTGGGAAATCAAGAGAGCAGAGTCATAAAGACAAGGTAGTTGTAACAGGGAAAGCAACATTTCCAGATGCAGAAGCACTGTTAATTCAAATGCTCATCTCTTCTTTTAGTTTTATTGCAACATGTCGTGATATTAATAAATTGATATCAAAGCTGGAAGATGGTTGGGTCAATAATAATGTGCTTCTTTTCATTATATAGTGATCTTCCCTGTGATAGATTTTATTCTTTGTTGTAATTATAAAAATAATTTGAAAGGCATCACTCTTGTCTTCCTTTAATCACATCATTTTTGTTTCTTTGTCTTTCTCAGGACCCAAACTTCTTAATGGCAAAAGCAGAAAAGTGATATTATCAAGGCAAAGTTGATAGAGACTTGAGTCCTTTCTTAGCAAAATTTTCTTTTGCAAGGATTAACAACAGTGGAGTTGTTTTCATGTCCTGCTCTTATATTCTGATAAAATTAAAGACTAGATTTTTTGAAAGCTTTTTGGGTTTGTATTGGGTTTTGTTTGTTTGGAGGTTTTTTTTTTGGGCGGGGGGGTTGGTGGGTTTTGTTTTGGTTTGTTTGTTGGATTTGGTGCTGTATTATCAGCTTAAAGAATTTCATTGGTTATGTTATAAATTCATAATAACCGGGATAGCTAACATTTTAAATGGATGTGGCAGATCAAGGATAGGAGAATAGTTATCACAGAGGTGAGAAATGTTCTTCAGTGATGTATAAGGTTAGTGTTTGAGCTAGAAATAGAGCTCAGATTCAGACCTCCTTGGGAAAGACCATGGGATGGCAGAGCCTTTAACCCTCTTCTCCCTATCACTTTTAGAATTGTTGGACTTAACATACCACATCAGCTTTCCAGCTTCCTCTCATTCCAAATCCAAATTGAAATCAAGGTCTCAAACCTCCAAATCAGCCTCCCACTACACATTATTCCTAATGTCTCAGCCCACACCAACAATAAAATTACGAAGAAATAAGATAAATCACACAATTACAAGTCTGTAAAAACAGCTAGGTTTACAGTCTAAATATTGATTGTTCCATTTCTGTAATGCTTTGCCTGCATGGGAGTGTCATGAATATATTATGCATGATACTTGGATCAGAGTGCTGGATTAAGCGGTTTGGACTGCACCTTGGTCCGAGCTTGAGAAAACTCCACAGTGACACTGCTGCACACGTATCCTAAATAACAGCACTGAGATGTGCTTGAAATTAAGAGTGACAGAATAATTTACTAGCAATGTGGGATGCAATTAACTGTAATGAGATGACACTGACCAAAATGAAATTCTAAATTGAATTATTTCCTAGTAACAACAAGACTATTGGGATGCAGAATTTACCCTCTATGTGAAATGCTGCATTTTTTCAGTCATTTATCTCAATGCAATCATCTGAATGAAAGTTGGGTTTGGACCAGAGATTGTAAAAGGAGAGTTTGCTGGTATGCACAGGAAAGACACTGAATTCCTTAATACGTTGTTTAATAAATAACCAGCATGTGTTCAAAAATAAGGTGCCTTCTTATTATCCAGCCATGGAATTCACAAAGTGCAGTGAAGTATTAAGTGATTAATAGGATGTAAATGAGAAAAATGAACAAATGTAAAAACAGCTCGCATAGAGAGAACCCAAGCATTGCAACCAAGCCTTATCTAAAAAAAATGGAACTTCAGCAGCAATGAATGTGAGGTAAATGAGTGAATAAGTTGGTTCCATCTGCAAGAATGATAAAATTCCTAGAAGAGTGATGAGGGGCGTCCAGTGGCTTTTATGGATAGTAGTATGAGACTTCAAAGAGATAATTCTTCTGATCCACAAATCAGTGCAAATGAAGGAAATTCAAACTCCAACATTTACACGCAAATTTGGAAACATTAGAAATTCTCTATTAATTGACAGGATGGGCTGTGGGATGTCTGACCCTACATGACTGGAAAGACTGCTGAGAGGAAGATTTCACCCTACAGAAATGCATCTTAATAGTAAGGACAGCAAAACTGTCTGGGAAAAAGCTCCCAGCAATGACAATCATTCGTTCAGAACAAATACGGTCAAACAAAAGGTCAAAGACAAAGGAATAAGCAAAAGCAGACTGACCAAGAGGACCAATGCCCAGTTTATATATAGAGGGATGAAATAGAAAGGCAGAAAGTATTCACAAAAGGGCAGCCATGGAAGGGAACAAACAAAGCAAGCAGAATATGTTGCAGTTAAAAATGAAAAGCTTCTGGGGAAAGAGAAGGAAGGTTAGTGTATAGATGGAGACCTTGCTTCTGTGGGATGAGATGGATGCTGAGACTGACTCACAGAAGATAATAGAACTGAGAGCAGAATCACAGGTGGACATGCAGAAAAAATTGTTAAGAGAAATCTGGCTCAATGTTAATAACCTGATGAAAAGTTTTCTAAGAAAACAGAAAAAAACATTTTTTGTCCCCTTTTTCCTTTTAAAGGATGATGCAGAAATGAAAGCTTATTCACAGTATCTGAAGGACAACAACTGAAATATTCCTATTCATCTTCTTTTCAAGCAAAGAAGCTGATCTTTCTACTTTGTAATCTTAATGATCATTAAGGGTTGTAGTATTGAATTTAAAATGCTGGACCAAAAGCTTTGTTCTGGAAAACTAGAGAATAAGTGGAAGAGCAAGTTTGAAAAAGCAGGAAAACCTATGAAGAGGTATTTCTGGTTTTCAAAGATGCTTAAAAAAAATTAAAAGTAAGTAAAACATCTGATCCCAGAATATGATGTGCTTTCCTTAAATAGAAAAAGTATTTAGAGGAGCATCCAAAGCATCACTTGCTACATTTCCTATTTGTTAAAATGGAAAAGCAAACTGTTTTACTGTCAAGGAATAAGTGCAAAAAGGGAGAAAGAACAAAGAATGATGAAAGCATTTATTGATTAAACTGGTTCAGCTTAAACTAAAAATGTCAGTACTCTGTGTTAATTAAATACTTAAAAGTGATTTGTTTTTAAAGACAATATTAATTAGAGAACCCTCATGAGAGACGACACTGAGAGTTGTATGTCAAGTGACACAGTTTTTACTGTACAGCAGATTCTCAGATCTCAATGACACAATGAATCCAAGACAAAACATTCTCTAAATAAAACTTAATCCCTGGGTCTTATTAAAATAAGGAATGCAATTTCTCAAATTACATATAAAATATTGGAGGACTGAGAAGACAAGAAATGTAGAGAAAGAAAATGCCACGTAATTTCACCAAGCCCTTCATTCTGCCTTTCCATCTGCTGCAAGCAACCTGCTTCTGTAGGCTCCTGCTCTCTATGTGACCTCTAGTTAGTGCTACTTCTCCTATTTTCCTTTTTGCCTTTTCCTATATTACCAAATCTTATGTGATCTGTAATCAGTTGTAATCTTCAGGTTTTGTATAATTTCCAAAAAAGGACAATGGCATCTGCTGCTTCACAGTTCTTCCCAGACATTTTTTGTTCCCAGTGATGGTAGCTGTGTTTTCTTATATGAGTAGACAAAATCTTAAAAGTGTGAGCTTTATGTATTTGTTTATATATGATCATGGAATCATAGAAA
This sequence comes from Passer montanus, assembly GCF_014805655.1. Taxonomy (NCBI): domain Eukaryota; kingdom Metazoa; phylum Chordata; class Aves; order Passeriformes; family Passeridae; genus Passer; species Passer montanus. The sequence continues at coordinate 16,754,916 of NW_024368818.1, read as the reverse complement.
GGTTTGGGTTGGAACAGACTTTAAAAATCATCAAGTCCCACTCTCCCTGAGATGGGCAGGGATACCTTCCAATCAAGTGGCCTTGAACACTTCCAGGGATATATATAGATATATGACATCTTGAGCTGGGCAGGTGGTGAAGATGAGATTTTGTGTTGTGTCTGTCCTTCGTGAGTAGTTTACAAATCTCTTTGGTATTTTGGTTTGTCTACTACTGGAGGCATACCTTTCGAACAAAACATTTTGGAAATTGCTTTTGAATCATTAAATCTTATTTGTCTTGAAAATTCCATTGCACATCACAAAAAAAAATCATCTTCATCTATGTTTCTTTTCTTTCATAGCATTTTTTCTTCTAACATATTTTAGTATTCTTTCTCTGTATTTTTTTTCTTTTTTCAGGACAGAGGAAAGGGTGTCCTATGGTACTATTGATACCTGCCATCAGCAATCTATCTTGTCATTCTCAAGAATGTCCTTTTGGTGATAAATTGTGTATTTCTTGTCCTTGAGGTAATAAATTTACTTTTATCCTTTGAAACACCTGTACAACTGAATTTTAGTCCATAGGACAAAACACCATCCACCCTTAGTCTGGTGCCCCCAACAAAATTTGATGAAAATGAGATCACCCAGATTCAATTCAGACAGTCTTCTTGTGCCTAGGCATACTTCAATTTATTTATATTTAGAAAGTCATTCTTTCCACATCAATGATTCAACACATGTTAACAATTCAATCACTCTTGATCCTCCTTTTCATCTATGGAAAGGCATTAATTTAAATAATTTTTGAATTGGCTAGGGAAGACAGCTTAATGTGATGAAAATTTTATACTCCCACTTCTCCTGAAACACACAGTTAGGTCTTTAGATCTAGATCCTCCAACATGTTTATTCCTACTTTTGCCTACTGAGGATAGTTTGAAGTTTTAGCTTAACCACCTCTTAGAACCTTCAATGTTTCTTCCAGAGGAATGGAGATGCCTGAGTGGGATACAAGTACCTAAGAGTCCTCTGAGAACTTGGAGTTTAAACTGTTTCTAACTTACCCATCCATAAAATGGGCATAGTATTGCAGCATTATAATATACTAAGCTAGAAAATGTTTTTGAGATGCCCAGGTACAGCATGCAATAAATAAATGTTGATAAAACACACAGAATATTTAAATAGGCTTCAGCTAATTTAAGTGAACCTGGAAACAGCTTTCATCTCCAATGAATGGACTTTGAGTTTGTACCCCTACAAAAGCCCTAAATTTGTTTATTGCCACTAACCTACAATTTGCTAATCGAGTGATGTATGTTATCTAGGACCTCATTTGTACTTTTCGAACTACTTTCTTTATATGAAAAAAAGGCTCTTCCCTGGAACCAAAACAGGTACTATAAATGTTCAAAAGGTATTTTTTACTCTGAGATTTCAGGGAAATTTTCTGTAACAGAAAGATAAATAGTGAAATCACACTAGTGGGAGAAAGAAGGAAAAAAATTTTTTAAAAAAAGAGAAAGAGACAAGACCTGAGCTGGAGATGGATCAGACCTAAAGACTTTTTCTGAGATTTTATGTTTCACTATTTTTTCCACAAATCTCAGAAATTATGCACTCTTTATGTTGAGATCAGATTTCATCAAGACATAATTAAACCTTCAAAAAGAGATCTATATTGGTTTAACTGGAAAACCTTAAAGATGCTGAAGACAGGTGTCACTGAAATGCATTTTAGTAGATGGAATTGGTCACAATTGTTTTCCATCATCTTCTTTTATTTGCATATGTATTTACTGCTTTCTATTTTTCACAGTGTTCCATAGGTCTAATTTCACACTTTCTTCCATCAGCTTTGTGCCCTGCTTGTAATTTGAAGTTCCAGTAAACTGTTTTTTCTACTTCCTTCCTTAGGTACCAATAAAACCTCCATCTGTGTTAAAAAATTAATACTGATGTGCAGATTGAGTACAAAAATATACCTAGACCAGCTTCAAACAACTCCTGATGATTTCATTAAATCTTTTTAATCGCCACTGTCAGTGGGAACTCTGTGTTCTCAGAGAAAATGACTTGCTCTATTTGTTCAGAATCAGTATTTGATTTTTAAAGCAAAATAGCCCCAAGCTAAAATAATAGACAATTATTTTGCCCACAGTCAAATTGAGATTTGTCAACTAAGATCCTTTATGGGACATGGAGTGGATGTAGTGTGTTTTACTTGGATACAAAAAATTACACTTTGTAGTTTAGTTTTACTGATTGTCCTATTAAAAAATGCAGGTATATTAATTGGTTTAGTTATTGTTTTAACAGTTTTATTTCAGAATAGGGAAAAGATTATACTGGTCCAAAGACTTTTATGACTCTTCTTTCTTTAGCTTCTTAGGAATACTTTCTGAAATGTGATTACAGCAATCAAACATTACAGTAGTGGGCCAGCATAAAATGTAATATGGAAAATTCTCATTATTTATTTAGGGTACTTCCCACAATATGTGAATTTGATCAGGACATAAATTCAGATTGCTTCCTCTCCATTTCAAATTTAGAAATATACGTAATAGATTCTAGTAAAGAATGAATTATGTCAGCCTGTAGAACAAATAGCAAATTCATTAAACTCCCTCAAAAGGTTTCAGGGTAACAAAAATCCATTGTTTTCCTCACTAGCTCTGGGGAAAATCTCTCTCAGCTAGGACTGTATACATATGTTATCATGAGATGAAGTAGGGTGTGGATTTGCTATGCACACTAGTTGCTCTGTGAGTAGCAATTTCCTGCAATTTTATCCTGCAATAAGCTGTCATCACTTGCCCTGCAGAGAAAGTAAGAGCCTGTTCAGAATCATTGTCCTGGAGTAAATCTCCTGGCTTTCTCCATGGCATCTTGTTTGTACTGCCATACAATTCAAATCAATAAGCAATTTTGGGTTTTTTTTTTAACTTTTTTCTACTGATTTAATTTCAAACAGCCTCTTTCACTAGAATAAAGCTAGTTTGGTGAACATCTCTTTCTTTCTTTTAACGCACTGATCACAGCTTTAACATCAAGCACGAGGTCTTGCTGAGTAATGAAATGCTAAAAGTAAGGTTCATTAGAAATAATTGTGTTTATTTAAGTTAGGCATTCTGTTTAAACAAGTCAAAAAGTATGCTTGTATCATCAGTGGACACACAAGATCCCATAACAAGTCTTACCAAAAGTCCATCTCTCTTAGCATTTTATCTTTAAAGGTGCTTACTGCAAAGCAACATGAATAGAAAGGACTTGTAGCAACATTTCCCAAAAATATTCTCACCCCTTCCAACCCATTCTAGCTCAGTGACTTATATCTTTGTTTTTATATCCTGCACAGGCTTTTCTTCTAGGAATCTGTCTAGTAAGTCCTTGATCCCATGTCATCTTTTAGCATCCTACATGTAATATGGGGTAGAGATTCTTTGCACAACCACCTCTTGTGAAGAATCAAAATCTCAATATCACAGAGGCCAAAGATTCAATAAGGCACCTCCTTTCCACCTTTCTTTTTCTGATATTTTTAGCTTTTCTATTCAGTGAAAGACACTCTTTTTGTCCATCCACCATGTTTTGCTCTCCTACCAATGAGCGAACATTGAATGAAGGAACACACTGTACCTTCATTCACCATCTGCTTTGTCCTTTTCTGAATTTTTCCCAGTTCCTTCATATATATTTTGAAATGGAAGCAAAACTGTGAACAAGATATAGATGATCAGTGGATTCAGACAGTGAATAACTGAACCATCTGTATAGCAAGACATTGTCTCAGTTATTGTGTTTCCAAACCACACGATACGATCTGATCTGTCTTTTGACAACACGCTATTGTAATATATGTAAGAATAATAAGATGTAACAGCATTCTGATGTAACACACTCCAAAAATGGTTCTCAGAAACTGAAATTAGATTTTTATGTATGTGTGAAAATATTAGATAGCTATATTTTGAAAGGAACTTCCATTTTATTAACATATGTTACAAATGGTTGGGCCATGTTTATGAACACAACTTTTACAAGTTTCAAAGGACTATTTTAAATTCTTTCTACTAGTGCAAGGATTGTCTTTGTTTCCTATTCCCAAGTATGCAAGTGGCTGATGCCTCTTTGTCAGGATTACAAAGGAGCATTTCAGTCAGTCACCTTTCCAGTACAAGACCTGGTTCTTCCCTAGGACTCTCTATGGAAGTATATGGAAGTATAACACAAAGCACAACTATCAATATATTATTGATAATTTACAGATTCCAAGGTGAGACTGAAGAGTTTTCAGATTAAACGCAATAAATTGTGTGTGTGCTGTGCATGAGTGCCTCTGGTTTCTCTTAGACACATATCTGTAAGATTTGCTTATGAATTGAGGTGGCAATAAGAAGCAGAGAGCTGACAACCAAGACCATCCAGTTCATTCAGAGGCATTCAACAGGCCTCTCTAATGAAAGCAAAATATTTTATCTGATAATAAGTTTTTTCATTACTAAGATATGACAATCTGAAACGTGTATATACCAAGAAATATGGCAGCTATAATAAAACTCTAAATGACATATCAGAATGGAAAAAAATTTGTGTTGAAGTCTTGATAAATTATGGCCAAGAATGTCTGCAGCATTTATGAGGGCTGGTCAAGAGAAGTTTTAAACTGCATTTTAGCGAGGAAAAACACAACTTTTGAAATACTGAAGGATAAATTATTAAAACAGAAAAATCTCATTAAACCATAGCATACAATCATAGAAAATTTGAAAAGTGTCCCTCTTTCAGTTCTGAAAAACAGTCACAACTACAGATAAGATACTCTACAAAAACACAGTACAGCCACACAAATTGTACACATATATCCCTCCACAGCAGACTGCTTTTCTTTAACTTCAGTTGATTGCTGATGGAACTTATGTTGTATGCAATTTGTGTGTCATTCTTCAGCAGCAGTATGGTTGTTGAAAAGTTGCAAGGGTTAATTTCAGCAGAACTAATACCTGGAGATGATATTTATTGTGCAGGTGCCAGTGTTTTATTGTCTAGTGATATTGAAAAAAAAACTTATCACTTAGGCAGCCAAGAGAGCTCCTTCATTGCCTTGGGGGAAAAAAAAAGCTTCTCATATTTCATAACAAATATCGTAAGTGTTCCGCATTTTATCACTGCATTATACACCAGGGAACATTCTGCTCTGAGCTATCACATCTGTCTCACGTGTTGGCTGTCCTTACACAGCAGGATTAATTCGTCTGCAGGAAAATGTTATTTCTACACTGTGATTTTCAAGTCATACTTCAGGAACCTGATGCAACCCTGAGTGATGGTTTTTTACAAGATCGTATGACATGTTTGAGAAAAGTGACATAGCTAAAATGTTCCTCTGGATGGGAGTAAACACTGAAGGGTTCGTGTCCAAACAATAGCATCCATTCACAATAAAATATTTTCCTGGATTTCAAAGATCTAATGTGAAAGACCAATTTATAAAAATGCTTTTGGTCAATGGAATGATGCTAATTCTACAGTTACAGACCAGCATGCATTTTATGAGGTTCATGAGTTCTTGGGAAGTTTGGTATTTATTAGCCAAAGAGAATGTCATATATTTTCCCAACATGGCCATACTTTCTTTCCAACATAAATAATAAACGTATTATATTATAATAATATAATATTTTCTAAGATTTCTCTGAGAATCAGAGATCAAATATGCAGACTCATTTTATTTATTTAATGAATTTAAGTTAATTTCAGAAATTGGTAAAAAAATTTATTTTCTACATAAAGTGGAAAGATAATGTTATACTTCAGTGTTAATAATGGATGACTGAAAAAAAGTATCTCAAAAATTAGAAAGAACAGATTTACAAGAAAGTGTGGAACCACTAACTAGAACTGTCTTTTAAAAAAGTGAGCTGAATAAAGAGGAAACTGGATGAAGGCTCCTTAGCCAATACACATAATTTGTGAACTTCAAGAACTCATTAAACAATATGCTTTCCTTAGCTTCTTGCTAATCCAAAGTGTCATTTTACATAAGAAAACACTAAATTTGTGTGGAAAAAACTCAATGAGTACTCAAAGCTGTGTTTAAAATGAAACAAACTGTTGAAATAAAAATAATTCTAAATTGGAAAAAAAAACAGTTTAGGAGTGTAAAATAAGTAAATTTAATGGACATAAAGATAAAAACTTGTATTCTTTGAGACATTACTCATAGTTTACAATCCAGTTCAAGTCACTGGAGGCCCGTTCCCAGACAGGTACTATACAAGGCACCTAATTTAGCATACAATGAATCTCAGTAACTCACAGACTTCAGATGGGGCCCAAGTGTTAAATGGGAACCTGGGACAATTCACTGCAATAGTGAATGTAACACTGAATTAAGCATGCCCATGCATTTATGATTTGGCAGTTCATAATTTTGATTAATTTATCACATTACAACCTCATTCCATCATTAGCACAGGAAAACAAGAAATTCAAAACTTTATTGACTAGTGCTCAATTCTGGTTCCGTAGAGAATGGCCATGGTTGGATGCCATACATGAACTTGCTCTACTAGAAGCAAATTGAAATTAAGACCAAATGTTATTCCTTTGTTAGAAGCAATTATCTTCTCAGAATAGCTTCATATCAACTACAAATTCAGGGCTGCACCCTCTTTCAGGTATGTGACTCAGCATGATTTAGTGAACTCAGTCAGTCAGGAAATAAGCACTGTTTCATGAGGAAAAAAAAGGAGGAAATTTATTATAGCTTTTTACTTCACAGATTGTTGAATCTGCTTGTCACAGTCAGAATGCAAATCACATGCTGCAAGTCCAAGTAGACATCTGGTAGATAAGTTCTTTCTTAGTATATATAAGTTTTCTTTTTTATTTATCTCCCTATACCACCATCCCCCCATCATTGTCACAATCTTCTTTAAGTGTGGTTGAGGAAAAAGTATTGCACACCATGGCAGTTTGACCTTGGCTGGAAATCAAGTGCCTAAAAAAGCCATTCCATTATGCCTCTCCTCAGCTGGACAGGGAACAGAGCATATAACAAAAGGCCCATGGGTTGGGATAAGAACAGGGAGAGATCACTCACCAGTTACCATACTGACTTGGTATGGTAACAGACTTGACTTGGGGAAGTTAATGGAATTTTTTACTAGTCAAAATCAGTGAAGAAAACAAGATCTTTAAGATGCTTTCTCTGCACTTCTCCTGCTTTCCCAGGCTAACTTTATTTCCTATTCTCTACCTTTTCTCTCCCAGCAGTAGAGGGGGAGAGGGGAAGCAGGTTACAGTAAGTTCATGTAGTTTCTGCCACTGCTTCCTCCTCAGGGTGAAGAGTCTTATTTTAGGATATGTATCTATAGGTAAATGTGAAGGTTCAAACACAAAGTAATTTTCTAAGAAAAGCCCCATTCTGTAGGACATTGCACAATTTCCATCAACAGACTGACCATGGCACCGGGAACTTAGATTTTAAATGTTCATTACAGTGTTAAAGACAGAGTGATTCCCTCATACCTTTCAATATAGCAGGAGTGGGTCTAAGAATAACATCCAGGCTATCTGTAAAGACCTACTTCAATTGCTCCTATTCAATGGTTCTAAATACCTCTATCCCAGTACTAAAGATCATCCTTTCACTATTTTACTTCTGTGGCATTCATTGTTTAATACAGCAGAGAAGATTAAGAGCTTTCCTACTGTTACCAGGGTGGCTTTTTGTCTGGATTGGTTCAGTTTATTTAAATGATGCCTACAGTACAAGAAAGAAACCATTTAGCCTGAAAACAAGAATCTTAGACAATATTTGTGCAAGAGATTTAAAGGGACAGCCTTAAATAACAAGTATGCTACCTAATATCCCTCTATTTATCTAGTATTTCGTAGACTATAGAAAGGTATTGTTGCAACCTAAATGAAAACTCTTGGAGTCACCAAGGGCCTTCATTAATGGATAAACATTATTGCTTTGTTGAAACCTCCAGGCAGGAGGAAAACATGAAAAGTAGAAGTGAAAATCAGTCTTTTTCCCCTCTCTCTCTAAGCAACAGACTAGAGGAAAACCATGCCAGCTAGGCACCTCAGCACTTTATGCTCTACATTCAGCCAAGTCTTTGGTCACCTTAGGACCTGTGACTGAACTTTGCATCTAAAACAGCATTAAAGCGAGAATTTTCCCCTTTTAAAGAAAGTAATAAGTAAGTTTGTCAGCAGGCAGTAGTGAAGTACAAAAATACAGAATTATCTACCTGGCATCAGGGCCTCATTTATATTTTTTACTCAACTACCTTTGTAGGCTTTTGCTTTTACTAAAAAAACATCATAGCTAAACTACAGCAAAGCACCAAGATATCTCCGATTTCTTATTTTCATATTTTTCTTTGGGGGAACTTAGATTTTTTTTTTATTTGAAAAAGCAAGTAATTCTTCCTGCCTTTCATAGTTGGATTACTTTAGCTATGCCATCTGAGAAATTTTTCTATAGTGTTTAATTTACCTGTAGCACAATTCAATTTTTTTTATAAATCTCTGAGGATCTAGTGCTTTCTATGAAACTTATCTAAATAAGATACATCAATCAGCACGGCATCACTAACTATGATATTTTCCAAAAAAAATGATTAGCAATCAGAGAAATCAAATACTCTCTACCTCTTTGAGGGCATCCTCTCTTCTGTTAGGAGTTTCATTAGGTTTATTAAACTTTTGACGTGAAGAATGTCCTTCATTATGAAAGGGTTAGTGTCCTTTACCAGAGAAGGCATAGTCTTGCAGATTATGTGATAAAAATTGCATGTGATCTGACTCTGTTGAATTATCAAAACTTTGGATAAAGACATGATTTTTTTTACAACTGACCTATTCTTTTCATAGGTAAATATTAGGGGGTTTTTTTTTGTTTTGTCTCAATAGAGATATGTTAACATAAAACCCACAGATATAAAAAGTGCCTCTGCTCCCAGGAAGCAATGCTTGCCAATATAGCAATGCTACAGTTCCCTTTGCAAGTGATTTCAGCAGAACTGATATTTGAACCGCAAAGTTTCATACTGAAGAAACAACTCAGCTTCTAACAGGGTTTCTACAAAACTTGCTTTTCGTGCTCTGGAAGGAAATCTATTTCTGAATTATTACCTAGTAATTTTCATGTTTATTCTACTTAACATAAAATGTATGATCATTTTGGAGAGCTCCTGCTCAGCATGTGAAAATACATTGTACTACTACACTCAAAATTATTTGCTCTGCCCCATAGGGGAAGGTCCCACTCAGGCAGCAGGGAGTTAAACCACGTTTCCAAACTCAAGGTGAACACTTGTGTGTTATCACACTAGTAGCCTGACCTTCAAAACCAAGTTCTTCCTGGGACATTTATCCCAGTAACTTTTGAGATAGTCACTCTGGGCTCCTTCAGCAGAGGAGGAAAATCAAAATGTATTAAAAGCATGACTCATATGGACCATTTTGCACATTTCTGTTTGGGTAAGTGAAAACACGTCCTGCAAGTGCTCCTTTTTTTTCTCTGTTGACTGTAAAATAGTTCTACTGACTCTGGTTCTCGCAGGCTGAATAACATCTAACAGATGCCTATATTTTCCCAAAGGATTTACAGGAGGATCATCAACGTTTTTTGCCTTATTATACAGTGTTTGTTTGGTAGCAGGGCAGGTTTTGCAATTCCATTTGCATAAATTCATATCTCACATTCTCACTTGCAGACTTGTAATTTGCAGAAAAGTCTTAGGAAATTCTCAACAGACAAATCCAGGCAATGTCTTGATGGACACCACTGTTCAAATTTTAAAAATTGTTGCTACAATTACTACATATATTGCTGCTAGATGCAATATATTTTTAATATTGCTACATCAGACACATATAGCACAGTATCTACATTTCAAGAAATGTCACAGGAAAGAGGAAAAGAAAAGCAGAAAGCCAAATTAAAATTCCTTGGCTATCCTAATGTAGTTAAGTAATTAACATGGTAATTTAAGTAATTTTCTATGTAAATAGGGATAATAATTAAGTAGGTGCAACAGATGTAAAGCAGGAACCACGTATGGATCTAAGCCTTAATTGTTGTTCTCTGTCAAAAAAAAAGAAAATTTTTCATGGTGTCATGGAATTAGGAGGTTAATATTAGGTGGAGGTCTGGGATTTCTCACAGAGACCAGTTGGTCATAAAGAAAGACATGTTTTGCCTAAATTAAACAGTCGTTTCATTTAACCTTGAATATTCCCCATCAAACCATACTATTTCATTAATTGTTGCTGAAAATTATTTCTGAATGCTGAAACCTTTTTTGGCTTCTTTCTGAAACACCAAATTTCTTATTCTTCCACAAGTTAACAATATTTGGCTTTGAAACAATTGTACAAACAAGCACAGGCTATTGAAAAGAAGCATCTTAAATGAAAAAGTTCAGCAAAGAAGTTTCTCTGATAATGGAAACAAGCACTGCAAAGGATTAAAAGCTGAAAGCACCTGAGAAAAAAGCAAATTAACTGGGCTTCTGGAGTGAACAGATGTGGTCTTTAGAGTTGAGAAGTATGATTTCCCCCTGTGTTATTCCCTAATGAATCCCAGAGGCAGGACAGTGTAGCTTACTATGTTTTCCATGTATTTTGCCTGAGGCTCACTTGCTTCTTACTAGGGTTTATACTGAAGATATCCAAAGCCATACACAGGAAAAAAAGCAAAACTTTTCTGAATACCTTTAATATAGTTAGGAGTAAAACTCAAGACAAATTCTTTTTGTTCAATCATTAAAATTGATTAAAAATAAAATCTAATGGTTAGAGACAAAGAGCATACAAAGGTGAACGATGACATTAACTCAGTGAAAATATTTTCACTGGCTGCTCACCTGTAATATTGTCATCAAACTATCTTATCAACAGAAGGAGTTTAGCCAGCTCATCTTCTCTAATGCCCTGTTGCAAAGGCTGATCTGAAACAAAAGAGAAAAAGGTATGGAATATTTTAGACTGGAGGCAGAAATTCTTTATATTATTGCCTTTGTTATTGCCTTCAGATAGGCACAATTCAGTATGTAGTACAAGTTCAGACCTAAAAGTCATGTTAATCCTCAGATCTTACTAACCTTCAAGATGTTGAAGAGTAGCTGGGCACCAATACCAAGAATAAGAAGGAAAATATCTAAATATTAAGTTCTAAAATATTTTTTCAACCTGGCATAATCTTATATGAGTGCTTTATTACTTTCTTGTAAGCAGAGTAAATTATGATCTGTGACTTCCTCTGTCATCTGTCCTTAATACAAGACACAATATTTGTCTTCTAGGGTAGGATCAGATTATCAGTTGTAAATGCCTATCAGTGAGAAAATCATCCTGGGCTACTTTGGCAGTCATTGCATAGAAACTGGCACATTTATCTTAAAAGTCTTTATATTCCATGTGTGAAATAAATAAGATAAAGATTATATGATTTCACATTACAAATAAGGTAATTTTTTAATCTATATTGACTACAAAATTAATTGATCTGAACTTAGCTGAGAGAAGTCACCTTTGTGCTCCCCTCTCCAAGTGCTGGACTTGAACCTCCATCTACTCATGTGCCCATGACACAGGCAATTTGTTACACAGAAAAGAAGTTGGAAAGGGATCTTAACAAGAATACAGAACAGACTATACTTACAGGCACAAGACATAGCCACATGCACACAATGACCAGCCCAGCTGTCCACACAACTCTCACCCTTTATTCCCATATCTGTTTTCCCATGTTTGTTCCTCTCCCAAACACCTTGGTCCCTCATTTTCCACCTTTGTTTCATTACACAAGCATTCCCTAGTAAGTAATCCTGAAATGTTCTTCCCACCCCAACACAATGTGTCTCACCCCCCTAAGCAGTGATACCTCCCCTCCAGTCTTGTATCTTGCAAGAATGACACGAAGAAGCACAAGATTCATCATCAAAATTTTGCAGACTTTACAGAAAGAACACTGAAATGTAAGGACTGCATCACAAGCTAATACAAACCAGAGCAGCTCTCATCCAGTCTTTAATGATTTCAGTGTCTCATCCCCTTAAATATGCATTTTCACCAGCCTTACCACACCGTGGAACTTTCATTTCATATTCCATTTTTTCAGGCACTGGACATGGTTACATGGCAATATTGTCAATATACGTAACTACATGAAAGTTGTTTCTCTTCAACTCACTTGTTAAAAATTTTCTGGAATACTTTAGGACAGAACATGAGTATCAGGGTAGGTATGTTATGCTGGCATGTGGCCTCCATAAAGTTCTCACAAGCTTTTAACTGTTTTCTTCCAATATATCACAATGAAGAATACTCTTTGTTTTAGATTCCTATGAGGTCACAAGGGAAAAAAAAATTAAAATGAAAAAAGACATGCTCATTATGAAAAGACAAAATATGTCTGGGAAGCTTTAAACTTTACTATTTTTGGCAGCTTTTCTTTCCTTTTTTCCCTTCTGTTTAAAACCACTTCAATCCATCAGTTCTGAAGATGACATTTCTTTTTTTTTTTCCCTACCAAACAAAGCCAGAAAACTCCAAGCACCAAGTCCATAAATTTATTTCTCTCTTTATCTTGAACTCCACTTGAAATTTTGTTGTCTGACACTTGCATCTCGTTCATTAGCTGTGATTTTGTGGTATCACTTGTTCTGACACATAAGATCAGAAAAGCCTGAGCCTAAATGCCTCAGTCATAAATTTTAACTGTCCTTCAATTTAAATGCTTCCTGAAGACTGTTCTCCATTCAGTGATTTGTAGATGCGGGGGTTTTTTCCCCTCTGTTATTACATTGCCCTCTAGAAATGCTGACAAAGATTGGCTGCACGAGTTCACCCTGTGTCAGCCTTTCATACTCTTCCAAGTTGAAATGTTTCTGTTGTCATTACCAACAAAGATTCAACATATGTAGATGCATATTCTGCACACTATTATGCTTTCAGCAACCAGATCATTTCTTTTATCATGCTGTCAGCTTTTTTCAGCCACTAGAAAGTGCCAGCCTTTGCATGAAAGATCCAACCCACCCTGTGTGACACAGAGGCTGCAGGAAATGCAGTTACTGGGGAGTTTTTAGGCACATGTTGACCTGTGGACACTCCACAGAGCAAGAAGAAGGGTTCCCCAAACCCCAGTGTTCATGGTTTCTGAGGATCAGCTACTGTTTATAAAATGTATTGATGTATATGCTGTGTAAATTGCCCAATTTCTTCAGTTGTTAAGATGCTTACATGCTACACACAAATAACTGAAAAAAACCCTAAACATCCCAATGAAACAGGTTTCAAAATTTTATAACCACATGAGTAAAATCTTCTTCTCACATTTGTCTAGGATCATGTTCTAAAACATATGCTAATGTATTTATGGAAAGCAAGAGGATAGGCAAAAAGTCAGTCTGAGCCTTCCCTGCGCAAACCAAGCACACTGCATGAGCAAAGAGTAGAGATGCTATGGTGGACCTATGCAGAAGATGGATTTGGGGCAAAAAAAGCTGCTTCTGACTGAGTAGTCTCATGGCAGAAACCTGATGTGCTATGAGTCATTGCTTGTTATCATTACTGTCCCTGAAGGAAACCAGGGTTCAGGGTTAGACCTCTGTGGAGCTTCTTTAATTCACTGATACATAACACTTGAGTGGAAAGTGCAGTCCACAATGTTTTTCATTCTGATGTGGGATTAATTTAGATCAAGATAACAGACAATTTAATTCCAGGACAAAATAAATGCAACAATAACAAACTTTGCTCTAAGATGATGAGATAAAAACAGAAGACAAATAGAGACACATATCAAATCCTGCATTCATTTTGTGCCCTTCACTACAAGAAAGACACTGAGGTGGTAGAGCATGGCCAGAAAAGGGTAGTGGAGAAGGGATCCCAAGCAGAAGTGTGATGAGGAGTGGACAAGGGAGCTGGGTTAGTTTAGTCTGGAGAAAGGGAGGCTCAGAAGGGACCTTATTGCTCTACACAACTATCTGAAAGGAGACTCTAGCCAGGTGGATGTCAGTTTCTTCTCTCAAGTAACAGGTGATGGGATGACACAGAAAGGTCTCAGGTTGCACCAGGGAAGGCTTATATTGGACAGGAGGAAAAAATACTTAACTGTAAGGGTTTTCAAGTATGAACAGCATGCTCAGGGAAGTGTGCAGACATGGGCACGTAGGAACATGGTTTCATGGCAGACTTGGCAGTCCTGAATTAATGTTTAGACTCAATGATCTTAAAGGGCTTTCCCAACCTAAATGATTCTATGTACAGGAATTATGGGGGTTGTGGGGATATTTGAGACAGGGCTGTTTAGGCAATGAAAAGATTCAGGAGATAGCAGCAAGAATAGAAAACAACAATATGGGGAGCAAGAATTAAAGGGCATGTGAGAGAATCAGAAATGGAGCACAAGGAGATCAACAGGAGTCTTTAACTTGGTAAAAAAAAATTAATAGAAAGCAGGACAAGGAGAAGCAAGTGAGGAGAAATGCTGACTGAAGCCTGAGCATCTATATAGTAACACTTTTCCCTATGTGAAATATTTTTTCCGACTATAAAAGGCTGTGGAGTGCAGAAATGGCCTTCCATCTGACTAGTAGGAGTAGTGTTGATAAGAATATTATAGCTATCTGTGATGCGGTAGCAGGCATGAATAATGCAGATAAAGTAACAAACAGGCACTAGTCCCATAGATAGCTCCTGCTGGCCCAGATACAGCAGACACCAAGTAAACATAACAAATAGAAATAGGAGAATTGATCAGGAAAACAGCAATCACAGCCACTTGTGGCCCAGTGAGCAAGCACTGCTCACTTTACAATACTTTCTTTCAGAAGAAGGTATATAAATAGACCTTTTTTTCCCTTATCCCTGTTACTTCACAAGGAGTATCATCCCACCAGGTTAGCTCAGCATTTCCTACTCTTCTCAGACCTACTGATCATCTGCAAATTATTGGCAATGATTTTATTTAACTTATTTTACCTAGTAAACATATAATTTCTGACCCATAAATGAAAATAGCAGTAATTTTGTCAACTCTGTAACAACACATCTGGCTTCCCAAGCAGGTTCTGCCCTGCCATCTCCATCAAGTTCTTATGGTGCTACAAGCTACATGAAATTAATTTCCTACAATGGGAAAATGGGAAAAAAACATTCCTTTAATTTCTGCAAGAATAGAAATGAATTACTTATTAGGTTATTCAGCCTCATACAAAAACTTCTAGGCTGGCATGTATGGGAGGTTTGAAAATACTTATGTGCATAAAGCAAGTTAATATAGGAATAGTATAGAATATTGACAAGTCTAATGTCATTCTACTTTTAATTTAAGAAAAAGGATTTTCTTCTCTAAGAAAATTTTCTTTATTTTTTTCCCATTTTTTTCCCACAAATACAATAACTCAAATCATAGAAGAATATAAATTATCCCCTTTGGATACCACAAACAAAATTTCTCTACCCATTTTATTATCCATTAAAATCAATGAACTAAAATCAGAGCAGTGCATTACAAAATAGAGATACTACTTCTGTTGTCACCTAATGTACTGTTTAAACCAACTAATTCTTACCACAGCTTATCCTTTCCACTCTGAACAAAGGATCTCCATGCCTGAATTTACAACCAGGCACATTAACCTTAGACTTCATCTTACCTCAGAAAACCTCATTCATTTCCTCTAAGAAGAAAAGGAACCTTTCAAGGACAATTGGGCTTACAATGCCACTTGCCATTGTAAAGTTAGCTGCTCAAAAAAATGGTTTTTTTAGGGAGAATTAAATGCCTATTTGGCTTTTTGCAGTGATCTGATATCATGCAAAGCTCATGGAGAGCAGTGGCTTTTCTTTGGAGAAGTGAATTAAGTCAGATTGTCAACTGATGTAAAGTGACAGTTTGAATATCAAGGTTTACCACTTTGGAGCTGGTCAAGTAGCCTTAATTTCCATAAAATATACTTTTTCATGACAAAAAGTCTGTAGATGCTATCTAACTAAATTTTTACAGAGTTTTTATTACCAGGAATCTGAAGCAACTAACTGCCTGGTTCACAAATTCAGAAACACAGCTATGCAATTACCCGAGACCTGAAGCTTTCAGGAAAGCTTCTTTGGTATTATACATTGTGCTGGCTTTGTACAAAATTTACACCAGCTTAGTTTCCTTATTTGTGAATTAAAGCAATCTGGTAAATTTGCAGGATATGTTGTGATATAAATGGACACTCCAGCTAGGGATGATGTCATATGACACATGAGTTCTGGAATGAATGAAGAGGCATATATTTCATGTGGAGTAGTGTGACACACTTGCAAAGTGTCAGATTAGGAACTTTTCCAGAGAGTGATGCAGAAAACTCTGAAAGAAGTAAGATATATGCAGGTTTACACCTGCTTGGGAAAAAATAACAATAATAATAATAAAAAAGAGAAAATATTATCATCTGTCCCCTAATACTCTGACCAGAGATTAGATGCCTAAATCATTATCATGCATCCCCTAAGCTCCTTCTAGAGACAAGGTGAAGAAATAAGCATATCCAGAGGGATTCAATCTACTGCTCTTCACAGCTTTGTATCACTGAGGCCTCAGGTCTCAGCTGGGATTCCGGCAACAATAATTTCATAGCTGAAGAATCTTCCAGTGGTGCTACTGAATGATGAGGAAAACTGGTTAATACTAAAGGAGCACATACCCTCACCTGAGTAGAGACCATGTAGTGTACTGCTCTGGAGTACACTATAATAATCTTTGCCTATTAGTCCGGAAATTTGGCATTTCATCCTCCCATCTGATATCTCCTTTAAATAGGTTTCTAGGACTGGAAAATCCTCTTGTTTCCTTATTCTTGTATCACCTTATCCTGTCTGAGGTGGCTCAATTATATGTCTGTTACAGTAAGTGTTGTCCAAGAGGCAGGGAGCACGAGATGTGCTCTTCATTAAACCAAACACAAACCTAGGTTTTTTCCAAAGGCAAAAAATTTAGCCCTATCATGAAACATTATGTTTAGCTTTCCAAGCACAGGGATACTTCACCTTTGTGAAGTTAAATGTACTTAATATAGGGTTTCCTAATTGCCTCCCTAAGCTCAAGAGGTAAATGAGAATATAACCTGAGGCATTCTGCCAACACCACGGAGGACTAGCAATGCATCACAGTAAAGTGTAGGCAGTAGTAGTTTTTCCTGTACATTCACTCGTCCTAATTTAACTTCAGTGTTAGGGTATGTTGTCACCTTTCAAAAATTCAGGTAACCAGAGCTTAACCTACATTTCTACTCATGCTTTGTTAATACGCACTGAAATACAAAGATGCCATTCCCTATGTAAAAGAAATAATCATCTGATTCATCTAGTAAAACAGTTCCCTATTTAGTATCTTCATCAAAGCAAATTCCGATGGAAGTCAAGTGAAACTCTGCCAGATGAAGGACCTAATAAAAAACTTACATCCCCAGCTGTTCATAACTCATGGTTTATGCACTGTTTTTGCCAAAAAATACATTTCATGTATTCTTTGATTCAATACTGCACACAATCTTATTCCAGTTATTTTAAGAGAAGATACAAACAATTTTTTGCAAAAAAAACCCCTGACTGTCTGCCAAGAATTTGAAGAGGAAGGCACTCATTTTCTGAACAGTTTGACAGCAACTCAATTTGTTTTAAGTATCCCTGAAAGGCCATGTGCACTCTGGTTTAAAGAGTGGGAAGGGGTGAAGTAGGGCTAAAAGGCAAAAGGTTGCCTTTCATCAGACTATGGTCTACATGAAAAAAACGTCCAGAGGTCTCAGGGTGACTCAGGACATGTCTGAGAATTGTCTTCTTGCACATTAGACATCTGCTGTTTTAAACAAATCTTTGGGCTTCACAGAAGGGTTCAGCTCAGCAGAAAGAAAATTTATGCACAAATATATGCAGTTACTTGAAAGCAGTTTCTAACTACTTCTCCATTTACTCAGCCCACTGTTGTAGTCATCAAGAGTCACTTGTTGTACATATTCATTTTTGTACAGCTTGCATGAGTTGACAGGGACCTCATTATGCAAGGGTCACCTGGAAATCCTAAGACTTGCTGGGAAGCAGAGTATTTCACTGTTTTTCATCTCTTTGGAAGATTTTTTCTCACTAGGAACACTATTCTATATCTCTGTACTCTTAAGTATTTCCTTCACTCCTCTCAAGGATCTAGCTCTGCGTGCAGTTTTGCGCAGTGTTGGAGAAAGGTTGCTGGAGTTTGGTGTAAGTTGATCAGTCTCACAGTTTCAATGATCCTACTAAAGAGGCAACGATATATTTGAAAATCTGGGTTCATCTAATATCAAACTGTGCCCTTTTGAGCTGAAGATGGATACAAGAACAGCATGGATGCTACAGATGGATACTACAACAGCACTTCTCTCAATAGAGGCCATCAAAGAGGCATCAAACTGCAGCATGCAGCTTCACTTTTCTGTTGGTGTATTGGGTTTGGAGTATTGATTGGTTGATTAGATGGTTGGGGTTTTTTGGGATGATTGATTTTGGCTTTTTTTTAGGTTATAGTTTAGGAAAATGAGCATTCATAGGATCTGATCTTTAAAAATTAGAGAAAATTTCCAAAATGTATTAGAGTTTCATGTTCCTCTTTTGAAAAGCCAAAGATACTGGGAAAATTTTCTCTTTTGTATATCTTGCAATGCGCTGTCTGTATAAAAAAAAAATATTATATAACACATGCAAGCATATATTTCCTTTGATTCTTTTTAGACTTAAAAAGGGAACATCTTACATAACATATATATCTGCAGAAGTAGATTATCCTTTTTTTTTTTTTCCCACAGGCTGAGGAAAGCTCCCTTTTCATCATAATTAACTACTGAAAAGTGGAACACTGGATGATTAAAAGCATTTCTTTTTTTTTTTTTTTATGAAATTACTTCTCCCTAGAGGCTAAACAGAATATGCTCTACATATACACATTTTTCTGTGGATCAAGTTTAGCTACATATATGTAGATTCCATATGATTGATGTAGCCAGGAAGACCATTCAGAGCAGTGGCACCTGGTAAAGGACAACCTCAGAATTAAATGTGTGTCAAACCTCAATCTACTTATTATTTTTCTAAATTACATTAGTCAAGAATGTCCCCCTATTCCACAGTTTAGCATATTTTAAAATCCAAATCTCCTCATTACTTCCACTGGATTATGAAAAGTTGATGACAATCAAGACAGGGTACTTTCTTAATAAAAATTCAAGTGCATGCGGCAATAGCTTGTCTTCCTTTTTAAAATAGGACAAAAACAGGTGGAAACTATATAAACTATTTCATTCTTCAAACTAAGGCATTCATGTAAGGATTCGTAGACAGGTAATGACGCTGATCCTTGGTCTTATTTTGATAAAGGAATTCTCTTACCTCATAGCAAATTAAGTAACTTAGAAGGGTTTTATTAGTTTCTGCTGCATTATTAAAGCTTTGTTCTGAGTAGAAGACTCAGTCACTTAGTTTTGGGGTTTTTTGTTGCATATGTACCAAAAGGAGAATAGAAGGATAGGCTGTATCCAAAGCAGTTGGTTGTACAAAAACAAGCATTTTTTTGCCATGCTGTCATGTTTTTACTATTCCACATCCAGATTATTTCTGATGCAAGTGGGTTTTTTTGTTCATCACTTTATTGAAGGAAAATTGATTACTAATTGGAAGTACTGGCAAAATAAATCTGTTGAATTAGTTCCCAATTTTAAGACAGACATAAATCTCATATTTTCTTTAACTTCAAGTACAGATAAATACTATGTTACCAAAAGGAAATAAATGCATCAAACAACATACTATTAACATTTACTGCTTTCAAAAGCTAAAATAAACTCCACCAATGAACAAAATGTTAACAGTTATTGAGGCAATATTTTGATAGTATTTTTGTTTCTTTCAAAATTACATTAAATTACAAAATCCCAAAAAAATTTTAAAGAAAGAATTCTACAAAAAAATCTATCTAGACTCTTATAATAAGATTTTTGTCACCAATAATGTGAAAAGATATCATCTGGTTCAAATACACAAGATTATTATGAGTTAATGAATTGGAAGAGACAGCGACATGAATTACAAGACAGGATTTGAATGTACATCTGACTTTTTTAGTAAGACTGTTCTCTCACCTTTCTCCATCTGCAGAGAAAGGATAGTGATACTGATCATCACTTTAAAGTGCCCTTTCAATGTGCAGATCAAACACACTGTACTACATTTGGGGTGTCACTTTTGGGTCAACTACCAATGACAAAGGAAACACGGGACCCCAGCCATGTCACAAATGTTAATTTGTAGAGTTATTTGTAGAATAAGCATAAGACCCATCAGAATCTGACTCACTGTAACACTAAGCAATAAATTGCATAAACATACTGCTTTCCTGTGATTGGTGTAAATGTTATTTTAGCAGGAATATATAAAATGTTCTTTAAAGATTTGAAAGAAGAACCCATTGAAATTCCTCTCAAGACACTAGTAGGAGTTTTATCCAGTCTTATCTGTTACATCTTCATGTGAACATTTAAATGAAATGGCTGACTAGAATAACAAATTCATCTGAATACATTGACATTTCATAAATGTGACCTATGCTAAAATCAAGACAGTGGTCTGAGAACTGAGATGACATTAGGAATTATCTACTCTAATTGCCTTTCTTCTATAAATAAAGAGACAGAAGATGTGTTTAAAAACTATTCCTAATTAACACAAGTTAAATATCAACTCTTTTAAAGCTTGCTGACATTAAACAAAAATAATGTTTGTTCTTCTTCTGCAGCAAATGAAAAATAAAATCATTTGCTGTGATCCAGTAAAGGAGATGAAGTGTAAGAAAAACCTAATAGATCTGTGCGAGATCTTTGAACTAGCAATTACAAAAAATGCACTAAACTCCTGGATAGCTCTGGAAAGGAAACATATATTTAGAGTAGCAGATGACTAACCAGCTACACTTGGAAAACCATTCCAATGGCTTTCCAGACCACAGCCAATAAACCAGAAAACAGAAGGATGATATTGAGCAAACCCTGGGAGCTTAATTAAAGTCATGAGGAATGGGGGAAAGCTGCTCTTTTAACAAAAAAAAAACTGTGCCAGGTTTTGAGAGTGTATGATTTGAATGTCTGAGATGCTGACACCAAGATTACAAACAGCTAATCAGTTACTGCCATCTACAGAGCTGATCTCACAGCTCCACATTGATGAGAAAGTTTTGTGTATTTAGTGTCAAAGGATACTCTGTGGTCAGATCTTCTTCTGTCTAATACCAGACGGAATCTTTTCCACTGACGTTAACAAATGCAAAAACATGCCAAATTTATGACCTGTTACTTTGACCCTGCACCAGAGAGTTAACCTGCCATATTATTATTGTTTCTGTGCCAGAGACCATTGAAGAAAGCTAAAAAGTACTATTCACATATATATAATATATATATTTTAATTTGATAGAGGACTGACTGAGGGTGAAAGACATTTTTTCTTTCTTCCCAACAGTTTTTCTCCACTCTTAAGTATCTTTTCAAAATACACTACAAATCATATTTACAAAGAACACGTTCTAAAAATATCCACAAATGCACAGTGAAATTTTCTTGAAATTTTCAGAGAGCCTGAAACTACAGTTCTGCTGATCAGGTGTTTGTGTCAGTAGTAGTGACAATAACATCATCATTATTACAGCTCACTACCACACACAAGAATGCACTAAGAGGGAGGGAAAAATAAGAGTATCTTATTTTAAGAGTTCTTACAGATGGTATAAAAAAAATTGGATAGTAAAATTGAAAGATAAAAGAGACAGCATAATCATTTTCATCTTCTCAAAGAGGTATATTCCAGTTTTTGTTAATGTGATTTCAAAAAATATTAAATGCTGCAACATATTTCCCCAGATGCCTGTAGTATATTGAAATACATGGCACAGAAATGTAATGATATTTGGAGAGGATCTACTGGGTTACAGCTATACCTCACAATGGACTTTTCTTCTCAGAAATGGTTCTGCAGAATTCTTTTTCTGTCAGCTATGATCTCTGACTACAGAAAGGCTGAGAAATATACCATGAAACAAAAGTAGATATTTGGTTAAGATACTGAACCTGATGTTGGAAAGTACTTAATGAATTTAAGTTGCAGAGCAAAGCACTCTTGTATTTCCGCCTCTAGCCAAGAAAATGCACTTCAGACCAACAGAGGGACAGAAGCAAATGTCAATTCTTGCAGGGGCTGCTGGACTACACAGGGGCACCTGACAGCACAGCAGAGCCCCACACATCACTGAGCTGAGCAGTGGAAAAGACAGGGGGACGGAGGGATTCATTTCCCATAAAGTCCAGCTATAACTGCATTTCACAGAACACCTTGTGATGGAAGTGACCTTGAAGATCACATTGCTCCTATTCCCCTGTCCCAGACAAGGACACTCTCCACTTGACTAGGCTGCTCAGAGCTTCATCCAGCCTGGCCTTGAACACTTCCAAGGGTAGCCACTTCCAGAGATATTTACACAACCAAACTTAAAAACAATATAATTTCTTGCCAAAATTGGGCACTATTTGCACAGTAAAGAAAAACAGCATGAAAGATATGTGTACGAGCACCACCTAGTGATGTCTGCCAAATCATTGGTTCCTTGATATTCAGAACTCAGAAGAAACCTCCCCAGCTTGTGCACACCTGTACCCACGTGCCCGTGAACGCCACTCAAAGATCTTTGAGATGTCTTTGGATTTTGTGTCTTAATCTAATTTTTATACACTACAGGCTTGCATGTTTTCAATTAAGATCTTTCTTCAGAACAGAGGCAAAAATATTTGAACTTACTGAAATACATGTGATTGATCAGTACAACTTGAAGTGCTGCAGCACTGTACTATCTCAACATTTTAGAAGTGTTAGCTGTGAACCTCAGAGGATTTTGCCTAGAAGCCAGTTGTTGAAACATTTATTCACAAGTAATTAATTAGTAAAACCCTGATGATGACATTGAAAGATGTCTCAAGTTTATGAAGACCTTGAACATTCACACTAACCAACAATAAAGTTGTGGACTTTGATTCACCTAATTTTTTGTTACAACAGCAGTTGCTTTTTTGTCAGGAGCTACCTTAAATTTTTTATATCCAACAGTGATATTACGTTAAAAGAATAAAAGGTACAATAAAAATATATATTTTAAAACATTTTCTCATAAAAACAAAGGCACTGTATTCCACATTTCAGAAGGTCCAATAGGCATGATGCCAACAGAAGTAACCTGTGTAGGTCAGAGCTGATACAACAAAGCAAACATTGCAAGGAAAATTCTTCTGAGTACTTAGTGTTATACATTCATGATTCCCTCAGCTAGCCTGAGGAGTCATGAAGAGCAAAGATGTGTCCCACTGTTCACCCCACCCAGGTTTGTTCTGCCGTGGAACACAGGTTCTCTTTATTCAAAGAAATGAGCAGGAAAGGGAGGCAAATATTGGAGCTTCCCCAACTTTTTGTCTCCTATGTAGTGAGCACTATTATTACTTCTGCTGTTATCATCACTGTGGTTGTTATTCAGATGGGAAGAAATGAATTTCACTTTTATACCTTTGTCAAGGTGGCATTTCTCCCCAGATACCTGCAAAACTTGGGAGGCAAAGTATCACTAAATGCCTAACTATTTGCTCTGCATGTAGACATAAGAGTGGGATAACATGCACAAGGCCAGGCTCTGACCAGCCCGGTCTAGTGGAAGGTGTCTCTGTCCATGGCATAAAAGGATATCACCAAAGTATGGCACTACACCACCACACCAAGTCTTTTTCAACAACAGAGGACAGCCTTTGGGATGGTTAACTTTTTTACCCATTTTTTCTTTAAAAGTAACTTGAAACCAGATGGTATCATAAAGATAAAAGGAGCTCCATTAAGAACCAGCAGAGATGCTATTAGTATGCTAATGGCCAGATGTTTTCTTAAAGAAGAGATAAAAGAGATAAAAGATATAAAAGGTGTCAGGAGAATAAATAGATCCTTTATTTTTTAATGTAGAATCCAACATGGAAATGACCAATAGGATAAAGCAATTCAGCAAAGGAAGAAGTTTAAAAAGTCATTTTAGAAGTCTTGGCAACATTGACTGGGGAATTTTTAAAAGTTCCTGTGAAAAGTTTCTTTAATAGTCTTATATAAACCAGTGTCCCTGAGTGAAGAAGAGATGTTAGCTAGATAATGACTTTTCACTATATAGCTATGATCAAAAATTACACACAATAAAACCTCTTCAAGAAAGATAAAATGCCACAATACTTCACATATGTTCAATCAGTAGAAAACAAATCTGGTCAAAAATATCTTAAACCAGCTACCTAATTTATGAATAATGTTACAAATAAGCCTTTTTACAAATAAGTTTTTTAGGACACATATGCATTTATTTTAGTTTAGATATGTCAGAAAGCCCCAATTAAATCCATATCTCAAGTCCTGAAATACTGCCTGATCCTTTTCTTTGTTTTCAATTATTTTTATTCAGGCCTGAAATTGAGAAAAATCTTTCTACTATACAAAAGAGTCTCCTGTCTAGGAGATGGTAACTGCATCAAGCTGAAAATACTCAGAGGATGATTAGGTTAAATTCCATAGCATTATTACATTGATATGAAAGGTATTCATGCATGATAAGTGTAGGGGTTTTTCTTCTTTAGTAAACAAGAAAGTCCTTGTTACCAAGTGTGTTCTGCCATGTAGCATCCTGGCTTTGATTCTTTGATATAGATGGACAGAAGTCCATGTGTTTTATGCTGTCCAGATTGAAAATTCAAAACTGAAATATTTTATGTGCTTTGGAGAGCCTTAAGAAAGGTTTCTTTCAGACAGTCAAGGGAAACAACATTGGTTGAGTACATGGTCAAACTGCGCTGCCATCCTTACTCTGCTTCTAGCCTGCGGAAATACTTCAGTAAGCATCTATGGTTCAAGTTAGCTTTCTGGAAGCTAAAGATAATGATACCAATTTCTTCTAGGAGTAATCTGAGATTCACATGCGGAAAGCCCTCTATGAAAAGTGGTCCTACTAGACAGATGAAATTGCTCAAATTAAGCTTGTCAATGAGATGCGAACACATTGATTTTTCAGTTCAGCAAATAAACGGCTCTAATGTGAGTGTATTTGTGGTGTGGCATTAACAGTAGGAAAAAAATGAAAGGAAGAAAAGGATTTGAGCCCCACTAATTGCGGAGTTTAATGACTTAGAGTACTTTAGATGAGATGATGTTTGTGGGCCTCAGAGGACAAGAAAGGACATAGCCATATGGCTTGGGAAGAGAAGAAGGTTTAGCTGTGGTTTACCCGATTTGTAGTGTGCAATTTCTCTTTAAAGCAAAAGAGGGAACACTGAATTTTCCAGTCAAATTTTCCTATGAGTTGCACTTGTCTGAAGCCTGGAAATTAATCTTACCTCTTCAAAAGAGGTGACGGAACAGAAGTTTTTTAGAAATGCAGACAGCTAAAAGAAAAGAAATTGAAACTTGCTAACATGATGAAAGAGATACAGTTTAGAAAGAGCCATGTGGTGAGTGTTGAGGTCATATAATAAATTTATAAATGTGGGTCTATTAGGAAAATGTCAATCTGATACTAGTTTCTTCATCCCAGTTAAAGACTTCAAATTAACCAGATAATTGTGTTGATGGAGCTGACCAGTATCATCTCAAAAAGGAAAAAAAGGAGGATGTTGGAAACTCGAAGTCATACTTTCGTCTCTGGGAAGACTGCAGAGCAAAACCTCCTGAAATCGGCATCCAGGTCTTTGAAGAAGAGTAAAATGACTGCAGTCATGATGGACTTACCAAATGCAAGTTCCATGTTCTGCAGTGAGACAACTGCAGTGAAACAAGGTTTTGCAGGTGATGTGGTGAGACCAGTAGTTATCAATTACTTTGATTGTAACATGGTTTTCCTCAGATTTTCCATACTAATATTTCATTTAGAAGTCTAAATCCAGTCAACAGACTAAATGTGTTGAATACAAAGTGTGTAGACAAATGACTGGACCGACAGGTTCAGTGAAATCCCACTGGTAGCCAGTTACAAATGACATTTCCTTGTGATCAGTACTGCTTTCGTGTATTTTCCTGCACGTAATGACTTGGATTTTGACATGAGCGTGCACAAACCAAATTCAAACCAAGGAGGAATAATGAACAACTTGCTGGGCAGAGAGCAGGGCAGTTTTTTGAGGGATCTCGAAATGCTGGAGAAATAGACTGCCACAAATTGCACTAATTTTACCTAAACATAAACTGTGTGATGCAGAATAAGCCCATGTAATACAAAGACTGGGGGCTGGCTTACTGGAAAGCAACTTTGCAGAACATGAGATGGGGGTGCTCATGCTGAACAAGTGGAACACAAGCTGGCAGTGTGTCTGCAGCAGTGAGGGCTTACCCACACACTACTTCAAAATCATAGCTAGTACATTGAGGGAAATGGTTATTTCCTCCCTTTGGCCCTTGTATGGACCCATGGGAAGTGTTATGTCTGGGTTTGGACTCAGCAATATGAGAAAGTCACTGACATGCTGGAGGGAATCCAGAGAAGCATCAACAAAGATGGCTGAGGACAAGAGCGCATAATGTGTGAGGCAGACTAAGGGAATTAGGTTCATTGTGACCAGAGAGGAGAACGCTGAAGGGGTTTTCTAGCCTGAACATTCCTCCTCAGTTGGATGCAAACGTTTAGCTTCTGTGTTTTATTGATGCAGTCGTCCTGAACTGTCTGGACACAATCCTGTGCAGTGTGTTCCAGGAATACCCTGCTGGATCAGGGAGGTTCAGCCAGATGACCGTACTATGATCCTTTCCAAACTTAACCATTCTGTGATTCTGTGATTTCTAGATAGGCCCAGACATATTCTTGGGTTTCTCTTTGAATTGAACTCAAGCTCCAAACATTTTGCTCTCTGCAAAAACTGAGTAAGATTTTCCTTACATCCTATCTTAATAGGCCCTTAATTCCACTGATTCTTTATCACATACAAGTGTTTGACTCCAACTTCCATTTTCTTTTCCACTTGCAGCAGCAAAAAGTCTGTCATTTATGCCATGTTCTTGACTTTTCTTTGTTTGCCTGTGGGCATCATGATCCATTTAGTACATTGTTTTTCAATAAAACATGTTTTGTTTTTCTCTTCTGCTGCTCTGCAAATCTCCAGACACAGGAAGTAGAAGAAAAACTGATTCCATCACTATGGGAATTATGAGTATGCAAGTATTTACCCAAAGTTTGGATTTTGATTTTTTTTTTTAATTTCAACAGAAAGAAGATTAGAAAAGAAAATTCTTTCAAAAGCAAACATAAAAACAAACCATTGGGGATTGGAGTTGCAGTTATACAGCTAAACTTGCCATATTATCCCATTTTTGTGAGTCTTAAGTCTGTAAGCCTAAAATTAAAATAATTCTTAAATCATGCTGCAAGGTTCAGTGTTGCAGGGGTCTGGTGGAAGTCTGCCATCTTTTCTGAACCCCAAGAAGATGAAGAGCTGCAAGGGTAAAATGAAAATATATTGTCAATTCATCCTGAGAATTCAGCATCATAGGGGACCAGCTGAAGAGTGCTTCAGTGTGGATTTCCTTCCCTCCTGGAATTTGAGAATGAAAAATTTATGCTGAAAGAAATCAAATCTACTCCTCAGAAAAATGCTACTAATAAAACTCAAGAAATCACAGACAGGGGAAGCTCGATAACATCTAGATTGTTGCAGATTATTTATCAATAAAGTATGAAAATTAGGACAGAATTAAGAAAACAGATTTCCTCTTTCTCTTTTCTCACTATAAATTGCTAATGGCAAAATTGATGACTAGTGCAAGTGAGAACAAATTTGGCCCAAGGAGAACTAATTAGAAACTCATGCCAAAACACTCTCTTTCAGTCTGCCTGTGGATGCAAATCTCTCCTCTACAGTGCAGAATTTGATTGCACATTCTGGACTGAGAACATCACCCAAAAGCCATTCTGCAGGGAAAATGGTCCAACAAAACACCTTTTCTTTATCTATGGAACTACTGTTGGCTTCAGTTTCTCATGTGGAAATGAGGAGTAAAATGTTACTAAATGGAAATACAGTGTAATCAGTAAACAGTTTTTCTTTATCTTGTTTTATTAAAAAAAAATAAACTACTTTTTAATGTTTGCTGCCTTTATAAAAACATCTCTTACCACAAAGACATACTATAGGTTAGTGCAGAGGTAAGTATGTAGATAAGTGTTCAGTAAGTGCCTTTCTTATTAAGTAATTACTTCTATACCTATTTAATAATGTTAGTCATATTGGTTTAAATAGGGAGAAAGAATAAAATATTTGGGTTGAAAACACCTCTGTCAGTACCTGAAGCATTAATTTCTGGAGACTGCTAGAAAGGAACTTCAGCCCAAACTGCTAACTTTTTACTGATTATTTTTGATGAGAATTTAGCCTTTTCAGTCCTGTGCTATGGCACTTGCAGACTTGTGGTACTTGCATGCAGAAAAAAAAGCACCCAGCTAGTTACTTTGAATTAAAGCACCCATTCAACAAGGAAGCATGTGAAAGCATCTGGCTAAATTAGCAAGTACTGCAGTGTCTGAACAGTGTGAAGGAAGATAGATCCTGAGAGGGAAGATAGATCCTGACCTACAAAGCATTTCAATCAACAGAGGTCTTCCTATCAACTTAAGCCACTTTAGAAATGTCTAGTGGTCCATTAAGTCTGCATCAGTGTAACAATGAGTTATTCTCACATCTAAATCTTCCTTGGTTTTAACAGGATTTGGGCATATGTTTAAACCTAAGTAAAACCTTAAGTGGTTTCAGTATTGGGAAGTTCAATTGTGAACCTTTAATGAAGGGAGAAACTAACAGATTAGTATGAACACAATTTCTGCATGGAGAATTAATTCTGTGATGATATGGACAGCTAAAATAATGACATAAAGTGATACAAAACAAATCCCAGTTTGGAAGGAGCTCTTATTGTGTTTTGTCTTCCTGTGTTTATTTTTTATAAATTAAAAGTTATTTTGAAAAGAAGATCTTTTGATTCCCTCTGATTCTCAGACTCTTGCCTAGTCCAGGTGCATCATGATATTCTACTGCTTTCTGTTCACTATAACCCTGTACTTATTGATTGTGATGGCAGTGCTTGTTATCTTTGGTAATGAACAGTTTCAACTGAAAGCCCACATGTAAATAGATCATATTTAATAGATTCAGGATAGCAACAAGTTATTTTTTAAAAAATTGCCATATAGCTGTTGTTTGGGGTTTTTTAAGGAGTTAATAAATTTTTTAAGCCTTCCACTGTGCATTAAGAAAAAAAATGTTTTAAACCTTCTCTCTTTGCTAACTTTGTTACTAAACAATAAAATGACACTACATTATTTACACTTCCCTTGCATTTCTTTGCTTTCTGGGTTGTCTGTTGTAATGAAGGCTGCAAGCACTTTTTCTGAGATGAGCAGGATGACCACCAAGACTCATCATCAGATTAATGTTGAAGCCAAGATGACACAGGGCTTACACCATTCGAAGAGATTTTGATAGCATAAAATGAGTCTGACCTTTTGTGCAATTCAGAAACATCATAAACTTTGTCTTATTCATCTCAATAGTATGGAAAAGTTTTAAAGAGCAGCTGCAATCTTCACCTGAAAACCAGTGTTTTATGGAGAGGTTGTACCATTTCATCTGCACATTGTAAGAAATATGTTTATTTATAATTTCAGTTATCTAAATAACAATGAAACTACCTAAAATATGCCTCCATATTTCATTTGGAATGAAACAGAACAATTATCAAAATTATTTGGCTGTATTTTAGAAGGTAGCCCAACAACAACTTTACACTGTATAAATATTTATAAAGCTTTAAATTTTTTCTCTTCTGATTTTGAGATATGGACATTTAAAGAAGGTTGTGTAGATCAGCCCGGCAAGTGAATTTTTTTTCCTAAAATTTAGGAGCAGGAAAGAACAGAGTAAACACAATATTGAATTCAGTATCTAAAGGTTGCTTTTGTCTATCTCCACCCTTTTGCTTCAAAATACGAGGGCAAACTAACTGTCACACAATCCTATAGAGTTAGTGCTTGGAATGAAGGATATAAAAGATAGAAATGTCACCTCAAATAAATCTGTTTAACTTCACTGAGTTCAGATTGGCTGAGCTAATTTATAATAGGTGCAGCTCTACCCCAGAGATGTAGCCAAAAGTAAACAAAGGTAAATACAACCTTCTCACTGGAACACAGGCAAATTCAAGTTCTTCTACATATCTACTCATTCACTCTAAACAGAAGATTTTCCTCACTTTTTTCACTATATTTCACTATTCATATAACTTTTTCCTGAATATAAATAATCAAATGTGTGGTATCAAATTTGAACTACATTTTTATTAGAAAGAAACGGCTAGATAATGTAGAACAGGATTGAACCTAATGACTGATTAGGTTCAGATTATTTGTTTTATCAAAAGTTCAATCATAGGTGAATGCGTTCAAAGGGTCCTATAGCCTTTTATTTATTTGGCATAATGCACCTAAAGAATGGCTTCACATTTGAGGGTCAGACCTGTGGATGTAGTGATATGATCTGACACCACTGCAGCAGCCATTAAGTCATTTCAATATGTTTTGGGCTGGCATATTAGGAAAGAGCAAAAAAATTAAGGAGAAAACTGAAAAAAACCACTTGTGAATCAGCAAAATAGGACCAGTACCCACAGCAAGAAGTGGTTCCACATAGGACCTCATCATTGCATAGTAATTCAGTGGCCTAAGAATAAGAATCCAGACACTTTCAAAAGTGTTGGTAGTGCCATCACCACAAATGCCAAAGTAACCCTGAGTCATAAAGAGGACATCCCCAAGGAGTCCAAATTCATCAAGTGTGTGTTCAGATCATGTCTAATCCACTGGAGAAGCATTGAGTTCAACACAAAACACGTCAGTCATGGTTGTTTTAATTCAAAAGTGTGCAGCAAGGAAAAGTGGTACCACTGACCTTGATTTGCATAATATACACCTGTCAGAGCAGGCCTGTCAATATGGCCAGGTCCAGAAGCAGCAGATTGCCCCTGTTCTGAGTTCAGCAGCCATTTGTCAGTAAATCTGATAGTCTGCTGCCCAGATCATCACTGCTGCTAGCTCAGGGCTGCAGTTCCTATCAAAGAAATGAGAGACATGGGCTCAATTTCCTCATGAGACAGAGTGAGATTAAAGCTGCATTTCTTCAGGTGAATGCGCTGGTCACTTGACTAACAGGCTTGCAGTGGAAGTGAGGTGGAGTGAGGTGGAAGGGAGCTCTAGATTATTTCAGTGGAAGCTGGGAAGCTGTTGAACAAGGAACACAAAAGTCATAAGTCAAAGATCCAATGAGGTGAAGCAGAAGACGAGGCAAAACCTGGATTTTGCTCTGCACTGACCTAGTTGAGCATTTTGCATTTAATTGTGGTGAGGTAAGATGTCCAATACTAGGAATAAAAATCAAACCTTTCAGACAAACTCAAATCTGTTCAGTCTGTCTTTCTGCAAAATTTTACTTTCCTGAAGACATTGAGAACTTTATGAGAGAGGATTTGTGGTGGTTTATTCCTTTTTTTAATTTATTTTCCATAAGCAGGGACTGGATAGTTGTGAAAACATATTCTATAAAATGGCAATATTAAAGGCCATTATCTGACTGATCAGCCTGGTCTCCTCACTTGAATGTTCACTCGTACTCATATTACAATCACAGAGCACATGGATTACTATTGGAAAAGTTTATTATTGTAGAAGGTAATGAAAATATAAACCTGCAAGCTGTTTGCTAAGATTGCCTGACAAAAAAGCTATTCAAGTGACAGTCATTCTGACAAAACAAACAGACCAAAACTTTGTGGTTTGAGTTATATATCTGATTATACCATAGATATTTAAAAACCTGAACCTACTGATTCTAAAACTGCAAAATTCATTTACATTTTTAATGAAAAATCTTAATGAGAAATTGTATCTTATTCTTATTTAATTTATATGCAATTTAAGTCTTTCTTCCGGCTCAACACCATTACAACTTATTTCAAATAAAAATGCCCTTGACTGGAACGTTAGATTTTTACTAACACTAGGTTAGAATTGGTGTGTTCCTTCTGCTAAAATCATCATTTACAAAGAAAAGGAAGCAGTCTACTTTTCATTCTTCTAAGTTCTATTATATTTCTAAGAGTTTTATTTGCTTCACTGAAAGTACAGCTGATTCAGGAAGAGATGCTTCTATGGGAGTTCAGAGAGCAGAGTCCTTATTTTGGATGTGTCAAGCTTTTCTTCCAGAGCTCTTAGTATCTGTAACCATTTACTGGAGATCTTTTGCACAATGAAGGTGTAACTGTTAGCAGAAAAAAAAACACAGGAAGGAGATAAGTTTATTATGAAATGAGGTAATAGAATACAGACATTCACTGTTGGAAAATAGTGCTGCAAGAACACATAACAAAACTTATGGCCTGAAAAGTCATTTGTTTCTTGTCAAATTATTATTTACTTCTGTTTTCAAGGTTTGCATAAGCATTAGTGTATCAGTACCTGTATAACCTTCCTCTGTGCTTTCCTACAGTTGTTATACCAGGACACTTAGTGGATTGTGTTCCAGCAACAGCAGTCCAGACAGGGAGAAGAGTCTTGGAACAGTTCTGCAGTCTTTCAGCTCAGGCCGTTTCTAGCTGGGGTGATTTTTGCACTTCACAAAGATGTCCCACAAGTCACGAGCCCTCAGGGACCCAATTCGTTTAAGAAACTGAGTAAGGTTTCAATCTAAGATGCTGTCACACACATGAAGGATCTTCGTAATTTCACCTTCAAAACCACTTCAGCTCAAGTTCAGACCAGGTCAGAGGGGAGGAAAGAATCTTATATTTTTGTTTTGACTTCATTTGCCCTCCCTGACTCTGTCCTGACAATACAATTAGGCTTTCAGCAAGGTCTCAGTTCCATTTCACTGGAGAAGTCAAGGACTAAAAACAAAGACCAGACTAACTTTTCCCCTTCCATTGTCTATTCCATATCTGTGCCATAACACAACAACCAGGAAGAAGATCTACCGCCCTTATTGTCATCTTTCCATGGAAAAAACAAATAATCTTATTTTCCTGTTATAGAGTACCAAATTATTTTCAGAGTAGAGTAAGACAAACTTTTGGAAACCACTTTCCTAACAGCACTTCTGATCTCACAGACTATGTAAAAATATAGTATTGTGAAAATAATATATGTGATATTAAAGTACATTATAAATATATAACATGGAACAGGTAGGCCATGATTTGAAGGGGCTAATCAGCTACATATCCTTCATGGAACACAGCATAATAGTCAGTTGTAAAAGTGAGTTGGGAAGAGAAGGAAGGAAACGTCTTCAGTAGTCTTCAAAGACAAAAATGTCTATAAATCTTTCAAACCTGTAAAAATAGTCATCTGCATCCTGTCATTAACCAGATAAAACATTTTCACTGAAACTTATGTCCAGCTTCCCTTCCTATAGACATTTATTATGTCTTCACAACATAGTAAGTACGTAGATTGTAAATACATTAAACTGAGTTGTGTTAAACTAAATAAAATAAATCTAAGTTTATTTGATAGGCTTTATCAGCACTGCAGGTGACATTTACAGACCTGTTCACATCCCATGTTCAGCCATGTAACACAATGATTCCATATAAGTACTGACTCATCTTTGAAAGGAGATATGAAACATTTGAGTCAATATATTTTTTAATGCCCACAGGTACTCTGGAAACATATTTAACAAGGCAAAGCCTGATGGTTTACTTTCTTAGAGTCTCAGAATTTCATAATGCAGTTATCTTCTTTTGAGGAATAAAGTAGGAAAAGACAGACTGACTGGGGGACTACTTAATGGTTATGGCAGTGCATGGAAACGGCATGGCAACATCTGAATGGTCAGTGGATAGATCTTTCTTACCTGATCGTTTTTCTGTTATCTCTTCCACACTGCAGTGTTGCTTAGGTTGTAGGTACAAAGTACACACACAGATCATGAAGAGCTGCAAGAGTGCAGCAAACATCAGGTGCCTTGAAGCCTCAGTTTCAGGTATGTGTGTAATTCCCAACAAAAGCCTCTAGAAACAACCTGAGTGTTAACCTTTAATGAAAAATTCCTTAACACTGATAAAAGGATCAGGGGGGATGTAATAAGCAGAGATCATGTCAGGAAGCCTTAAGATTATACAGGAAGGTGACTTTCTTCTCAGAGGCGTATTTATACAGAGTGAAGCCTCCCTGAAAGTCATGACTACTTCTTTAGGCTTCTAATCCCTTGTTTTCATGTGTAGCCATACCACAGAAAAGTATTAATGCTCAACTGTGGTAACCCAGGACACCAGGAATATTCCTCTGTCTGCTCTGGGGTGTCCTGACCCCCAGGGGGGCACTGACTTTGACTTTCATTCATGGAGAAAGTTTCCTAGACTTCAAATAGACTAGAATCCCTTAAAATGCGAAATAGATTATAGATAGTAGTGTAGGAGAATCACTCGGATGAGAAATTTAAGTTTTGGGATTTTTAGTATGTTGTGGGTGGAAGCAAGATGGAGGGCACAGGGTGTTGTCCTGGGTTTCTTCTTCATGCTTCTTCTTCCTCCTTCTTCATGGGTTTGGGTGGCATTTTGTAATTGGGTGGAAAAATCCACATTGTGGGCTTTTAGGGATCAGTTACTGGGTTAAAAGGGGAAATAATCTAGGTGTCAGTTCTTAATTGGATAGTTTAGCTTTAAAAGACTTTGTAAGAAGAGATTGTCAGCCATTTTTGCAGTGCTTTTCCTGTGCACTGAGCCCAGTGTGGACAGCGTGCAAAAACTTTAGATAAGATAATAATAAACAAGAACCTGAAGACCAAAAAAATCCAGTGCATCTCTCTTTCCTGACACAAAACTGTTCCAGGAGCGTCTCTCCCAACAGGGGAGCCCCCTGGGAGGGCCCAGCCTGAGACCCAGAAGTCAGGGAATCAGCAGCAGGTACCCCAGCACTCAACCATATGTTCAGGAGCACTTTAGCTATTCTGAAAGCATAACAATTACAT
The DNA here is from genome assembly GCF_014805655.1 of Passer montanus. Lineage (NCBI taxonomy): Eukaryota > Metazoa > Chordata > Aves > Passeriformes > Passeridae > Passer > Passer montanus. The sequence goes on along the minus strand of NW_024368818.1, from coordinate 16,719,763 downwards.
AACCAGCTAAAATGAAAATGTGTTTGACAGCCATGTTCTTCTGTTCAACCCCTTTCTGCTATTTAAATCTTACTGTACTTTCAGCTGGATTCCCCAGCTGGTAAGAATTGAGGAAGTCAATGGAAAGAAAAGGAGGGAAAAGTTAAAATTAAAACTTGGTAATAAAGGTTATAATTAATCATATTTAATAATAATTAATCATAATTAATTTTTTCTCATCATAAAATAACATTTAAAATATCTTGGATTTTTAATTTTTACACAAGAATAATTAGGGTGTAAAAAGCACTAGCATTAAATGGATTCTTTGCTGTTATAGCAACTTTGGTGTAAACCTTTAGTAAAGAGATTGAAGAAGCAACAGTAATCATGGTGCACTTGGAAGCTGTTGTGGTGTTTATTTCTTCCTTGACGAACAGCTGCTATAGCACTTTGCACCATTAAAATCGTTTAATTAGTCTCTAAAATGTGGAAAGAAATTTCTGAAAGGAATTAATTGCCTCTCTAAAAGCTTTAATGATTTTTTTCTTCTTTTCCATTTCAGAAATACTTTCACCAGCTATAAATTGAAGAGTCATTCTTATAGTGTCAAAACTATACATTGACAATGACAGGTCACTAAAATTTTGCTTATACAGCAGGATGAACTTCACTGCAATAGTTTAAATTCCTGTTTAAACTGTGCCTCTCTCTGAAAGCAGGAGAGTAATCAAGGAGGTTGGGGGAGAAATCCAACCCTGCCATATGGTTGAAGGAATGTACCTTCCTAAAGAGAAAGGACAGGATGATCAGCATAGCTTTTGGTATGAGATGAATCCATGAGCAATTCATTAGCTGTGTACTGTGTGTTGATGCATATCTCAAAATCTTATACCCTTAGATATATCCTTAGACTAAAAATGCTAGGGTGTACTTTTCTGGATCAAATGGAATCACAGCTCTGATCAGCTTTATTTTAGCAGAAACTTCTGTCTCATGCTTGAAAGAGTGTAATGATAAACACTCCTTCTATTTAGCACAGTTCTTGGCAAGTTCACAGCAGTCCTCAAGGTCTTTTTTTAATTATCTGAACTGCAGCTAACATTTCCCAAGGAATTAAGCTAGAAGAAACACCTGACAAGATAACAAAAACACAGATAAATGAAAGTTCATATTGGTTCCATAGTTATTTTTATTACAATAATCTAGAAGCTCAGTTTCAACTTTAGGTATTATGTCTTTCTTGTGAAAGGTATTGTTCAAATGTATATCCTGTTCCTGAATGCTTTAGAGATACACACCAAAAATGTCCATGGTGGATGCAGGCAGAATGACATTTTTGAAGAAAATTATTCAGTCACTGGTAGAGTAAAAAGTGTCCTTCAAATGTCACTGGTATGACTACAAAGTACTCAGTGATTTTGTTCATGTGCAATTAAATAAATTCCTTTTCAGAAAATTCAACATAAGCAAATAATTAACTTTGTAGTGACACCCTCCCAATAATCATAGAAACCATAAATACTGCTTTCCTTTTATTTTTTAAAGAACCAATAAATTTAAGACAAGAAATAGCATTATGGGAAAAACAATACAAGAGTCCAAAATTAAACAGAAAATTAGGTTAACAAGAATAAGTATATGAAGGGATTTCTGCAAGGACAGGTCCTCTGTCCACCATTAGACTAGACTGTAGTTGAAAGCACTCAAACCTTTTTAGAAGAAGATCTATGGGCTATATGTAAATTTCTCTATATTCTTAGTGACCTGGCTAGTTGGTTGGTTATAATCACTGCAGAATGTTCAACTCAATACAGAACCACACATCCAGGTGTAATTTCTTTCAATAAATCCCTTACTACTATACCTATGTGAGTTTTCTTGTCAGGAAGTCTGCATTGAAGGGAAGTAGACCCATGGTTGCCTCCCCTAACTTCAAGCTCAGCCTGATAATTGTGAACATTCAGCAAGTCAGGCAGCTACTGGTGGCTTTTTTAGAGCAGGTAAATTTTTGGTGCTTCCCACACTTTCTGTACCTAATAAACTATCACCTTTGGTCCCTCATGATCTTGTCATTAAACCATCTAGACAGAGCACTTAAATATTTATTTAGAAATACTGTTCTCCCTCCAATTGCTGTTATTTCATCATTTTCTTGGTTTGCTTCCTATTTACTCCAGTGTTCCTTTTCTTCTTCTGAACAGACACATACAGGGGTTTCTAGCCTGATAAATTTGGTCATTCACTTTGGTCTATTTCTGGAGTTGCATCCATGCATTCTCTCAGATGTTGTCAGGCTGCAGTCTCTGCAGCTGTATCAGCTAATTCATTCCCTTTACTAATTTCTGTAGTGCCCTTGGCATGACCTGGACATGACAGTGATTTCTTTAGGTATAAAAGTTACCTATTTCTTTTCCATTTAATACTTTCTTGCCTGATTATGTGAAAAATCCTTATTCTTTCCATAACATTCCAACTGGATGACCTATACCAAGGCTCTATGGTACAAAAATTGTCTGCTAAAAATCAAAAATGGGGTATGTATACTTACAAGAGCTGAGAGTGAAGAATTAAATTCTAGTGGAAAATTGTTTTAAAAATAACTTAGTGGAACAATTCTGGGCTTATAGTATATTTTTCCTAGAGTTTTCATGTATTATTTTGCAATTGGTTTCCTACAGTTAAATATGTATCCAGAATCTCACATACTTAGCACACTAACGAAAAAAACCTCTTAATCTGACAAGAAGAAGAACTTGTATCCATCAATATAGTTCCATAGAAAAAGACAAAGATGCAGATCAATACTCAGCTTACTTTTTAAGAGATCCAAACACATCTGCTGGGATGTGTAAGATATCCTTAAATTTCCACTGTCATCAATAGAGACATCTGAACATTCTTGGAATCTAGAGAGTTGAACAGCAACAAGTATATGACTCTACTTCTTATCTACAGGCACTTTAGATAATGTAGAACACTTAGTCAGGTGAAATACTTTAGAGTCTCTAGGATGGTCCAACAGCCTGGCAAATATGATGTTGACTTCTGGAAGACCCATGCTCCTTCTTATGTGGCAGCTGGATAGCAGATAAGAAGTCACAGAGTATCTGTGGGGTAACTGATGCCTGTGTTTAGACAACTGAGTCCTACTCTGGATTTCCCCTTTGGGAAGCTGGATTGCTCTTAAATCTCAGCTGATTGCATTTACAGGTAGGAGTCTGATTACTGAGTTGAATGACACCTCTGAGGTGTTTGCTGGAGTGGAATCAGCAGCTCTCAAAGTCAAAGAGCAAGCTAAGGAAAAAACCTCCCTTGATTTTCTTCTCCTTATGTTTCTTTCCACCTTCAGCAGGACAAGAGTGTCCATTTAACAAATTCAAATTTCCAGAGTTACAAGCAAAGCTATATAATCAGTTCAGGAGAATTATTTCATCACAATTACATGCTGTGCAGCCATTTGTGAAAGTGTAAAGTCAGCTTAAAGGAGGGAAATTGATATGTCACCATCTATTGATAGAGGTTCTAATAGAAAGCAAAGGACAAAAGTCAGATTTATGTAAATGCTACTATTATCATTCCTGTTAAAAAGTGAAACTGGCACAGCTCTATTTCTTTGTATAGGACAAAATACTCACATCGCATATGCAATAGAAAGAAATCCAGTTTAGGAATGACAAAAAAATTACAATTTCAGAAAGAATATATGTGGATTATTCAATTAATGCAATTTAGAAATTGACAGAACAATACATAAAACTGATAATTTCTAGGTATCTCAGTCAATCAAAGCAATTACATTCCAGATTATCCTTTTTGTTAATTTCTTCACTGATGCAATGATTTGCACTTTGTGATTTTCCCAAGTGATTTTCACTTTGTCTCTCTGGGTTCCTTTGACTTCTTTTGTCACCTTGAAGAGCATATTTCTTTCTAAGTAGTCCAGTGAAGCCAAGAGGAATGAATTGCAATGTTAATGGTACACGCAACATAACTTTGTCTATAATAAATGTGTATGCCATTAGTGTAAAATTCCTTTTAGCACAGGACCCTGGAAACATTTTTTTCAGAGAAGTGAAACTCACTCCAGTATGGAACAGCAGGAAAAGGTGCAAAAGTCACGTCAGTTACTACTTCATGACACTCACTTTCTCTGTTAGTCTTGCATACCAAGCAAATATTCTTTTCTATTTGAAGCATGAGAGGCATGAACAACAGCTATTAAAACTTCAGCACATTTGTCTGTTAATTTAATGTAAAGCTGCCTTGAGGAAAATGGGTAATCTAGCTCTCTTCTACCCAATCTTATGGCAAGAAAAACTATAATGTTATTCTAAGCAGATGTTTGCCTAAATCATTCTTTAAATGATGCAGATTTTGCTACTTTTATTGACATTCCTTAGCTGGTCTACCAGAAATGTTTTCCTAATGCCCAACTCTTGCTGAATATTAAGCTTGTTCTTGTCTTGGATGACAGAATAGGGAATACAGTTATTAAACATGAAAATGTCATTACAAAGCTTGAAGGAACTGTAAATGGTTTGGAACCCAGAGAACAATTTACTAATTTCTATTTTGCATTTTATCTAAAAATGGTTGTTATGTCTGCCTGCAGTCGCTCTTTTCCTGAATTGTATTCCACATATTTCCATATTTCTTCATTTTTAAAATGTCTGATCATGCTCTGTACTCCTGCGAGATGGCACACATCTTTCTTGAGGCTGAAGTGCCTCAAGCTCCAAGTTCAAGAGCTTAGTATTATCGAGTAGAGAACAAGAAATAATTATGTATATCTAAATATAGGTATGCTCTTAATGCAATGCATAAATTATTTCAAATTCAGATACACTGTAGGAGAAGATACCTTTCTCTAAAACTGCTGTCTAAACAGTGGTCCGCTTCTTTATTCTGTTCCATTAAAAATATCTACCTAAAAATTTACAATTCTTGTAAATTCTTATAAAACAAATAAATTTATTCTCTTTTATGTTATCCACATTGTAAGAAAAAACCTGAAGTGAAAAAAAAGTCCCTCAGAAACCAGATGACATTCTAGCCCAGTATTTTCAACCACTTTTACCCATTTCCCTTAGTAGTTAAATCTCTGCTTTGTTGCTCTACCTCACTGCTCTGAATAGTTCATATTCATTCTATCTATAAGTCTCGATTTTCCATTGCTGCTTGATCTGACAGTCATTATCTGCTTGCGGTCCATCAGCAGCTGACACAGAGGATGACAAAACTCTTCAATAAAATCCAAAAAGTAATTCTTTCATGTGCAGGCAATAAATATTCTTAACAGCTATTAGATTTATTTGGATCAAGGAATAAAATAAAAAGCCAGTTTCAAATATTTTTAACTACTGTAATTAACACTTGCCCTTCACATAAATCTGATATAGACATACTGGTTATAAGCTGGAATTTATACAAGCTGAGTAATATAACTCATAATCACTAAAAATGAGATTTATAAAAGTTTTTCACAACTGCTGTTGAATATCTGGCATTCATTTTTTCAGGAGCATTTCAAGTGTCCTTTTAAAAGCTAAGCAAAGGTTGTCTTGATATGTCCATTTAATTAGAAGCTGAAAAATGTGATCCTTATGCTGTTGTCAGGAGCATACTGCATGCAGGGATTGAAATTCATTTGATTGGCTCCTCAATGTGTAGCTGCACTTCAAGCAACAATTCTGGAGCACAGATAATTGGTGCCCTGCAGACTTCCCCACTGAAAATCAATTGAATTTCCATTATGTTTCAATTGTCTTGCAGTGGGAAACCTACAGGGTTTCATTGGCTGGTGTTTTTTTTATTATTACCTTCCACACTAGAGAATAAAAGTTTTTAATGCTTTTTCCTACATAAACTACTAGCAACACATGAAAGTTATCAATTCAAACAATCTGCTCTGCATGAAACTCCCTTCCCAAAAGGGCAAGTAATCTTCTGTGTTGTACTGATTTTCTCATACTTCCAAGCCTTGCCTCAGTCACCATGGTCTGCAGATATTTCTGCAATGTATTCTTCACATAGTACTTCATGTGGAAATTAAAAGGAAATGTGCGAGCTGTAGATTGAGATGTGGAAATGCAAACTGAGCTCTGGGTGAGAGCCCAAACAAGAAGCCATGAACTGCTAACCTTTGGTATAATAAAGGACAAATAGATGGGTGCCAGCCAGGGGAAGGAACGCTGAGAGACACAGCAGGAGCAGAGCAGGGAACTGCTGATCTTTTGGATAACAACAGAGATGAAGATACGTGACTCCAGCAAGGTGGATGAGCAATGGAAAGGGAGGGCAGGAACAGAGGACTGAGGAGGAAGAGTGAAAGTGGGAAGACAGTGAGGAGAACCTTTGTTGGGGGCCCCTCCTTGGGGCCACCAGCTTGAGCTGTTTCTGTGTTACTGCATTGTGAATAAATGGCTTTTGGAATAAGATATCAGAGACCCTGCCATGGGAAATCCAGGGCTGAGCCAGTCAGGAAACTAGTGTGAATGTGAGTGGGGTTGTGAGTGTGAGTGTGAGTGGGGTTGTGAGTGGAGGTGTGGGGGGAGTCAAGGGACCCATCAGGTCACTGGAGCCACTGCTGTGAGGGGGCTTCAGTCCCAGCAGTGACAGTCCCTGGAGCTGGCAGTGCCACTGCCACAGCCTGTCAGTGGTCAGACCAGGAAGTTTCCTTAACAAAACAGAATGCAGGCCAGACTGAAGGAAGGGCTTGTTGTCACCACTTTGTATTTTATTTACAGCAACTGCTTTCACCTTATTAGGTTGCAAAAGACATGACATCCGTGTGGACTTCCCACTCTTCTTCAACTCAAAATGGCCAGCACTGAAGAAAATTCTTATAGTCATCCAAAGAAAGTTGGATGAATGTACTTCTGTGTAATCGAACACAGCTTTACCAAGAAAAAGTACCTATCCATGGTCTTTCTTATTTTACTGACAGCCTTCAGAAACAAAGCAGAGTGATATTTAACTGTCTGGTCAGAACAAACATAGATGGCATTTGGGAAATAAAGGAGTAAAGGAAAAACTAGCGCTTTATTAGATCAAATCAATTGAAGGAGAATGTTCCTAAAATGGAGGACTGTGTTATTAACAGCAGTCTCCCATGCCTTATTCTGATATTGTTATGTGACTTCAGAAAAGTCAGGGGAAAGGCAAGCATTATTTTAAGCCTCTATCAGGTTGTTACAAGAATAAAAGATTTCTTGAGTGAGAAAAAATGGTGAATGATCTTAAAATCAAAGTTCCAGCAAGTGGTCTACCAACATTTTACTGTATAAAGGCACATCATTTGTGGCTCTGAAAACTTAACATTTTCAAATTATATTTTGAATGCATTCTTCCTCTGTAATGCTGAAGAGTTAGATCAAACACTTGCTTCCATAAACTTCTTATGTGTGCCAAATTCCTAATTTAATTCACAAAGTATAACCAATGACTTACTAATGGATGTTACATTAATATAGCTATAGAAACAACATTACATTAATTAAAACTTTGTAAATGCTGTAATTAAGATATTCAGTGACAGCTGCCTTTCCTGTCCCTTAGCTTCACCCAGAAATCTCTCAGCACTACTTATTTTGGAATCAGCAGCTGTATGGATGCAGGAAAAGCCATCTGTTGGTATTTTTTAAATGTTAACTGAGAGGTTCCAAACAATTGCTTCTAATACTTTAAAAAAAATTTATTTATTTTAAAATTGTGTCTGACTTTGGCAGGAATTATGTCATTAGCTCTTAAAAAGGAATGTGTTTTTGATGTCCTGTCTGACTCTACCAACACAGATTCAGAACAATACCTTTGCCTTACCTGCATAGGTAAAGCACTTCAAGGTTTTACCCCAGCCATATTTGAAAAGCTGTATTATCCAGAGAGATACTATCATCTACAAAATGTCTACAAAGTCATTCTTTGGATACTTGTTCTTGTTCACTATCAAATCAAGGGATTTTTTCTCCTCGCATTTGGAATTTCAATGGGTGCAACAGAGATCATTTTGATATCAGTGTATGTGACCCTTCTTTCTCTTCTGTAACCTTAGTATCTGCTAAACCAGGCTGCCCTTCACATATAGGAAATTCAGAAAGACACCAAAACTCCTCCATATTAAACTATTTGCTTTCATATTCTAATTTCTTACTTATGTCAATAGACTCTGGATCTTGCTTGTCAGCACAGCCAATTTACCCCCTCTTCCCCTAATCTAGCATTCCTACTCTGTTAATTTAATCTCACAATATGAAGCCATTTCCTTGTGAATAACATTTCTCCCTCTTTGATATTTACATCCTCCAAACAATCTGTTGCTGTTATCAGACCTGAAGGAATAATGAATTCAGTGAATTACACATTTTTTCCCTATGTCAGCAAGCAGATGGTATAATTCTCAAACTCATTCATCATTTGAAATTATATTGGAAGAGCTTTCAGTTTTGCTGCGTGGGAGCTAGAGGAGCGACAGACATGCTGCACATCCACATTACCAGCTAAGTTAACTCCATGGTTTACTCCCGTGTCCCAGTTCCCCAGTCACCATCACTACAAAAACATTCATTTTCTCCTAAAATCTTTGGTAGCATAAACTTACTCTACCCTAAGAAGAAACAGCATAACACCGTGATAGTTTATTTCAAGAACAATTTGCAGCAGTCAACAAGAATAAAGTAGCATCAGGTCTGATTTCCTAGACCCACTACAAAAGCAGGTTTTGTCTGCAAACATTTTTAAGTACTTTGAAGTCCCATCCCAACCTTTCAAACATCTACTCTCTACTATGTAAAAACCACAATGTTCTGATGGTCTGAAACTCAGTTGTGTTATTGTTTTAGATACTGCAATTAAAAAACAATGCCAAAAATTGTAATTTTAGTCTAGGGCCATAGGGAACTCATGAAGAAATCTTCCGAGAAGGTTCATAGTTGAGTTGTACAAGGCATATATGGCAACACTACTGCTAAATTAAACAGCATGAACAGAGTGGACACAATAGCTCTACAACACTTCACCATGTGCAAAAGCATTTAATATTGTAGATGTAGCCAGTAAGCCTGGAACATAAGAATTTTACACTCTTCCAAGGAAATGTTCTGTTTAATTCAATGGTGTAGTACCTCAGGTGAAACAAGAGCAACTTACCTGCTTTTCCACTGACAGACACAGGTTGGGGAAGAACGGGGAGAGTATGTAGAGATGTATGTGATATTTTAGAGTTTTACTATTACAGAAGCAGAAGTACTCTACTTTCTGAGGTGACTTCTCATTCAAAGTTATGCACAGGACAAAAGATACAATGGAGCTTTTAAAGAATTTCATTAATAAAATATAAATATAAAATAAAATATAAATAAAGCATAAATAAATCACTATGAAATATAGCAGTTACTTCGCATGTCTAAGCATATCTAAAATTGCTTGTAAATCTGATGCTATAACGTTTATAGCAACCTATAATTTCTAGTAGTCTGGGGCAGTCTAAGACAAGATTTTTTTTTCAGAGCTGAATAGATAGAATGAAACCCATGAATTGTGTAGCAGAGGTTTTCCCTAAAAAGCCTGGAGAGATTAGTTCATCACAGAACAGGACATGAATGAGCCAGTCACAGAGTAAGGAAACACTTAAACTTTTGTTATAAAAAAAATATACCTCAAATCCAAAGTCAATTTAAGAGATGCATTATTTGGGACTAACCATCCTGAATCCTTTCCCCAAATAGGGTATCTAAGCTCTTTTCCTTGGACAAACAGAGAAAGATTTCATTCATTTATTTGAAACTGCTCTTTATGCTCTATTTCATTGTTTAGAACAAGTCCTTTTCAAGTGCAAAACCAAATTATTTTATTTCACTGAGGAGTTTGATCCTATTTCTCAAGCAGCTAACTGCCTAGTTTGATACCAGGTAGGAGATCAACATTGTATCAATATTTCCTTCTCCAGTGACTTTTTAGTACTAAAGACAAAAACTTTCATTAAAGAACTACATTGAGGTATAAACAATTATACAGGCTTGCAGAATTATGTTAATTCTCTCAAGCTTAGTGAACTAAGCTCCTATAAATCATGGAGGCTGACACTGCTTCTCTCACACGTGCACTTATGGTGAGACTAATCTTACTTCTATACCTGAGCTGGCTATACATAATTAAGGGCAATTTTTAAACAAAGTTTTCAGATGTTGTAATTAAGGGTCAGTAGAGGACCTATGAAGACATAGTTCTGCTCATAAGCAAATTGACTGAATTCTTCTGCATTCCATTAACATAGAATGTATCCATAACATTGTGATTCAGCTACATAGCAATGCAAAAGTATTTTCATTTTTTCAGTGACTTCTTTCAAAGTTAGAGATTTCAAAATTATTTTAAAAGTCCTAGGAAGAAATTCTGTAATCTCTGGTAGGTATGTTATATTAGCAGAGTTACAAATACTGATAAATGTGTCTTCATCAAATTACTTGATTTTGGATTAAAACTACAAAATTAATAAATTAAAAAATATAAACAATCTCAAGTAAAATTTATGTCAAGTAGTCAGCATTGTTTCCATCTAAACAAGCTATGAAATGAAGATAAAAAACACACCACAATCTTTATGAACCTCCATTTATATCTCATTTATTTATGCTTAAAAATGGAGTCTTTAACCATGAATAAATTGTTTTTAAACTTTCATTTTTGAGAATTTCTTCCCTCTTATATTGTAAATATCTAAAAAAGAAAAAAAAATCATTAATATAAAAAATGGGAGTTTTCTTGTCAATAATAGAAAGAAGAGAGAAAATTAAAGAGAAAATTAAGTACTCAATGAATTAAGGACTTCAGAAAAGTCTTGGCATAAATGAGAACCCACTAATATTTCCACTAGCACAATCAGAGTATTAGATGTCCACTTGTTTGAATATTTTGTTGCTGTAGTCTGGAACTTTAAAAACATTTGTAGCAGTAGAATAACTGTAGAAAATGTCTTTCTACACTTCTACTAAAACCTTCTAAGGAGGTCTTGCACACTCCCTACATGAGTAGGGAACATTTTCATGAGAAGGTTTTTCAGGCTTTATATTTTCACACATATTAATGACACTTTCAGAGGACTAAAAATCCTCACCCCATTTCATTGCAGAAACAGATATATATGGAAGTAAACCTGAAGATAATTTTCACTTCAAATTCTCTCCATCTTTCTTCCTCAAAGGAAACTTGAGGATGTCAGAACTGATGAAAGAGATTAAATGGGTTTAGTCTTACTTTGCAGAGCAACTGTTAGGGATTCCAGATTGTACTGTTGATATTAAACACATTCCAATGAAAAAAGAAGGTGACAGAATCCTGTCCTTGAGGGATTAATAGATAATTTGAGAATAATTATCCTTCCTATTCACAAGGTTGAAGGAAAAAAAACACCTTTTAATCAAATAAGGAGAGCTTGATTAGATATTTGACAGTGTTCTCTATTGGTTTAGGCTAGATAGTGCCACAAAGAATCTGTAATAGTATAAGATTGCAAAGTAAAACATACCCAAGATCAATATAACCCAGAATTCTGATTTTTATTCTAGTCAGAAGCAGATAGTAATAAAAAGATTCAAGAAATTACCAACAGATAGATGGGGGCGGGGGGTGGGGAAGCAGTCACTGCACACAGCTGCACCCTGGTTTCTAGAAAATAACCCTGTTCCTGCAGCACAGCAGGTTCCATACTTTGAGATTCCATCTGACACTGGGGCACCCACAGTGAGTTTGAGGATGACAGTAAGCTGAGTAGTACAGTTGATAACAATAGAGGAAGGGATGCCATCCAGGAGGATCCTGACAGTCTTGAAGAGCAGATTGGTGCTGTGGGTACACTCAATCCCATTGTTTGTGCTTTTGATGTAGCTCATAAACAGTATTTTTCTCTCTATATACCTTTAAGGAACTCCACCCTTACCGGTATCCACTTGGGAACTGAGCATTGACTGTATCTATTAGGGTACAGACTTCTAGCAAATTCCTCAATCTTCTAACCATCCATCCACCAAACACACATTTCCAATTTAGTGGACGAAACGTGAGAGACCACTCCAAAAGACCTGTAGTAACCCAGGTGGATGACTTCTGTAGCTCTTCCCTTGTCCACAGACACAGTTACTACATTAGAAGGGCACTAAATTATTGAGGAATAACCTGCCTTTGGTGGAGCTGTGCTGGCTGTCTCCAGTCACCTCCTTGTCCTCCACATGGTTTGATATAATTTCCAGGAGAATCTGTTCCATGATCTTACTAGGTGAAGCTGACAGGTCAGTAGCTCCCAGGGTCTTTCTTTTTGTCTTTTTAGAAAATGTTTCCCTTTTTCCGCTCTATGGAGACTTTGCCTGACTGCCATGACTTTTGAAACATGATGGAAAGTAACTTGGCAGCAACATTCATCATTTCCCACATGAACCTGTGGTGCGTCTCATTATGTACCATGGACTTGTTTATTGCTCAGGTTTCTCTGTTGATCTTAAACCTAATCTTCAATGGCCTGCAATAAACACCAACCTCAAGTTTTCATCTGCTGGTTTGGCAGCTAATTTTTACCTATAACTCCTGATGTGTTCATCCCTTGTTTTTAAAGACAATTCTGTGTAGTCGATCAATCTATTTTTTTTTAATAAATAGCAACCCTTCTGGCCTCACCTCTGCCTTTCTTGCTTGTCCCTTCTAAATAGTTTATATCCACCAATATCACCACTCCAGTAGCCTAATTCATCCCACCACATACCAGTAATAGTGATTAGATCACATATTTCTAGCTGGAGAGTGGCTTTCAACTTCTATTTTTTCCCCATGCTGTGTGCATTGACCCAGAGGCACTTCAGCCAGGCAATTAAAAACTTTTTAGAGGAACACACCCTAATTATTTTGAGACTTTTCACAGGCATTTACCTGTTGATTTCTAAAACATAGACAGCCCTTAGTTCTTCTCTATTGCTCAAAATCTTATCCCCTTCTTGTAATTCTGGTTTAAATTTCTGTTTAAAAGTGAGGTCAGCCTTTTGTGAAAGACTCCCCAATCCACATTATGGGTGAATCCCATCAGATCTCAACAGACCTGGCTTCTTAAAGGTAGATCCTTGATTGCTGTAGAAATCAAAATCTTGAGTATATGACCAGCGATACAGCCAGGTATTCATCTGTTGACCACCTTCTTCACAAATTTTCCCCTCTGACTGGGAGAATAGAGAACTGCCTGTGCTCCAGATTGTTTTAAGACTGCTCTGACAGACTTACCATATAATCTCTTTTCATTGCTCTAAATTGTTTCATCACAGTATCACTGAACCCTATGTGGAACAGTAGGAACAGGTGATAATCTGTAGGTTTCACCAGGCTTGGCAGCCTCTTGGTGTAACCCTGAATGCAAGCTCCTAGTAGGCTGCAAATTTCTCAGGAGAAATTGTCTGTATAACAAATGGGAGTTTCGTTACCTCTCAGTAGGGAGTCTCCAATTACACTGATAATTTACATCCTTTTCTGGTGACACTGGTTCTAATGCAGATGGGTGTTGGGATCAAATTGCATGGTTGACTTCTTGTGTGTCCTATTTGTTTCTTACATGCTCTTCATTCTTTATTCCCAGATCACTGTAATTGTTACATAGGGTCACTCCAGGAGAAAGGTGAAGGTTCTTCTGTCTTGAGCAAAGACAAGGACCCAGTTCACTTCATCTCACAATTTACTTGCATCAGTCATCTTAAGGTTGAGTTTAAACTTCGCTATTTCTTCAGATGTTCTTTAGTAATGTTTCATGAAATTTTTTGTGAAACTAATGCTCCGAGAAAATGTTTAGTCTTTTTTGCATCAGCCTTTACAACAGAAACTGTTGCACTAGAAACTTTCATCAGCCCTACTTAATCTAGTTTAAATAATTGATATAGAAATGTTTTGTACAGCTGTGCTATATTGAATCAGACCCTAACTTGCTATGCATTTTTTTCACTCTGCAACCATAATTGGTGATATTTATAATGAAATCAGAAGACTTGCTTGATACATTCACTGGTTTTGTATTCATTGACTTCCTCTCTGTATTTCCATCCTTCTGAAACTTAGTCATAAATTAGAGGCACTGAGAAAAAAAAACAGTGTACATTTTGATAATTTCTTGAAGTTTCTCAAGAAAAAACATTATGTGCATTTGGGTCAAAAGCTTTGGAGAAACTTCAGCTGGATTTGTCTCAGGTTAAAGAAAATCAAACTGTTTGAGTTTTCCACAGTAAATAAAAGATCCATCTGAATAGTAAAAATGTTGGCTAGTGTTACTGTTAACATTTCATTTAATGGAATGGTTAGCAAAATCCAAAGGATTTGAAGTTCAAAACTCTCACAGCTCCAGGCATCTCTAAATTCTATGAATATATAAATTGCACTTTAAGCTAGATACTTTTTTTAAAAAAAGGGAATTAATAGTAAATAGGGAGCCATGTAAGATGCAAGATGTACTAGAGGAGGAGAGGGAGCTGCTCTTGCTTGTTTTAATTCAAGGTAGTACTGCCTTGACTCTAAATCACTACCAACTTTTTTAAGCGGAAATATTATATACAGCTACTTCTCTTCCTCCTTTGACTGAAACTAAAATTAGGTAGTGCTCAAAAGACAAAGTGTTTGTCCAAAGAATTGGATCACCAACCAAATGTGGGAGAGGGAACTCCATCTGTCATCTTGCTGTACAGCTTACAGAGCTCATTTCTCACCTTCAGACACTGGAACCTAGGAATGTTTAAATCTCTTGATCTTCATTTCTTTAGAGCTCAATTACCATCCCTAAAGATGTGTTAAGTCTGATCTTAAATATACATTGGAATAAATGCATAATGATTGTGAGGTCTTTGGACACTATGATAATAAGTTCCATAAAAATATGAAGTCTACAGAAGTACCTCTGCTATTTTTTCTCCTTACATTCTCCTGAACTTCATTGATAAATATTAATGCTATTTTAATACTTAAACATCTTCCACTGGGTGTTCATTACACTCTCTACATTGGCACCTAAGCTTCCCTTAAGAAATTGTAATAGATTTCTGAAAGCCTCCCTGGCACATCATCTCAGACCAAGCAAACTATCACTATAACCCATCTTACTGATTCTTCCTTTGTTTTAGTAATACCCACAATATGCCATACAGAATACAAGTAATTATTATGTGGATCATTCAATTAGAGCTATGTAATTTTCTGAATGTTGTCTTATAAACACTGCATAGCTCAACAGGAAGAAGCAGAAAACCAGAATTATTTCTTCTATGCATTCACAATAAATTAATTACATATTCCTTAGAATTTATTAATAGTAAAGATTTCCAGCACTGTTCTGCCACTTGGCATTTCTTAGGATCTTCCAGTCTATGGAATGACCTGAAAAAATATTTATTTTCTTATCAATTGATTCATTTTTTTACAACTTTAAAAATTCTCGCCTCTATTTCATAAACATAATTAGAAATGCTAGACCCTGTTTTTGCAGTTTAATGTGTCTGTACATAAAAAACTTTTCAATCTTTGTGGATGAGAAATCTTTTATTTGTGTCTAAATTATTAGAAAGATTTATTTATAGAAAGAAGTGTTTATTTCTTAATAATTAATAATGATAGCCCAGCTGTTCAAGGATCAGCCAAAATGTTCATGGAGCATTAATTTTACAATACAAAAACACCTACTGTAATTACTATTTGTTCTTGAACATTTCTAAATCTCTTTACTCATTCTAATACCTGTTAACACAGCAAGTCTAGTATAATTAAAAATAAGAGCTAAATATTATATATATCAGAAATATATATAATTGCACATTTATATTTCATATATTACAATACAATCTATTCTGTAAACTGTGAAAGACTCCTGCACCATTTCTAGCCACCAGCCAGGCAACTTCCTGCATGTCTATACTATATCCATAGAGATGAATAGCACAGGAACAACTTGGGCTTCACCTTTGTATACAAAATTATCTTTTCAATTCGAGCACCAGGACAGGATGTTTTGGAGACTATTTTTTGATTTCTAAGCTTGTCTCAGTCACTGTGTCAGCCACAGATGTTTTGGTCCAGATTATGCTAAACTGTGTGTTTACCATTAAAGAGTCTCAATAATTTTTCTTAGATTAGTTTATTAATGTAGACACACCAGAAGAATATTTTAATGTCCTCATAACTACTCTGTGAAATTGAAAACTTCAAGAAGATGAAACAGAATTGAAATTATGAATCAGTCTTAATAATTAGCTCAGAGCATATTTACAAACAAATTTCATCTCTGAATTGTTTAACTCCACTGGATTGTCTTAGAAAGGGCAGAAAACTTAATTCTAGAGCAGAAGGAACTACCCAGGAGACATACCTGTTGTGCATCATCAGTACTGGCTCTATGTGAAAGGCAGACAGCAAGGCATAGATGCTTTCTTCCCCAGCTTACTGACAGATACCTCACAGACCCACTTGTCTTAGGGCAAAACAGCACTCTTAATAAAATACACAAATATGTGAAAAATCAATGGCCTTGGAGATGTATTCAGTGATCTTGATAGTACAGAAAAAAAGGTAACAGCAGAGACTCAGGTCCAAGATAAGAAGCTATGATCACAGGAAATATGGCCAGGATTTGTTGAATTATTACAAAGTGCAAGAAGCTCACTGGTACACAGTCTCAGACAATTAACAGCCATTAACAGACAATCTGGAAACAGAGGAAAATATTCCTGTACTGATAACTGGTCATCACATACTGGTTTTGAAGATCTCAGGAGTCAGCAGTGAATTGCAGCAAAATTATGCTGATTTGCATCAGATTAGTTTCTGCAATGAATTCACTACAGGGAGTGGACAACAAACAGAGTCACATAGTTTGGAGATTTTTGTGCCCCCACACCTGCTTGTATTACCTGATATCCAGTAGAGCTGCTAAATAAAATCTGCTTAGCTGAACCAATAATAAGATTTGTTAATACAATTTTTATTTGATTCACTAAAGTGTGTAACTTTCTAATTGAATTAGGAATTTCAGCAAAATATGCTGAAGTAAAAACATCTCTGATTAGAAATTGGTGGGTTTAAATTTTCAGCTAAAGTAAAAACACAGCAGTGTCTGGAAGGTGAGGACTGATATTTTCCAACTCATGGTCAAAATGATAGAACTTTTCACAAAAACACTGCAGTGCCATCATCAGTGGTAACCTTAATGAAGCTAAAGAATCAGACAAACTTCATGCTAACAAGATGGTGAAGGATCTAGAGGGGAAGGCATATGAGGAACTGCTGAGGGCCAGAGATTGAGAACTCATTGTCTGCAGCTTCTTCACAAGGCTAGGCAGAGAAACAGACACCAGTCTCTTGTCTCTGGTGACCAGTGACAGGACCCAAGGGAATGGCCTGAAATTGTGTCGGGGACGTTTAGGTTGGATATTGTGAAAAGGTTCTTCACCCAGATGGTGGGCACTGGAACAGGTTGCTGTCAGAAGTGGTCACAACACAAAGCCTGGCAGAGTTTTAGAAGGAACTCTCTCAAATAGTTCAATTTGGACAATTATGTCAGGCACATGATGTGACTGTTGTAGTTCTGTGCAGGCCAGGAGCTGAATGTTGGTGACTCTTGTGAGGCCTTCCAACTCTGTATAGTCTGTCTATGATCCTTTGAACATCTGATACTACATGTAATACAGAGAAAAACATGATACTGCAGACAATACATATACACATCATCTAGAGATTTCCTCTGTTCTGCTGGGAAGGAATTCATTATATCCATATGCACGTAAATAATGCACTGTCGCAAGAGTGGCATAGGCTTTGACACAGCCATTCCAATCTGGTTGGCTTGTCCCATATCACACATTACTTTTGCTGCAAATGATCTGAAGGAAACCAATACATACAGCACTGAGCTGAGGCAGGACTAATCATTATCAAAAGGTTTTAAGTGCAGCTGAAAGCAGAGATCATTGGATATCTCGTGTGGAAACAGCTCAGAGGATATACCCGAATTAAAGTCTGGATCTTCAGCCTTGAGAATGTTTTTTTTCTTTTATTGCTACTTGTACAAAATGTCATTTAAAGGAGATACAAACAGAAATCAATGTTGCTAAAGAATATACAAGTGAATGAGAGCTTGAACAAAATACACATAACCCTAGAGTACAGCTGAGTGCATCCAGAGAATTATGTGACTAACTGAGCCTGCTCAAAGACAGAATCATACGTATCTGTTTACCTAGACACACCGGTGACAGATGCCTGAATAAACACAGAACAGAGGCTGGGATTCCATTAGTAGCTCATTTGGACTCTAGAACTAAAGCAGCCTGGCCTGTTGCAGTTCTGCACATCAGAGAATTTAAAAATATAAATTTTCTATCTTGCAGAAGGGCCGAGGAAAAAAATCAGAGAGCAGGTGGATTGAAAATATGAAATCATCTGATGTTTGTCGCTGTCCTCAGAACAGGGAGTAAAGTACTCGGATTTAGCTTTCCGGGCAGATTTATCATGAAGGATGGCAATCCATGGTTTGTAGCACCTCTGGTATCATAAATTTGCACATAGTATAATGTGTAACATCTGTCAGGGCGCTCACCACTCAGCCTTCCTCTCCTCACTACAGAGACATTCTTCCCATGCATTCCAAAATGCTGAAATTACATCTATTCTTAGGTCTCATTCTGAGAACTGTAATTAGTTTATTTTCTAATACATTAATACAGCATAAGGAAAGAGTTATTTCTTTACATCTGAATATAGCCATATAGAGCCATTTCTGTGTGGATTTCATTTATTTATGTGATTCTTATGGGCTAAACAGTCTCAATTCAGGATGTTATTCTCTTAATTGAATTATTTTTTGCAAAATATTTAATTATTGATTCTGGTATTGAGGAAAAGAAAACACAAGCATTTAAAGAAATATTTAAAACATTTTTCTTCCTCAAACTCAGCTTAAGCCAAATTCTTATCCTTCCAAAGTCTCAACTTCCCTTAATAGAGGTATTAAATTAGTAACAAGAAGAAAAGTACATGAACATCACATTCAGTTCAAGAAAGGAATTGTTCACACTTCAGCAGATTGATCTGATCTTACTTCAAACAGATGATGTTGTTCTGTAAACCAAAATGGAAGAAAACTTATTGAATGCAGGCTGAAAGCCCACCACAGAAAAGGTAAAATGACCACAGAATTATATCTACTTGAAACAGTTTAACCAAATAATTGTACTCCATCACTTTTAAAAGTCTGAAAATGAACTTTTTTACAATGTCTAATGAATATACTAATAGAGTAGAGGGGAACACAATAGGGAAAGTTAGATTTCTCCAGGATGAATAATCTGGAGCAAAATATTTATTATCCATGTTTACCAGTTAATCTATTCAAGATGTTATTGAATGGGTGTGTGAAAGAACAAAGAGCAAATAAGTCACTAAAAACAGTCACTAGTGGACAAAAGTTTAAATGAACAAAATTCAATGAAACACCTTCTCTTCCTCCAGTGCTTTTATAAAGGCAAAGTTCCACATAAGTACAGTGATAGATCCACAAATTATATTAAAGATAGTTGGAGTCTCCATATACTCTGTAAGAACATTTTAAAACACTTGAACTTTAGAAGATGAAGTGTCTTTTCTATACTTCTAGTGAGAAAAACATTATTTTTAAAATTTTATTTTAACTCTATCTGAAAGCAATAAGCAAAAAAGAAAAGTAATTCAAGGAATGACTTTAAGATCAAATACAAAACTAAAAACACTTTAATGGTCAAATCAAATTCTTCTGTAGATAACATAACTAGGAGCAGAGCAGAAAGAGAAGAGATAGAAACTTACAACACCAAAGGAATCTTTCAAGATTTGACATAAATAAGTGATATATTTCACAGAACTTCCATCTAATGTCACAATCCCTAAGTTTTTATTTTCTGACTGTCCTTAGAAGATAAAAATGTTTTTGTTTCTTTGTTTTTACAGTCTTCTGCACAGCCCAAGTCCATTCAGGACAAGATATGAGTTCAATTTAATATGCACTTTCTTCCCTCTATACCAGCACATCCAAAATAATGCAGCAAGCTTTTCATGGTTTTCAGATGACAGAGATATATCTGATCAAGAATCCATTCTTATCTGGCTTTTTCAGCAGACAACCCCTATCCATGGCTACATCTTCATACCTGCTTTCTCTACAGTGGGACACCTAATTCTCTAGCTATTCACTTTTCATGTGTATGTTGGCTTTTTCAGATCTGTGCTTACAATAAAAAGAAAAGAGATTTGATGCATTTCCTTGAGCTTAAAAGCTCAACATTCTAGTATTCCAACTCGGAGTGTCTCAGTAAATTGTGCCTACTTTCGTCTCAATGGTGTATGTTATATATCAATGATATAGCTGAGTTAAATTAATGCGCTGCCATGATTTCCATCATTAGCTTTGTCCATTAATTTGGTTTGTTGACAAAATAAATACTCTGGCTAAGAAACATAGTACAAAGCCCTTTTTAAAAGATACCTTTTTCTTAACTCGGTGGTGCATTGCTTTATTGACTAAAATGTGTTACATTCCAGAGCCTCAATGTTTTCTGCAGGACACGAAGTTCTGGCAAACAGAAAGAGAAAATTACTTTCATGTTCTGAATTTTTCTCACACGTAGTGACTTTTTTGTTCTTTAGAATGTCCTTCTTAATAAATATTTTGCTTTTCATTTTACCCCAAATAACCCCAGAAAAGTGAAATCAGGTTCAATGGATTAATTAATTGAACCTCGCACAATTCCATATTTTTTTGGTTTTCCTTTTGAGATTATCAGGTTTTGCTATATCTATAAGTAGATATTACTATCTTCACTGGTGTAATAATTTCATGTTTCTATTTTCTGATGGTAATAAGAAATTTGAAGACACAGGAAAGACTTTGGTTGTTTTGAGTGGAACATAATGTTGTGTCTCAAAGAAAAGAAACAGAAAATCAGAATATTATAATACAAATGTTCTGAGAAGTGAGATTTTTAAATATCTTTTAATAAAGACAATATTGAATTGGAGTTTTCGAAACCTGTACAAGAATCCAAATCAGTTTTTGTTATTCAAAATTCTTCATAACTAGTTTTTTGAATTGTAGTCCTAGATAAAAATATTCAGTGACCTCTTTACTTTCAAACTATCTGAAATGTTAGTTTGATAAATGCACTACCCAGTTATTTAAAAATCAGTCACTTCATTTATTGTGCTCACCATAAGAATATCTAAGCAATTAATTCTAAAATAGAGTATCCTTGGGATGTATAATACATTGCTATATTAAAATATAAAAGTAGCAAGTAATAAATGAAATACTTAAACTGATAAATTAACTTTTAGAATCAAAAGAGTAACTGTCTTTGAAATTTTATTTGTGTTATAAACTCAAACTACATTTTATTACTAATAAATTTTCATAGTCTATGGCTTATCTATGGAACAATAAAATTGTGCAGGGGAAACTCTTTCTGAAAGTTACTATGGGTAATAAATACCACTTGTCTAAGAACAATTGACTATAGCTAGCTAAGAGGAAAGACAACTCCACTGAAGGAGAGTGGAGATAGAGAAAATCAAGACTGAAAGAACAGCTGAGTTTTCAATTACACCAGAGGATCAGAATCCCAAGTGGACTGAGTAATGTTAATTGGAAAGACTCTGCAAAAGAGAGGCTGGAAAGTTTTGTGGCCTAGAAGTCATGATCTATAATGAAAGATAAAAGAAGCTCTCTTGACAAGAAATGTGTAAGAAATTGTCTTTTTAAGGCCTGCATTTGTCATACAGGAGAGCTCTCTTTGATTGCAAATACCTCTTTAATCTAGAAGATAAAAGGTCCAAATGAACCCAGAGGCTGAAAGGCAGAAAACCTCGGACTACAAAAAAGATGAAATTTTTAAGTAATAAGTGGAATTAACTAATTAAAATTAAAAAACAAACACAAAAACAAAGGCAAAACAAAGCCTTATCATGAACCATAAATTATTTTATATAATTTGAAAACTTTCAAAAAACAGGTTATGCCTCAGAAGTTTCATGCAAGAATCGTGTGAGATTCTTCCTTTTGCCTCTAAATGCTTCAGACATGAATCTATCTTAGGGGTTCTTTGGTTTTAATTTTTCAGTAATACTACAATTCCCTCATAAAATCCTCTTGTAAAAAGACATACTTGAGTGGTTTAATTTTTTAGGAATTAAATCTTAATTATACTATCTACTGGCAAATGTAGAATGAAAATATTTTTTAAGATAATTCACAAAAAGAGATATAAGATCCTTTACACAAGAAGTCTCTGTATTAATACAAATTTTAAATGTTGACCAAATGTTGACCATTATGGAAATGGAAGTGGAAACCAAACCACTCTTACCTATACCAGCCAGAACAACTCCTGTATTGAAAACTATATTTAAATGCTAAAATAGGTATGAAGGCCTCATTTTTTTTTTACAGATATCCAGACTTCTGTGGCAGAACTGAACACAAAAGATCTAACTTGTAGTGGTTTTACAAAGTCATCAACTGCAAAACAGGATGCATGGACATGGGTGTTTGGAAAACTGACCCAAAGGATCAGCAGTGGAAAACTGAGAAATCCAGGTTTAGTGTAAATTTTCCTCATCCTGAGTCCTTGAGTACTGAAGTTGGAGTACTTGGTCAACACTGCTAATAAACAGAACCAAGACTCTGAAAGCAAAGCTTCATTAATTTCTACACATAAATATGAACTGAAGTCTCTCTCTCTTTGTGCCTAATATATATATATGTGTGTGGAAGGTGCTAACAGCGGGACTGTTAGCTAAAGGAGCGAGAAGAAGCTGGAGAAGAAAGAAGAAGCTGATAAGGAGCTCTCTCCAAGGCTGTAACCAAGGAGACCAAGAGAACTGAGGAACTGAAAAAAATAAGAAGAGAATTTCACAGCTGCAAAAAGTATTTTTAGAAAGTTAGTTAAGTCACTGTAACTTTTCACCAATGGTGTTATGTTGATTTATTGTGTCCAATAGTTAGGGTAGAAGAAGCATAAACAATTAGAAAGTGTATAAAAGGTCAGCCATGTTCAATAATAATGAGTTGCCATCTGAGACTGCTTGTGGTCTCTGCTTTGTGTCGTGACCGCCTCGACAGTGACATATATGCATGCTTTAAAAAGGAATAAATTGATTTTCTCCTTTTTGTCTCATTTATGAAATAGATATGCCTATACTTATCTACAGAAAAGCATGCACTTCTGGCTTTGAAATATTTAGCACTCTTTAGAATATTCTACACATGTATGAAAGAGTCAATTCCCTTTTAAAATTACCATTTCAGAGATATTATATCATTACCAAAAAAAAAAAAAAGTCACTTTAATGCCACCATAAGGTCTTTGCAGAATATTTCTTGCTCTTGCCCTGATCTACTAATATCAATTATACATAAAAGTGACCAGGTACACATGCAATACCACCTATTAACATCTCTTTCTTCCACAAGATGAATATTGCCACCTTATAATTCTTATGCTAATATACACTTTATTTTAATTGTTCTAAACATATATTACAATGTCTAAATCACAGGCCAGAATGTACTTTGATTTGATATTTCTCTGAATGATAATGTCTGTAATAAGCAGTAATGTCTAATAAGTTACTCATGCTGAGTAAAATTTGATTGCATCCTTAAAACCTGTGTAAAGCTATACATTGGTGTTGTTTGTCATTACACATCTGCACCCAACTTCATTTTAAGCACATTGTTTAGCATAGAACAGAGAATTTGTCACAAGGGAAACCCACAGGCACCAACAATGATCCACTTGTTTAGATTTTTTTAAAGGACTACATTTGGTAGTGAGATTACCTTGATGGCAACAATAGAGAACCAGAACTCAAGAGAGTTCTTAAACTAAAGAAGCCTTTAAGTTGATGTCCTAGGGAAACCTCATGATGGTTGTATTTCCAATTATCAGTTCTGTTTATGCTGGATATTGAGTTCTGCACCTTTAAAACCAGATCTGAAAGCGAAGACGGAAAGAAGGAAAAGTGGTGGAATCTTTTTCGTGGCTGTATTCAAAAACAGAGAGATAAGCAGTGCCCTCAGAGTTCTCTGCTCTGCAGACAGAAGGGGAGATTTCCCTTGCTGTTTTCACTGGTTTTTCTCTCATTAGCTGAGCCAGAAGGTTTTTTTAGAACTGCTCAGCCATTGTTTGGTCCAGGAACACCAGGACTATTGTCTGGGGGCCCCCCAAGCTGCACTGCAGCTGGGACACCCAGAGCGACTGAGAGAAAGCCAAGGACACATCCACAAAAAGGATTGTCTCCAATCCACAGAAGGACTTTCTGAATTTTCCATCTCTTCAGAACAATGAGAGGTTTTATTGTTTAATATTATCAATTTTTTCATGTTTGTGAGTACTTTGCTTGTTAAATAAACAGTTTTTTCCACTTCTCTTGAAGGAGATTTTCCTCCCTAACCAGTGGGGGTAGGGGGAGCTTGAATTTGCTTTCTAGGGGGACTTCTTCAGAGATTTCCACCCTGAATTTGCCCTAAACCAGTTAAACTTGTATGAAACCTGTTCAGTGAAATAAATTCTCCTCTGTGTGCAGAGGAGAACCTAGGAAAGTGCAGAAGAAAAACTGAAAAGGTGTAGGTCTCTATAATCAGGCAAGGTTAACTGCAGCTGCAAATGTTTCATGATGTCTTCAGTAATACACTGGTCCAGATGAGAACAGTTCTCACAGACACAAGGGATCTTCTTTACCCTGACTTCGTAAAGATCTAGACAAGGTTCACAGATCAATATTCATCAAAGAGTTACAAGCCTCAAGGTGCTCAGTACTGCAGTGCTTGAGATGTTTGGAATTTGGATCTGGCAGCAAAACAGTAAGGTCAAGGACAATGTTTCATGTACCTTGTTAGGCTTCCTGCCGCATGTTGCCAGATGGTTGGAAGGAAACCTTAGACTTACCATAATGACTGCCAAAAGGAAGGACTTCACTGCCAAATACATGGACTTAAGGACTTGAAAGATACTGTTAAACACCCCTGTGAAACTGGAACACAGACCCTGCAGCCATACCTTTTCTTGGAATCTCGTTTTAATAACTTTCTTTTCTTTTCTTTTCTTTTCTTTTCTTTTCTTTTCTTTTCTTTTCTTTTCTTTTCTTTTCTTTTCTTTTCTTTTCTTTTCCTTTTTTCTTTTCCTTCCTTCCTTCCTTCCTTCCTTCCTTCCTTCCTTCCTTCCTTCCTTCCTTCCTTCCTTCCTTCCTTCCTTCCTTCCTTCCTTCCTTCCTTCCTTCCTTCCTTCCTTCCTTCCTTCCTTCCTTCCTTCCTTCCTTCCGCCACTTCCGCCACTTCCGCCACTTCCGCCACTTCCTTCCACCACTTCCTTCGCCACTTCCTTCCTTCCCCATGAAGAATTGCCCACTGTAGGAACTACACTGTAAGGGGAAGTTCCTATTCAGGGTAAGTAACTATTTAGAAAATTGTATATTTGATGTTGCTGCATTTAATTTTTCGTACCAGTAAACAGCCCTCCCCAGCTTTCAGGCTTGACATCTTAGTGGTAGTCAGTTCCAGACAGAATACCCTAATATACACAAAAATATGCACCATTGCCCTGTCATGACATGAGTCAGCAGGTAGTAGTATGCTAATATAATATTAGCATTGATTTTCTAAGCTATTCCAGTACAATACATTTATAATACACACAACTATTGTCAGCATATGCCAAATCGGCAACATTGCACCAATTTGATCAAGAAAAATGGACAAAGTTATAAAATTAATAGAATATGCAACAGCAATATACTTAGGCTCTTTAGAATTCAGTTAAATGATCTCACAGCATCTTTCTGTGACCATACCACAGATCTCAGCCACCTAATTCTTAATAGCTTTTCTATTCTTACAGTAATTGTTTAGCTGATGCATGCATTCACATACCACTGCAAATATAAGACAAAGAATTTCCACATTCTGGAATTAGTTTTTTCAGCAAAGTTGAACTTGAACTTAAAAGCATTGGCTGAGAGATCTTTCTTGGTAGACACCTAGGATTTTTCTGAAATATTGTCTTTTACTACTGTGGTGGGTTGACTGTAACTGGCTGCCAGCTGCCCACCAAGCCACTCTATGCCTTGCCCTCCTGAACAGGACAGAGGAAGAAAATACAACAAAAAGCTCCTGAATTGAGGCAAGGACAGGATGATCAGTTCCTGTCAAGGGCAAAACAGGTCAAGTTGGTGAATTAATTTAATGTATTGGCAATTAATAAGAGAGAGGGTAATAAGAAACAAGGAAAAATCTAAAAACACCTTCATCCTTCCTCTTCCTTCTTCTCAGGCCCAACACCACTCTCAAATTCTCTGCTTCCACCCCCCAGGCAGTCTAAGGTGATGGGGAATGGGATTTGTAGCACTTCACAAAGCTTCATGTCTGCCTCTCCTTCTTCAAGCTCTTCCTCAGCTCCAGGATACAGTCCTTCACAAAATCCCTCCACATGGATCTTTCCCAGGAACTGCAGTTCTTCACATAGTGCTCCACTGCGGTTCCCTTCCATGGAATGTGTTTCTTCTGGAAAAGATTCTTTCCATTTGGGTCCCTCACAGTTCCTCACAGGAGTGTACTCCAGGGACATCCACAGAGTGTCGTTTCCTGCAGGGCACTTCCACCTGCTCTGGCATGGGGTGATCCACAGGCTGGAGCACAGATATCTGCTCCATGGCATGGTCTTCTCCACAAACTGCAGGGAAATCTTAGCACCTCCTTTCCCTTCTTCTTCATTGACCATGGTGTCTGCAGAGTTCCTTCTATGAAATATTAGAGATCAATCACATACAAGGTGATTCTAGATGCTGTCTTCCTGCTTACCAACAGCACTATCTGTTATTGCCTATCCAACAATCTCCTAGTTTTGGGGATGCTCAGAATGTCTTCAAATGATCACACAATTCAGTTATTTTTCATCTATGTGAAAAATAATATTTAAAAACATCAAACAAACACAATCCCCATTCCCTGATATTTTAACCATGTCTTCTAGTATTGTGTACAATGAAATGTACATTATTCCTAATTTCATAAATCTCAGGACTACGGATTTCCAGAGTACTTTTCTTTTTCAGCAGAAGCTGGTTTTCACCTATATTTTCTTGCCTATGCTTTTATTTGGTCTATTTTGTCATTTTGGTTGATGTGATCAAAAAAACATGACACAGGATTAATGACACAGTCATTGATGACAGAGAGTTGATGAATTTATTGAGCTCTTGCTACTATAACACAATTCAAAATTTTTTAAAAAATTACTAATATTGACTTAGAGATAATTGTTAGATAAGTAGACTTATTCTTAATTTTCCCATGTGCATTGAGATACTTCCCAGAGCAGAGGAAGGATCCTATGGTATGGTACCTGTTTCTAGGAGTATCTTTTTGTCTAGTGACTCTTTTATGCAAAACACATTTAAATAAGAATGCAGAAAGCTGCCTTGCATCTGAGGAAGGGAGGCTTCAAGATACATTTCCTTTTAAACTACTAAGTTCAGGTGTCTGGACAATATACTGGATATTGTTAATAACTCCCTGACATAATTAATCCTCTCCACACTCTGTATATAAAGGTCAAACAATCCAGGAGACAACTCCAATTTTTTTTCAGCTAAAGATAGGAATTATAATACTTACATCTACCTGTGTTTTCTTCCCCAAAGCCACACAAGAATAAGCAGAACAACTCAGATGCAGAGTATCTTGGAGAACTAAACATGAGGCTATATGGGAATATGTAAAAAGCAGTGCAAAATGCATCTCTGATCAGGTAGCACAGAACTCTACAGCCTGGCACTTTTGAACATTTGCCGATTTAGCAATTTATGAAGTTAAACCCTACAGTGGAATTCATTAATTTCTATAATGTAAATTATTTCCTCAGAAGTGTATTTCCCATAAGTGAGATGGTTTTGCTGTGGCCATGAATAAATCAAAAATGAAGTAATCTTTATAGGCAGTGCTAAAAAAAAACCTGACTCGGGGGAAATCTGAACGTAAATAACACAGAAAAGTTTACAGAAAAAACACCACACAAACTCATTAAAAATACATTCATATTATGGGGAAAAAAAGGACTATGTGGAAAAAAAAATCTGCCTAAGCTTAGCATTGCAGAGCTGACATTCATTGTATTGATCAAAACCCTGTTTTGTCAGGGAAATGTTTGATAATATAATTTTGACATAAATTCAGTAACCAAGAGGACAAAAAGAAATCTTTAAGGTCTAACATGCAGTTTTGAGGCTTTAATCAAGAAAAGAATGATGACCAACACTTTCTTGAGTGAGTGATGATTTAAAGAATATTTTTCCCTGTGGACCTATCAAGAGGTGCCTTGAAGGGAATCACTAGAGGAAGAAAAATGGTCAGCATTTTCTGAAAGCTCTCTCTTAAGGGTGCTACAAAAGTGGCAAATCAAGACACCTCAGCTCACTTTTTAAAATCTATCTTGCTCATTCTGTACCTATAGGTATTCTTATTTGTACATTTTTATAGACTGAGACAAGTAGATTCTACTGCTACTCCTTTGCCTTAAATTATCTTTGAATTACCAAGTTTCCTTTCTTTGGGGAAAAAAAAAAAAAGCAGATAGAAATCTTTGATCTTACTTGGAGATATGTAACAACACTATTCCTGTTAATTACATGCCAAGAAGCTCTGTATCTGTGATGACTCTCATAAACTCCTTCTTCAGGCTTCTGTGGTCACTTCACACATGACACAGTTCAAAGACTTTAGGTATTGTGTTTGTGCTCAGGAGACTTGACTGGACAAAGAGCAGTACATGCCTTCATAACACTTCATTATTTGTAGCTCTCACACAAACTGTGGTCTTATTTCTTCTTTTAGTCAAAAAATGCAATAACTAGGATTAAGCATTTTGGAGCAGAGTTCATCTGGTGGTGACCATCAATATCTTCCTTCATTAGCCAAAGTCATACTATATATATACTTCTTTATGTGTCCTCAGAGAAGTTTTTTCAGGGTAAATAGTATACTCTTGCAGTTTGTACAATGGTAGAACCTCACTATCTGATGTTATAGATTTTTACTGTCTAAATAAAGACAAATGCAATAGTGTGTGGAGCAAGACTGACAGTGGTCTCTTATTAAGACAGCCTAGCATTTTTCTTTAGAATAACCTGTTTCTCATGGTTATAACTGCCTTACATTTGTCAAAGTCAAATTTTCTTGTATTTCTTATAGCTTGATTTCTTCTGCATGCAGGTGTATTTTGTAGAGTTGCAGAATTCTTTGGGACTTGCTCAGGTATCTGACTCTACCTACCAATGACTGAATTCTGCACCACTTGTGTCCCCACACAATGGCTAACTAAGCTAAGGAGCACTTGTCTTATAATGGCTTCCCATTAGTCCTCTCCCCTGCCTTTACACAGTCTAGGTGCACGATGCTCTCTTAATGAACTGTAATATTTCAAGTGTGCCTTGTCCATTCCTGTGCACTGAATAAAGGAGGAATCTTTAGGAAAAAAATATCATTGTTGTACAAGAATGAATAGAGAAAAGAAGGCAAAATTAATTGGCCAAGCAACCTTATTCAATATCCTAACATCTGAGGGCTTGATGTGTCAATCTCAGTACTATTTTTGCAGACATTATATTCAACCTATTTTATATATATCTGGTTTTGATTCAATAGTGCCTGAAGCCACAAACTAAAGTGAGATGGAGGTCAATCAATTTTATATATTTCATCTAAATTATGTCACACCATTTTTCAAAAAAAGAGGATGAATTCTAGATGCGATTATGTTTCCACATTATATTTGTCTTTGTTACACTGAAAGCAAAATAATATAATTCAGGAAAGATTTTTACATTATGTGTGGCTGTGAAAAAGTTCAGTTCATTTATGTTTTGTGCTAATTACAAAATTATATATAGTCATATTACTATAACTAGTGGTATTCTGGCATCAAACTTTTCAGTTATCACTCCATTTTTGCAGTAATAATGCCTATAAGTGTGGTTTCTAATAGGCATATGTAAAGAAACTATAAAGGTTCTGGGAGAAAAATCAATGAAATAAATATTTACAGAGGATTAAGGTCTGTAAATTATGTATCTCCTAAAGAACATAACTTTCATGTCAAGCATCCTATTGATTTTCTTAGGCTCTTTAACACTTCTTCCTTTCTGCTGAAAATATTCTCATGAGAAATAGAATATTGCTAAGTTTCAGAGATAACTGACCCTTCAGACTACAGCCTTCTTTGGCTCTCAATGGCTATCAAAGATAACTTGGAAACATGCAGAAAAAGTGGTACTAGCAATACATGTACTATTCTGAGTACTTCAAGAGTGTTCAGTCTTACTGATCCTCCTATCCAAGTACCAAAATTTTTGCATAACCAATAGTCATAAGATATATGGTACATGCTTTGGAGAAGGTGAGAAAGAAAGTTGTGAAAAACACTTACATATGCAAAAACCTCCCAAAGTGTCTCACCATTATATCACAGAATAAATTTAAAATGGGGATACTTCTGGGACACAAAGAGCTCTTAAAATGTCAACTTTCCAAATTATCCCACTAGATATAATAAATATAACATAACATAACATAACATAACATAACATAACATAATATAATATTGTATAATATAATGTCATATCATATCATTAATCTAATATACTATTAATATATATCAGCTTCCAGGGGTCATGTCCTCAAATATGGCCAATAGCAGACACTTACAGATGAGTAAGAATAAAGTGTGCATTGTATTTTTTTGAAATTCCCCTCACCTGCCTATAAACTTCTTCAACCAAATTTAATTTGCACATACTTTGTAACATTCAAAGGATTTCTCTTTCATGAGCTTGTGCAGTTTTTCTTAGCATCAACATAAATTTTTATCAGTCATTATATCCCTGGCAAACATTGATGAAAGACTCTGGAAAAGAGAGCATGGGAAGATTTGTCGTCTAGAAGTCTTTATCCATAGAGAAAGATAAGAGCATTTGTACAGTTTGCACATAGAGCCACCTCTCTACATGTGTTGAACCTGGTTCACTAAGTTCATTGAATTTTCCCTTTTGTTAGAAGAAAGAATGAACAATCAATTTGTACCTATATTATTTTCACTGGGGGCTTTTTGTCGTTCATGAGCTATGCTTCTCTATCACACCCTCCTCTTCAGTTATTTCTGTTCCCAGATGAGTCTTGGATAATTTCATTGCTTTTATACATAAGTCATCCCATAGGTCTCAACATCCTCACTCAAAATCTTATACAATCTTCTATGTCCAAGTAGATTCCACAGAACTGCCAAATAATGTAACCTGTCATGGGAAACGCATGACATGTGGTTACCCAGGTCTACCTCGAGGCACATCCTGCTACCCTTCCAGTATGCTGTCTTTAGTCATGAACTAAAAATGGTGTTAACATGATCCAAGCTTAGTACACTAGCAATAAATCAACCCTCAATGTGTTCTAACATTGGATGTAGCAATGCCAAAAAAATACTGCAACAAACTTTGAAGGAAGGGTTTTCTCTCTTCACTACAGCCTCCTTTCCCTTTGGAGTCTCAATGATACCCTATAGGTCTGCTTCCTATGTAATGCTAGCCTGAGAAGCATTTGGAAAAGTCAGCTAAAACACTTGGAATAGATCCTTAGACTGTATAAATCTGGGAGCTGGGTTTGCTCATTTTCAATTACTGTGAAATTTCCTTGTCTGACCTTGTATCAAAGAGGACATGTCTGGTAAGTTCACAGGCCATGAGTGAGAGGTCTAAGCTCTTTACAGTCAATTGATACAGCTACTTGTTTCCAAAGGAGGAGTCATAGCATCTAGTCCAGGAGTAATAATATCTACAAGGTCTACACAACACAGTTTCGCAAGGTGCCAAAATCCATGTATGGGCAATTTGTACTTCCATTTGCACCTTCATTTCTGACAGTGAGACTCCAGAAATGAATAAATAAATGCCTATCATCAGTGATATCTAAGCATATCTCTGATATTTGTTTTAAGTTTGACTTCCTTAATGAGTGTTTTGAGCTGCCAGGAAGTCAGACAGCCACAGCAACACAGTGCTAAGTCCAACCTAAAGCCCTGCTAAGAATTGTTATCCTATTTACTACGATTTTGTAGCTTCCATTTCAGAGAAGGTTTGGTTTAAGACAGAGTTAAGTCACACCTGCTTGCCAAAGACAACATCAGCCATCCCTAAATTTCTTTCTCAATCTAATAACAGCATCAGAAAATTCACCTCAGACCAATTCACCAGAAGCTAATTTATATATCATTAGAAAAGTTGAAAGCTGATTTATATTTGAAGAAAAATTGGATAACAAGTCTAAGTATTTTGTGCAAATTCATATTTGGAGCTTTACTTCTTATTCTGTACTGAAACCAGAATTGGAACTCTTCTTGTCCCCTGCTGCTATGCACAGCTCATGGGCTCTATAAGTATCAAGGTTGATATGAGCTGCTTTTTATTTCTTCTAATAAAAGGAGGACATCTAACTTCATTGGTCACATGAAGATCCACAGGAAAGGTAGAAATCAGTTCTTTAAATTCAGATATACCGGTGAAATTATGAGCCCAGTAGGGGGGTAAACTGAACACCAACACTATTGCATACCCATGACTTCCCCATAGAATATAAACCACTCCTGGTCAAATTCAGAGAGTCACAGAATCATAGAATGACTGGGAAGGGACCTTAAAGATCATCAAGTTCCTATTCCCCTCCCTTTCACTAGACCATTCCAGTCCCCTAAGAGATGTTAGCACACCTTCAACCATTAAGTCCACACATGCTCAGGACCTCCAAAAATGTCATCTGTTTATCTGTAACAGGGAACTGACATTTGTGTTTCCATTTCTGATAAAACATTGGTCTAGTCAATGTGTCATTCTCCAGGTCTGGATCCATAAAAAGATCTTTTTGTTGTCTTAACTAAAACAAACTGCAACACATGGGAGAGGATGAAGTCCCCTCCTTTGTGAGAGCAGCCTGTCCCTAGGTCAAGTTTACAGATACCCCTTAGTCAATGAATCTGCATATGACTGAAATTTAATGGAGCTGTGAACATGAACCAAAGAAACAATAAAATCTTCTTTCCAGTTAGGCTCATGGCAAAAATGTGTTCCTGATCAGGTTCAGAAGCTAATTAATAGCAGAATATATTTAAATGCAGTAAGTTGCTGTACACGCTTTGGAATTCAATGAAACCTAATAAGCAAAATCAGGCTCTTTTATGTAAACTAATCACTTATGGTTAAGCTCGCTGTGTAACACCTTCACTGCATTGTACCACAGACATTAAATTGCTCCTTTTAGTGTAGGCAATATTTCTAATCTCTCACATACCATAAATCTTATTTTCTTCTCATTCTGCCAGTTTTATTTTAAACAATTGTACTGAAGTATGCACCACAATTCACATGCCATGTATCACCTCCTATCAACAGCTGTTTCCTACTTTCCAGTTTTGGTTTCATATTTATGTATCTTGTCAGCTGGGAAAACAAATACTTTGAAATCTCTTCCATACTAAGAGGAGAAGATTATATTGGATAACACTGTCAGTAGTCTCTTGGGATTTTTGACATGATTTTTATTGACCAACACCAGCACAGTTGTTAATGATTTTGATAACTAATATTAGATCATGTTTCTGAGGTCTAAGGAACTATCTTTACACATTATTACACAATGTTTACTTTGAAGTATTGCAATCACTGCTAAGGGCAGGCTGTTACATACTGAATTGTTTTTATTGGTTTATGATAGAATGTTCGTGTTTCTTATTTGTGTTTCCCTGTTGATTAAAATTCTGTGTAGCTTGATATTGACCTGAACAACATTCAGAAAATTAATTAGACTCACAGAAAAGAATTTCCATTTAAGGACTTAGCAGGCTTTAGGGATCACTAAGGAAAAAAGTAAAAAACCACCTCATAGTTGTTCAGATTTATATTTCAAAAGGCTGCAATTCCCTGTGACATGCATGGAAAAATGACTAAGCTCTCAAAACTAGGGAGCAGCCATGCTCATAGTACAGTTATGGAGGAGAAGTCAAGAATTCACTTTTTGAACTAATGCTCCCCTAACAATAAAAAACTCTCTCCTTGATGGAAGGAGGCAGTACCTTAGTGGTTAATGCCTTAGGGAGGTTTCACTATTTTTGTGTGTTTTGTAAATGTGCTATAAGGCATCAGCAAGATCATGAGGCAGAAAGGTAGATTGTTTTATTATGTCTGCTGAGTAATCTCAGCATAGAAGGCTATCAGCTTGATCAAGTATTTCCCCTTCATAATTCAAACCACCTTCTTGTCTTTAATATGCTTGGAACCAGTTATCAGTTCATTCTGCTCTTATTTTAATGGTGCATTTTTCTCACACAGTCCCACTCTACAGAAAAATACCCATGCCAGAATCAGTAGCTGTTTGCTAAAACCTGATCTAGATATACAGGAAGATCCAGTTTTGTACAGCATTTCATCATAACACACTTTGATTTGGTTTGAGTTTTCCGGGGAGTTGGGGGTTGAGCAAGCAACAGAAAAGGAAAAATATAAAGATCTAATCAGATAAATTACCAGCTAACTGGCACCCACATTTTCAGTGTCCATCTTTTGCCTTACTTGGCAGTTACTTTCTGCTTTTCAGTTTCATCATCTAGTAGAATAGGAGTTGAAACTATGGCATTTAGTAACAAACAGTTCTATGGGGATCCACAAGTAAAATTCTCCTCTTGTTCGCCAGAAAAGGAGTTGCATGAGAAGCATCTGGCCATCCTTTTTCTACTAGTTTCTGTCTCACAGAAATCAGGATTGTAAACAGGTAGATCCATGAAAATGATTGTGACTTAATTTGGATCTAAATGCTATCTTCTCTTCACAATTAGTCTTTAAAGAATATGAATTCTTGATATAAAAAGGTAGCTTGCACCTAACTGGGGATAAATTTTATAATCCCACATTTCCACTGAAGTTCAGAATGCTCTGTAGCTCAAAATTTGTGTTACTTTTAAGTCTCATCTTGTACCTGATTTAGTAAAATGTCTGCCAGATTGGTGAATTTAATAACCTGTAGTTCTTTAACACCTCTTTTGGACAAAGATGAAAAACTGGTCCAAACAACTGTAGATTAGAAGCACCAGACAATGTATTACTGTAGTTGAAATGGTGTTTCTTTGAAGTTTGAATTCTTCTTTTTTGACTGTATATCAAACACTAATTTATTGTTTACAAGTTTGCTATTAAAACTGTATTTTCAGTCATGAAAATAATGAGTGATAAAACACTCATGCTATTTTTCTGAAAGAACATTTATTAAAAATTCAACATGTGACATCACTGATGGAATTTCCTGCCCTTGCCAATCCTCCTATTGTTTAAGTCCAAAAATAACCAAATTTCTGCCTGATATTATATGAATAGTCAATGATATTTTTTCTTTCATTTATGTAAAAAGAAGGCAAATCTTTATTTAAATGTTTAAAGTGATGATGAATGGAGAACCTCTTGTGGTAACACCTTCCCATTATTATTTACTGCCTTTTTTTTTTTTTTTTTTTGGCCACTGTGAATGTTTGCAACTCTAGTTTCTGGTCATTGGAATTGAGAAGTTACTCAAGTTATTGAGAAGCTACTCTAGTTATTTCTAACTGCATCAATAGCAATAAAATCATAGGATACACTGAGTTGGACATGATCCAAGAGAAACACCGAGTCCAAACTCTGACTGTACCCAGTGCAATCTAGGACTTAAACTGTTTATCTAAGAGCATTATCCAAATGCTTCTTGAACACTGACCAGCCAAGACCAGCTCCTCAAGCTTCTTACAGTGCTTGACTACCCTCTCAGTGAAGAACTTTTTCCTAGTATCCAATCTGAAAACCCCTGATGCAGCTTGATACCATTTCCATGCGCCTTATCAGTGTTCACCAGAGTCATCAGCACCTTCTTCTCTATTCCCTCTCAAGAGAAAGCTGTAGAAACCAATAAGCCCAGTTTGTCATCAACTGATTCTGAAGACAGAATTAATGTAATTCTGGCATATTGCAGTCATATCTGGCATATCGCAGTCATATCTGTCGCACTAGGAAAAAAAAGTGAGCCTTGGAGAGGTTTTCTTATAACCTCCCTTTACCA
The DNA here is from genome assembly GCF_014805655.1 of Passer montanus. Taxonomy (NCBI): domain Eukaryota; kingdom Metazoa; phylum Chordata; class Aves; order Passeriformes; family Passeridae; genus Passer; species Passer montanus. The sequence goes on along the minus strand of NW_024368818.1, from coordinate 16,683,579 downwards.
AGATTATAATTTCAGCAAAATTTTTCCAGTCTTTTTTTGCAAGTGGGTTTTTATATAACTTAAAGTTTCAACAGCATTTATACTTTGTATAATATTTATTAAAAACATTTGCAGGGAGCTATATTCTTTGAAAGCAGTTTACAATCAATTTATTAGAAAAAGGGAAAATTAATACTTTTTAAATAATTGCCAAATTAATCTTCTCCATAATTTTGCCAGGCGCGAGTAGCCCTTACAGGATGCTTTGCACAAGTATAAATATTCTTTGTTGTTCAACACTTGAATTATTTTTTTTCTGATACTTTTTTATGATTAAAAATTGCATATCACCTTCCAGTATTAGTCTCATAAATGCCTTTATTTTGTTTGTGTGACAAGGTTTTGGTAGTGCAGGAGGCTGCAGGAGTAGCACACAAAAAGGGAGCAGGGACTGCCCCCATGTAGAATTGAGCCTGTTCTAGCAGGCTCCAAAATGTACCTGCTTCTGGCCAAAAAAAGCAGGAGCCATCAGTCAAACTGGCTCTTCCTCTGCTGTAATGTTTTGAAGAAAATGTGAGAAATGCTGTGCAACAACTAAGAGAGATATGGACTGAAAAAAAAATGAAAAAAAAGAGCCCTGTGGACACCAGTCAGTGGAGAAGGAAGTTCTCCAGGCACCAGAGAGATTTCCCTGTATCAAAAACCATGGGAAGCAGGTTTCTTGCCCTACAGCCCATGAAGGAAGAGGCAGGAGCAGATGTCCACACTACAGCACATGGGGGACCCCATGCCAACAAAGGTGATATGCCCTGATGGAAGCTGCAGACTGTGGAGAGCCCACAATGAGGCAGGCTTCTAGACACATCCGTGGGCCCACGGAAAGAAGCCTCCTGTAGAGCAAGAGTCAGACTTTAGTCAGAAAATTGCTTCAGAGAACAATAAAAATGTGAATTTCAGCTGATTTTCAGAGAGACCAAGTAAATTGAATTTTCTGTATTTCCATTTGTATTTAATGCCTCTTTCATTATGCTGACTACAGGTGAGAAAATTCTAGGTTGACTTCCTGTACTGTCTGTCTCTTGTCAGGTATTTATATACACTGATTAGATCTCCCCTGAGCCCTCCCCATACTAAATAATGCCAGCTCAATCAAATTCCTTTCGTGTGGCAGATGTTCCAGCCCCCAAACCATTTTATAGACAACAATTTCTGGCTCAGTGCTGAAGCAGACAGGAGCCTATGTGCAGCTACATCTCTGGTCCAGCCAGAGCTGTTGGTTCTTTTCATAGCTACTTCTGTGCTGTTTCTCTTACCATTAACAGAGGTAGTTCTGAAAACAGTGCTGAATACATGAGGAGATGTTTGGCTGTCTGTAGAATGGTTTTCTAGCTGCACTGGAAGGGAGGCCGCACACAAGTTGAGTGGGTGCTTGGGCGGGAGGCACAGAACCCTGGACAGGGTGGTGGTGGGGATCACGATGACAGATCATGATTCATGATCCAGGCTGGAAGCAGGAGTCTCAGGCAGGAATGCAGGGCCTAAGTAGACAAGAACACAGGAGGCAGGACAGGCAACAGGATAGGGCAGGGCACAGGCTACACGTGAGGCTTGGAGGTCAGCTGGTGTCCTGCCAAGCGCCCAGCCAGAGGAGGGTGAGTAAGCAAGGGTGAGCCAGGGCCAGTGAGGGCACAAGAGTCAAAAAGCAGACTGGAGCCAGGGCAAAAAGGACAAAACCAGGCTAAAGCCAGGGCAAGAAGCAAAAGGAAAACAGACATGATCCCAGAGCTTATGACACAGTTACTTTTATACCTCCTGGCTCTTTCCAAGGTCTGCCTGCTGACAGGAAGTCACTGGCCCAGTCCAATAATCCACTGCAGTTCATTGGGGAGTCCTTTTTCCATCTGAGTGGAGAACCTCTCTGGAAGGTACCATGTCCTTGGTGGTCTCCTGCTGACTGCCTGTCCCATGTGAGATACGGAATGGTTGCCAGCCAAAGTGACCCCCGAAACAAGGCCCTCTCCTGGCTTCTCCCAGTTGTCTCCTGCACACGGCACATGTGTAGCCCCTCCCCCACATCTCTCTGATAAACAGTGCAGACACAAAAATCAAAATTAAATTGGTTCCTCACAGTAACATTTAAAACCCAGTTTAGGGAGCCTCTGAACTTCGAACACAAAGCTCAAAAGTCTATGCCAAGTGCTCAAGAAATGTTAGTGTCTTTGGGAACTCACCTGGATACCCTTTTCCCACAATCTGAGTTTCAGTAATTAAATTGTCAAAGCTTTCTGAAAAAGAGTTTCTTTGAAGGAGTCTCAAATTTTATATCAGAATCCATCTTTCCTTCCAAAAGTCCTGAGGGAAAAAAAAAAAAAAGCTAGCCAAAATTATTAGCTGCTTTCAAAAATCTGACTCTCATTTCATCCCCTAGGTTCTTAGTTATGCTGACAAACTCAGGAAAGCCTTAAAAACCCCACACATCAAAACAAAATAATTAAATTTATTGTTAATTGAATTCTTCCTTAGCAGAGAACCATCAGAGGCTAATATCCCACATATATCTTACTGTGGCTTCATGCTGCCATTCTGTACAAGATAAATTTCACCCATCAATGAAATGTTATCAATGACTCTTATTCTTAATAATCACATCAGGGCTTTTCAAAATTAAACATATGAGCCAAAAAATAAGAACATGGATGACACCTTGCTTGCAATACTGAGCATGATAGAATATTTTGCTGTCTTATTGGAGGACTCAGAGGATCTTGGTCATTAAAAGACAATAATGGGAATGTCTCCCAAAGAGCGTATTTTGATACTCAAATTATTGAAAAACTACTGAAAGACTATTAAATTCAGCTAAGAAGGCCATAATCCAGGAATTCTCTTCCTAAATAGCCAACCTTGAGCATTCCATCAAGTCAAAGACCTTAGAATGCTTTATCCCTCCCTGTAGATACACTAATACTATAAACATTGACATTACTAAAAGAAAAATGAAAAACAGAGATCCACAAAAGCATAAAACATCTTTAGTAGATCTAGCAGTGGTGCATACCTTCATCCTCTTCCTAGGGGATTGTTTCACAGGTTATTCATCAAGGATACCCTTATCACACACATGTTCAGCCAGTGAGCTTCGTTCTCTCTTTTTCATTTAACATCCCTGCTCTCATTCACAAAGGAGCTACTTGCTTATTTTCCTGGAATTTACTACTACCCAGTCCAGCAACATCTGCTACACTGAAAATTACTTCTTACAGGCTTCTAATAGTAAGGATAAAAAAGCTGAGATTTCATCACAGTGTAACCCAGATGTCCCATCCCACTGTAAAAGGGGAGTTGGGGAGGATTCTTTTTGATGGATTTCTCAGACAAAAATAAAGTGTAAGCACAGCAATATTATATTGGAGAACTGTTTATTGGTAAAGAAAGATAAGTGTTCCTACTGAAGGATGATAGAAAAGGGAGTAGAAGGGGAAGAAGAGAGCTTTCTCTCCCTTGAGCTGCTGCCTGATGAAGCCTCCCCAAGGATAGGGGTCTCAGCAAGTGTACAACTCCCAGTGTAGTTTTTCACCTCGTGTATAAGATATGTTGAGGCATAAATAAAAATCAGATTGGTCCCTCTCACCAGACAAGACTGAATTCCTCTAGCAGGAATCATTTTCACAGCTTACAGATAAATGATATTTTTAAAATTACTCTTGGGTTCAGAGTCTTTTTAGAAAATTCCTTTTCATTACATTGTCTTCAAAAATGCTCATATGGAAGTAGGAATTTTGCTTGTACCTTTTCTAATCAAATAATATGAACGCTTCCTGACCTCTTCAGGTCATGGTTAATTTGTTATCACTGTGAATGCAGACAGTGTTGCCTTTCTTCTGCACACTCCTGAGATTTACCACATGAGGTATTTTTAAGTATAAATCCCTTAACATCTGCCTTAATTTAGTAGATAAGATCATTAACAGCCATTATATCTAATCAACATCTAATCCTCGTAGAAGGGATTCATTAGCAGGATGAAATGGGAGCAGTAGCCCACTAATGATAAATGTTTATTTTCTCTGAATAAATTTCCACTAGGGAAGAGCTAGCAAGACTCTAACAACCTCTTCCAGAACAGTGTTGCACTGCATATTGAAAGAGCACCCTCAAGCAGTAGGTCATTAAGAATGTGCTGCTTGTTTTACATCTATAAACAAAAAACAGACTCCTTTCAAAATAGTGAAAAGGGACTTTCAGACAGCTTACATGCAGGTATAAAAATTTCTCTTGAGTCCTGTGTGCAGTTCTGGGCATGACAATCTAAGAAGGATATAAAGTTATAAGAAAATGTCCAGAGGAGGGCTACAAAGATGGTGATGGGTCTAGAAACCACATGAGGACTAGCTGAGGTCCCTTGTCTTGTTCAGCCTCAAGAGAGAGGAGGTTTAAGATAAATATTCCAAAATGGTCTTCACCCAGAAGGTGGTTGGGCATTGGAACAGGTTCACTTGTTCTCTCATTTCACTTTGTTCTCTCATTTCATTTCCTTTCATGAAATGAAGAATTTCCTTTCATGAAAAGAAATTAAATCTTATGAATTTTATGAGGGTCAATTGGGCAAGGTTTGGTCCATTTTCCTGCATTCAGGTAATCCCATTACCTTTTTAAGGTTTTCATTTCCGTGAGGCTTTTTTTTCCCTCAACATTTGAATTCGTCAATCACTTCTCTCTTTTCATTTGACTTTCTTCCCTGATTTCAAGATTTCAATAAATATAATTTTGTGACTTTTGGCCCTTTTCACCACACCTCATTTCATCCCTATCCTTTTGCTTGTAGTCACTCCATCTGCAAGTTTTTTATTTTTTCAGTTGCATTGTTTTGGTCATATCTCCTTTCCAGAATGGTTGTTACACATTTTTTTCTGATTCCAAGATTTCATTTCCTTTTATCAAAGGAAGGTCTTCATTTCATGGAAGGAGAAATGAAATCTTGTGAATTCAATAAGGATAAATTTGCCAAGGTTTGGTCATTTTTACTTTATTTCATGGCATCACATCATATAGTTTTCTCTTCATTTTGTAGTCAATTTCTTTTTTAAGCATCTCATTTTCTTCATTTATAATCCTGTCTCTTCTTTTCCCTTTTTTCCCTTATTTGGCATTTCAATGAATATTGTTTTTGAAGGCTTTGGTCTTTTCATTCCACCTCATTTCTTCTCAGTGCATTTCATTTTATTCACTTCATTTCCAAATTTCCCTTTTTTTCCTCTTGCATTTGATTTCATCATATTTTCTTTCTACTGTTTTTTCCTTTGTTCTCTGATTTTTAATTCTTTCTTTTCATGATATGTAATTATTTCTTTTCATGAAATGGATTTAAATTCTGCTCGTTTTTTCAGTTTTAGGAGGGGAGAAGAAGGAGATTAAATTTAAGTAAATATTTTCTCTGCAGAAAAATCCTACATGACCAAGTTTTTCTGAAGTAATTGTTCTTTATGAAACAGAGTTTTCCAAAGGAGTGCTGGGTTATGCCTTTAGCTCTCAAATCAAATCATTGAGCAGCCTCCTGGCAACCTTCTTTTTCTTTAAGAGGGCCTATAGGGGAGTCAGTCAGTCTTTGTAAGAAACTGTAGTGATAAATCAAGGAGTAACGTGTTGTTCAAACTGAAAGAGTAGAAGCTGTGGACAACAATGAGGTCTACTCTCAGTTCTCCGCTTTCCCAGACTGAACAGAAATATTAACCTCAGCCACTCTTCTTGTGGCTTCCCCTCAAGGCCCTTCACCATTTTTCTGGACCTCCTTTGGATGCTCTCTAATATTTTAATATCTTCTTATATGTTTAATAGCATAAATAAACCACACCAGTTTGTCAGCTGGGCTCAGTTTCAGAGACAAGTCCTGTGCAAATATAATTTATTAATATAAAACATAGCTACTAAGAATGCATAAAAGAAGATGGTAAATGAACTGACAGATTATTCAGATGCATTTCTTCAACTAAAATGACCATAGGTCATCCACCATGGTTTTCTCTTTCTACAAAGAACATGAAGCATGGAAACCTGTGCTCCCTACATTCAGAACTGAGAGAGGACACCTGTGTCCTATGCTATCACATCTAGCACTACTAGAAGGCTCAGCTGAGACCATTGTACAATTCAGGATTTGGGAGCCATCTTCCCACACATCTGGAGGGAAATTGCTCATTTGGGACTTTCAAGAAGCTGCAGGCCTGCCTAAGAAGCATCTCTGAGGCTGAACAGCTGCAGGTTGGCTGCCTGGTGCTAAAATAACCAGTATATTTTTCTATAGGACCTCATGTGCTTAACATATTTGAAATGTGCATATCAGCTCAATCCATGAAACTGTCATTCACAGCCTTGATGCTACAATATTTAACACTTTTTGGGCAGGAGTAAACTACATTCTGTTGTGCGGTTTGCACTCACCAGGATTTATGGCATGTGATGATTAATTACTGCAAAACAGGCAGTCCTCCAGTTTACATCCCACAGTCCCACTTCCCACCAGAACAGATCCATGTTGCTATTCGGGCTGGGTGTGCTCAAATGATCAGATTCTGTGCTCTGATGAATAGGTCAACTGCTTCAGGACACCTTGCACAAAAAAAAACTCCAAATAAAACTCCTTACATTTCCAGCACAGAAATCCAAAATCCAGACTGACTGTGGAAAGGGACCACAGCCTGTTCTGACCCCTAAACTGTGCCTGAGAGCTGCTTGAGAGAGATGACTCTCAGCAAAGTCATGCCAGGCAAACAGGACATGTGGATGTCATGCAAACCTTGTGCACTCCCAATGCTGCTGCATTCATATAGGTTCAACCTCTTAATGCTTCAGTAGACATTTGGTCAACCCTATTCACTGGCTATCCACCCCTTCAGATGAAAAATATACACACACACATACATATATATGCACACGCACACTTTATTGTGTATAGTTTAATCTCCCCCCCACCACAGGTAATTGAATACCTAAAAAAGAGTCAGAACATGTTTACCTCATTTCAAGGTTCCTACAAGTGATAACTATACCTGGCAGAAGGGCACACCTCTTATTAATGACATCACTTTCTTCATGCCAGTGGGTAATTCCTATTGTACTTAGACTGCATACCACCAGCGGATTGCCAATGCCATTTTCATGTTCCACAAATTATCAAGGCAGAATTCTCAGAATTTATATATTTCATCTCTTGGAAACATGTTAAATACACTGCTTAGTGAAGATTGGTACATCCAGGGCTTTCTGTAAGCACTGCAAACAAGAAAACATGGAGATATTAATAATGGTGTGGTTAGAAAGCAAGCCAGTACACCACCCATTTATAATGTGGGCAAGATAGATTTTATTCACACATAACTTACACCAGACCAGAAATAAATCATACCCTAAAATTTTTATCTACATTTTATTGAAATTTATAACTGTACTGCTATTATCAAAGAAAACACCAAGTTTTATAATGAAGCAAGGACATTTTTCAGCTTGCTGCATTAACATCAGGGCCAAAATTACACAGAGGACTTGCACCACATCTGTTTCAGAGCATGACACTGTATATCCAGGAAAACTCCCTTGCCCAAAGGGTGCCTTGGCCTCCTTCTATATGTGTACATCGGCACACTGGCATTGGCACCCCTCCATACACATGGCCCTGCCAAGTATGAGACCACAGCCACATCATGGCTGAGTAGTTCTTCTTCCATCTCAAGACCCCACACGTCAGAAGCAAAGGAACATCACACTGCAGTTCTGGGTAACCTATAAGCCATGGAGATACACCTTGACCTCTGAATCACAGCTGTGGAGAAAGGATGCAGTACAAAAACCATGAGCTGGTCAGCTGGAAGTAGAGAAAGAGTAATGGTAGAGAATTCAGGAGAGTCAGAAGGTCTGCATATATGCCCCCAAACTACACTGATACAGGCTGTACTCATAATGTATATGGAACCATCATCAATTCCCTGTAAGTTAAAAAATAATATTAGTATCACATAGTAAGAAATTACCTACTGATAACCATGATTTCTAAGGAAATCTTTCTGAGATACAGCCCTTATGTAATTTATATAAACCTATGATGTTCCCTTCAGGTCAGAATATTATGCTTAGTTTTAATTTAAATTTAATTTAACCTGTAATCTAAACTAGTTTATAATTTTTTTGTTGTTGTTTGTTTGCAATTTTATTTTTCCTATTGTCTTGCTTCTGGAGAGACATGGGACTCTTAAATTTCTCATTTTGTGATACATCTGAGGATCTCTTAAATAAACCATTTTTTCAGTATATTAAAAATGTTACATTTTAATCAGATTTTCAATCTCAAGAAATGTACTAGAACATTTTTGATCCTGGAAGAATCTCCTAACTCTTACTGAGACAGTAAATTTTATTTCCAAGCAGATTTAAGTAACACATTGTTGTCCTATGCTCTGTTCTTCTGCCTTTGATTTAAACCTTCAATGGAAAGAATATACAAATTACAGAACCCTAATTAAAGAAATTTGTCTCTTAACATGGTCATTTTCTATTCTAATTAAAAATAAAAGTTTTTATTAAATAAGAGTAAGTGATTTGAGGCAGCAGCCCCTTTTTATCACAGTACAAACCTGCAATTGCTGACATAACTCTTGACCACTCTACAAAATTGTACTTCTAGTAAAGGTGCAAGAATTGAAGGCTGACATTTTTAAACCTAAATCATTAGATGCTTTCTTTACTAGCATTTTACTGGACTGCTTTTAATTCCACGAAGTTCATGTATGATAGTGAAGTCTCAACAAATTTCACCCTGAATGGACAGAGGTGCTGTCAAGTCTTATCATCTTGAGAATGAAGGCAGAAGATCCTGGCACAATTCACTTGTAATTAAATTTTACTCTCCATTGAGCATTCTGCTGAAGTTCATAGCTGCTGGCCACAGAGAAGAGCCTAAGGCTGTGGTGCTACCCCTGATATGTCTAGTGGCCCTTCCACGTTTCTGTAACTATCCTTGTATCTTATCACCTCATCAAAGCACCAAGCTCCTAACACCCTGAGGAAAAAACAGGCATGCTGTGTGTTAGCCCTGGATCTAGCTAAATGGTGACTCTTTCTACATCCAGGATTTAATTGCTTTAAATTATGGATGATGACAGAAACCAAGAGAACAAGCATACAGTATTAAAGATTTACACAGCTCCCCCAACTTCTATAAACAGATGTTCAAATACTGTATTTGTTATACTTTTTAAAACTAAAGAAATATACATCCTGTTTAAAGAGGGAAACTGTAAGCATACTGCTTTTTAGATAGAATCTTTGTTTTAAAACAAATAGCAATTTATGCAGCTTATGACAGTATCACTTTTTCATATAGGAAGGAGGGGGCCATTAAACATTTGCAAAGCCTTCTTAATCAATAACCCCTAACTTTCTCTGCTCTGATACCTGTGGTACTAAATTAGATGGTTTTGACTCTTACATTGTTATTAATGTTTTTGCCATTACAATGTCTCGTGCACACCTGTTTTAACTCCATATTTAGGATGCATTTTCATCACGGCAGAAAAATTTGAAGGTACAAATTTTGTGCAGATTCTTTCTCAAAGTGACACCAGATTCTCAGGGCAATTACAAGTGACAAGTCACCATGAAGAACTGTTCCCCATGAGAAGTAAGCTGATGTGATCCTTACTTACGAACATAGAGGAGTATATGTAAGAATAAGGCACAGCTTGTAGGTCACAATGAGATTGAAAGAACCTCTGGAGATCATCAGGATCAGCTAGAGCAGGTTGATGAGGACTGTGCCAGTCAAGTTTTGAATACCTCCACTGGCTGAGACTCCACAACCTTCCTGGACAGCCTGTTCCAGTGTCTGACCACATGCACTCGAAAAACTTTTACCCCTAAGCTTAAATGATATTTCCTGTATTTCAGTTTGTGTGCATCGTCTCTTGTCCTGTCATTGGACAGATTCCTGACTAGTCTGTGCTTGCATCAGACTTACCCATGGGAGGAAAGGGAAATCAAATCCAATGCAATTGCTCACCAGCTGCTGTCTGAGGCCAGGAACAGATCCCCCATATCTGGGTTTGTAAAAGTAAATCACACTGGAAAAGACCACGGAAAAGAAGGTATTGCATGTCACAAGGTCCTCTGACCAATTCAGCAGGTGTGCCACATTTTCTGGGGTTTCCTTGTGCTACTGCTATGCCTGCAGAAATCCTCTTTGTTTCCCTTCATGTGCCTTGCCAGATTAAATTGACTTTCCTAAATCCGTCTCTGGACATTGAAAAATTCTCTCTGTATATCCTGCAGCACTTGTCCCTGCCTGCACCTCTTGTACACCTTCTTTTTATGCACCAGTTTTCCCAGGAGTTCCTTGTTCATCAGAGGAGGTCTGGCCACCTTCACATGACCTCCTACTAAAACAGATCAGCAAATCTTGAACTTGGAGTAGGTGATCATTGAAAATTAACTGACTCTGATCTTCCTCTCCTCTCTTCACTAGGGCAGTAGCCCAATAATAGTCTTCCAAGCAATTCCCTGAACAGTCCAAAATCTGTTCTTCTGAAGTCTAGGGTTGTGATCCTGTCAAACTTCACCATTCCAGGCTCACAGTGGCCAAATTTGTTCTCAGCCTCCACATCCCAACCAGTTCTTCCTTGTCTGTAAACACAGAAATCTTTTGAGATAAAAGCACAGCAAATGAACAAACTAATCTCCTACAGAGGGAGACAATAGCTCCAAGTTGAGTTTAAAGTAATATTCTGTGTGAATCTGACACAGAGAATCTACAATGTCATATACATGTAGATATAATGCTGGCTTGGATTCTAATATAAGGATAAATTGTTATTTCCAACAAAAAAATATAACAGGATAGAGTTTACTGAAATATAAACCATAGTGCTTCTGGCATGCCTTCTGGACTTGATAACCCTGTTACACTGCTAAGTAACTAGGAAAATGCTATGAAATCATCTAGGAGGAAAGTACCCTTCCAATTTTTTTTTCTCCTCATTTTAATTTGAGCAGCTTGTCCAAGATTTTGGGCAAGAAGATAGGAAAAATCTCAAAATCTAATTTCAGGTCTATTTCCATGTCCAGTGAATGGAATAATTAATAATGCAGAAGCAGATTTTAGACCAAAGTTTAGAGTTTTGAGAAATATCTTCTACAATCTGAACTTGACATAACATTTTTGTTCACAGAAAACTGCTTCACTACAACATCACTTTCAAACAGCTGAAGTAAATTTCCCTTTTTCGTAGCAAAAATTTTTAAGTTATTAGTCTTCAAAACATAACAAGTTCTGACATTGTAAAAGAGTATTCATTGTAAGCAAAAGAAAACGTTTCCCACAGATAAAACTAAAAATACCTTTAAGAGAGAGATTTTTCTCAGCTGACGTTAAAAACATGATCATCTTGGCATAAGAGTAAAGAAACATATATGGATTAGTTATATGTTCCAAGATCACCATGATCAGCTTGTTCAACAGAAGTAAACACTGGTCTCACTTGACTGCTTTCCCCCTGTTGATGGTGGCTTTATTTATTGTCACAATTGAAGATTCTCAGCAGAGCAGTACACATGGTAACAGGATTGCATATTTTCCTATGAGAAAGGAAAAAGTGCAGACTGACAAAGTGTTAGCAAAGATAGGTTATGACTGCTTGGACTTTTAATCTATTAAAATATAAAGAGTATATTGGTAAAAACAAACATTGGAAAGTTTGCAAGTTTGTAAATCTTACCTACTACTTTGTTCTTATTGTTCTCATGCCTATTGTGTGCCTTTCTTCACATGCTTTATAAAAAGTAAGCATGTTAGCCTCTTCTTAAGGCCCTGAAGAAGTTGAGTGGGATCTTGATCTGGGAACATCAGAGAAAGTAATATAACATTTCACCATTTTGATTACAAGTAGGGAAAGAACAGAACCCCAGTTCAGCTGCTCTTCAGTACTTTCTTTCAAAAAAAATTGTGGAAAGGAGAATCTTATGCAAGAAGAAAAATACCTTCTGTGACTATAAAACCCTAGATAACTTTGATATTTGAGAAATAAAAGCTGACATAAAATTCTTATTTTTATTGTTATTACTATTTATATTTTGATGGTTATCCAAATCAGTTTGTATAATAACAATTAACCTTGGTTTTTTTAGATCAAAACAGAAGGATAAAAATAAGGCCAAGACAGAAAATAAAGGTCAGATGACCATAATGTTGATACATTCACATGCTTTAGTCAGTCAAAACATCTGATCACAATCGTTCACCTGTTTTCCCTGTATTTAGTGGCATCTCCATTAAGTATGAGAAGATGTGAGTACTGAGGAAAGATCTTCTGGATAAAATGGCTTTTCTACACAAGTCAAGTCTAAGAATACTTTAAAATGTTTAGCACCAGGTGCCTTTACTCCTCACCTCTGGCACAGCCACATTTTTCTGTGGCTGTCTTTTGATTTTTGCCATCAGAGCACATCATTAATCATTGTTAAAATTCTGCAACTTATCCAATGCAGTAGAGCTGTGGCCTTGGGGCATGACATAAATATCTATCAACAAGATGCTTTTGCATCACAAGATTGACATTGTACTGTGTTCAAGTCTTATGAAGAAGCCTCTGGTTTTGGAATTAGAAGACTTTGTCCATCTCATTGAATGCACAAGATCAAGGGAATACAGTTTCAATTTGCAAGTAAGCAGGAATGTGCACCATAAAACATGTAATATTGGTCACAGGAAAAAACAAGCTAACAGACAAAAAGCTTTTTTGGTGGAAAATCTACTTTGTTTTTCACACTGGTGATATATCACTATAGGCCCATAAAAACACAAGCTTTTTGCCCCATAGCTTCCTACTACCTGGTTCCAAATGCTTGAAATGAAAACACTATTCTCCATGGATATGTAACTAATTAAAACAAACAAACAAATCCAGGGGAGAAAAAGAAAAAGAAAACAGAAGATACACTCCACAACAACTTTTATTCCGCTTAAATCCTCCCAGAGGTTGAGTATTCCTAATTTCCATTGATGTCAATGGTACTCAAAGGGAACTCAATTTTTGCAACCAAGCAGTCCATGAAAAACCACCAACAGCACCTCTGACAGTATATGTACTGGCACTGCCTCCAGAGAGAACATTAATACTGACAGACAGAGCCAGCAATTGGCCTGTGCACCTCCAAATATTCTTTTTGGCTTTATCAATCAGCATCTTTCTATATGATTAAGTCCTTTTCCAGGACATGGTTCTGGAAGTCATATTGCCCAACTAATTATTGAAGGGGCTTCAGACACAAAATTGGTCAGGTTTAGAATTACGCCACAGAGCTGATGATCTCTCCTTAAAGTGGTCAAAAATGTACATTCATCACACACCATCTACAGTTCAAAATTTGTGTCATAAGCAAGGCTCTTCCCAGAGAAACAGCATTAGTCCAAAAATCTCTCACTAAGCAGACACCAAGGGAGAATGCACAAACAAAAATTATATGATGACTGTTTAAGATCAATAATGGAGATTTTCTTTCAACTGAAAAATATTTATATTATTAGGATAATCCATCTGCATTCTCCAAATAGAGTCCTTTTAAAATGTCGCTAGAAAGCTGAGATGGATTCTTCCATCCCAAAATAACCCAGGAATACATTCAATACATTGATATCCTCGTTTTGTCCAGGACGAGGTTAATTTTTTACAGATATTAACTGCAGAGCTACAGAGTTGGTCTGTCTTTGTCCCAAGATTTTGTGATTTGCACAAAGTGAAATAACCCCAGTAGGCAAACCTGGAAGAGCAGCTAGGATGACGCACAGGGTTTGTGTCTCTTACTTGCCAGTAGGAGATCCAGCTTTAGACACAGTCAATGCTGCTTTAAATCTATTTCATGGAAGTACTGCTTAAATCATCAAGGTCTTATGACTTCACAAGGAGAAAAAGGATGTTTCTAAACAAGGTCAGGTAAGACAAACACACCAACTCACATATAGATAAATCTTCTGTAGACAAAGCAGGCTGTAATTTTAACATGAATTACCTGGTCAGGATGACCAGGACTTTGTGGAAATCTGCAGTTTGCCTTTGCTTGTTAACTTATTAAACTACAACATTTTCCATTAGGTCTAGGAGAACAGAGGAAATAACAATTTTCTTTCCCTACTAAAGATCAAGTCATTTGAAAAGATGACCTTTTAAAAATTTAGGGCAAATGTGGGTGTTTTCAACTGCCTACACTTCTTGCACATTAAACTGTCTTGTTAAATGCAGTATTTCTTCTTAATAGTCTTAGTTGATTGTTTAAAAGAAGTTTACTTTCTTCACTTTCATTTGGAGTATACAGACTGTGTATTGAAGAATACTATTTTTGGAATATTTTGTTATTGCAGATAGTTGATTTCATAAAGAAATTGTCACATTTGAAACCATAAACCAGTGTAGAGTTTTGTTTGTCACTGTTGCTAAATATAACTTAGCTCTCCAAAGATAAAATAGAGATTCATTAAGCTGCTGCATGCTTTTATCCATTCTCATATTCCTGAAAGATTTCTCATTTATTACAAAGAAAACATGGCTAATTGTTAATTAGAAAGTGCATATGAAGGTGATTAAATTTAATTAACTCAAACAAATACAATTCAAACCTTTAATATAAAGATTTAGTTGATCTCTTTTTTCTTTTGATTTTTCTCTATGGGAGAAAGTTCTAAGTTTGAAAAAGTTCTATTTAATGCCCCTGTTACCCTGCACAATTTGACCCTTTTTAATAAATTCCTTCAAAACAGACAAAAAGAAAATGTAAAAAGAATCTCACAACGTTTAAAGATCTATGAAGTCTGTACTTCAAACTTTGCTGGAAAACTCTAATTGAAAGAGTTTTCCATCAGAAAATGCCCTTTCAATAACAGCGCCTATTTTGTCCCTGATAGAGTTAAGGTTTTTCATAGTAGCTACTACGGGTCTGTGTTTTGGAATTACGTCCAGAACCAGCATTGATAATACAGGGATGGGTTTGTTACTGCTGAGCAGTGCTCACACAGAGCCGAGGCCTTTTGAGCTCCACACCCCACCCCGCCAGCGAGGGGGCTGTGCGTGCACAAGGAGCTGGGAAGGAACACAGCCAAAACAACTGACCCCAGCTGACCCGAGGGCTGTTACAGACCATGAGGTGTCACATTCAACAGAAAAACTGCAGGAAGAAGGAATAGGAGCTTGTTCAAAATGATGGCATTTGCCTTCCTAGGTCACTGTTACGCACTATGGAGCCCTGTTGTCCTGGAGATGGTTGAACATCTGCTTGTCCATGGAAGTGGTGAGTTAATTCCTTGCCTTGTTCTGATTGTTTGTGTAGCTTTAGTTTTCCCTATTAAACTTTCTTTATCTCAACCTATGCATTTTCCCACTTTTGCCCTTCCAAATCTTTCCCCCATCCCACCACGAGAGAATGAAGAAGTGATTATGTGGGCGTGGGCTGTAGGCTGAGATTAAACCATGCAAACAAGAGAAGTATGAAACAAGAAAACAGGTCAGTATTTACGAAAATATAAACTTTTGTTCCAATAAAAAGCTGGAAATTTACTTTTCATAAAAAGTGTTCTTTTTCAAATTGATTTTTCTTTGTATTAGCTTTGTTACATACATTATGTTCTGACTCAGCAACAGTCATATTACACTGAGTCTGTCAGGTCAAGTTGGCATCACTTCCAGTCTCTGTTCCTGTTGACTTCTGTATATTCAGGAACACAAGGGACCAGGATGAAAGATAAAGTAGAGTAGATAACAGGATCCTACTATTTGTGATTTAAAGCTACATTTCTGGTAAATTTAGTTTGTAATGCGTAGATACAACCTGGCTAATAGAATCTAAAATTAAGAAAAATTGCCTTACGAAATAAGGGCTCAGCATATACATTTATAATTAGAGCAAATTTTTGCTTAAATAAACTTCTATGAAATCTGAAATGAAGCAACAAAAGTATATTAATTTGCCATAAAAATGAAAGTGCATGAAAGATTTCAGATTGATAGATGCAATGAAAATTTTGTCTCACAATTTTTATATAAAAATTACCAATTCTTCTTGGCAAACCTCAGCTGATACTCTAGAAGTCATAGAATTTCTCTGCAGTATAGTTTCTGAAAAATAATTACATTGGAAAGATTTACTGGAAAGTCTCTTAAGCTCTTTCACGTTCCTTTCTCATGTAAATTTCTGCTGGCAAAACTTATGTTGTATCAGATTTGCCTGTATCAATCACTTCATAATTCCATAATTAGATTTTCAGCTAAAATTTGGAAATAAATATTGTGCTTACAATGTGTTTGGATTGGTGCTACAACCCAAATATATCAAATGACTATGTGTTTCATCATCTATATATCTATTTTAATAAGCCTGTTGTAATAATTACCAAAATAAATGCAAAGACTCTGAAAAGGTCTCAAGATTTAGTATATATGAAGAAGTCTCACAAGGATGTGTATTGTTTTGCAGCGCATGCTGGGGAAGAAAAACAACAAGTGTATCATTTCAAATAGCCTTTGAGAAAAGCATCAATCCTAGAAGCAGTTCTGAGATCTGCAGGGTATGTTTATAATGTACCCAGAAGAACAAATTTTTTCCAGGCCATCTGCAGAGAAAGGAAAAAACCTTACTCATGTGCCAAAACCAATAAATATCAGGCAGAAAAGAAAGAACAGCACAAGATAAAATTTGGATTGGACCTTTCAGCATTTTCCGTAGAGAGGAGGAGGCTAAAAATCCCAATATTATGCCTTGTAAACTCTACTAAATGTCCATATTCAGATTGTTTGCTTGAAAAATAAACTAGATGTTATTTGCAGGTTTGATGACAGAGCTCAGCTCTTGCAGCACAAGTCAGCAAAAGAGGACTCAGTTACTCTTGGATATGCACTCATATAGGCTCACCATCCTACAAGCAGAAAACTAGAACAGGAAGATGAGTCTTTTAGGGAGCTTATCATCCCCTTTGAAGACCTGATCAGTGCCTTCAGAGTGAGAGACTGTCCTTTCCATTTAGCTGAAACACCTTATATTTGTAATTTTAGCCCTACTATGAATTATATTGTGTTTGTGTCAATATATCAGCTACAAAATTGGAAAGAATGATAAAGCATCCAATGAAGCTCTCTTCTCATGGTCTCAAAAAAAACCAAAACCAAACCTTGCAAACCTTCATAATTTATACTAATATCCAGAATTTAACTGCACAAAGAAACATATTCCCTATTCAGCATTTTTCATGTCTAAAAAAGCTATGCAGCATTGATACCCTAATAAGTAGTGTGACTTTGAACACTATAATACACAACATCTGTGTCCACTCCCAATGTGACCAATGAGAACTAATTTTCCACAGCCAGGACAAATTACCGTCTTCAAGGATGAAAACATCTGTCTCCATGATGTATAAACACGTCATCCCTTTGGCCTAAGAGAGGCTTCATCTAAGCAAGGGAGCAGAAAAAGGGGCATTACAGCAAAGTAACCCCTTGTGGGAAACCAGCTGTTAGCTATTTATCTTGGTGTGGCCAAGGAGTCTTTATCCAAGATACAGCTGTTCCTTCCTTTCCTAATTATTAGATGCCTCATACACACATGCCTCAAGCAGATGAGTGTGATTGTTAAATGCTTTTCTCAGTATTTAAAGTTTTACACCTGGTCCTAATACTCTCTTGTTCTCACCGGTAGTAGTTTAAAGATGTTATCAATTTATCTTTGTGGTAAAAAAGAGATGGGCTTATTTTTGCTTTCATAGAGATGAATGAATAAAATATTTCTTGTTTTTTAAGGTACTACAAATCCAGGCAAGATACCTATTTTCTTTCACTCAACTATGAATTCTTAATGCAGCTGTAACATTTTATGACCTCAAAATTTTTAATAGAACTGAAATTTCCCAAAGGAAATATGTACTCCTAAGTATATGTCACATGTGTTTTTCTCTGTATGTAAGGCTCATACAAACATTTTGTGGCAAATTACACTAACTACAATGACATTTTTCTGTTCAGCTGAGAGCATTGGGTTCTAGCAGCACAAAGTCACACAAGGGTATGTTTTCTATTCACCCATATGCAACTGTATATTTAAAGTCTTCACATTTGCTTTCTTTCCTACCCTTCCTAAGTCCACACCCCTCTGCACTGCATGCTCATACACTTCAGCAAGATTATTTACAGAAGAACTGGAGGGCACCACACCAAAACAGAAGTGTCTTTTCCAGATGTTGTACAAACACGCAGGAAAAAATTACCAACTACACAGATAAAACTTCAGAGCAAAGAACAGGCAGAGCTGAGAATAGATCACAGGTGTCCCAAATCCTCATTCAGTGCCCTTTTTGCTTATAAATGATTGATTCACAGTTGTCCTAACATTTATATCTGAAGCCACCAAAACATGTTTGGAAATGTTTGCCTAGCAGATTCAGCTTCCGAATGGCACAACACACACTGATCCATTTTGCTGAGGTTTAGACTTTGTCTCCTCACCTGGTCAGCATCCACGAAGCATCTGAAATTCCATCCAACAAACATAGAAGTTGATGAGTAAATTGAGAGTAAGCACCAAGATAGTCAGAATTCGTTCAACGCAAAATCTTCTTTCAGCTTAAGAAGCAGATGAGTAAAAGCAGTTCCTGCTGGCAGCTGAGGTCTCCACTGGCTGCATGCCAGATACATGCATGTCTAATGCCTTCACAGGTGGGGCTGCCTGTAGCCATGGGCACCCCAGGGCAATGCAGACTACATGAGCATGGCCTTGCACGGTGTCCTTGTAGGTTTTGATGGGAGCACAGACAGTCTGTCTTCCTCCATTTGCTCTCAAAGCAGCAGCTGTGGCAGCTGTGAAAATCCAGGACAGTTTCACTCCTGACACCATTCTTTGCTGACGGACTCCATCCTGCTAGAAATCCTAAAACCTGCAAAAAATTCCCTGTCTCTCACTAAATTCATCAGTAGTTGATTTCTTTTCCACTCAGGAAAGGCAAGGGATGATAATTGCAAAACATTCCAGTAGATAAGCAGGGCAAATAAAGTAGTCTGGTAATTCATCTAACCAACTTCTTGGAATTAAAAGGGCTTTCTTGTAGATTGAGAATAAATTAATCATGAATCTATAAACCAAAAAGCACTGGTAAACTGCAAGAGAATAATGACTACATGACAGGAAGCAGAGCATATCATATGCAAGGATGTATTTTCTCATTAAGCACTACACGTAAATATGCAACCTTCTTTTCTGAAGGACATGAAGGATAGGCTGTAGGTGGAAAACACTAAAAAGGAACAAACAAAAATCAGTTATTATTCAACCACCTACATTCTTTCTTATAAAAATAGATGCATGCAGACAGAGAAACTAAACAAAAATGGGGGCAGGGTCATATGCACAATATATTCACAAATATTTTAAAATGGGATGTTTGGCCATTTGGGAGATGAAGATTGTTTGAATTTCTTCATTTAATTGGGAAAGGATTTCAGCAGCAATTCAATTATTTAATACAATTTACATTCATTTTTTTCTCCAAGAGCAGAAGGACGAAGGAAGAGAAATTACCCTTTTCTTCCCTCTAATGCTTGTCCTCCCCATAGTCACCTTGATGCAGTGCAACAAGGCTCCTGCGGCTGCCTGTGCTCTTTGGTCACACACTAATATAACTTTTGCCTGTTTTATTATAAGCTCTGGTTATCAGCTGCATGTTGATTCTTAGTACTGGCCCTGTTGCAACACACTTTTTCTTACAAACTTATAAATTATCTCATCAGGAAAGACTGCCTTCTGTGCTGAATTCCCTTCTATTCCCTATTCAAACAAACCCTGTACTTCCTCCTAATGTATTAACTGTGAAGTATTGCGTGGTTGGCTACTTGCAATCTAAAGGTGGTGTCATTTCAGAATCTGATGTAAGGTTGAGTGACAATCAGTCAATGAGGTCAGTGCCTCTAGGGTCTTGCTCATCTCTCTAGAGTTACAGCAGCGAAGTAGGTTGCAGCCAGTGGCCATGAAATCATTTGTTTTTCTACCTCTCTTTCTTGTAAAAATGAAAATCACTCTGCACAGTAGCAGGGAGGAAAAAAAAAAAACAACCAACCAACAACACCAAACAAAAATATTACTTATTTTAAAAGAGCTGGGCAGGTCTTCTGGAAAATAAAATGGCCCTATTATGTACCTCATTGTATAGGTACAATGAGGTACCTAATATGGCCATTTTTTCTTCTTGCTGCTAATGCAAACTAAAAGCCTTATAGAGTGTTTGGTTTCCCAGGGTGACCATCTGTTGGAGTCCTAGAGACCAATACATATTATTTCAATACACCTCTCCACCTTCATTTTCTCTAGGTTGCCTTAACATAAAAAGTACCTTTTTAAGATAGAAATTGTTACTGTCGTGGTAAACTTAAACCCAGCTCTTTTTTTTGTTTTGTTTTGGTTTTTTTGGGGTTTTTTGTTTGTTTTTTTGTTTTTGTTTTTGTTTTTGTCTTCTTCATAAGTTTTGAAGCATAATAAACTCAAACCAGTATGTTTCCTCAATTTTCTCTATTTTTGGACTTCTTCCTGTTGTAGCCACCTGTAGCCTCAATCACATCTGCCTGGTTTGTATGCTATCTTCAGCATTTTAGCTTCAGTGTTTTGGGGTTTTTTTACATTTGAGATTTTTAAAAAGTGTTACATGAAAATTATAGAGAACCAACATCACAGTGAACATACACCTTCTTTGTTTGTTACATATTCCTTCTTCTTTCCCATATATCCACTCATGACCATGCACAGTTGGCATCCTTATGCTCTGCTAATGCATTTGCATTTAAACCCCTACTTTACTTATGCAATACTTTAATTTTGTATAAGCTATTTTAGTCATCCCTCTGCTTTTTCTCTCTTTAATTCTTGATTCTTAGTATGCCAGATCACATCTTAACCCTCTTCTAGGATTTAAGCCACTCCCTGTTAAACTTCTGGAAGCCAGACTAATTCCCTAATGACCAAGTAAGAACCAGAAATATTATTCCCTATTAACCAAAGGCCCATTTCTATTCAGCACTATTTAGAAATGGAAGGGGGAAAAAAAGGCGTGGTCAGAGTATTTCCCTGGTCTCTGAGCTCTTTTAACAGAATAAGTGCTGACTGCACTCACTGGATCAACAAGGTTGCACTAAAAGCCATGGAAGTGTTGTGAAGAGGTTGGAAAAAAAATCCTAGACCTGTCTTTTCAAGCAGCATGATCAAGAGTTTGGTTTCAATCTCATAGAACCAGTCATGTTCTGAAATCAATAGGCACTGTTTTCCATCTCGTGGATGTTTTTCTTTTGTGTTTATTTATGATCAAATGGGCATTTTTTTCATTTTAAGTGTACATTTGGAATTTCATATCTATAATGTGTTAGGTATGTTGCACCACAGAGAAACTGACTATTTACAAGAACAGTCAGACAGTCTAGAAGTTTTCTTCCATTGTTTTGAACAATTTGTTGGGTTTTTTCCTCTTTTTGCATAGACATGTGTTACAAGCATAGAGTTAGATCCCTAAAAAACATACCTGCTAAGACTAAGCAAATATGAAAGTGCAAATTCTACATATTCAAGTTGCTTCTAGAGTTCTGTGTTCCTTTGTTTCAGAAAAATTACAGAAAGAGCCAAAAACCCAACAAAATTATGAAAAGAAATACAAATCTTATTTTAATTTGCACCCATCACTCCTGACCTCAGTAGACACAGTTCACTTACCATGTCCCTTAGAAACTAGTCATGATATGCAAGTCTGGATAAGTCAAGCAAAATCTTGTATGAAGGATGCTTCAAGTGCATCAAAAGTAGGGATGGCAGGAATAAAAATGGTGGCAGGTGGAGAACATGGAGGTGACATAAGGAGATGAATATATGACACCTTGGAAGGTCCTTAACGCCCTTCACAGAAAGGATGGCTGTCCCACAAAATACATCTATGATCATTATTGTACCAAAGGAACACAATATCTTGTTCACCTTGCACTCTTCCATGTCAATGCAGCTGAGTGGCCAGAAGAACTGAGATGTTCTTCCCACCACAGGCTGGATTTGCTTCCCAGCACCTGGAAAATTTTGTTCTGGGTATAGTTTAAAAACCCTTTCAAGTCAATACTTCAGTTAACTATGTATATTTCGTTTCACACTTCTCACTATTATACACAGCAGAAAATTTAAAAGATCATGTTGCTCATGTTTGATTTAATTAGTGCTTGGGGAATTAGGTCTGGCAGGTTACATGGCTGCTTGCAGGGTGGAAATTCTCAATTAGCAATATGCAGATGAATGCACAAAAGCCATGTTTCCTCATTTTCACCTTTGACCCTTTGCTCAGTTTCAGGGGTTAAAGCAGACCAGTTATAATTTTTGCCAGAACAGGATTAATAGCTTGAGTTCACACATTCAGCATGGGGTTGCTTTTGTCATCACAGAACAACAGTAAGTACAAACCACTTAGGTGCTGTCATTTTTAGCAGTTCATGTGTTTTAAGTATTTGTAAAGTTGGGGGTTTTCTAATGGATCATTGCATTTCCCCATTTTAGTAAATTCATTTTGTTGTTTCATTCTGCAAGAGCCACCATTCACTACCAAGACAAGGGGTCCTCTTTGAAATCAAGTTTGTCTTTCAATTCTGCAAAACTAGAATACACTTCTGTGCTGGTCATCTTGCAGGTCATACAGAAAGTCTTATTCTTTACTTCATTTCTGTTTGTATTCTTTCCTGTATACTACTTTTATAGCCTCCCTTTAATATTGGTAGGAAACCCAAAGAGAGTCACATGGCTTGCTTCTATGTAACCACTGATAGAACACTGCTGGATTTAATGGTTGCTGTATGGGTATCAGGAATTGTTGTGTGCGTCCTGTGTGAAAAAATATATTCAGCAATAAATAGTTGGAAAGCTGAGTAGTAATCAGCTTCTCAAGGTTTCTCTGAAAACAAAATTCCATTGGGGAAACCAGACTGGTTTTGCTGTTTTGCATTTTTTTAATCTGGTGTTTATTATTGCACAGTCTTTTTCTATGATCTTGTTGCTAGGGTCATTCACAGTACAAACATTATTTCCACTTAAATGACACAAAGCCTTTTAGTATATTGGAGGTAAGAGGGAACATTCTTCTCCTTTCTCTATAAACATAGAAGGTACCTCAGCAATAGAAGGGATGAGATTACAACTGATTAATTTCTGTATTATAGAAATAGCAAGACTATTTTAAATACCCAATAAAATTGTGGTCAAATTTTTATGTAGGTGGTATTTCAAGAAACACTATTTTTGCCCATATTGGTAGGTAATTATTATCCAAGAACATTATAATTATAAAATTAATTGATAATAAAGAGGAAAGAGAGAATAAAAAATATTATCCTTGCCTGAGTGACTAGAAAGTAATGACTTCTTTTTTTAACAAAAAGAAATGTTTTTCTTTGATGAGCAATAAGAAAAGAAGCTGATGAGAAATGTTTTTCTTCTGTGATTCATTTTTTAAATAAGTTTCTTAAAGAAGTTTCCTGCTGTTTCAAAATAACAGAAAATCATATTAAATAATTACTAATAAAAATATATTAGCTGTTTCTGCAACTACAGCATAAGTAGTTATTTGCAAAGAAACACTATAAAGAAGCATGGTTAGATTACTGCAAAGGCTCAAAACAAACCAAAGTTTTTGTACTTACAGCCTGCACATTCTGCAGGTTTCATATGTCCATTTCATATATACACTAAAGAAGAGAGATCTAAAGTTGGGAAAAATTAGGTGAAGATAAAAATGAAAAAACTATATCAATACCTTTGTGCATATAATAATAATTGCAAAATTTTGGTTCTATTAGAATTTGGCACAAGCATTTGATTCAACTTCAGAATTATTCTCACTTTTCCATTTAACAGGCATACATTACACACATTTCAATTAGATTAAATTTTTCAGAGGAGGAAAATAAAATAGCTGACATTCACATCTGAGATTACATGCCACAGTCAGGATTCACCTGAGATTCATAGCCAAAGAAGACATTTGTCTGCATCTGTCCATATACTAAATATTTCCTCACAATGAAATAAATACTGTCAGAGAGTATAACCAAAAGAGCAAATGGAGCAGCCTGCAGGAAAAAAAAAAGATCAGACTCAAGTGTTTTTAAAATTGGATGTTTGAGGTTAAGCACTGAAGAAATACCCATTTAGGCTGTGGGAAATGAGTTCTTTAGGTTACAGATGACTGAGTGCTCATGGACCAGTGGCACAGCTATCAAGCGAGTTTTACAGATGCAGGATGACCTGAGGCCAGAACACTCAAAATCCCTGAGCCCTGAAGTGGGGCGAGGTTAAACACTGAATTAGGGGCACTGTTTCATTCTTTGCACCACATTCCTGGCCTGTCAGCCTGGCCCATTCATTCCAGATAAAGACAATACCTCCACATATTCTTCACACTTCTGAAGTTTTATTGAAATATGCTGGTACTTCTGCTTTGTGTCTCCTAAACTCCAGCCATGACCTGACAGTTTTCTTGGAGCTCCACTTTTCTTCTGCAAGCCAAAATTACAGAATCACAGAATGGTTAAGGTTGGAAGGGACCACTGGAGGTCATCTAATCCCTGCTCAAGAAGGGTTTCTTAGAGCACATTACTCAGGATTTTTTCCAGTCAGCTTTTGAGTATTTCCAGGTAAGAAGATGCACAACATCTTTGGGCAACCTGTTCCTGTCATCCTCAGTGAACAAGTTATTCCTCATATTCAGGTGGAACTTCCTGTCCATCAGTTTCTGCTCATTGCCTCTTGTCCTATTGCTCAGCCAAGAGCCTGTCTCCATCCTCTTAACAAGGGCAGCAGGATAGGGTCCTAATTGCCTTATTCTTCACAAAAGAAATAATCTCAGAAGAAAGAAAATATCCTTCCAAACTTTACAGAGCAGGAGTATTTTTTACAACCTCCTTATCAGGCGTCATTTGATTTTAATTTATGAGTGGATGCATTTGTGTCAAGTCATGCAAAGTCTGTTCTTCATATTTGAATTTCATTTTCTGTCACTTTAATGATTGTGGAATCTTGTAAAATTTTACAGGAGTTGTCATTTTTCTGATACAGCATAAAAATCTCGACATGATATAACAAGGACATATCTTTGCTTTTAGACTAAAATAAGTATTCAGAGTTGCTATTCATCTTCCTCACTGCTGTCTAATTACTTTGATTAGGTCTAGTGTGTGGTTTCATTGATCATTATAAAATGTGATATGTTTTTATAACACAGATGTCTTCCCAATCCTTTTTTTCAAAACTAAATTCTGTACATTTAGCACCCAACTGATGGTCTTTTATTTCTTTCAATGAATAATTTTCCATCAAGAGTGTCATTGATTTGTGTGAATACACACTGACCAGAGAGAGTAAGAGGATTCTTACATACTAATAATTTTATAAAGTGATTCCTTGCTTAAATAGCAAGCGGGCACATTCAGATATTCTAAATGTGGTGCTACGGTCCTCAGTACCTCCACTGAGTTGTAGCTCTTTGATGGAAAAATATTCAACTCAAGTATTTGTGTCAGAACATACCCTTGACACCTAAAAGGGCTCCAAAATGCATCCATCCCTGCATTAATGTATGAGGAATGTGGGACTAGACAAAGAAACCCAGCCTAGACCAGGAACATTTTCCTGCCAGTTGCTCACAGGACAGATTGCCCTGAAACCAAAAAGTAGGAAGGATGTTTTGAGCTATCATCAGTCTTCAGAGCTTCTTCAGTTCCAGAAGGAAAACACAAACAAAAGAGCAGTTCTCCAGGTTCCATGGAGTAGAAAGTTTGAATGGACTATCAGCATATGTGAGGTATCATCAGGCTGTACTGACAGGTCTGTCTTGTACTGCAGCCACAATCTTACCATGTAAAGTAACTACTTCTTGAGACAGTTGGAATACTCTCCAGAAAAGCAGCCAATTGCTCTGAGAAAATGTGTGCCAAGTACCATCCTCAAAACAGGCTGGGAATTTGATACCTACAAGAGAAAATCCTGTACAGAGACTTTATGAAATCTCTGTTCTTTGAGCTCATACCTTGAAACAGAGCTGTTTACAGACATGTGCATCTTATAAATAAATAATCAGCAAATCATGTCCCTGTGTGCATTTTCCAGATGTTTTTCAGAGGAAATGGCTTGTAGTTACATTTGGAATTTATGATGGAGTTTATATGAGGCCCATCATGGGCAAAAAGCAGCAGCTATACTTCCCTTTTCATCTGTTTTAGTGACTAGGCCATAACTGGACAGCCCAATCCATTATTTCACAGCACCTACCTGCACCTTCCTGCAACTTGATCTTCCCAGGGCTTTCTCTCTGTACTAAGGTTCTGGCCCAGTGCTACAGCATGCCATTTTCCTTAATCTGTTTAATGAAGTAAAATAGATCACACTTTTGATGACTCCTGGAAGGATGAATAAAGGGAAATTCACCCATCAGATCAGAGAGGCACCAAGCATAAGTGGGTACAGGCTCAGGGAGTTGTCTCAAGCCTTCCACAGATATGGAGAAAGATTAACAGCATCAGGCAGGCTAATGTACTTCAAGCACCACTTAGTTATAACCCATAAACATTACTG
This sequence comes from Passer montanus, assembly GCF_014805655.1. Classification (NCBI taxonomy): domain Eukaryota; kingdom Metazoa; phylum Chordata; class Aves; order Passeriformes; family Passeridae; genus Passer; species Passer montanus. The sequence continues at coordinate 16,656,948 of NW_024368818.1, read as the reverse complement.
AACATGCTGAATGAGATCTGTTTCAGGAAGTAAATCATCCATTTCCCAGTTTTTGGTGTTTCTGAAGAACAGAAGAGTGGTAATGAAAGTTCCTATGCAGGAATGAACAGCTATTGAATAAAATACAGAAACCCTCCCTCCTCTTTCCATCAAATTATTCACATCAATGCAATTGCATGTTGCCCAAGCACCTTGTAAGTGAGGTAGGTCTTCTTTTAGAGAGAATTTTTTAGACTGATAAAAAAATCTAAAACAAAACCCTCCTGATAGGAGCCTACACATTCCATTTATATGTGTTTTACCTGCTCAAATATTTAAGCTTTTTTAAAATGTAGGACAACAAGACTAAGCTGCAGAGCTTATGTGGGGAGCTACTTTCAACAGGTAACACAGAGATAATGGAAGACAAAAGGTAGGATAAATAGCAAATGCCAGGCATGCTTTGCATTGATCAGTGGTGGTTATTTACTTAGATATTGTATCTCTGTACTTTTTCTAAGCTGGATGTGACATCTTCTGTTTAATTTCTGGAGCTCTGGAGCAGGTCCAGAGTTTCAAATAGATTCCAAAATGCTTCCCAAATGAATTTATAACCAACCAGACAAACAAACCCAATGCTCAAGCTCTGCTACAGGCAGCAATGAAATATACTAAGTTCTTGGTTATGTTATGTAGACTATGACTCTATGGTGTGCTAGAAAGTACAAAGCAAATCCACTTATTGTCTGAGTCCTGAGCCTTTACATAGTCTTGATTTAAAATTAAATGTAAATTTAGACATGTGCCTAATTGTGCCAAGAAAAACAGCAAAATCAGCAGAAGGACTTGAAACAGAAATGATGGATGCAGTTATTCCCTCTGATATTGTACTTCTGTTTTTCTAAGCCTGCAAAATCCCCTGTGAATGGTATGCATTTTTCTACTGCTAAGAAATAAATATACAAAAAATAAATAAATATTTCGTCATCCTGTCTATTTTAGATAATCATATGCAGGTGATCAAGAGTCAGACACTTGTAGCCACATTAGGGTCTTCCAATTGCCCAAGCCTGTTGCAAGTTTAGGAAACACAGACTACCATGATTGCTGACTTCACACCAGTGCCTGGGAAAGGCAGGTGCCATTGATTGCCAACCAACAGGAATTCCCACACATGAGATATGATGCAATGGGAAATCCCACAATGGAACTGAGTGTCTAAGAATAGTACCACACTTCATATCTGCCTTGCTTCACACAGTGCCCTTAAAGCCATGCAAAATGCAACATAATGAGCCACAGTGTCTTTTTAAAACAAAACACAGTGGTTGTGCCCAACTTGTGTTAAGCAGGCCTTGGGAAGAAGTTGTCACAGCAGAGGGTGTCTTTTTCCTAATCCAGGTTGGATAAATGGCAGAGAGCAGTGTGAATATTGTGTAAAGGTTGTAAATGTCACAATTGGTTACTGCCTGGGCAGAGCAGGTGTCAGTGCTGTAAAAACTGTCCATCCTGCCAGGGGGAAGGGGGTGTGCACTGGAACCCACTGGGCTTCTTTGGGTTACTTGTCTTGAGCTCAAATTGGGCAATAGCAGCAGTCAGAAAGGGTTGAACTATTCATCAAATCCAACTGAATGACAAATAAATTTCTTTTTAGCAAGACACAGGAAAGAAATAAAGTAGCAAAATGTGATGTAGGTGAGTACAAACAGTGAATCCAGCTCAGTTGACTCCAGTGCTGATCCCCTTGCTAACAGTGCTGTTTTCTAATGCAGGATTGAACCAGGGGGGCTTGGTGAAGGAAAATTTTAACTTAAGATGGGTATTATTATTATTCTTTACTTCTTCAAGACACACTTAAACCTTACAGTGACCAAAGATCTGTAAGTATCATGCTATATCATGCTATAAAACCCAAGATGCTGAACATTTAATTCTAAAGATCACAAACTGCTCATTATTCCAATTGGTTGGGTTGTCCAACCAATCCCCTGCATGAGAAATATATTTCTAAGTCTCAAATTCATTTAACTTCCAAATGATACATAATGTTCTTTTCTCAAATGTTTGTGCATTCATACTATGATACCAGATATACAAGACAGTTTAATACAGTAAGATTTGCTTTATTTTATGTATGGAAGAGACCTGAGGTCCATCAAAATCAATAACACTACAAACATATGCACTAAGAGAAATCCAGCACCTAAGTTTTCTTCAGAGTTACTTTTGGATTGTTTTCACTAACAATGATGTCTAATAGGGGTTGTGCTAGTCTAATCTTCATTAGCCTTTTTGAATTTTTCAGATATTCATTTGGGTGAAACTTGACCAAGATGTAGTTCCTTTTCAGTATAGGGTGCATTTTTAGGAAGCTGGAAGGAAAATAATTTGTGAATAAACCCTGGTTGCAAATCAGCTAGCAAGACAGTGAGCAGTTATTTTGTCTACATTTTGGATGCTTGATTGCATAGGGATCAAAACTTGGAATCAAAAAATCATGGAATCTTCAAGGTGGGAAAGACCTCTAAGATCATCAAGTCCAGCTATTGATTAATTAAGGTCTACATAGGACTGTGGTCATGAATTTAAAGACAATTAATGGCTCAGAGGACGTGAGCTATTCTCAAACACTAAATTCACTGTATTTTCAGCCACTAGGTGCCACACTGTGCTTTGGGAAGTTCTCAGCAGCATCCCTGGTAAACTAAAGAGACAATGTCCAGTTTTAAGCTATGTGGAAGCCTGTTTTGTTTTTTTTCCCTGTAGATACAGACATTCTGTATGATCTCTGTTATAGTTCACAATACCATGACATGTCCTGACAAGGATAATTAACTCTCAAAAGTTAAATTTTGCTTCTCAATTTCTGAACACTTAGTTCTGCAGCCTTCAAGCCCTGTTACTGGGGAGGAATAAAATGGAGGTGTAAAATATATGAGTGCTTGCAAAGCACAGCACTACTGAGTCAATACAACTGTTTTTCACCAAAGCAGCTGAAAGGGATATGTAAGAACACTAAAAGTTAAACCAACATTGTATTGATATATAAAAGAGCTGATAGTGCAAAGGGAATAGAAACCAATCAACAGACTAATTGTTATCAAGAAAAATACTAATAGCTTCTCATTATCACAACTGCAATATATCTATTAAAATGGACTGTATCCCTGTCTTCACCTGCTCATTAGGATGGTGCATGTCTTATAAACACTCAATTAGAAGAAAAACTGTTCTGAGTTTACTTCTGTGTATAACTCCTGAGAGCTGCTTACTGTTTCCAAAAAGGATATTCACTTTATAATAACATTCTGTTCATTTTCTGTTTACTTCCTTGAAGTAAAAAACAAAACAAAACTAAACTAAACTAAACAAACAAAAAAACACGGAAGAAAAAAACACAAGCAATTCACCTCCCCAAAACCTTCTTCACAATCCAGCTTTTACTTTGCATTCAGCTCAGCTGCTTCTGAGTTCATTCATTGCGACAGTATGATCACCCTCACCTCCTGTTCAAGAATGCTACCAAAGCAGAGCACACTGTTTATACTTACAGTCTCATTGAGTCTTTGTGTCTGATTGTGGCTTGACAGAGTATTGCCATTACCCTTTCCCTTCACAGTTTTTGCCATGAAGAATTAGATCATGGGTTTATCTATAGAAACAGGAGCAGACAAACCTTGACCTTGCAGATAGTCCTTATGCTTTTTGTTGTCTGCATGTGTAGTTCCAAAGTCCATGAGATTAAATACTCCGTATTGCTCAGAGTTTAATTTCCAGTGTTTTAACTCTTTAACTGCCTATACAGTGTTTTTTTGCAACTGGCAAGACTGATGATTCTGGCCAGACTTCAAAGCTCTTTCTGAAAACAGCACACATTCTAAGGTTAAGAAGGGAAGCACTGATTTCTCCCTGACACTCAACTCAAACATGTCTCTTGAACTGAATGACCACATGAATTACCCTGCTGTGAGAAATGTTTGGACCTGATTTCAACAGAGACTCTACATGATACTTTAAGCTGTTATCTAGGAAATTTTAGCTTGGTCATACACAAATATTAGCTCTGGACATTGCTTCAGTCTTACTTGAACAGTGAGATACTTTCTGGTTATTCCTTGTATTTCAGGTCTTTATAATCCAACTCTCAACATCAACTAAAGGAAGTGGTTGCTTGAAGACCTTACTTTGGCAGTTAGTAATCTCACTGACTCTCTTATATAAACAAAGTTTTCCCTTTCAATATCCAGGAACAAGTGTTAATGAGCCTCCAAGTTTAATCTCACAAAATCCCGAGAGATCTTAGACTAGAGTACACCACATTCCAGCATGTTTGGCTTCACCTGTGTTTCTTGTTTCTGAGCATATTATGGCATATTAAAAGCCCTGGCAATCACCTTACAGGGGTAGAGCATTTAATACAAATCTTAATCCTCAGGAATTAAAATTTAAATACCAGAAAAAAACCCATGAAGTAGGTTTACAGATATGCAATGATATTTTTTCCAGTGTGATTTTTCTCTAGTAGCCTTCTGTAGAAATTAATGCACAACTAAGTATTTCCTTGGTCCGTTTTCTCTCTACCACATATTCAACAATAAAAGCTCTTCCAGACAAATGGCATCCTTTCTGCTAAATTCCATATCATGGTCTTCCAACTTTCATACCAGCCACTTGTATCCCAGAAATCCATTATTCTAGCTCTTTCTACTACCCAGGCTCAGTAAATGTACAAACCCAGAAATGAGACTGTCTCTCTCATGACTTTGGGATTGTATATTAGGGTGTCTATTAAAAATAACCTCCAGTTTTCCTATTCATCACCTAACACAGCTGAGTGTGAAATAAATGCACAAAAGTAACTTGTTTACTGGCATTTAACATCTGATCTCTGCACAAGACCATGGCTTGCATGCAAACCAGGTACATAAATGTCATAGATGTAAAAAGAGGTACTATAAATATTAGGACCTCAGCAGTGGTCAAGCAGTATGTATAGTCTTCTCCACTAACACCTGAGCAGACGAAGCAAGTTCTGAATTCTTTTCTTCTATCTACCTGCAGCATGAGAGGTTGTCACTCTTCAGACTCTTCAGACTCTTTAGACATACTGTGAAAAAGTGCTCCTAGGTAAGAGCATTTTTTTTCAATTTTTGACAGTCCAGTCATTAAAACTTATATTTTCCTTATTAACAGATTTTTAGGATTAATGACGCATAAAAAATCATACTGACGTCTTTTTCATCACAGTGGTGGCACATTCTTTTCTCACTAGTCTGAGAGGTTTCAATGTATATAGTTCAGTAAGGCTGCACACACTCCAATTACCCAAACATGTTTGCTTAAATAGAATGGTCACATACTGCTTGTGTCCCAGCCATATGAGGACATCATAAAATACTGTCCAGAACACCAACAAGAGACCTTCCAATCTCTGGGAGGAACTATCCTGGTTCAGTGGAAATGGACTCCAACATACAAAAAGTTAACACAGTTCTCACCACAGGACAGTAAATCATTATCTTCACCCAATACTGATTCTCCAATAAGGCCTTTCTTTTCATCAACTCTTTTTCTGAGGTCTTTGCTTAAGGGACAGAAATGTCAGCCACATGACATGAAATCAGAAAAAACATAATCCATTTTATAAAGTTGCAGCAGTAAGGTTCCATTACTGGTCTGCAGCCTTCCTGTGAGCCCCTGCTGAAACTGCCAAACGAGTGTCCAAGGAGTTATCTGCCAGGTATCTTGGATGTTAAGATGCTTCATCAATTCTGAGTGCCTACAAACCTCTGCAGAGCACAGGAGAACTCATGAGCTGAAGTTTGGTCCTTCACTAAAAAGAGTGTACATATTTGGAAAGCCTTTCCACAAAGAATGATTTTGCTTATGGATATTGCTTATGACTATCAGCCCACAACACAGCTTCATGTCCAGACTTTGATACAGTCAGGCACCCTCAACACCCAGAAGGACTGAACCTTATTATTTCACACTTAACACAAGAGCTGTAGACAATTGAGGCCAACTTCAATTGAAAGAGTAGAGCAGCGTCTGAAGAAAAAAAACCTTGAAAACATATCAGAATCCAAGAAATCTAAGATATCCAGATGTGTTATATTTATTCATAGCCATACCAAATTTACATTCAGTTCCAAGCTTGATAGGATTTGGATTCAAACTAGGACTCAGAATTAAAGCCACAGATGGACGATTTTATAGCTTCTATACATAAATGCATTTCCCTTGGCACCTTTGGACCTTCGGTACTTCAGGCTTGCCTGAAAGAGGTGAAAGGCACAAATCTGCTAAAATTCCTCAAAGTATTCATGCTATTCCTGTCACTTCTGATTAGGTCTTTTCCTGCAAGTGGTTAGATAAGGTCCAGTTTTCTCTTTGGTAGTTTTTAATGCACACATGGAAGCACCAAGTCAATTGCTGAGGAAATTTGAGTTCAAGTGACATCTGTGTATAGATGAAGTTCAGGAACTGTACAAAGACATGTATCTCCTGTATTTCACAGTCTCAGGATATACAAACATTGCCAAAAAAGACCCCTTGATAAGTGAGATCAGGTAATGAGAATGTGCATTTGGCTGAAACTAAATCCCACTGAGAGGTTGGATACAGGTTAGCATCTACAGCAGCCTGTAAAATTAAACATACATACCTGAAAATCATCAGATTTTTTGACAGACCTGTAGGGCTGATGGATACCTGACTGATATTATTGGTGCTAAAGAACTGCCTCCACCTATTTTTATCAGATTTTTTTTTACCTAGGGCATTCTGGAGGATCCTACTGTGTGATGAGATAACCATTAGTAATGCCCTAATTTTTTGTTGGTAGTACCCCACTGATGTGATATAACTGGACATGAAATTTTCTGAGGCCTGTATTTAAACATCCAGAACTAAGACCATCACAGATATTGCAACCATCAGTCCAGAAACAATGAACTTATCTTCAGTCCTATCTATACTTCATTTAGAAAAACCCAAAAATCTTTCAAAAGAAAATTATCACACCAGTTTTCATTTTTCTGCCACTCTAGAAGACTGTGGCCACAAACACTGCAGCAGAAAGCATAGTCACATCTTTGATGGATACTGATTGAAAAACACTGCAGAAGTTCAAAAAGTAGGATGACTTAAGTCATTAGGAGTGACCATCTTTGTATCAAGCCTGCAGAGTTCAGATATACAAATAAGAAGCAAAAATTTAAAGCATTCATTCTATCAATAGATTAAACTCTGCAAACACAATGATCAAACTTACTGAGATAATGAAACTTTAGCATTTGAACTTTAACCTTTATTCTCTGTTTTGATTTCTGTCGTTCTTTTATGACCTGAGAATGCTGAATACTTATGTAAGAACTGCCAGCTTATTAATACACATCAAAACATGTTTCTAAGTCATTTACTTTATTGATTTAAAGTTTACCAAAAAAGTAAATGGAACCTACATAGTGTGTATATATATATATTTATTGCAATTGTTCTGATTTCCTTCTGCTCAAGGCAAATTCACCACAATCAAAAGCTAGTAAACCTTGATCCCAAAGGCAGGACCATCACATAATAATGTGAAAGCAGGAAAATATGAGGCTGGGTAGCAGCACTCTCTTTAGTTAAAAGTATTTTTAATGTCTTCATCTTTCATGGTTGCCCAAAGCACCCTGTGAAATAAACCTTTAACTCTTACATTGTTTCTGTCTTAAGGGTAATGAGCCATATGTGAAGACATCTGCAATGCCTGAAGGGAATGATCATTAATTAGAGAGAAGACAGGACACTTTCTGATTGCTGATATGGGGTGGGGAGATGGGGGACAGCCTTTCAAAAAGCCACAGGAATTCAGAAAGAAAATTAGTCCTTTATTTGACATGAATCACTGTAGTTATCATACAATGTGAATACTGTAGTTCTGATTTTTATTTCTTGTATGTGCTGGGGAGAAAAATTGTTGCACTGTGGGAGCAAGACACCAGAGAGGAAACAGAGAGCCAAGAGAAGGGAATTCTGTGAAAAAGGCTAAGACAACAGCATATGTTGTTTATATAGAAATGTCTTTCTGGAAGGTCTGGAGGAAGATGCAAAAGCAGGGCACAGATTGTACGCTTAACCTCTTATTTTCCCTGCTCTAATTGTCCTTAGTTTACAAATTACTAGGTCAGGCACTCTCATCTTACAGATTTCTCTGGAAGCAGGTGAAGCCTTGGCATCTTCTCCTGGCTGAATATCCATTTTGAGTCACCTTCCTTAGACCTCTGCATGGCACCATGTGGTGTCAGGCACAGCATTGTGCAGGGACAGCCCTATTTGCCTTCTCAAGGAAGCATATGAAGCTGGACTTGCAGCAGAGTGAGGGCTTTCTACGTGTGATTTCTTCACTGTTAGAAATCCCTGGCTTTTTCCTGGCTTGTAGAAAAAGAGCTGGAAGTGTTTTGCAACTTTAGGAGCAGAAGATACACATAGAGTAGAGAAAATAATTTATAGGGAGAAGTAGAAAAAATTATTCATGCCAGCCCAAGATAAAAGGAATGAATCATCACCTTGCTGATCTATCCCCATTGATCATAAAGGGAAATGAGACAGCTAGTTCAGAACAGATGCCTGACTTTTGGGCTCCTGAAGTCAGACAACTGTAATCCCTGTCAAGATTGAGAGATTAGTGGTTTAGGACTCCAACATGTGCTTGGAGGTAGCTTCAAGCTAGAAATCTCTCTTGTGCTCAGGTTTAATGGTCTTGGTCTCCATCTCTTGTTCTCTATCAAAAATACCTACTTGGCTGTTATATCTGAGGAGGAGGGTGTATTTGACAGGAAACTTATACTTTCTGTAGACTTGCAAGTACAATCTTCTTTATAACAGCTGCATATATAAATACCACTGATTTTGCAGGATTTCTTCTCTGCTGCTCTTTCTGCATAGATCCATGGTTTGTATTTCCTGAGTTATATGAAAACAAACAAATTAATTTCATGGCTATAGCATTTGCATTTTGAGAGTGTTAATTGTAAATCAGTAAATACCATATGCAAACCTATTGTGAGAAATCTCGGTATACAAGGTACAAACCATCAAATGCATCTGCAACAGACTCCTGTATCTAAGTACAGGAATAAAAAGGGACAAACTGAACATAAATCATCTTGGATTAGCATGGCTCTGAGTATGAATTAATAAACTCTGTTTTTACACCTAAACGAGAACTACTTGATGTCGTGTCACTTTGTAACAGGGAGCACAAGTGCTCCAGTCATTCACTTCCAGCTAGACAGGCAACTGAAGCATATCTTTTCTCAGCTGAAACAAACCCTCAGGACAGACATTTACTCATTTTTTGCAGTGCAGCTTTGATTTTTTGGGCCATTATAGTCTTATTATCTACAGTTTCCTATTATTTCATTTCAGTGACCCAACAAATTATAATTAATTGATTTTCCATGAGGGAGTGAACATTTTGCAGAGAAGGAATTAAGAAAACTTGCTTCATGCTTTATATAAAAGAATAATTTTTTTTATAGGGAGTTCTAGCGCATCCAACACAGGAAGCACAACTTACACTTAATTCCTGGTTTTTAGATTCCTGTTTAAATGGAAGATGTGGGCTTCATGAACAGGTACTCTCTCTTTGTTCGAGTCTGCTCAGCTAAGGAATTTTTCTCTGTGCGCTTCGGCTCTGCCACAGGTAAACATACCTCTGGAAGCATGACAGTAACTAACTGAGGATTTAGATGCATTCTGGGAATTTCTGGACTGTAAACCCGTGGCAGATGGAGACAGCCAAGAACATTTCTGCGAGAGTTGAGCCAACATTATGATTAATGTTTATACATGACCTGTGGAAGTTAGAAAGAATATCTAAAACAAAAAAAAAAAACCAAAAAAAAAAAAAAAGAAAAAAAAGAAAAGAAATGCCAGCAAGAAACCTCCAAGAGGATCAGCTTTCTCCTGATGATGCTGTTAACACTAATTACTGAGGGGTTTTTCCCTAGATTCTTCAGAAGTAGAGTTGGCTGCTGAATAACTATTACATTTTTTCCAACAGAGAAGGATAGTGCCGGCTCAAGAGTTTATCAGATATAACATGTTTCACTGTTTAGCACATTGGATCTACTGATTGCTTCTTTTTTAAAGTAAGACACAACAACATCATGCATAACATGGCAGGTCCTCAAAGGAGCTCCTCATGGGAGAGGGGAGGTGCAAGTCTGCACGTCTCTTTCTTCTATGTCTTCAGCCACACAAAACACTAAGTATTGTAGCATACTTTTTAACAAAAATTAATATGTGCTTAGACAACACTAACATTTATACTGTGGGAAAGAAAATTAATATGATCCTACTACACAATACTGACATCCTAGTGACTGACATGAAGGAAATCACAACTATCAGACAAGGAGATAGACCTCAGGTGATGCTTTGAATTAAGAAAAACACACAGAAAATAAAAGCCTCTCTTGAACTGTCAAGAGAAGATTGCTTTAAATGCAGGGGTTTGCTCCAAACAACAGCTTGGCAATTTCTGATTTTTAGAAGGAAAATCTGTTTCCTTTTACTTGAAACACTTATGGATCACAGCCCAGCCCTCAGTGACAGGTGTTGATAACACAAAAACTACATCTGGCAGAAATTCTCATAATAAAAAAAGTATTATGACTAAGATATCCATCCTGCCAACATGTATGTGTGACCTTAACTTCTAACAGACAAGCATTTTGATGATTGTAACACCAGGAACAAAAGCTAAACTGGCTTTTTTCCCTATTTTCTTTCAATAGCACAGCCAGTTTGACATTTTCCCACAAGTGTTACTAGGGACAGCAGAAGGTGAGTTATTGGTTGCAGTGACAAGAGATAAGCAGTCAGTGATTTTTAGGCTTGAGGTTGCAAGCCTGGAAACATCAATAGAATCAGGAGTGTAATCCTGAAAACAGACAAAAGCAGAAAAAATTGGGAGGTTACTAAAATAAGCCTTGAATTCTGCTTCAAAGGGGATATCATAAAACTCCATAGGTATTTATACCTTCCAAACACTTCTGTAAAGGAACAAAATGTATTTATCACTGCCTATCTGGGGAAACAGATTTCTGGAGGAAAACCGCCCTGACTGACCATATTCAGAATTACATCCTTGGATTTCAAATAGAGGTATTTGGGGTATGCTCCGCTGGGAGAGCAAGGCTGATCTCAACAGGAGGATTGATCTCACCTGTCCAAGCAAGTCCTCTTTAGTCCCCTCTCAGCTCAGTGAAGGGAAGCAAGGACTCATGAGGCACAATCCACCTGAGCTCTTTTAGGTGACTGCTGCAGACCCAGAAGAGCTGGAGAGTGTTCTATTCTTACATCTGGACAGGGATCTGAGGGTTATAACTGCAGGGTGAACTCAATGTTCTGAAGTGAGGAGAGATACATCATTGGTTGGAGGAAGCATACAAAATTTGGTGCCCTAAAAGGATTTGGAAGTCAGAACTTCTCTGAAAAATCTTGCATAGCCATTGAGCGAGGATATATCTGTTTTGGGACCTGTAACAGCTGCATTTGCTCTTGGGGACTCTGGCTGCTGGAGATCACACACACAGACAGTTATACATGTGTGTTTAATATCATCCTGCCATGCAGCAGCATTTTATCCTTATGTAACCACCTGCTTTTCTTGCCCAGCACCTCCTCCACTGAAGAAGCTATCTTCTTCCTCTTCTTCCTTGTACTGGAAATATCACTTCCTCATCCAGGTCTCACAACAACCCTTCCTTCTCTTTTAATGTGATCTGCCACACTCAGCTTTTCTGTACAGCTAAGAGAGCTTTTATTGAAAGAAATTTAAATATGCTTTTTTACTTTAAAATTTCATTTAAAAACTCTTCAATTTAAAAGGGGTGTCTGCCATCCTGACATTGGGATATCAAACAGAAACACAAGGCTAAAAGCATCCTATTCTTTCTGTGTGCTGCTAGCATGTCTTCACAATTCTTGCCCTGTGGAAGCCCTAGAATTTTGGCTTACCTTTTACAGAAGCATTTGAAAAGATCTCTGTAAGTGGGGCAGGGGGAAGCTCAGCTTCCTTTTTTCTAAAATACTGGGATTTTCTTATTCATCCCTTGTTGTCCTAAGAATAGTAAAGTTGCCTAGATGTATGTGCTTCACATGGCATTTTTCTTCTTTGAACAATGTGGTCCAATTCCCCTCCCCATTCCCATCTAATGAATCATAAATTGGCAAGATCACCAAGTGAGGAACCATAAGGGTAATTGCACTTAATTGGCAGGACATCAGACACAGCAAACTGAAAGTTCAAGGGCAGAAACATTAATGACAGTTGTGTGTATATACAGCAACAGTCATTTTTCTGATCAGGAAGAGAATGCAGAGATGTTTTAATTGATATAATGTTATACATGCTGTGCTACATTTAACATGTTTGAAAGCTGGTGTGCAGGTTGCACTGAGTTTAACAAATTGCTGCTGCATGTGGTTCCTGTGTGATTCTCAACTCCAGCTGCACTTTACAAATACTCATTACTTACTTAGTGAGGGAAACAGTGCTTCCCTTATTAACTTTTCTTATGCTTCAACAAAGGTTACACAATTATTTTTTTCCCAAGGTGATTCACCTCAAGTCCCAGCAATATTTTCATGGTCTCTGTTAGCTGCAGAGAAAGCAGATCAGGCAGTAGTGTGCATAACCTTCAGGACCCTGTATTGTCTATCTAGGCCATGTCTTCTTAACAGCTCAGAGAACATACACTCTGTTGGTTCATCTCTAATGGGTGGCTATCACTGGCTGTACCTTTAATGTTCTTCTGCTAATGGAAAACAATTAAGGGCAATAGTTTTTTAAGAGGGCCAACCAAAGAGCTGGATTATGGCTTAAAAGAGGACTGACTTTCAGCCACTGCTTACAAAGTGTTTAAAATTGGCAGGGAAAAACCCATTGTAAAACACAGAAATGATCAGCAGGATTTGAGAAATTCTGCCCTAAAAAGTAATTGCAGACTTTGATGGAATTTGGTATAACAAAGGTCTGTATAGTCACTGTGCAGTATAGGTACATTTCAAGCAGGAAGCCATGCTTTATGTTAATGTTCTGGCCCTAAATCCCTTATTTCCAAATGCACAGTCTGTGCTCACAAATGACCGCAATACTGCTCATATTCAGGAGCAGAAAAGTGTCCACAGTTATGTGTTTATTCACTGCCATTTTCTAAAGGGATAAAACCTTCAGTCCCACTCCCTACCCAGCTGGTTCCACTTCTGTGCACACACCACCTAATCTGAGGAGTCATTTAGCACAGGGATGTTTTGAGTCACAGCTTCAAATTTTGCTCTCTTGTCTTTATGCTAGCTGTTATCAAACAGGCCTTTATATGAATTAACAGGAGCCAATTAGCAGGAACTGCAGATAAGCCTTTATGTGTTTGATTGTATAGCAAAGAAATTAAATGACTGATGTTTTATCTTAAAGTTGCAAAACCAAAATAGCGTACCGGTATAATACAAGCACAGACGTATCCTCACAGGACCAACACGTTCAGAATATCATTGTAATTAAGGTTTAAAAGGGTGGAAGTTAATGCAAAGAATGTACATAGTAGTGGGTTTGTTCTGCAGACATCTGATAGATACATTATGAATACAAAAAAGATACATATAAACAAAGAAATAATATTACAGGAGCTTTTGCAATATTTTCCCCTGTTACTTTGATTTTTCTACACATTAGCTTTGAAACATAGTTTAAGACCTACATTTGTTTATCTCCTGCAACAGTGGTCAGAATACCCACAGAATCCAGCTAATATCAAAAGATTGAGCAGAAGCATCTTTACTGCACAGAAATTTACCATTAAAATTGTACTCACAGATTGTTTTCTTCTGTGCTTCAGTGTGCTGATCTGTCCTATTACTCAGACCCATACATTCCATGGAATATGTATTTGCTTAATAGTGGCAGCACCTGTATCTGCCTTTCAGGACTGGTGCAAGAGGGCAATCCAAATTACTTTGTTTTTCCACTCACCCACTGTTGTGTACCTCAGAGGTTACAGGGGAGGTCTTTGGCCTCTTGAGAACCCATGTTAATTTTGCTATTGATTTCCTGATTTCAGCTCAGTTATAAGTAAAGGAAGAAGGCACAGTGTCACAGAAACATCCATCTCCATAATTCATGTTACAGAGAGCTATGTCACATTTTATCTTTTCGGACAGTTTCATGAAGGCAGGTGACAAAGGTTCAACACATTTCTAACCAGACATGACTAACACTACAGTGGAAAACACAAAACAACAACAGAATTCCATCAATCAAATGAAACAAAGAGATATGTAGGGAGAGAGATCAGAGCAACAGGAAGGATCAGAGGTTGGAAACAGTCTGTGACAAAAGACAGTAAGTATTAGGGCTGTGATGAGACAAAAAGCAGCAGCTCTAAGCCACCAGTAACATCTAGGTCAGACTTGCAAAAATCCTTGTAAAGACAAAGCACATAGATCCCAGGGAAGACTTGTTTGGGGAGACTGCAAAACCCTCATCACTGAAAGTCTCAAACACCTGCCATACAAACATCTGTCAAGAAGAACAGATGTATTGCTGACTCTACCTTCTTACAGGCTGTTTTATAAGATTTTTATGCGGTAATTAATTTCTTAATGTGAATACACATAGTCATCTAAACAGTACAGAAAAAATTAGCAAGTTAGAAGTACAAGAACAACAAGCATGGCTTAAGAATAGACAAAAATTAATTTCATAATGATTACAAGGTAGATGGAGATACTAAAAATGTAAGCATGAATGAATCTTAATAAATTAAATTATCTTTAGAAACTAATAAATCTACAAAGTAATTATCTGTTCTGCTGAAAACACCTTTTTTAAAATAAAATAAAGATAATTAAAAATAATAACTTGGAGAACTGTAAGTTAGGGAAAAAGTAATGAACAAAAAGAGCTATACTAATATACCAAATATGCCTGGTGCTGAAATTCTCTGGCACAGAATGCCCATCTTCTTATCCTATAAAACTGAGTTTCTGTGTGTGGATTCCCTCTTTAGAATGGTCTTTGGAAGCAAGCAGGTTTTCCTTCAAAAAATATCCCTAGCCATGAGTAACTGCAGGCCAAAACTGTGCTGAGAACTACCTTAGAGTTTAATAGTGGTAACTCAAGTTCCAGTGCACAGGAATTTTTTTTCTGTCAAAGTTTAATTTACTGGTATAAACATAAGTAGTACTAGCAGTGCCATAGTTAAGTAATTCCCAAGACCCCCTGGGTTGACTGTACCACATGAGACTAAATGCCAGGGCCCAGAAGGTACTGTCTGGGGGCTCTTTGGGGCCACAGCTGTAAGATTGCTGTCCCTGAAGAGCATGGAGCAAAATGGCAAATGTCCACGCAGGGTGCAATCAGCACTGACTCCATGATGCAGAAGTCTGAACCTTTGCTTTATTCTTTTTTACTATATTAATATTGTATTCTTAAGAAACCTGTAACCCCTTCCAGCCTCATCCCAGCCTCAAAACACCACCACCTTTTGGTAAACAAATCTCCATAACACATTCTACATTTACCTAGCAACAGGTGCAGCAAGTGGAGATAGGAATTGTTTTTATTCTTTCTCTGAGTTTTCTCACACGTTCTCACAGCCTTCTCCAGGGCAAATGCTCTGTGGCCAGAGACCTGCTGCCACAGGAAAACGCAGTTTGGATGTTGCCTTTGTAATCTGAGATTAAAGAAAATCATGTGAATTTTGTCTCCTGAACTTCAAAAGTGAGGGAATGGGTTATATATTGTTTTCAAATTAATATAAGATTTCAAGTCTTAAGGCAAAAAAAATAAAATAGAAAAACAAAAATAACATGCACATTCATGTAATTGGAGTTCCTGTGCTGCTGCCATTGTTTCTAGGCCTAGCCACTCTGAGAAAATTAGAGTATGGGAAGTTAAATTTATAAACGTGACTGAACTTGGTACAGATTTTTGTTAGTAGGGTTTGGGTCTGGTCTACTACAGTAGAGGCATTATTACTAAGCACCAGCCATCTGTCTAGAAACCTGAAACACTCTCTAATCCTGTACCCAAGAGTTTCTCTTTAATTTTATTGATAGGTGAGTGAATTGGATTGAAAGCTGAGGTTTTGCTCTACTGTCCTGACTGACAAGCACGTTAAGCACACAGTACCTGTAAGAAGAGTTGCCTTTATTCAAAACCAGGGTAGAAAAGCCAAAGAACATAAAGGAAAGGAGCAAGCCCTCTTAGCCCTCAGCTCCACAGTCCTGCCTTTCAGATTGACATTCTTGGGCTTCCCTCTTCAGCAGCATTAATCTCATGGTCTCTCTGAAGCAGTTGAAAGTATTCTGCTTTACATTAGAGCAGTCAGAAGTTCAAATCCTGGTAAAACTGTCACGCAGTTCATGAATACTTTCTTCCTGTACCTTGCAGGAACACTAAACTCAGAAAGAAAATTAAAAGAGGAAAAATTCATAGTAACTGAAGCTACTCTACAATATCTAATAAGAATATGGCCTTTATTATAATAAAAGCTCTTTGTGTTAACTCTTTTATTAAGAGGGACCATGCAAATTTCTCTGTACACATGGAAGATGAGAAGGGGCTTTCATAATGCAAAGCCTTAGAGTATCTTCTGAATATACCTGGCATTGCTCTGAATTTGCACTGCCTACTGTTCCTCTTCATCTCAATCAAACAGAATAGCTCTGAACAAAGATTAATGAAAATCATTATTAAGGTGATTATTGGCAGAGATTATTTTTGCTGTTAGTGTCTGAGGCATTCATAATTTTATGTGTAGAGGTGAGAGCCATTTTCAATAAAGCTCACACACACACACAGTTTTGTTTTTTGGTTTTTTTTTTTAAGATTAAAAACCAGTCTTAAATTAAAGGGACAAATGCTGGCATCCTGGGTATGACTGTTATTCCAGTCCCTCTGCTCAAAGGAAAAAGATTAAATGAACTGATATTATTTCCTAATTCCAGGCAGAAATTAATCACTAGAGTCTCTCTGCAGTGGTTTTTTTTAATTATATTTATTGAAATCAAAAGTACTCACATCCCACTTTATAGTGAAGAGCCTGCTTCTTCGACCAAACTTTCCTCCAGTCTCAAATCTGACAGTTACACCCCAGAGATGACATAATTTACTCACAGAAATAGTTTTGTCACTTATGGCCCATATAATTTCACACTTGCCAGTCATCTGGTTCAAAAAACATTTGAAAGATCTTATTTTTTGTGGTGGTCAGCAATTTTCATTCCCAAATAATACAAGAACATAACCAGCACTCATCTCTAATTTAATGTCCATGTAATAGCTATGGCTGATATAATTATGGATGAGACACAACTTGCTTGATTTTAGGTTTTGTCCTGTACATCTGTGCTAGTCACCTTAGGTTCCGTTTCAAAGACTGAGAATATGAATAATCTAATATACACTTTAGATGTCAATTGTAGGGTGAATCTTGCCCAGAATTTCCTTTTTCATTCCTCTTTGCAACTGCAGATACCTAAAATTTAGAAAGAATAATTGTGCACTGTGTCTGCTAGTCTTGCCTATGAGACACATGGTCAGGGCCTCCTGGCTTTCTGGATGACCACTGCACAAGAAATGAAAGACTGCAAGACCTTGGTGTGTTGCAATAGGACACAAAATAAAATTACACACATGCTGGAACCTCTAAGGTAAGAAGAACGGAAGTTTATTTTCCAGCTCAAATATTTATAGACTTTCAAAAGTGACAGTAGGTTGGAGGATGAAATTGCCACCTCTTCAATAACACTGGTTAAACCAACAGTCCATCAAATTTCTCCTCCTCTAGAAAGAAATGCAAAACAATCATTATTTACATGACAGTGTGTGTGAGACACTCTATTACAAAAATATAAACATCAGAAAGCTTAAAAGAACTTAGAAGAGCAGGGTGACAGTGGTGCAGATGTTGCATCATGGAACCTGTCAAGACATGACATATATCATATCAAATAAGAATAATTATAATAAGCTAATTTAAGAGTCCTTTCTGCCTTCTCTCAAGCCCTCAACCCTCTCCCCAATGGAATGAAAGTGACTAACTATTCTAAGCTGTCCAAATATTTTTTAAAAAGCCCTGACCTCTAGAAAAAAACACTCCAATTAGTGGAAAGTGGGTACTGTCTTCTCACAGGTTTATTACTAAATCCAAAACCTGACTGGAGTCACATGAACAGAGACAGAAAATAAAGATGAGGATTATAACAGTCTGCAGGCTACCATAATAATAAAACACAGCTGAAGCAGAAATAAAATCCTAATCCTGTTCCAGCGGGGGTATAGTGCAAGAAAATACTATGAACACAAAGTCGTATCCTTAGATGCTGCTGTTACTGGGCTCCTAATCATGTGTTGACTTAGAGCCATTGCAAGGCATTTCAGCAGTTTAGTTTCCTCCTTCCTCAAGAATGGGGGGTAGACAGGACAACATCTCAAGCTTGCTACTTCTGCTGCTGAGATTTTCAGGAGGGTATTACTGCTGCAGTGGGGGATCATGCACCCATGCTCCCTGCAGCCATCCAGCACACACCTCTCCCTCAGCCTTTCACACACTTTGAGAGCAAAGTTTCCATTTACTGTCATGTGCTTCCCCTGTGAATGGGCTCCAGAACATTTCTCCATTGCCTGCTTAGCTCTTAACCATGGCATAACGATGGATCTACTGTGTCAATTAATGAGAGCATTTGGGAAATCATGGGTATTCAGTGGAATCCAATGCAAATTAAATATATCATTGGATATATGTGGGATCCTTTATGTACTAACAAAACCTCTCCAGTTCTGATATCTGAGTGTTAGTCTTACATAATTTTGCAATGTTGCTGTAAATTCCTTAAAGACAGGCAGATGATTGATACATTGTAAATTGCTATACCTATAAAAGATGGGGTGACTGTATAACATTTGGGTTTATCTCTCCACCGAAGCGATGAATTATCCAAGGGAATATGACAAGCAATTCATCAAAATATAAACCACACAGTCAAGCAAGAGTGTATATTCCCTTAAAACCTAAGCAAAAGCCCATCAGAATTCAACAGCAGACTTTCTGTTGACTTCAGGAGGCTTTTGATGCAGACCAAAGGAAAATTCATGGCTAAACGGGAAGGTGGGGTATAAAGTAGTATAAAGGGATAAGCTGGAATAACACATTTTTTTCCTAATTAATTAATTTTCCTCTGTAAAATTTATGTAGTTATGTTAGTATGTTATGTTTGAGGTCAGTGCCTTAATCTTTTTTAGTCTGAACAGGAAAGAAAAGATTTTTCTTTTAAAATAGTTAAATACTGCACTCAGTAAATACTGGGGACAAATTTCAGAATGAGAGAGTATTGTTCTCCCTTGGAGCAGCACATTCACCTCATCATCCATGGATTTCCTTTTTGTATAACATCTTGAGCAAAAATGTAATTCTTTCTCCATGACTTTATAGCAGAAGAAGGACCTAAGCATTAAATAAATGTGATATTTCCCATTAGAGAAAGGGAAAAAAAGGTGTGTTTCTCTATGAGCCTTTGCACAATTCATTTTATGCTTTATGTCACTCTGCTGTGGTTCAACCCCAGCTGATAACTAAGTACCATGCCACAGCTCACTCACTCCCCAGTGGGATGGTGAGGAGAACTGGAAAAAGGTAAAACCCATGGGTTGAAATAACAACAGTTTAATAATTGAAACAAAGCAAATTTACTAATGAAGATGATTGATTGATTGATTGATTGATTGATGATGACAAGAATAATAATTATGAAAATGGAAAATGGAAGTAATAAAAAGAAAAGAGAGAACAAGTGATGCACAATAGTATTGCTCACCCACTGACTGATACCCAGTGCACCACCCAGCAGTGATGGGCCCCTCCTGGCCAACTCCCCCCAGTTTATATAATGGGTATGATGTTCTCTGGTACGGAATATTGCTTTGTCCAGTTCAGGTCAGCTGTCCTGGCCATGTTCCCTCCTGGTTTCTTGTGCACCTCTTGGCAGGCAGAGCATAAGAAACTGAAAAGTCCTAGACTTTGAATAAACACTACCCAGAAACTACAATATGTTAACTACAACAGAAACATCAATATGTTAACAACATTATTCTCATACTAAACCCAAAATCCACAGAACTGTACCATCTACTAGGATGAAAATTAACTCAATCCCAGACAGAATCAGGACACACTGATGCCTCCACACACAATTGAAAACACCTTGATGACTTCCCCTGATTCATCAGCAAGACTTGATATCATTTGGACATGCAGAAATTTTTTCCAACGTCAGAAGCCATGGTGAGGGGAAAATCTCCAGCCTATCTCAAAGAAAAATCAGAAGTGCCATCTGGTTGTCAGACATGGTAAGCCTTGCAAGAAAATGAGTGCTGCATTTTTTGTTAGCAGAAGAAGACTTCTACATTTGAGAGCTTAAACACAACTTGATTTTAAATTCTGGCTGATGCTGTGTGTTCTGCACTGCCTGTTTCTGTGGAAATTGCCCAGCTGCAGACCACATTAGCCAGTAAAAAAAAAGATAATAATTCTCACTGCAGTATGTAAGGCAGAGCTTTGTGAAGTGCTTTTTATCAAAAGCCTGATGAACAGAAATCCTTCTGTCATCCACAGAAAAAACACAGCTCACCTGCTGTGCCTTAGTCCAAGAGATCCCAGCACTGTTTGCTTGCTAGTCTTCCCTCCCCCTGCTGATTCCACCTCCTGCATTAAAGGCTGTCAGTAATAGCACGCTCTGAGATAGAGCTGCTTGTCCAGCACAGAGGATATTGCCTGAATCATGTCACCCCCTAAAGATGATCCACAAGACCAGTGAACAAAACTAACAATAACTTCAAATTAATGCCCATATGAGAGAGCACAGCTTTTCCCCAGGGTTCACAGCCACCATCTTCAAAGCTTTTCAGGAAAAGCTTTTTTATTTGAGTTGTGTCAGACTGCATGCACTATCTCAGGCAAGCAATAGCAAATACCAGAAGAGAAATTGTTCTGAGATACAGCAGGAAATTAATTGAAAGCATTGTGAATGTGTGCACACAAGTATAAAGAAACTGTCTGAGTACTTGAAGGAAGAGTTTACTGTACAAACATTTCTCTTGTTATGCTGTCTAAATAAACTCAACAAAATGTATTCAGAAAGGGTCCTCGTCAAGTAAGAATTACAAAGAGAGTGATAAATTGTAAGATAACATATTTATCCATCAAACTGAGAGTACCAAAGAACAGAGCCTTTCAGCAGCAGCAGCAGCAGGAGAGCCAAAGCATTACACAGAGTACATCAAAATGATACTATGGCCAAGCTTAGCTCACTGTAGAACATAGCCAGCTAATTTACTTAATCCCAGTTTTGGGGCAAGCTCATTTAGCAATAGGACAACAACTTTTCTCTGTGCTCCTAAATCTTTAGGCCCTAAATATGATTTGTCAAGTGAATCTAAGTTATTGAAGTTCACAGGAACTATTTAAACTTGATTATTAGAGATTTCTTTCATAGAGACAAATAGGTTTTTATACACTCAGAATTTATAGAAATTATTTCTAAGCTTTTAATATTTAAATAAATGCTGTAGATGTTGGTGGAGATACAAATTCTCCTTCAGTGATACACAGAACTTTCTCCATAGGCTGCTTCTTGCACCTGTGGACTCAAGAGTCCCATCTTCTGAAAGCAGCTGAGATGTCAGCCTGCAGAGTCTGATGAGGGATCTTTTCACCTGGTTTGAGATTGCAAAAGATTCTTACCTGGTGTCCCTGAAGCTAACTTCTAGGCACACCATTTCCTGGATCCCCCAGGAGAAGCCAGGTTGCCGTTGAAAACAGCAGAGGCAGGGCTTTGCAGGAAGCCAACATGTTGCATTCAGAATACAGCAGCAATGCACTGGCTCTTCCATCCTCACCCTCCTGCCAGAGGCAGGGCTGGCATTCCAGGGCTCCCTGGCCACAGGAAGATGGTGAAGCAGCAAAAGCTGGCCTGTGGCACTGGGGTTGCCCAGAACACAGTTCCTCATTGAACATGCACAGTGATATAAACTGAATATTTTATAAATATAAATTGAATATTTTATTAATCAAATTTAATATCCACTTCTTTCAGTGTACCATGTCATTTGGTGGACATCTTCAATGACATTCCAATGCTGTGGCTTATATGGCCTACCTCACCAGACCTCCTCCTCCTCTCTGCTGAGGCCAGCTTCTCACTCAAAGTCTGAGAAGATCCCCAGTAAAAAGAGGAGCTGTGGTCAGGATTGAAAGAAATAGATGACTAAAATAAGCTGTCTTAAGCATTTTCCTATGTTTTTTAAAAGCTTAAGAAGACAGTTGTCCTCACTGATGGTTGTCAGAAACTTGGCATTTTTCTTCAGCAGATCACATAGTTGTATGCTGAAATAGACACATCTCCATATCTTCTTTTATTTTTTGTTTGCACGTTGTTATTTTCAATAGTCAGGTGGAAATATATATGTGATTTAACTTTATTCTCAATTCTTGCTTTTAGTACAAAGTTGAAGAATAAAACAAATGAACAAAGAAAAAGTGAAGAAATTGATGAGCATAATAAGAAGCATATAGAGAAAAGCATTGCAGGGCAGGATTGAGTGAATGTTTTTCTTTCTTAGGAGAATATTTTTGAAAACTGTAAGGAGTATTTGAGTCAGTTCTGAAGTCTGACAGCTTTTTGCAAGTTAAAGTAACCAAGGGAAATATTTTATATAAGTAGAGGTTTTCTTCACTGCTTCCATTCTTTGCTAGCATTAATGGATGTTAAATATCATACAACAACAGGTTCGTAATAGCAGAAACCAAATCAAGAAATCAAACCAAACCAAACAGCCAATAAATGTATGTTGGTATGTGTGCCTTTAGGTATGTCATATGATTTACATTCTGCACCAAAATTAGCATAGCCATCAAGGCTACAGAAAGCCATCATGCCTACGGAAAGACACCATCCTTTGGTTTTGATGTATGGTGATGTACTTCCAAGTATCAACAGGTTACTATTGAGCTATAGCACTCTGTCTTGATATCATCTGTTGACTGATCGGTCAAAATCAGGATCCAACCACGTCAGTATTATGAATGGATGTGGGGGTTTAGATAAGTCCTTGCCTTTTGCTCAGGACTCTGGAGCAGGCAGTAGCTTTATTGAGGTACCCAGCATCCCAAAACCCACTCTTGTTCCCAAGTTCTTTAATAACAGATGATTGGGTCTATTATAGAGTGAATTATGTATTTAATAGACAGAAAATTAAGACATAAGATTCAAAACAAACTAATAATACACAGAATAAGGATAAAAAGAGAAATTACTAGTAGATATAAACAGTGTGAGGTCAAAGGTACCTATTAATTGTACAGCTAGCAAAGAAACAACATAACTTAGGGTTCAATGTATTTTACCATCCAATTGTCGGTGGGGCACATATGGAGATCCTTTCCCTCAATCCCCAGAGAAGTAAGCAGAGAACCTAAGTAGAGGCTCCACACACTTTCAGGATGTGTGTGTGTGTAGAAGGCTTCTGCCTCTGTGATATCTTGTGTGTCTTTTATAGTTTCTAAAACAGTGTCTCTAAGTCAAGAATATTTCTTTTATCTCTTCCCGCATCAGCTCTCCAGACTAAGATGTTGATTCTTAACTGAGGCCTGAGCCCTTTTAGTGCCAGAGATGACCCTTTGCTGTGCTTTCCAGCCTGAGTTATCTCTTTATGCACCAATTATCTGTGATGGAGAGGAGGTGGGGGGTAGATATCCTGCCACAGTCAGGTACCAGGGAAAGACAAGACAGTGCATAGTCACCATCTTAAATGAACTCAACAGTCAAGTGATGAATGGAAAAAAAGACAGTTACCTAATCAAGGAGAATAATGTCAAGCCCAGCAAATAACATGCAAGCAGGAAGGCTTTTGTTTGTTTTCAGATAAGTACAAGAGACACAAATAACAGACTAAATTGAAGGTCTAGGGAGTGCAGGGATAAAACAGCTCAGAATCAGCCATTGAGAGGGAGGATAGTAGAAACCTGGACCATACCAATCTGAAAAGAGACTGGACAGAAAAAATTGAAAGGAAATATCCTCATGATGTTGGCCTTGGCTTTTACAGCTTCCCTTTCTGGCTGTAGGTAGAAATAATAGCAATAACAATTCTGATGGCATAATCATTTTTATTTAACTTTTTCTGTTTCCCTTACAGGAGGCTAAATAGGTAAAATAGTTTGGAATTTCTCTAGGTGTAGTACTTCATATGATGTTTGTCTTAGCAATGCTAAACAAAGTCCTTATCTCAGTGTTTGGGAGCAGTGCACAAGGAGGCATTCCAGGAAAGGCAGCACTACATTTTTCTGTTCCGCCGGTATCAAGCTCAGTATGGGAGACTGTTGTGGCTCACACTGGGGCATAATTTATTTACCTATGACCCAGTAAGGCAAGGTGAAAATTCAGCCCATTTCTCATGCTGTTCTTTCCAAGATCCTTAAACGATAGAAATACTATGCTTGCAATGTAGACTTGTCTCAGAGGTTTAAGAAATTATACCTCTTGTTCTGCTGGATGTCAACAATAATCTGGTTAAGACTTGACATTGTAAGACACTTTTCCTAAATAGACAGCTACAACATCAATCCTCAGAAAAGCTTTTGAAGCTTACTGGAGGAGCATTCACAAATTTGACATGAAGTTGGTGGTGCTGTGTAGGAACTCAAGGCATTCTGAGGATGGAGGAGTCTGTTCCCTTTGATGAGCCTATTTTTGGAAGAATGGAACACCTTGAATTTCTTCCAGCTATCAAAAATACTCTGAAAAATAGATCATCAATTAAAATGACAGAAAAATTTTCTTTTCTTGAAATTAAAAACTTAAGAAATAAATGTGTTTGAAAGTGGATACACAGATGTGAAATACAATGTGTCGCTCGCTACTCCTAGTTACACTTCACAAGGTTTTCATTTAGCTATAAAACTGTCTCAATACTTCACACTTCTGCAAGATAAGTTGTTATCTCTACTTAAGATGCTGGCTGCCTGGCTGCTCTCTGAGGAATGCTGTTGTCCTTTAGGAATACTTCTGTACTTGAAACACAGGACATTAATGGAAACCGCTAAGAGGTGATTTAAAAATAAATAAATGTTCTTTACATGCTTCTGGAATTTGTTGTTGCAGAAGGTGGGGGAGCCATGCAGCATCAGCAGGTCCAAAGGAAGTTTAATCAAATTCACAGCCAGGACATCCATGAACAAAAGTAGGGAATAGGAAGAAATGACTACCCAATACCTACCCTACAGTTGTTGCAGGGAATGTGAGGGAAAAGGACCGAGGCCAGGCTCACATGCTAGCACTCGATGACATCTTCTACTGGCACTTCTGGGGACAGAGTACAAGGCTAGACAGACTCATTGGCTGGGTCTTTACCCTGTCATTTCAAGTATCTGGACATCTTGTAAAGATGAAAGCAAGGTCTATGTATATACTTGATATTTAACTTGACTCTAAGGAGTTCATTTACTCACTGAAGATGAAGTCATCCATGAAAACAGGAATGCTGGCTTTAAACTTTAGTTGTAAAACTTTGTAGCAAGCATATTGGGAACCATATTTTATGCAAACATAATAAAAGCAACAAGAAAGCATCTTCTTCTTCTGCCCACTCTTGAAAGAGACTGCCCCAAATTACAGGTGAGCGTTCCAAGTAAGTGGGAAGACATCTCATTTCTTCTTACTGCATTGCTACACTTAATAAAATAGGACGGAATTTAGCCCTCAGTCATCTTTAAGCTGACAAGTGCAAATTCAGATAAATTCTGGAGGAAGTACTTCAGCTGATAAGCAGAGAGAAACTTTCAGACAGTATGCTTCAGGAGAAACAAATTTCAACTCAATGCAAAAATCTACTGCTGGGAGTTTCATTTTAATCAGTCATTTTCTTCTTGTTTTTATTTGCACAGCAGTTCTGAACAAATTGAATAGTATTTTTTTTCTCCTTTAGTGCAGGCTGAGATTCTACCACTTCCACTGCAAAGGAGAATTCAATTTTGCAGTGATAAGTTCAAGAATACACAGATAAGAAACTTGAAGGAAGGGGGTGTGGGGCAGAAAGACCACCAGGCAGGAATGGAGAATACTGAGAAAATACAGAAAAAGGATAAATTTTCACCTGCATTTTACATGCTGAACCTAGACTTTTTTTTCCAATCTACAATCTTCAGCCAGAGAGAAAATGGTGAGTTTTGCTAATTTCATTGCTTGGTTGTTTTAGAAAGATGCATTTACATTTTCTGTGTGGATAAGCAGGACTAGACAGCTTGTGGAGAGAGATAACGTAAGCGCTGAGCTCTGTTGAACCTTGACAGCTCTCTAATCTTTCAGGTTTTAATCTCAACTCATTGTCCAAACTCTATCTCTCTAATGGCCAGAGTAAATCCAGATTTAGATAAAGAAATGCATGTGTTCAGCTAAAACTCTGGTGGAGGCTGGATGCTGTGCTCTGAGGTGGAAATATCATGAGCCTTAGCAAGGCAGATGGGGAAGATTTAAACTCTGCAGCCATCAATCACTGCTGCGAACATGCTTGTGACACTGAATAAGCACAGAAAAGAGGGCAGCTGCCTGGGGTCAGCTACTTTGGCATCCTGTCAAGAGATGGCCAGCAGCAGCTTCCTTGGGAGGAGGATACAGAGATAAAGACTGTACAACAAGATATGCCAGGACAGTCCTTTGCAGTTTAGGGACAGCTGAGCCAGACCTGTTGTCCGAGCTCATTAACTCTCACTGTACTGTTGTTCTATGACTTCATCCAGTCATCTTCTCCAGGCACACACAGCCACTTGTAGCTGGGAATTTCAGAGATTAACTAAATATGTTCTTGCTTTGTTTGCTATGAAGCTACCAGCTACCTTAACTTGAAGTTTTTAGGTACTGTGTAGGTAGAGACAGTGGAAAATTATTGCCTACAAGCCCTTGTGTGTCCCACAAGAATTTATACAGCCTTTATACAACTCTCTATTTCCACTGGTTTTCCCTGAAGAGCTGCATCCTGCTCAGTCTACTCTCATGTGCAATCTGCAACCCACCATTGACCACCTGTGCTACTGGGCCTTTTCTAGGAGCATTATGCCCTTGAAACTAGAGAGTAGAGCTGCACAAAGAAGTTAAGATGCAGGCACACCAGCACTTTGCATGGTGATATAATGATATTTTCTGCTTTATTCTCTTTCATAACAATTTTTAACATTCCATTTGCATTTTTTACTAGAACTGGGCACTGAGTTCAATAAAACTATGTATTATAACCCCAAGATTCCATTTCTGTGTAATAGTAGTTAGCTCAGAGCCCATAATTTTATATGTGAAGTTTGGATTGTTTTTCCCCATGTATGTCATTTTACATTTATTTTACTGAATTTCATCTGCCACTTAATCATCAAGTTTTTTAGTCTCTAACAATCTTTCTGAAATTCTTTACACAAGTTCTCATTTTTAACTCAGCGATTTGACTTACACTTCCCACTACTATGGCACACCCACATTTATTCTTGCATCCTTGGAATAAAACACCCACTCTGATCAGGTTGAGGTGAATAACTGAGGTGATTTTGTTACCATTTTCATTCTAGATTTTAAATATTTGCCTACTTGCCTATACCTATAAACTTTTGTACCATTGGAAAGTTAGGCATGCTGTGTTGTTCCCGGGGAAGAGTGAAAGTGGGACAGAGCAAATTCAGTTTTCAGAAATATCAACATTATTACCTATAGACCCAGACAATGGATTTCACAATAGACTCCCAAAATAACTGTTTTCATGCCATTAAACTTGAATTCATTGCATAGGCTTTCCATATTTGTAACCTATACTAGTTCAATTGTATTTGCTTTCTTGTGGCTTAATTAAAGAGCATCTCAAGGTACAGTTTGGAGCTACTGTAATGTCACTAAGCACTCAGCAAATGTGGCAGGACTGGAGACTGATGACAATATTCATTTTTGTTCTGACAGAGCTAAGGACACGGTAAGATGCAAGGTCCAGTCCTGAAGGATTACAGACCAAAAGATTGATTTCAGAAATTTGTTGAGGATATGTGTAGGTCTAGTTACTCAGTTGAATTCTTCTCTAAATATGTCTGTTTTCCAGAGTCGTGGATGAACCTGGAGGGTCTGGACTGGGAAGTAAATCACAGCCCCTAGTTAGTGTTGCCCAATTATCTTTTCCCAGCTCGTAAAATTCTCCCTAGGATTAAAAAAGCAAAACAAAACACCCAAATAAACAAAACCCCCCTAAACAAACAAACAAACAAACAAAAACAACAACAAAAACCCAACAATATCACAGAGTTGATGTTGTCACAAAAAAGATTACTTTTTTAAGGTAGAATCTTAAATTTATAAGATGCATCTAAACAGATGGCAGCAAGAAAAGGTTTTAATAGCCTCTTGTCATCAGTCTCCAGTCCTGCCACATTTGCTGAGTGCTTAGTGACATTACAGTAGCTCCAAACTGTACCTTGAGATGCTCTTTAATTAAGCCACAAGAAAGCAAACAAATAAGCAAACAAAAAGAGACTTGACAACAAGCCATTCAATGCAGCTAAATTGCATGCAATGCTTTATTGCTTTGAGTGAAAACATTTGGCTTCAAAAGTTGGAAATGTATTATTCTGTAAATCTTCTCATTAATTATATTTCATTCTGAATTCAAAGCCAGGCCAGCATCACTTTATTTCGCTCAATTGCATCACCCCTGTAATGTTATTGTTCAGTTTTACTTTCAATCTGGCTCTGACTGATAACATTTTGAGATCAATAAAAAGGCAGAGGTTGTTACCAAAAATAATGGTATGTTATAAAGCTGCTGTAGTCCAGCAATTAAGGGCATTTTATTATGTAATAAAGCCATTGCTATTTTTTTCTCTGAAGCCACACAACATTAATTCAGGCACTAATTTGCACATAGTGTATTATTGATGGAGTAAAAATGCATTAGTTTATATCAAGTTCAAAAATCATATATCTCTTAATCTATTAAAATCGGAGTACTCAGGAGGCTACAGTGTGATCTTTCTTAATTTAGACAAAATGCATGCATAGCATTGATTAGATCCACTTGTCAGAGTAGTGCTTCCTGAGCTGGGTGGTATGGAAAAAAAAAAGTAGAAACCACATTCTGCTCTATAGAACTTACCAGCACTGCCTTAAACAGCATGACTAAAAGTTTATTCTTACTCCTACTATCTAGGCTGAGAAATGTATTCAGAGGAGTTGTTATCACTGGCAGGAGTTTGTTACTGTTTTTAGGTGCACATTTCTCTCATTTCACATTACAGACTGACAAGTGAACAAATAAATGCACCTGACACTGGGAACAGAAAAAGAATCTCTGTGTCCTCTGGCAGATCCCTGTACAGTTTAGCCTTGCCCAAGAAAAAAAATGCTTCTTGAGCAGGGGAAAAATATATGTATGATACATAATCATGCCGTGTCTGAGAAATGGAGCACTTCTGGATCCTCCAGAGATATTTTAGACCAACTGTAAACAGGTCATAGCCATGCAGATTTCTTCTGAAGTTGATTCACATCCAGTATGAAGTCTGGAAGAATACAGAGGATTCCTGAAGCCTTCTGAGGGGTGAAAGCTATGGCTAAGAGCACACTTCAAGGATGGATTGCAAAATTTAGGAATTCAAATTTATAGCTGGGTCTTTAACAGATCTGAGTATGTGTTCATAGCTGCCACCAATGATAGTTAGTGAGCTGCTTTGGATGGATATGAGCTGGTAGCATTAAATCCAGCTTTGTAACAGTAACCATTAAAAGCAAACAAGATTTCCGGAAAAAATAGTCATGCTTCAGACCTCTATTCATCATAAAACTTTACTGCAGATATTTATTCATCACAAAAGTTTTGAAGAATTCTTTTCCTAGTGATAGGATAAGTAAAAATCTTGCTACAGAGTGTCTGCTTCTGAATTAGATCCTCAAAGGTAGTTTTTAGAGACAAGCTGCTGAGTGAGATGGAAGACTAGCCTGATTCACTGGGACTCTTTCTCAGTTTCAAAAGCTAGAATGATCCTCAGCTCATTAGAGAGTTA
The DNA here is from genome assembly GCF_014805655.1 of Passer montanus. Lineage (NCBI taxonomy): Eukaryota > Metazoa > Chordata > Aves > Passeriformes > Passeridae > Passer > Passer montanus. Next base: position 16,626,829 of record NW_024368818.1, on the reverse strand, counting down.
TTTCCATCTGTCAAAGATCCATGCTGGCTTAAAGACAAAGAACTCATAGTCTGGGAGATACTTTTTTTCCCATTCTAAATCATTCTAGAGACCTTCACCATGATCTTTGTCAGGTCACAAATTAAACCTCATTTCCTCAGCCTATGTCATTTTGAATAGTGATAATAGTACTTACTTACCTCACAGGACTGCAGTAGATCTTCATAACCCAGAATCTGCAAAGCACAAATAGTATATAAGTGGGAATCCACAGTGAAAAAAAAGGCTGTCGTTAGGCATCCTTCAAATTAAACCAGATGGGGCAAATGAAAAGATGAAGAGCCAAAACAACACTCTCCTGGCTCACAAGGTCATGGCCAAAGTGATCAATGTCATTGTAGTTTCCAGCAGCTCACCCAGTGTATGAATGTATAAGAGGAGCCAACACACAGATTTATGAAATCCCCAGAAAGCATGGGTCCTAAATCCCAGTTTCAGAAGGAAGTAAAATTTACTCTGTCTACTCCTGTAACAAAATATTTCAGCTCCTTTTTAAACTCTTGTTAAAGTAGCTAAAGTCAGAAGCGAAAACCAAATAAATAAAAAGGATATTATCTCTGACAACAAATAGATCATGCTGGGATGATATTGCTGAGTTGACCATCATTTTTACTACTGGATGGCCAGCTCTGTTAATAATTGTCTGTGGTTGTGAGATCCCCTGACAGAGGGCCATATGTATCACAAAGTCTCAGGCACTGGAATGAGGGATTGAGGATGTGGAGTTCAAAATTCTCTTATGCATTTCACAATGGTTTGGTGGTTTGTTTTTGTTGGGTTTTTTTTCTTTTTTTTTTTTTTTTTCTTATTCACCCATTTCACCAAACTCAGCTTTGAAATCACTTAAACACCTAAAATGTCCCTAGGTTAAAAGGGAGAGGCACTATCTATGCCATCATGGACAGGGTACCAATCTTCTCCATTAAATGAAAGAAAGTTGAAAAAGCAAAAATCAAGGTATCTGAAGGACAGGAGTAAAATCAGGTTAGAATTGGGATTTAGTCCAAAAATATCTGAGAAGAGACTTGTGCAAAGAGGGATTGACCTTGCAGCCTACTCTTATGCAGGGCATGCATAGGGCAAAATGACACAGATTTGGAGAACTTCTTCAAAGAAGCCATTCACACAGAAAGAGAGAAAAGAGAGAGCTGGTAGCCATTAAAATAAGTTGTGCCCCCAGCCCACACTTGAAAAGGAGACCCACAATATCAGCAGGACAGAGAAGTCTATGACTGGTGCCACTCAGGTGCAGAGACCTGTTTTTGAGGGGATCTTACCAGCCAGCTGCTCAGCCACTGGCTCCAAAACTGGATCTGTGAAGGTACAGTGACCATGGCAATTCACACCTGGTGTTCGCATGGGGACTGACTCTACAGGGATTCCTCTGGGCCTGTGCAGTGAGACCAAGCCCTGCACCATGATCACAGTGAGATCATCTTCTGCTTTTAACGTGGAATGAAAATCCTTGTTCTCTTCAGAGAGAGCCAGAACTCCTCACTATGTTCACGGTCACATGCTGCCCTCACACAGGCCAATAATCAAAGAGCTTCAGTGTCTCACCTCAAAGCATCAGATCAATGGGGAAGGGGATAAAACCAGGGCCACTAGAGATAAGCCTGGGGGTAGCACACCAGTGTTAGAGGGATGGTGTCCTAGTAAGGTCCCTCGTTCTCCTGTCTTGCTCTCCAAAAGGTATATGCAAGCAAAGAGTGGCAGTAGGGTTGTGGCACCACCCCTGGAGGTATTTAAAAGTTGTGTAGGTGTGACACTTAGGGACATCATTTCCTGGTGAGCCTGGCAGTGCTGGATTAATGGTTAGACTTGATGATGTCAGATGTCTTTTCCAACCTCAACGATTCTATGATTCTATACTGTAAAGGAATTCCCACCTTGATTTTTAGTGGCACTGACTTGTAGAGTCACAGCTCAGCTATCTGCAACAAAAAAAAAAAGATTAATTAATTATCTGATCTGATTATCTATGCAACTGTGCTAACCTTGCTACATTATGAGAAAGGCTGTGTCTGTTTGTTGTCTGTTGGCAAGACTGATTGTCATCATTGCCTGTTAAGTTCTCCCTCTTCCTGAAATAGTCCAGGTCTGGGCATTCCAAAGTTTCACTACTCTGTGCAATAAGGCATCAGCCTTGCAGAGAGGAAATAGCAGAGAACACCAGGAAAGATCCAGAGACCCCTGTGAATAGTGTGTTGAAGGCACACCTATAGCCTGTGGCAAGTCTGATGGCTTCTGACTGCTAGATGTGAAAGTGCCATTGGGAGAGTCTGACTGCTATTATGGATTGTATTTTTAAATGTGTGTCTCTGCTGTTCATGATCCCCAAAGTTTTATTTTATTTCTTTAATGTCTGTCCTATCTTTATCTCTGTTTAATCTTACAATTTTTCCTAAAATATAGCTTGCTATTTCTAAATAAAATTTTAGCAATGATTGATTTTCATTCCTAGAGTTTTAGATATAGGGGAATATTAATTTATGCATCTGATCATTAGATAGCTCTAGTCCATACCAGGCCTCGATTTGACTGAACCAATAACAAACTAAAGGCTGCAACCTTCACCTGCCTCAGGCGTAATCCAAGAATGATTGATTTCCATTGGGCCCTTTGCAAATGTGAAATTAAACAGCACGACTTCTTTTGAGGTAAGCTTGCTCTTTGAAGGACGATCAGGTATTCATTTGATTATCTCTTTAATCCTTGTCTGCAATTTTTCATGAGGATTGTGTCACAGCATAAGAAACATGGTGGACCCAGCAATTGAAGTGGTACCCACACATTCAAGAGGGAACATGAGAAAGAAAGTACACCTGACTACTTTACCTTCCATGACTGGCAACAGGTTGAGAGTTATTTTTGAAAATAATTATTATTTCTGTCATGCATTATTAGAAACAACATCTGGAATTCAATTCTCTGGCTAATAAGGAGCCACAGGGGATCTATCACACTGTGATGCTTTCTTTGAGGAAATGTGAAAAATATTTTAGATAATACATTCATCTGAGAGTTCAAAATCATTTGATCTTTTATAAATAGCAAAATATGATAAATTATTCCATTACCTGCCTCACTAACACTTTGGTGAAAATAAGATTTGGCATGGTGCCTTTTTTGTCTACAACTGGAGAACACAGAACCCAATAAAACAGCAGAAGAAAATTTTAAAAACATGTAAGTTATGGAAATGGATAAGAAGGTTTTCTGTTGATAAGGCTTTAACTTCTTAATATCTCACAGCCTCTTTCAATAACCATACTTTTCAAAAATGCCAGTGTTACCTTTTGCCTGATGCCAAAAACCTAATAAGGCACATCAATAAGAATTATAATACACAAAAATATAGCAAAAAACTGCAATTTCAAATGGAGACATAATGTTCCCTGCCCTTCTCACATATTTTCTGATTATACCAGCATACAGTACAGGGCAGTTTTGGTTTCAGTAGCAATCCTTTACAGTTATATGCTCATTTGGGGTAAATTTGAGTAACATTCATGAAAGTATAAAAATAGGATAGAATTCTGCAGATCACAGTGAAGCCATCATATTTATACCTTTTACATAGATATGAAAATTTAAAGTTTAAAGATTAACTAATGGCACAAAGAGATCATGCTGAATTGTGGAATGGAATGGAATGGAATGGAATGGAATGGAATGGAATGGAATGGAATGGAATGGAATAGAATAGAATAGAATAGAATAGAATAGAATAGAATAGAATAGAATAGAATAGAATAGAATATTTCAGTTGGAAGGGACCTACAGTGGTCACCCAGTCCAAGTGTAATGGGAAATCGAGATAGCTCATATGGCAAGAACAATGTCATTGACATAATCTTAGACTTGGATAAAGGTTACAGCCCACCTATTTAAACTGTTTCACTTTCGACTTCTAAGTAGTTAAGATGGAAAAAAACTCGGGCTAAACAATTAACATAGATAAAATAATCATAGTAAATATTGAAAAGAGTTGTAAAGTTAACTTGACATAATTGTGGATCCTGGTGGTTCCTAAATTAGAAAATAAAATTATGTGACAGAAAATAAAAACTATTATATTCCTTCTCCAAACACCTTGAAATCTGGAAGGAATACTTTACCTTCCTCTCTATTGGTTAGGATATGTTTACGAACACAATTTCTTTATTTCTTTCCCTTTATTTATCACAGAATCATAGAAATATGGAACACCTTGGGTTGGAAGGGAATCTTTAGAGGCCATCTAGTCCAACTCCCCTGTAATTAGCAGAAATGTTTTCCACTAGATCAGGATACTTGGAGACCCATTTATTCATGTTTTAAACCAGGATGGTAGATAGATACCTTTTCCAAAACCCAGTAAATTATTCACTGATTAGGTGCTGATAGCTTGGTAAAGACAAAAAGTAAAAACCTTTGCTGAATAAGGTATTTAAATCTGTGTTCCAAACAGTTCATCTTGTAAATTCACTGCTGAAGAAATCCAGAGTGCTAGTAACCAATCTATATTGCAGGGTTAGTCAGCTATTCAGAGGAATTTGTTTTGCAGTCAATTCAATCACAAATGTTACCAGGGAGTAAGAAAGCTGAAGGAAATTGCATCTACTATCTTCATGAAATAACTTTCTGAACAACAAACATTTCAGCATAATCCACTTCAATTATAATTAAACTTTCCATACACCAGTCCTTCTATTTTCAGTGCTGTTTTTATAGGCAACAAAGTTATTCATTCTTTAATAAACTACCTACTTGAAAATTTATTTGCAAGATACCTAAAAGCAGCAGCAAGTTATTATGTGCACTTTCATCAACTGGTGGGGGGGCACCCTGAACTCCTTTACTACCTATATTTAGAACTGCTAATATGCATGAAAATCTGACCTACAGGAGTATGTTAGCTCCCTTTAGCTGAGAGTTTTCAAGTAGTAGGAAATTCAGTTGTGTAGTAAGAAGCTTGAATTATCTATGTGTAGATGTCCTCCAGTGAACAGAAGTTTTGAGCTCTCCTTATATTCTAGCCTATCCTCTACTTATTGCAATTAAGAGTCTTGGAGAAATTATCCCAATCTAGATTAAACATTATTATTATAATTTTTGTTATTATTACTACTACTACTATTACTACTACTACTACTCAAGGCCAGTTGAATTGTTTTCCAGGATTCACTGATAGCAATGACAGATTTGACACCCAAGTCACATGAAGATACCGATAGCTAGATACAAATGTAGATACTTTTATCTAGAGTTTAATCAACCCTTGCAATTTAACATGATTTCAAGTAGACTGTGAATTAAAAATAGAATAGTGCTTCCTGATTAACTCCATGTGGCAGTTCTTTTATTTTGTAATAAGACTTTAATATAAGATTCGTTTGATTCCTGTATAAAGGGAAAAAAGCCTCTTCAAAAGTTTCATCATACTTTTATTGAGCTGTCGAGCCAGCAGAAACATTCAGGAACATTTATCCTACCTCTTTTGTCTGGAAGCTGGAGACAAAGAGTAAGACAGAAAGTGCTACAAAGAGAATGGAAAATGTAGATCATTTCAAACTGCTCTAGAGTGGGATTTTTCCACTGAGGACTCCATAATAAGTTGGCACAAAACCTGGATATAATTTCTTATTTCAGACAGAAAAAAATATTTATACTTGTACTCATGCCACGTTTCCTGCATTAGAACTGGAAAGACATAGCCACTTTTGGGGTGCAATTCATCTGAAATATGGAAAAGAATTGCTACTTAAAAGTGTCATTCCTCTCTACTGAATATGAGGGCGATTTGATCCAAGTCAATAATTCATAGGCAGATAATTGTATCTGATCAGAGGTGTCCCTGACTCGGTACTGAGTGCCAAGGAATCATGGAGAGTCTGTGCTAAAGTAAGGAAAAGATGTGTGAGACTTACTGACTCATTAACTTTCTATTGAATTAAAAGCAGACACACATATTCCAGCTGCAACAAAGAACAACTGCCCTTCCCCCCCAAAAAATCCACAACAATCCTCCCTCCCCTCCTCAAAAAGAAAATGAACCAGACCACACAGATGCACAGAAACAGCAGCAATAACAACAACACACCAGAAAACTCTTCTAGGAGAAGGTTTTCTGTGTAAAACCAACCTCAATCAGATTTTATCCTAATAAAGGCAAGACATTAAAATCCTGCACTATCATACTGCAAAGGTGCTCCCCATAGATTTTCAAAGGCAAAAAGGCTGCACACTGATCCAATTGAAGGACAACTCTAGTACTGCTACTTACAGTATTTTTCTTCCAGTTCTTCTCAACCTTCTATCTAGCCTAATACATGTGTATAACTGGCTCCCGACAGCCACATCACAGAAAAATGAGTGAAAACATCACAAAAGGGCTAGCAGTTTCCTCCATTACCTATAATACCTCTGCCTATTTAGAAAGTAAAATGCATGAGAGAACAAAATGTCAGACCTTTAATTTTTTTTTTGTCTTGTAGCCCATGTTATAGAGAAATTGTTTTATTTCATTCCCTTTTTAAATAATAAACTGTCTCAGGATTTCAATTTTCTTAGTCACATTAATTGTGGTACCCTTCCTTCACATCCCTGCAGAGAATACTCTGCATTCAGAGACAGTGGACAAGACACATTATAACAAAGTAGATCTTACTGTGTGTTTGCCACTAGAGTAGATATTTCTCTTTCAATTAAAAATCTGGGTTTATACATGATGCGCTTTTCTGCCCTCAGTATTATTCACACATGGCCATCACAGGAGGACTACCAAGGCAGTCACTAAGCTGAACTATGAAGGCTGCTGACTTCCCATAGGCTGCTAGCAACCAGAATATTCAAAAGTGGAGTTCATAGTTCTCTTAAGACTCAAAATATATCTTCTATGTGGTAACATAGAAGTACTCATACATGAACCAGAGAATTACAGATACTTCCAGGCAAGTACCAAGAAGGTTCCATGAGGCACACAGGCAGAAGGTAAAGAAGTGGATGCTGGAACAATTCTTATGTCTCATGGCCAAGAAAGAAAGTTGTAGGTAGCAAAATAAAGATTTCAAGTCAAATTGATCAACTGGGTGCCAAGATTCAATGCCAGCTCCTGAAGCTGCATGATTTCACAGAACATGTTCAGGTATCCCTCTGCAGAACAAAGCAGAGTGATTGATATGAGCACGATTTTATCATGTTAACACCATGGTCTGCAAGGTAAATCTGTCCTGTTTGTCCTAGTAGGATAGTCACAGTGGCATGCGTGTTACTTTCATACCCCCAGCATATGCATCACTAAGACAGTATCCGGGTCATTGCTTATCCTTTAGTTTTTAAAGCAATTAAAAGCATGGCAGTCCAATATACACTGTAAATCCTCTCAAACCACTCTGAAAATCCCAAGGATAAAAGGACCTTCAACTTTGTTTTGCTCATTCTGTTGTTTTCAACTTTTAGATTCCTTTGGGGTTTCCTTTCCTTCCCTTTTGCAATCCTTGCCATAAACCAAGAACCATACTCAAATGTTAGAAGCTAGAAGCAGCTTTTTAATGACCTATTGAGAATGAAATGAATAATTTAAGATTTACAATAGCTTTAAATTGGTTTTTCTTGTTGTAGGGTGTAAACTTCATTACAGAGGGGGGATTTATTCTCTTTCTGTTTGCTTGTAATGAAATGATACAAAATCCTGTCTCATATTTTCTTTGTGTTAATTGGGGATTTAACTGTTGCTTCCTTTGCTTACAGTGATGTACATCAAAGCCCTTAAAATCCATTTTAATTGTGCTGAGTGGATTTGGTCAATTACACTAGCAATCTTCCTATTAATAAGCATGTGAAAAGAAGACTGTTCTGTATGTAAATTAATAGAGCTAATCAGTTGTACTCCCTTTGTAATACATTTTACAACATTTGGCGGTACTTCAATAGGAAGTAAAAGTTTTGTGGCTTGTGCCCAGGATCAGGTTTTGCAGCCTACACACATAGAAGAAACTGAGGTTATTTCCACATCCTATTAAAATGTCCAGAATTTATCTGGCCACCTCCTAAACATCAGAATATGAGGGCTTTGGTTTGGAAGCAACCTCAGGGTGGGAATAGTAATGACTACACAGTTCAGAAGATGATCAAGATAATTCTTTTTTGTTAGATAGCACTTACCAGCCCTACTTATGATAAGACCTTATAGCTTGGTCATGACAGACAAACAAGACAATTTCTGGCCATGTCTATGAAAAGACAAAAAAGAAAAAAATTAAAAAAATCCCAAAAAGACAACATAAGAAAACAGAGATTATCTTGCTCAATGTAAGTGGGTCTCATCACATGAGTGTACTGCTACTGCTTCTGCTCAGTCATGTGCTTGGCTTTTACCACACAAGCAGCATGTCTCTTTTAGAAGAGACGTGGCGTAGCTCATTAAATTACTAATATTTCTGTGATAATATTTCTGTAAGTAATACTTCTGTGATACCTTTGAACTTGACACCAAGTAACCACCAAAGCCAACCTATCTCTTCCCTCCTCAGCTGGGCAAGGGAGAGGAAATATGACAAAAAACTCACAGTCAACATAAGGACAGGAAGAGATCACTCACCATTTATCATCCAGCCAAAACAGACTCAGCTTGGGGAAAAGAGTTTAATTAAATACCAATCAGAACAGGACAGTGAAAAATCAAACTAAACCTTAGAACATGTTCCCCCCCACCCCTCCCCTCTTCCTGGACTTAGCTTCACTCATGATTTTCTCTACCTCTTCCCCACCAGTGGCGCAGGGGGATGGGAAATGAGAGTTTTTGCCAGTTCATCACATGTTATTACTGATACTCTTCTTCCTTGGGGGGAGGACTCCTCACACTTTTTCCCTGTTCCAGTATGAAGCAGAATCCTCTGAGTCCTTCTAAAAGGCTATGATTCTCCACGAACTGCTCCAGCACAGACCTCAACAGGCTGCAAGGATAGTGGACTCATCTTGGAGCCAGCTGACATTGGCTCTGTTGGAATGGGGGAAGGTTCTAGCAGTGTCTCTACAGGCCACCCCTGTAGCCTCCCTGCTATCAAAACCTTCCTACACAAATCACATTCATTGTCACAAAGAAGTAATTTTGTAAAAGTTTCTGGGATCCTCCTATAAATTAGAATATCAGCATGTGACAAAATACTGTTAGTTCATGGAATGAGCAGGTCAGTGATGCAAGAAAGGAAGACAGGCAGACTGAGAACTGGGGTCACTATCCAAGTACTGAACGAAATATTATATGTAGTAAGGGACAAACTTTCAGCATTTAAAGATATCTGCCAGTGAATTAAATGAGAACATAATCCAGCTGAAGTACATTTAGAAATCCTCCTTTTAATCTCTTAATCTCTGAGTGGAGGTTTCCCAGAATCTGTGGAGGCAGCTGCTGGCTGGGCAGGACATCAACTTAACCACCCTATGCTTACACCATGAAATTCTGCCCTCCTTGCAGCCATACAGACTGTGTGCCAGCAATGTCCTCTGTTAACTGCAGAGCAAAGCACAGGACTGAGTTGAGATAGGAAGAATTTTTTTTGTTTTAGACCAAGTCCAATGAATTTGACTTACAGTTGCTTCATGCACAGACATGCATTCAGGATATGTTGGACATAATGTGTACAGAACATGCTGCTGATCTGTCTGGGCATCCTATGTGTCTCATAGATCAGGTTACAGGTACTAAACTGTAATTCCACATAGGTAAAAAAAAATTCGTCAGATTCTGCCCAGGTTGATTCTATTGACAGAATAGAGGGATTAACTAATTGAAAACTTGTTTATGGGACAACTCAGAGAATGATACTTGTGGCTGCAGTAGTATGACCTTAACAGACGTTTAAGTCTACATTTCTGAAACAGAGGAAAATCAGGACTCATTTAATTAAAAATTAAAATGAGGGAGATGCAAGGGACCTAAGTTATAATTTAATTTATGAGTTAAATGCCACATTGGATATTTGGACAGTCTCCAGTACTGAACATGCTTCCTGCTCATGTTAATCGTTTCTGCAAGAAAAAAATTCTCGGATTATAAAAACTGTATCTCTGCCATTTTCAGGGTAACTCAAAGCATTGGCACACTGTTGAGAGTCTATATTTTATCTTCTATTGACATGCAACCTATGTGAAAGAATGTAATTTTCATTCAGTCAGAAAACGTTAAGCAATCAGTGAATTGGGGAAGACAGGCTCTACTCTCTTTTTAAGCTCACAGACTGCCTTCTCCTATATGAACAGGGTTGCAGTTCCTTCATTTCAATTCTAAGCAGCCCTCATTTCTAGTCCAATTCACTAAGGTGCTGAGTATGCACAACTTCTGCTAAAGTCCACTGAGACACTTTGCTTAGCCAATCTACTGCAGTTGTGGGCTTCCTGAAATATATTGTAATTCTGCAACTCCAATTTTAGAGGCAGCTAAACTTCATCAGAGTTAATCAAATCAGCAATTTGCACAATAATCTGCAAAATTTATTAAATAAGGCTGATGGTTTACTAAGACAATAAAAATTGCTGCCTATCCTATTGTTTTATTTTCAGAACAGTTTTATTAATAGGTTTGCTGGTCAGGACCAGTTTGATAGATAACTCTACTTTCATGTCTTCTTTAAAAAGTATAACTTTCAATAAACCAGAGCAATATTATAAATCAGCTTATGCTACAAAACAAAAAGAAACTCTTACTGGGATAGTTTTGCATTAGAAGACCTAATTCTACTTAGAATTTTCACAGAATATAAAAGTTAAAAAAATACAGGAAACCAAAATGCAAACAAAGCAGCAGCTTCCTAAGGCATAGAAACAAAATGAAAATAAATTATTTGCAGAGCACAGCTCTCCAGGACCTTCATTTATTTGATGATATTCAGGAGCAGCAGCAGCCTCCTGAAAAAAGCAAAAGCAGCCAGTAAGAGCATCACATTCAGGGATTCTGAGCACCGACAGCAAGGAGCAACTGAGTTAACACATAATTACAAAGATAATATTATCAAGCTCAGTCAAGCCTGATAAGCAGTTGGGATTCTGTTCAGGCCATCGGATGAATTTTAGGCTCCTCTTCACTCAATTTCCCATTTCTGTTACTGTGGTTGATTTTACTGAAGTTAAACTACTGTAAAAGTAGGCTCATGCAGGAAAAGTTAGGTCTTAGTATCATTGTTTCTCCCTGCAATAATTGTTTCCATAATTGCTCTTGTCATTGTAGTAGATGATCTGCACAGAAGAAGCCAAAAAAAAAAAAAAAGGTTGTGTCCTTTCCTGCTACTTTATAAGGCATGATGATAGCTTCATAAAATTTTATTGTGTTACTATACCAAGACTATAATACTATTCTCATACTTTATTATCATGCCAAGAACTGGAAGTTGAACTCAGAGAAATTCAACATTGAAATAAGATACAACTTGCTACCACTGAAGGCAGAGAAACGTAGCAATGATTTGTTGTGATGGCTAAAGAAACAGAAGGAAAATAGAGGCTCTTCAGTGCTGTTCTCTTTTGCAGTTAGCAGTTCCTCACTCCAATTTCACCACAGCTCTGTGCACAATAATCCTTCTTTCTGGAGCACTCCTGTAGGAGCAATCTTAGTAATCTGTATGATGTTACCAGTTAATCCAGTCATACTGCTCACCCAAGTCAGAAAAAAATCTCCATCACCTCAGTATAGTTGAGAGCTTATAGACAGTTCTGCTTCATGAGGTACATTTTGTCAGCTGAAATGGGACATTTTTAAGCAAATTGGTTTGGTGTCCTTAAGGTCTTTTGGCACTACCATCAGCTAGTGTCTCCTGTTTTGGAAATGTGATTTATATTTGCCCAAACAATAAAGTTTGGCTTAACTGAAGCTGGATAAAAGTAATGGTTTGTGAGAAACAATGGTGTAAATGGTCTCTTACAGACTTAAATGTTGTGAAAATGTCCTAATGTGCATTGGGTTTAACTGGCCAGGTTTTGGCAGTGGAAGGACTGATGGGATGGCTTCTGGAGGAAGAGCTGCCTCCATGTCAGACAGAGCCTCTTCCAGTTGGCTCCAAGACAAACCTGACACTGGCCAAAGCTGAGCCCATCAGCAATCCTGGTGGTGCCTCTGTGATAACATATTGAGGAAAGGGTGGAAAATAGAGCATAGCAGCTGTAAAAGAGAGGAGTGAGGAAAACATGAGAGAGAAAAAATTCTATGGACACTCAACTCAGTGAAGGAGAGGCAGGAAATACTCCAGGTGCCAGAGCAGAGATTCCCTGCAACCACTAGGGAAGCACATTCCCTTCCAGCAGCCTTGGGCAGCCCCATGCCCTGCCAGGTGGATGTGCCTTGAGATGCAGTCTGGGGAGAGCCCATGCAGAGGGAGCTCCTGGCAGGGGCTGCAGTCTGCGGAGAGGAGCCCGTGTTGGAGCAGGTTTTCTGGCAAGACCTGTGACCCTGTGTGTATCCACACTGGAGCAGTCTGTTCCTGAAGATCTGCAGCCTATGTGAAGGGGCCATATGGGAACAGCTCATTAAGAACTCTCTCCCTTGGGAAAGAGCCTTCTCTAGAGCAGGGAAACAGTGCAAAAAGGAAGGAGCGGTCAAAGCAAAGTGTTATGAACTGACCATAAACCCCATTCTCTATTTCTATCCCCATTTCCCTGTTCCTCCTCAGGGAATAGAAAGATGAAATGGAGGAGTTGAAAATGAAGGAATAAATTTGACCCTAGGAGGAAGGGAGAAGTGCCTGTAAGAGGACTTGAGTTTCATCTCTTTTTCTCACCATCCTAATCTATTTTAATTGGCAATAAATTGACTTAATCTTTCCTAAGACAAGTCTGTTGTGCCCATGCTGGTAACTGCTGAATAATCTCCCTGTCCTTATCTTGAACCAGAAGTTTTTCCATCTTATTTTTGTCCCCTAATCTTCTGAGAATGGGGAATAAGAGAGCTGCTGGGTGGGGGTTTGGCAGCCAATCAAGGTCAGCTCACCACATCTTGTTCAGTAGTTTGTCTCTGGAGTTTTAACTCCTGAGATTTGCAGCCTTTTTTTTTTTCTTATAAGATGTAGAACTTTCATAGATTTATTGGATAAATATCTTAATCTTTTTGCAAACTCATTGTACCTAATGTAAATTAACCATCTTTTATGCAATGTACCCATGAAAATCACAGAATTACAGAATCATTCGGGTGGGAAGGGAACTGAAAGGTCATTTAGTTCCAGCAGCACTACCATGGTCTAGATACTACCCACTAGACCAAGTTGCTCAGGATCCCATCAAACTTGGCATTGAACACTTCCAAGGATGGGGCAGTCACAGGTTCTCTGGATAATCTGTGCCAGCACTTTATGACCATCTGAGTAAAATTTTCTTCCTAACACTTAATCTAACTCTCTTATATTTTAGCTTAAAACCTTACTAAGGAAAAACCTTGAAAAACTCTCAGCAAATGATAAAAGCTGGACTCTTCTATTCTACATCTGGTGGAAAGATTCCTGTTTCGACATGTTACAGCATCTCTGATCTCAACTCACTGCTTCTACTTTCACAGTGGAAACTCATGTTACAGACGTTTGATGTTTGTCCTCAGAACCTTTAGTCCCAAGAACTCCATATAGCTAAGATGAGTAAAACTAGATTATTTGGAAAAAAGAAAATACTATAATTGGAAATAACTCCCCCCCAAAATACACAGTTACAGCATCACCTTGATATATCTAAAGGGAAGTGCAATGGACACAATAAAAGCATGGTAGGTTCTTGCTTTGCAGTTACCCAATAGCATTCAGTTCAAAACAAAACAAGTCTGAAAGTTTATCAGTGATGTAGCCCTGTGCAAAATATTCTGCCCTGTTTGGGAGTCACACTCCTGCTTCATCGCTCACAAAGACACAGATGACTGATATTGTCTACTTGTCCCCATTCCACCTGTCGATATTATTCTGAAAGCTGAGCAAATGCAAAACCAATCAGTTCTTAGTCTATATCATACCTTCTTTTGCACAATAAACAGCATTTTTGAAGTGGGCAAAAAGAGCAAGAACAAAACAAACCTTTCATCTTCTTCTATAAAAGCCACACTATAATTTGTTTTCATGCCCATTTTTTTTTTCCCCCTCTGCAGCCCCTGGAGCATCAGCACAGTGTTTTCTTTATAAACAGATCTCTGACTTGAAAATGTCACTGTTAACAATTAAATATCCCAACTGTACAGAGAGCACTGTGATCATCAATAGTTCTTTCTGTAAACCCTCAAGGCTCTGAACTGCTGATAAAGAAGGAAATCAGGGGTAGAAAAAGATTACAGAGTAAATAAATCTGACTAGTACTATGAATTTAATTGTTGGCCAGCACAATTAACTGAATGAAGCAATGCCTCAGGCATGGAACAGTCTGCCTCACAATCCACTCTCACCCTATGTATTTCTCTGTCTGTAGCTAACATGTACAAAAATCACTAAATCATAGGTGACGGTATCTAATATTTGTCAGCCTGAACAGTTTTTCTTTCAAGGTAAATGCAGAAAATTCAGTTCAGTTTAGAATGACAAACACCTCACAGTTTTGAAGTCTCCAGCATTTCCAGTTAAATATTAACCAACTGTAACCAGCTTGAGCAACAGGATAAATGAGAAAATATTAATACAAATGTCTGTGGCTTAGATTTTTATTGAAGATTCAGCTCAAATTGCTGGTGGAGTTCAATAATATTTTTTAATATAGAGACTATATTTCACAACTCTCTTCTCGTAAATAATTTACTTTTTTAAACACAGATCATCAAAATACTTTAAATAGCCAAAATAGCAGCATTGAAATAATTAAAATAATTTTATTTAATATAGTGTCTTGTTCCCCAAGACATTAGGGAATTTCAATGATTCTGTTGTTTAATAATGCCCCACAGTGTCTCAACAGTGTGTGTGAAAAGAATCTGTAAAGGGATAAGTATTGCTATTCCCTTTTAAGAGAGAGAGAAACTGAGGCAAAGTGCCTTGCCAGGGAGACTGTCTTGTTCAAAAAGCAGATCCATGAAAGGAAACAAAAACCTGAATTTCAGTCCAGGAAATGACCATAGATATCAAGAAGATAATTGTCTGAGGCAGTTCTTTTAAAAATAAACATTAAATTCAGAAATTAAAATTCTTGCTTTGCAGTGGAAAAATAATATCATGTGCTTGGAAAGCAGGAAAGCTTTCTGGCTGACAAGCTGCCCAGAGTAAAAGGACCTGAGGGAGCTGATCAGCAGTGGCTGTCCCTGAGCCAGCAAGTGCCCAGGTGGCCCAGGAAGCCAATGGCATCCTGGCCTTCATCAGGATGGTGAGACCAGCAGGACCAGGACAGTGATCCTGTGTCCCTCAAACATACTGAGGTACTGGAGCACATCTAGAGAAGGGAAATGGAGCTGGGAAGGGTCTGGAATTTAATGAGACTAATTAGAGGACATAAGTATAAACAACCAAATAAAAACAGATTAGAGAAAAGATGTCTTAGGAAGCAAATAACTGAGAAAAAGGTGTGGGATTCAGGTGGATCAACACTGGCTGTATGTGTGCATGGTGTGGTGAAAGTGCTACACTCTAATATGTGCTATACAACACATCACTTCCACTACTCTCACTGCTGATAGAATCTCTAATAAAACCTTGTGTTCAGTTCTGACTACTAAATATCAGGAGAAGTATGTGTGAATTAGAGACCGCTGAGGGGAAAGTATGAAGTGGTCTTTGTACTTAGTGCTCTGGAGCTCATGATCTATGTGGAAATATTAATGGAATAGTGATTTTTTATTTTTTTTTTGTCTGGAGTAGAGAAGACTGACTAAAAAACATCATAAATATTCTCTAAGCCTGAAAGGCCTGCAAATGCACATGATATCCATGATACACAGGACATAAATTAAAGGCTGAAACTGAAACATGAAAAAAATCATTTTAGAGACTTCAATAGGTCAGTGAGGATAGCAGACCACTGGAGCAGATTTCCTGGCAGCTTTTGAAACCCCAACCATCTGATCATTCTCAGAAAAAAATTACACAAAGTGTCCTCAGAATGACACAGGAACAGCTGACCAAACCTTGAGGTAGGTGAATGGACTGGTGATTTTCTGCAATTCTTTTAAAGGGTTATTTTTTTCTGTGACTCTGACAAGGGAGAAGTCTTATTAAGAAGAATCCTACAAAGGCACCTAACTTTAAGGACAATTTTTCAGATTCCAGTTCAATACACAAATTATCAGATTGTGAGGTTTTTCTTCTTCATCTCATAAGACAAAGATTTCATTAAAGGTATCACCACCAATAACTACAAACAAAAAGCTTTGGAGAATGACTTTTTTTCAAATATTCATATGACAATAATTATTTCCAGTATAGCTCTGCAGCTATTGAGATGGACACTGAATATCTGACTATTGATTTCCTTTCCCAAAGAACACTAGTGTACTCTTTAAAGTGCATCCTGGTTGAACTAGAAAGGCAGCAATTCCATTTGCAGCATTGCAAGTTCTCTTAGAATTATGTTGTTTCATTTCACTATGAAAATCCTGCTTGTGATAACAAAAAGATCTTTTGGCTCCTGGGTCAAGATCTCCATGTGAAGTCTCCTTAGATGTTAGACCTCATGAATTTTTAGTGACAAGAAGCTAATGGCACCTGAGACCTGTAAAATTCAAATCTATTGGAAAATGCATAGTCTGGGATTGATGCTGATCACATACTTCTCCTCTTATTTGCTCCCACTTGAGACTTCACACCTCAAACAAGGCTCTTGCTGTTCTGCTGTCATTGTGCTTTGATTTAGTCAGTCACAATAATATCTTTTTTTTTTTTTAATGCTTATCTATTTTCAGCTCCCTACACAATTTCTGAGCTTATTTGCAATAGGAGAAGGCTGTAAATTTAAAACATTTCCATTCCTGGGGTGTCTTGTACTGCTCTGACTACATAAAGAGGCTGAGTGCTTTGTGTTCCCAGGGAGAACCAACAGCAATCAACCACATGGAGATATCTTTATTATCATTCTCTTCCAATATCTGTCTATGAGTATCATACAGCACAGATGTAGGTCTAAAAATAAGTATTCCTGGCTGAAAATCTTTCTCATTGATAATCATATATGGTTTGCATTTGAGGACTGTTTTTCCCCTTCTTTTTTCCCTTAAAGTAGAACTGAAGAGTGAGATTCAGTGCCAGGAATGGAAATTGAGCCAAACCATGTCCCATGCTAGAACATATGCTAGAACTGAGAAGTACCACAGAATGCTGGCAGTTTTAACCTCACCTGACAATATTCTCTTGCCGTATGCATAAGGACTACACACCCAAGAAATCTAGTTAAAAATCTGATAAATTTAGGATGACTGATACAAGCAATCTTGGAGGTCAATGTCCTACACACTTTGAACCACACAAATGTGTCAGAATTAGAGTGATGTGTTTACCTAGGCAATCCCTCAGGCAAGGAGAAATGCAGAGTTACAAAGCATAGGATAGATTTAAATTTAATATTAGTGAGGATGTGCCTGCTGCAGGAATGTTGTATGATTGGAAATTAATTAATCCACAGGAAATACAGACAAATATTTTCATGTTTTGTCTTTGCCTGTTGTCTCTTTGCGCTGTTTGAAATAAGATCCTTCTTCTGCTGCATTTGGTGAGTTCACTACAAAACCTTTGTCTTTCCTATCATTGTAGACAGATAAAATTGATCAGGTAGTTTGGACACAGAAAATGCCTATTTCTCTTTGTTGGCTATAAGGCTGACAGAGGACACAAGGTCCATAGCTCAGGTGGAAGTACCTTACAAACCTCCTCGTTTGGATACCATCGGGAGGGCAGAGAAATGCTTGAGGAACTGGGTTTGCTGAAGATTGGAAAGAGAAGATTAGTAAATGCTTTAATTTATGTAGGAAAAAAAAAAAAAGAGTATGATTTCCTGGAAAGTTAAAAATTCTATTAATGGGAAAGGAGAAAAACAATTTATATGTAAAGCCAAGAACTTATTCTTACAGTAATTTAAATCTTAATAAGCTAATCAAAGAGTTATTGTAAGCCTATCTCAATGTATTTTTTTAAAAAATTAAAAAGTGAAACAAATTAAAGAATACCACTACTCAGAAAAGGTCTTAACAATAATAATAGACCAGCTAAGATGATTTTTAAAAGCACAGTCACTATCCTCTACCCTTTTTTCCTGGTATTATGTTCACCTTTTTACTGTCATCCAGGGCTTGGAGTTATGGCTTCCATTTGGCCAGGGAAGGGGAGATGGATGTAAAGCATCCCAAGTCCTTCACTGGGAAGATTGTGATGATACTGGTGATGACTTCTTTCTGCTTAGGATTTGTCTGGGGTGTTTTTTGTTTGTTAGAATAACATATTTACACCTTGCTTTTTCTTTATTGGTTAACCTGTTTATGCTACATGCACATTTCATATATAAATGCCATTTTACAGATGCTGCATATTTGTTCACAGTTCTCTTTGTTATTCCTAAATCTAATTTGCCCACAAAGATCTGAATTCCTTTAACTAGCCATGGCTGACCTGTTTACACACTTGGAATTTCCATGCACGTCTGTACCCCATGTTAGCTAAACCAAGTTACAACAAAGCTGCAGTTAGGTCAGGACTAGTTCAGAAAGACCAACCTTGACAAGGCTTTAATCCCACGGCCTTTCAAATTCAGTGCAAGGCTTGTGATCTATTATTAAGGAGGGCAATACCATATTGCTGGGCTGAAAGTCTACATTTTCTAAGCACCCTGCTTCTCAAAAAGTCCTATGTATTGCTTAAGCCAACTTGATGACAAGTTATATTAAAAGGGTCCCCTTTTTCATATTGTACAGGCAGCATAAGCAAGGTATGCTCTAAATGCATCATCTGCTCTCACATTTAAGCAGTTTGTGTTCCTTCCAAATGAGCTGTAGCATGAATCACCCATTGCTGAGAACAGGCAGCTAGAGATCCTGTTTTATAGTCATCTGTTCTGGTAGGAGCTGACAGTAATGACCTTAGAATTCTCTGCACTACCTGCAGAATCAGACTTGGCCTGCAAATAATCACTGTAATATAATAAGGTCAACTTCTACTTTTCTTTAAACACAAAGGGAAAGGGAGAGATCTTAGGAAATGAGTGACAGCATGAACACACCCACACCAGCCAGTGGGAAGTTCTGTGGTAGTTACTGGTGGGTCGTTCTCCTCACTGCAGTAACAGACATGTTTAAAAGCATAGACTTGAATTCAAAGAATGCTGCTTTCCTAACCCTGAGACTTTCTCTCCAGTCTTTCTAATATCAGGTCCCTAGAGAAAGTGAAACCACTACAAAATCAACATCACTTTGGGTCAAATAGTTCTCAACTAGCTGAATTTGGACTGTAGAACTCCTTCATTTGGCCTTCCATATGCCACTCTAAGTAGACACCTGAGCATTTAAGTGCTCCAGTCAGTGCCTACTAACAAACTAAACACCAAGATGGACTGTGAAGATCCCATAATCCAATCTCCAGCACACTTTTCCACTGTTCACTATATTGAAGTTGCAGAATTTTTTTTAAAACTACATACATAATTTTTAAAAAAGTTAGCCACTTTTCATTGATCCCTTACATAGGGACTGTAGAACTCCTTCATTTGGCCTTCCATATGCCACTCTAAGTAGACACCTGAGCATTTAAGTGCTCCAGTCAGTGCCTACTAACAAACTAAACACCAAGATGGACTGTGAAGATCCCATAATCCAATCTCCAGCACACTTTTCCACTGTTCACTATATTGAAGTTGCAGAATTTCTTTTAAAACTACATACATAATTTTTAAAAGTTAGCTACTTTTCATTGATCCCTTACACCAACATAATCACTAGAAATTTAAATTTGCAGGATCTGTGTAGTACTAAGCACTCACAGATAACAAACAGCTCACCAGTGACTGCAGTCCAACAGTCTGCATATTTGTCAGAGGTTGTTTCTTCCTCATAGCTATTTCAAAGAGCAAGCTCATGTATAATGTGCTGCACTAAATCACTTTTTTAGCACCTAGCAAGGCTGCTTTCTTATATTCATTCTATCCTGAAAAAACAATTGCCTTCATTGATGCTATAGAATCTATTCTTAGAAATTTGTTTTCTCATTTCAAAGTTTTCCAATAGAACATACCTTCTTATTAAACTGTCAGCTAGCTTGAATTTACTTATTGGACTGGTACATGAACTTTACAGAAATTTGACCATTGTTCTTTAGTTGGATAATTTTGGCATGGATTTTTGAACATGACTTGGAACCAAAAAAAAAAAAAAAAAAAGACCTTGAGTCCGATTACTCAAAGGGAAAACAGATTCTATCCAGGTTATCACATCAGGATTGTCATAATATTTATTAAACTTCTATCCAGCTCCTTGATTTTAGATATTTTCAAGAGAAACTTCAGCAGTCATATCCTGTCTTTCAGGATCCCTACTGTGAGTACAGTTGCTACAACAGTTACGTAGAGTTGAATAAACAACACCTAAGAATATTAACCTTTAGTCATGGAAGGTAGAATTGTAGATTCCTGTGCCTGAGATCAAGAACTGCAGTCAGGCTATGCATGGGAAGAAAAAAACAACCCAGCAACAAAATGTTCAAACTCAAAAGCACAGAAGAAGAAATGTAAGGAAAAGAAAAATTTTGAGCTGACAAATGTGAGAAGAAGCTGTCTCCCTGAATATAAAATTAAGTGATTCAAATCTATGAGGCAGTTAAACCACTGGAAAGAAAACAGAATGAAAAAGAATTTTAATAGATTTTAAAGGCTTGGGGTTTTATACAACATCTTGCCATCATTTGCAGTCTCCTGCTGTCAGTTCAAAGGCACTTGGCCTTATTTCTTTAAGTCAACAAAGAACCAGAAATCACAAAGGTTAATGCAATTCCTGAGAGAAATTTATAATGTAGTATTGTGGAGGAAGCTGACAAAGTGAAGAAGAGGTTGAGATTTAGCAGTGACTGGGAAGTTGGAGAATTAAATAATTTGACAATTTTATGTACTATATAAATAGATGGGAAACATTTTATGCTAGCTTTTTAGGCTATAATGGACATACCTGAATGAGGATCTCCTTTATGTCATTTCAAATCTGCATATCCAAAACCTGGTTATTACAGTTAGGAATTATTTTACCTGTACTGTATGTAATGTATGGTGTAGCAGACCCACAGACACAAATTCACCAGTTCATGGCTCAATGTGATTTTCAGAGCAACAAATACAAACCATAGGTTGTTTTGTACCACAGTTTTTGTGGGATTTGTTTTTTGAATTTTGTTTTGTAGGGGAAGAAACTTAAAAATCGGAAGAATGGGTTGCAAATTATATTGTTTTAGCAGCCTATTTCTTGATTTCCCCTTTCTCAAACACCATAATTTCTCAAACTCCTGCAAATTATCATTCTTCCTTCAGCAGGTGACCAGAACGTATCTGTCTTGTGATCAATACACAAGCATCTCCCACCTTTTAATACCTTTCCTTATACAAGAGAAAGGTGTACGTAAGGGAATTAAATTATGAGGAATCCTAACACAAGTTGTCAAAAGGCCATCCACCCATCCATCCATCCATGCATCCATCCCATAGAGGAAGACGCCTATCTTGTGGTCATGGGATTGATACAAGTTCAGTATCAGGAGGAAGCTGATGGATGTTGCCACCAAAGTGACTGTGTTCTCCTCAGGTAACTGAATGTCATCACAGAACCTGGTAGTAGGTGCTCACAGCTGCTCACAGCTTCCTAAACTGAAAGATACCTCCTGGGTCATGTGCTGGAGAAACAGTTTAAGTTTGTATTCTTCAGGAGCCTCTGAAAAGCTTTTGATACCTAGCTAGACTACCTAGTACAGAATGAAAAATCACTTTAGTAACAACATTTTGAAATACCCATCTCAAGAGACATTAAATTCACTATACAGTAACACAGTATTTCTGTTGCTATGAGACATAGCTGAAGCTCTTCAGAATGCTACATGGTGCAATCACGGTGTTCTTTATGTCTTTACTAGAATTGTGGGCATTTAGAGATTCTTTTTTTATGGCTTTGGATTCGTGATGTTACATCTGCTTATTAGCATAACAATACATTTTCTTACAAAGCCACTCGCTCTACTAAAGAGGCACCTTTCATAATGATTAAAATAATCAGTAGCAATAATACCCTCAAGAAAAACAGGAAATTATATTATTATTTATAACACTGTTCAAAACAGTTTTTAAACCACCTTTTTACATAAGTTCCATACAAAGCTCTCTAATTTTGTAGGGTTTTTTTTATCTCCCACCTTTCAGACTGTCAGTCTACAGAGATTTTGTTTTCTTAGTGCTTGCTTGAATCAACTTAGCTTCACCTCAGGAAAGCACCATCTTTCTCTTTATCTCCTTTTTTCTGTATCTTTTGTTTGTGACTTTGAGAACAACTTATTAGTATTCATATCCTCAGCAATATCCCTACGTGCCACAAGGTCATATTTTTGTAGGCATCCCACAGATCACAGAGAGGGCTACTGTTTTCCAAAACTGACATACAGTCTAAGTGGCTGTAACAGAAAGTCTGCTTTTCTGCCCATTTTACACGTAGGGAACTGGGACAAAGAGGCAGTAATACTTAAGTATAATCTTAAATAGTATTTCTGCATCTCTATCCCATCTAAAATAGCTTTGTGCCTAAAGAAGGGAGCACATTCTCCTTGATAAAGTAACACAAGATAACATTAAACCAGATTTTATCAATTATTCCACAAACTAATGCTTACCTGTAGGTCCTGAGCTACTGGCATGACCATGGTTTACACAGCCCGGCAGACTGGTAAGAGGGTCAAACTAAACTTATTTCAATGAATGCTCTCTTGGGAACACACTTATACAAAACTATTTCCCACAGCTCTTTACAGATTCCTAGTGTCATCCAGTGGTCTAGAGATCACCTGTGGGTTGTCTGCATCATCCCAAGTAAAAAAAAAAAGTAAATTAAAAAAAAAAAGGCAGCTGGAAATCCTCTTTAACAATGTAAGTTACGTTCAGAGTTGTCACTATAGCACACCTCTGAAAGAGTACAAATAACTAGACATCACAGTAGTCTTGATCCTTAACACTAAGGACCATATCAAAAGACAGATTTTCTCTGGCTTTTAGTTTTCTTACAGGATTTTCATATCAACTGTTTCTTGTGTTATCAACAAAGGACAAACTCCTCAAGCTCTATCTCAGTTGTTAAAGTCCTGGAAACTTACCTAGGATATGGTGATGTCAGTAATAAATTGAAACTTAATTTCTGATGAGGATCTCATTGTACAGCTGAAGAAAAGTGTGTTTTTCTAACTAGGGCTATAAGTGTCTTTCAGAAAACACCATCAATGGAAATAGGAAGCCAGAACACCCTGAAACCATGGATAGAGTAACTGATTGTTTCACTCATTTTAAATCTGCTCACATGGAATTTAACTGGGTGATGAGCTGAGCAACAGGATCAGCAAAAAGCCAAAGACACTTATTTAGCCTTTGTCATCCTAAGGCTTGAGCTCCCAACTGCCCCAGGTCTGGATGCCTGTGTTAGAAAGGGGTCACTATGCAGCCAGGCTGACAGTGGATTCTTGATTTACTTGATGTCTTGCAGTGGCCTTAAAATGGCTCAAACAAAACAGCAAATGCTCCTCTAGGCTCCCTTCCCCACTAAAGGTTGGTTTATAGTTTATAGTCTTCACTATGAAATTTTTACCAGTGCAATAGTTTTGAGAGAAGTCTTGAAAATTCTCACATTTTGCATGGTCTAGTACTTCTTCCAAAGGGAATATTTATAAATATTAGGGTAAGATTGCAGCCATAATCTCCCAGTCTTATGAAGGCCTTCTCCCTGCATTCTTGTCCAGGCTGTAAACAAGATGTTTCAAAAAGGTTGGCTAGATTTTTATTGGTCCAAAAACAAAACAGGGATGCTTCTGAAATTATTTGGATCTTAATAAAGGAAAAATTGAGGAGTCAGAGGTCAGACGTGGACAGTGCTGATGGAAACACAGAATGAATATTATGCTTGCATTATTTCATGGAAATGGAGAGAAGGCCAAACTAAGTAATAAAATTATTCTTTTATAAATTACTCCCCAAGAAAAAAAATTTTTTTTTTTCTTCAAATGCTGGATGAAACTCTTAAAGGAACACCAGGGATTTATAAAATTTAGAGATATTGGAAGTGTTTAAATACTGGCAGCAAATACTTCAAATTTTCCAAAAGGTTCATTGCAAAAGCAATATGTCAATTGCATGTATGGGTGCAAATACTTTATCACTCCTTTGTAATAGACCCTGCTTAATAGAACTGATAAAATCAGTCAATTAATCTGATTAATTAGCCCTTTCTTCCTGTTGGACAACATACTTTTGGTTTTTATTCCATTACATCAAACTGTTCTTCACAAACAACTCCCTGGCTTTATGCTTCATTTACTCTGGGTAAAATTGACAATTCTCCAGCACAAGATCTGACCACCAGTCCAATTCCAGTGAAGTCAGGAGCCTTGTGTTGTACAGCTGGTTATTCAAATCACAAAGGATTTTTTTCTAACATTTTTTCTGCTCCACACAATTTGGTTATAGTAGTCAGCAAAGAGTGACAAGTGTAAGATATTCAGCTTTTAGTAATGCCCAAATTCATATACAAAAATGACTGTACACAGCAACAGCAGCTATTGACCAACTGGATAAACAAGAACACATCTTCAATCATTTTTGTGAGGAGTTAGAGGAAAAAACACTCAGGAAACATAACCAAAACTAGAATTCAAATGAACAATATATATTACTCTCCAGTATTCACACATCTTTTATTGAATTTATCTGGAAGAATACTCATTGCTAATGAGTTGAGTCCACATGCATGCATCCTGTATATTCCCCATTTAAAAAACTATCATATTTTGCCCACAAATAATAATCAATCCCTTTTTAATGTATCTTATAAATTTTGAAACTCTTCAGTACTACTATTTATTAATAACATTCTTAATAAAATATTCTGACTATTTTAATAACATTAATAAAACATATAGAGGATTTATTAACAAGAGTTTTTAAAGTCCACACACATCTATTAAGAATCAATCAATGACAATGCATGATTCCATTATATCGTGTTCAGCTTTAATAGATAATCTCTTTCTCAAGTAACCTGTAATTCAGAAATTTCTACTGAAATTTCAATAGAATGAATTTTTTACATGACACATGACACTGCAAGATAGTTAGCAATATATTAGAAATTGCTAGGTCTGTGAAATATCATGGCTCTTCATGTGTCATTTCCTTCTTTTATTTTCTAATAATGCTAATCCAACTTCACAGATGTAATAGAGACTGGACCATTTCAATTATTCAGACAAAGATAGGAAGACCTCAAAACTTTGTCCTCAAACATTTATCAACTGAAATGCATTCCCAGGGCAGCCAGGAACAAATTCAAAGGTCACTGACAGCTGTTTTGAATATATTTTGAAGAACAGTGAGTAAAAAATGTTCTTCACAATACTGGAAGGGGTCATTAACTAAGACTTGTTTAATGACCATTAACCATTATTAACTAACCATTAACTAACTTGCTATGTTATTCACTTGCCAAAGGCACTCTGCAGCAATAAAAATGAGAGGAGAGGAAAACATAAACCAAAAATTCTCTCCTGAATAATACTCACAGCTGAGTTTGGGACACGGTCTGGTATGTGTGTTGTGAAGCTACATGGTGTTCCAAAAGTCTCACTAACCACAAAAGCTTTTATACTGACACTGGCCCCAGAAAAATCTCTATTAAGAGCTACTTCAGGTCAGAGCTTCTCCTTCCACAAAGGGCTGAAAAAAAAATTCTATTGAAGAAGAAATCTCAAGGTGAAGAGAGTTCATGGGCAGGAAGTTCCTCATTGCGATTTTTACAACTGCAGTATAAACCTAACATCTCGACTCACAGTACGTTCTCCCCTGGGATATCTACAGGAGTCACAAGTTTGATCATTTAATCCAACCCAGACCTGAACACGGAGTAATCTCAGTTTGTAACACTGCACACTTTGGAATAAGGAGGCAAACAGAAATAATTTAACACCGACAGATCTCTAGCTTCTTCTCACAGTTCCTCTTTAGAAGTGAGAGATGTTGGGATAGCTGAGGATGAAAGGATCCATGTGTTGATCACCATAACAAACCTCTGGATCTGGATCTCTGTTCACATGCACCAACACACATGAGACTGAAGAAGACAGGTACAATGTAGTTGCCATAAGGTAGGAGCAGCTTCCTTGTGGGAATGCTTGCCAGAGAAGATCTTGCAGCTGATCCCACTGTTAATCACATAACATAATCAGGACTTTGGAAAAGGTCTAATGGCCTGCATCATTCCTGGTTGCAATGGACATTCCTCTCTGGGAATATTATCCCAAGTCTACTGTGCCCATGCATAGTCAACTGAGATTGGAGGCACCTTGCTGTTCCAGTGATGATTGGCTCTTCCCTCCTCTCACAACAGAAAATTAAAAATGCATCTTCCAAAACACCAATATTTAATTAAAAGATGCAATCCATTCAATACAGACAGTTTTACTGCTTAATGCATCCTAACACACATAATGCAGAAATTAAACTACAAATTAACAAGCACCCAGCACAAAAATGTAAAGAAAAAATGGTACATACACTAATTTTGTTTCTTGTAGATGATAGAACTGTTATGTTATGGGAGGTTTGTTTTGCTTTCTACTGAGCATAGGATGTGTCACTGTAATACAGATGACACACTTAGCCAGCCAGCTTTACAAATAGGGATAATAGAGTAAAGTGGTTGAACAGGCCCAAGATACACAAACAGCTGCCAGTATTTTGTCTGGATGGATATTTGTCAGCTAACTAATTGACCTGAGTGTAAATAAAATATGGGAAGTTTGGATATCCAGAATTTTTCACAGCAAAGATATGGAGGTATTTTTAAAACACTGATGACTCCAAATCAAAGTTTAATTACAACTTTAGGTATAATATTTTAATAGAAAAATGTTCAACAACTCCTAGAGGAAAAAGGTGATCAATACCTCATTGTGGCAATTACTTTACAGTGGTATTGATTTTTGCCAAAAATCATTCACCTGTACTGAGAAAAAAAAATATGCAAAAATTTGTGCTTACAGAGCCAGAATTTAGCTAGTGTGGATGAATAGATATGGGTGAACAACAGTAAATGCAAGAGATTGCAGTTGAGACAGCTTTTGAGGGATGTTGTTGAGGAAGGCCCTCTGAATCTGACTCATCTTTTCAATCTGCTCATAGAAAGTCAAGTTTTTCCTACATTCTGGCAGATTTTGTTGCAGCAGTTTGAACATCCCCTTCCCTTTCCTTCTCCTCAATGGACTGTCTGCACACCTGCCATCCCAACAGGAGTTAAACCCATAACTTTGTCAATTACCCTGGCAATTATGTTTCACAGGGCCCATGCTGGGACTGGGTCTGGCAGTAAACTTCTCAACAGGGCCATCTTCTCCAGTGAGGGAATCATTCCCTCTTATCTCACCATATGGCTTATCTATAGGGGATGCCTCTGCTGTAAGGTTACCATGATATCTGCCAACAACAGAGCAGAGACCTCAGTATATGAGCTGCTTTCTTTCCTTAATGGATGCTTAAAGAACCCAGAGCACTCCCTTCATGGTTAAATTAAACTGAAGCTAGTTGAAGAACCTACAAACCCTTGCCTCCATAATATTTGGGATGAAGAACTGGCTCCATTTTACACAAGGTCCCTGACAGATGAATGTAATGCTAACACAGAAACTCCAGCAGAGCATACACCATACACATGCAGAACCTGCCATGCCTCGGGACACAGTGTTTTAGCTAGAAAAAAGAATGAATTTGTATAACAGACATAAGTAAAGGGTCTCAGATTTCCTCTTTTTCTGAAGACTCTTCAATTCTAACCTTGCTTCTTATATTCTTACTCCTTTTGTTGCAAGAAGGACTTCACCCAAAGCCCACAAAAGGCAGCATGAATTTTTATGTTGCTGTAAATGGACTTTGTGCAAGAATCAAAGTAAAAACCACATTCCAAATCAAACCTCTCTGAGCACTACAAAGAGCAATTAGAATGCAGATAACACATTGCTGTTTCTAATTGTTCATTATCATAGCATTATAGATGTTATGGCTGGTTTTTTCTTCTTTGCTGATGTTGCTACATCAGTCAAATATCCCTATAGCAAATTATACAGACATATTTCAATCTAATTAAAAACTCACATCAGTGTGATTGAAAAACATCAGTAGCAGTGTTCTAGAGGGAGACAACATTCCATGTATTCATAATAGCTGGAGGTGGGCCTTTCTTTTGCTGTAGTTAACCCATATTTCCCATAATAATGTCCTGCTGCAAGGTGACTCTGACCTCACTGAACTTTAACTACTAGGATTGTGTTGTTCTATGCCAGGTTGACTTCCTGTGTCTCATTTTTCTGGAAGTGAGATAAAGTTCCATGTGGAAAACAGTATGGAATTCTGTGATGAAAACAATTAATTTAAAAATAAATGCATGCATGCAGCACTGAATTGAGGCTGTACTTGGAAATGTTATCTTGGCTTTGAAATAAGTGACTTTGAACTCTCAATACAGCTTGCCACCTGTAGTTCTCTTATCTTGCTGTGTGGTAGCAGAGACCTCAAGGGCACAAAATCCTCTGCTTAAACATTGCTCTGTGTATCTGTTTCTTTACAGGAGGATCTGCAGGCTTCTCTGGTCTCTGCTGAAGGACTAGCAGGACCCACCTCCTCCTCTTGAAACAGTGAGTCTTGGATTAAAGGAGGATTTTGATAGCTGGTAAGAGCCAGCCTACTCCACTTTACAGAGATATTAGGGACTGGAACTCCCTTAAAGATCCATTTTAAAGAGCTGCTTCCAAAATCTTTAAATGTTCAACTGAGTGTTGATAGTCTTATCTCGCATAGTTAATATGAATGAATGTCCCTTTTAATCAACCAAGCATTTATCACTGAAGATGTGTTGAATTAAGGAGAAAAGGCTGATTAATGACTCTGCCTATCTCTCTCTATGTTAATATCTCTTCAAAAGGAAGGGGAGTTATTCTCTGTATTTTCTAATTAATTGACACATTTGCTACTTTTAATATAGCAAGTCATTATGTCATAAAGGCATTTGTCAATAACTGTCAGTGAAGGCTGATAGAATATATTTAAAACATGGCTATGAGGACACAGCCCACTGATACTCACAGACCTTTTTGGAGATGTCAAAGAGGAGAAAGAAAGTTCTCATTGTTGATGGTAGCATGTAACATTCTTATGGAAACAAAGAATCAGGCCTTATTGCAGTGTTTAATAGGTCTGGGAGTTATCTAACTTCCTTACTAAAAAATCTGATCAAAAGAAACTCCTAGAAAGGGAAGAAAGAGGTACAATAATACAGAATATCAAGATGCAAAATATTATCAACATCTCTGTGACTCTGGCTCGAACATTCACCTTCCGCTCCTGTCACATATCAGTCCCTTGATCTGATTTGTATAACCATTCCCTTTATTCCCCTCTTTTGTCACAGGGCAGTTTTGTCACTCACCAGAAGTGGCTCCATTACAATTGCTGTCCAGAACAGTTACTGGCTGCTTTGACTTCTGTTTGGAGGAGCTGGATAAACGTTGCCATCTGTAGCCCTTTTTGATGATAGTCACTTCCTCTGCAGGAGTCTGAAACTTCCAGGCTTCACTTTGCTTTTCCCATTCCCCAAATGATTCCCCCAGAAAAATTGCTCATGGTGTATCTACCAGTCAGAAGAAAGAATATGAAATCGAATAGGATTTTTTTGCCTCTTGCAGTTATGCCAAGCCCTTTAAGGAAAGAATAATGAGCCATAGCTGACACCAGTCATTCATGACCATTGCCAGAAATGTAATGCAAATGTAACAGCAAAGAAGTGATATGCCTTCTCTTGGATGCAAAATTATTTCGAGCTTTCCCATCCTTATATATGATAGAAAAAGAGAACTAGTGCTCCCACAGGAAATGAAGGAAACCCTTGAGAAGTGGGAAAAGTTATGTAGAAAATTATGTTCAATGCACCATTTCTATTTCTGTATCCCGTCTACAGAGAAGGGTCAAAAGCAAGCAAAGAACATAAATCCTATGCAATCAAAGAACCTGTTAGGAAATGTCAGAGATTCCCCTAAGCTGCCAGGCTTGAGTGCAAGATCATGATGATTCATTCTCTCTCTCTCTCTCTCTCTCTCTCTCCTCAGTGATATTCAATATTTTATCTTAACCCCAGCTTTAGAATTAAAAAGGCATTAAAAACTCTTTAGAGATGAAGAGCAACTATCTACATGACAGAACATAAAGGTTTGAAAAGACAAAGCCTCTGCAGCCTGAAGATTCAAAACCAATTGATAAATTGAATCAGCTTATCAAAACAAGGGTGTTTGATTTTTTTTTCCATTCAATTACATAGTTTTAATCCAAAGCAGGACAGTGGTCAGGGATTTACAGTGCTTCTTTTCCTTTCAGAGCAATAGCCTGATGTCCTCCAGCAGCCTTAGTAAACGATTCTGGTCCACTTTTGCCATGATCTATCAGTGGCCATTTCTCTAAAATTCAAATCTAAGTCAGCTTTTAAATTTTTCCTCCATCTATTCCTAGGATATCTTTCCCATCTACCTTCATGAATACAAATCTGAGCAAGCACACAGGCAGAGCAGACCTCTCCCTCCAAAAGTTTCTTCACTTGATTAAAAGAAATTTTAGCAAAGAAAAAAATGCCTATTTCTTTAAATGCAGTGAGGAGCTTTATGTCTTGTTAACAAGCTACATGAATCTACACTTCTGTTGCTGGTGAGAAAATAAGAGTCTGTGTCATCACCCCAACTTGTAAGTCTTTTAGCTTAACCTATTTCTAAGACTGCTTTTGCTCACCAGCAGGCACATGTAGATGATTTCACTATATCAAGCCTATAAACAACACCCTTGAGGCTGTTTGTTTATTTACTAAGCAGATTTATTTACTAAGAATAAAAAACTCCTATAAAATGAAATACTTGTATCTCCCCTCAATAACATGAAAATCAGTGCATAGTGAGTGAATAGCTTGTACCAAGTTTATACAATAATTCTTGGGAAATTATTCAAGTCCTGTATAGTGGCACACCAGCTTCCCTCAGAAATTCACAGTTAAATCAGATTGGAAATGATGAAAAGAATTCCCAGTGTTTTCTGCTAGTGAGTGAAAAATAAAGTTACTCCTTGTTCCTCCTATCAAAACAGCCTTTGATGTGGGAACTCACAAGTCCCTAAATTACTCAGTTTCTTTGTGGAGTCCTTTGACCCTCCTACAAAGAGTGCCACCACAAGGCACAGCCAGCAGCACCATATATTCTGTGTCACTAGCCAAATCTAGTGAGCAGGTCTGTCACTGTTCATGGGGAAACATCAACAGCGAACCTTTGGCTGACTTTTCCACTCAGGGACCTGTGCTGTTATTTCTGGATTCCTCCTTCTTAAAGAAAATCACATTCCATCTACCATAAAACAAAAAGAGGTGAACAACTCAGAGGAATATTTAAGCTGTCATTCTCACTGCTTCTCAGTGTGGTGTCCTAACCCTGATGAGCATTTTTTGTCCCAGTCTGGTATTCATTCCTTCCCCTCCCCACAGATGTATTCATCCTGCAGATCTTTAAGATTGATTTTCCCAAAGCCATTTGAATATCTGTATCACCAGGGTCAGGGTTATACTTCTGACTGTACTTTTCTCCTTATTAGAAACCCAGCTGTGCAAAACCTTATGCATTTATATGCAGATGACACTTCTATTTTCACTGAATGATGAGATGTCCTCTCTTTCTAATTCCCTTTCCTCTGAAATAGCAAATGTGATCATCTGACTTAATGAGCACCTTTTCATTCTTAAGGCTGGATAAAAAAGTGTGGCATAGGCTTTGTGTTCCTTTCCCTGTTCAAAATATCTCTTGCACAATATGAACCACTATATTTTCATAACTAAAAGATGTGTAACTCTTAGATGAAATTATTGATGTTTGTTACAGGTATTCACAAGACCACCTAGATGTTGTGTCCATCTTGTAGATACCTTGATGCTATTTAAGATACTTGGCTCTATCTCATCAAGTTGCAGACTAAATTATAAGCCATCTGACCTGACCAAGAAGTAAAGCTAGAAGCAGAAATTACCAATTATCTGTGGTTTTTGGATTATGAAGCATGGCAATCCTACTAACACTCCACATGTCATTCAATTCTATAACATACTGTGTTGTCACTCAGCAGTAACAATCTTTCTGAATGTAAACAAGACTATTGAAAAAAATTCACTCTTCCAATCTTCTTCATTTCTAAAATCAATTAATTTTAAATATGTGAAGCCTGAAATAATATAACTGGATGTAATACTTTCTGATTTATTCTTGGGAATGTAGTGTTTCTTGTCTACATATAGACTTATTTTCCTGAAGAAAAATCAATTTTGTGGTAGGGGAAAAAGTGTCCCTCCTGTAAATTATTTTGGTAATCATTTAAAGGTCTTGCCCCTTTTGGTCTGAATACCATCACATTAGATTGTACAGACCATGAGCTACTGTGAATAAGCTTAGTTCCCCTGAGGCACTAAATGTAACAACTTGGGAGTGAGAGAAATTTTTGACATGGAGGTTTTTAATGGGTAAAAAATAAAATTCATAGGTCTTCCCTTCATGCTGAAAAGGCAGTGAAGGGCATGGAGAGCAGCTGAAGGTATAGTGCTCAAAATGAAGCTGATGCTGTGATAATAAACCAAAGAACTAGACACAAGGCTTGTGCTGAGATTTCAAAAACAAAAATTCTGAGAATTTCTTCAGAGTTAAGAAATGACCCCTAACCCCAATTACATTTAACAGCCACTGAATTTTGTCAAGATAATTGCATCCATGGTCTTCAGCATTTACACTGTGCTGAATCATTTCCAATTGTCTTCTTGCTTCTCAGCATCTTGGTATTCTTTAGACATTATTCAAAAGTTTGTTAATTGGCTTCACTTTGTCAGAGTCACTTAATCCATCAAATAATGATTTTTAGGTGGGGACATGTTTATTGAAATGCTCTATTTTCCTGGGGTTTTCTTCTACATCGAAGTCAGCCTTTGCTGTGTTTGTTTTTATTTAGACACGAAGATTGGTCTTACTGATAGCAAAAAATTTTAGACAACTGCAACCAGTTACAGAGAAAAAAAGCAGTATATGCATTGTTTAGAAAATAACATGCTAGATTTAGGCCTAAAGTATCTACATTGTAAATATCTCCAGTCAGGCTAGGCAAAATCTTACAGACCAAATTTACCAAGATATTTCAAAAAGAAATGAGGAATTGAAAAAAAGTTACAAACCTAAGCATTCTGCTAAATCTGTGGTTATGCAGAATCCAGTCTTATTTCTGCATTTAAATAGCCTACTTATTAAATGAACTTTCATAATAAATGAGTTCCATATACAACATGAGTCCCTGCTACAGGCCTGTCATGACCTACAATAATTTATGGTCCTGTCACACTCCTGTTAAGACCAAAAAAATTAAACTTTGAATTTCAGATATTTCAGATCCCATTCAGACTCAGACATAGCTGCAGCTATGGTACCAGTGGTTTTCTCAAGAATGCAATTTGTCACATATTAAAAGTCAGCTCACCAGTTTCAGAGAGCTACATGGAAAATGCCTTTGGTTCATATTTTGTGTCAGAATAACTCCTCAATAATCTTTTTTATTAAGATATTTTTTAATTTTTTTTTAATTAAAAAGCACAGCTTCTAAAATCTTAATTTCAAAGTTCTTGCTTATGATTACAGATCTTGAAGTGCAACCTTGTGAATCTACACAGGATGATCCTGTGTATTTTATGCTCCCTGTGATATCACTGAAAACCAAGGATAACATCAACTTGAAAAATGCATTTAGTCCTTGCAGGAGGATTTCTGCTTTGCTGCAGGTAACTGTATCATAATTCAGGTTCTGTTTCATTCTTGCTTTTTTCAGTAAGCATGAATAAATATTATTTTATTATATTTGTTCTTGCTCTTCACACATCAAGATCTAGAAAATCAATAAAATATTAATTTTCAAGAAGGCAAAAACTTTGCATTCTTCCCATTGTTCCTTGAAAGGAGCAGGCAGCAGCTAAAAATCCTATAAGAAATTTAGGAGGAGGATATGAGAGGCAAATCACATAAATCATACTAGAGTATGATATTTCTGATTATGGACTCATCTTCATTATGGAGATTCTACTTCATTATTATAATCACCTATTGTCCCACAAGCTTCAGTTGGTAACACTGGGCAATTGAGCAATGCCAGCAATTTTCTGCATTATAAAGGCTATTTAAGTATAGTACATTAAAATGATCAGAATCTCCAGAAGACAAGAATCCTTACTTCCCTCAGTTCTTTAGCCCCACCAAAGAACCAGGTCCTCTCAATGTAAGCTGTTTAGTTGACTCATTTCTTATGAGATCAAAAAAGGCAACTGGGTGCATGCTCTGCAACCTGTTGAAAAGATGTATACGAGAACTCATTTCCTAAAGAGCACAGTGTTCAGAATTTGTGTAGAGGAAGTTTATTCCAAGTTGTGATACTGATCAGTATGAGTATAGTTAAATATGTCCATGATTAAAATTCTTCTACCCTTTCAAAGTTCTTTATTTTTTTAATCAGCTTTTCTTGATCTATTTTGTCTCACTGCTATATAATGTGTGACTCTGTCCAAAAATAATCTGACTTTATTTATCACTTTGAGTTTTTGTTCATATCATTTGTTCTGCATCAGCCCTAAATACCAATATAATTTCTTGGCTCACAGATATATTGTAATTCTCAGCTCACAGTCATCCTTTTCTTACTGCTTTCTTTTGTTCACAGCTTTGTCATACTCTGTATTCTGAAATTTAAAATTCCATTATTTTTTCTGGCTTTTCCATGTGCCTATTGTTTCCTTAATGTGATGCATATCTGTATCTGAGCTGAAATACTGATTAGAAATTATTCAAAGTCCAATGCAGAAGACTTGATCATTTCCCTCTACACAGAGGAGAAAGCATCTGCATTACAATTAACCAAGTAAATGTTTTAAGATTAACCAAGTAAGATGCATTCCATTCCACCCTTATAGCAGGTATTTATTTTAAGACAGTCATTTAGATTCTCCCAATAAACAACAGAGGTGGGCACCACAGAGGGTGAGATGCATCCTTTGCTTTGGTTATAAATTCAGTGACCATGAACAGGGACGTGTACCTAGGCATATCCTACAAAATATTCCTTGGACCAGAGAATATCCAGTATGAATTTACTACAAAGCACAAATGTCCCTACAAGACAATTTTCCCTAAAGGGACAGTACTGTTTCAAGTAAAAAAGGGCCCTTAAGAGTGGCCTGTGTCAGCTAACTTGCAAAATCTTTGCTGAGGTTTGTGCAATAGTTTGTCTCCTAGCACATGACACAGTCCCTAAGAAAATTTTCACTTATGACATTCTCGTACAGGGTCTTTTCAGAGCACAGAGTGAACTGCCATCAAGCAATGAGTGCATGTCAACCAACACGAATGCATCAGAGGTGGGCCTACAGGAAGAGGAATAATGCTGGTATCAACACACAGCTAAAATTGGTCCTGGCCAGATTTCTTTCTACCTTTGCTTCTGTCAGATATTTTTTAGGTAATACTAGGAAAGCCTTAATCATTGAACTTTTATATAAATCCAACACAAGCCTCAGGAGTTACACAGTGATCTATAGACAGCAGAAACTTCCCCTTGAAAAAAAAAAAAAAATTGTACATTTTCAGTTATTCACACAGAAAATATTGGTACTTTCTAATCTAGCTCTGTCTATAAAGTTGCCCTATATCTGTGAAAAACCATAGTACCACTGTCTGAGTTCAGCAGTTCACAGAGGTTAGGATCCCAGCAATAATCAGAATAAATAGTCTGATCTCCTGCATGTTATAGATATAACCCTCCATGAAGCACAGAAATTTTTGTCTAGCATATCAACTTTTGGCAGTATATCCAGACTTAATCCCAAGATATGTGGAGAGCTTTATTTCCATGAAACATCACTACTCCCTCTTACGCTGCTCCATAGAGGAAAAGGAAACTTCATTTCCTCCCAGCTTCTAATTTAAGTCTAGCTGATTTCATATTCTAACCTAGGGTTTTAATAAGCCAGTTAGTACTTTATTCCTAAATACCATAATCATACCCTTCTATCATCCTGACACACAGAAGTTAACCTCTCCCACTACAAGTCATTTATCTTCAGTACTTGAATAAGTTTTGAGTTTCTCCTCCATCCTCTCCAATTTTAACAGTATTTTTGACTGTGGACACCGAGTTTCACAGAGTATAAGATTGTATCCAAAACAGAAATCACATTTCTAGCACTGTTATTCATACAAATTCTGCTTTTCTTCACAGGATCCTTCTAGGATTTCACATTTAGTTGCTTATGCATTATAACCATTCAAAAGTACCTTATTTTTCTCTTTAATTCATTGACATGAAGCACTCAGCTCCTGCAAGACTAACCTACAAAGTGTTTCAGAGATCACAGTAGGTGGCATTCAAGGTAGATATCTAGATCTGAACAGTCACTCAGACTTTTCACTCAGTGAAACAGTCAGTAAGTCTGTTTATTTTTTGTGTGTGTGCTAGAAGACTTTGTGAATTTTATTCTAGAAATGTCCATAGGCCATGCATAATACTTCTAGTGACCTTGCAGCCTTAAGAAGTTGGTGTCAAATAAATGCTCACCTTTTGACCCTCTTGCACCTCCCTCTAGTGGATCTATATGCTGTTTACCTGAAAATTATCATTCTTTGGTAAGCAATCTGGCAAACTCCTTTTTACAGGGCAAAGCAACTTTCAGAATTGCACAAAATCTTTGCATGGGATGGGACAGTATCAAAGCACAGGGGCAGATTAAAGATACAAATCTTTAAAACTCAGTTGGAGCAACCTAGAAAATTAATGAATGGCCTCACGGTGTTTGGCTACATGGCTGAGCCTTCTGTAATAATTAAAGAAGTGAAACATTCAGCCTCAGTCACAGGACGATTTGTTTTCCTCTAAATGAAAATAATAATAGGAAGAAGCAGGTCTATGTGTGTGTGGATTTCTGTACACATTACAAATGCTTATAGAAGTATGAGGTCAGCACATCCCAAGTTCTTAAAATCACAGATTCCAGCAGGGAGATTACTTAATAATTTTAATTAACATCCTGTTATTCTATTACAGAAACAATGCATTTTAAGCAACATTTACAGACAGGATCAATAAATCGGGCTGCTTTTATTAAAGTGCCTAAATAATGAATTTACAAGTTGACAGCTGAGCCATAGAAAGACAAATTCAATGATTTAAGTATTGAAGGCATATCAGCCTCAACTGATTCCCTCTAAAATCTGAACATCACTAGCACTGGCTCCACATGACAATGATTGGAGATTTCAATACTGCTCCGTATAGCTGTAGGGAAAATCTATCCACGGCCTGAATGTGTCATGGTGCTCATGCCACAACAAAACACTGTAACTGAATAGCAAATCTTATTTTAATTGAGCTCCATCTCACCTAAATTTAAGGCATCTAAAGACAGAATAGTTTACTTGTCTGACATTTAGTTGCCTGAGATTAGGTGAAGTTAATCCTGTAATGAAAAAATTCTAGAGTTTAGTCCTGAGTATAAAGGCAAAGAGATGGTAAATCCCTATTTGTGCTCTTCTGCTAATGAGGAGTGGGAAATGGACCTTGCCCTTGGTTTTTAATTTAGTATGAAGGCTACAGTTTCTTCCAATACCTATAAGCAGCATCTGTAACATAGGCAACTATAAGGTAGGAATTTCAGCAGTGTTCTTCTATGATGATGTGTCAGATGAGATGAAAGCAGACTGCTTCACTTTTCTCACCCTACAACAAGGCATGTCATGGAGAACACTGCTTACATGTTGTAAAGACTGAGCACATCACCATCATGCAGACATATTCTGAATTTCCTCACTAGAAAATAATGTGATTTAAAAAAATCAAAAAGAAGAGGTCATAACCGGGTCTTGACACAAAGAAATGAGGATCATTATGGAAATCAGGTTCTGAGCATACAGGAAAAGTGAAGATATTACAAAACTGAGAATCTGAAGGTCAGGCAGGATGCAGGGAGCATGATGTTTACACAGCCAACCACACAGAATCAGGATGATGGAAGCAGAGCAGTGAAACTGTGCTTTGTCCAGGCTAATTAGTCCTGCTGAGAAATTCTATCATACCATCATTACATGGTTTGAGTTCCTAAATGAGCTTGTTCAGTGTCCAGTGCAGACATACCTCCCCATCCCTGGAGAAGAATGCATTAATTCCTGTACCTCAAGAAGAAGCTTTATCTTGTTGAGCTCACAGCAAAGCACAAGATTAGATGAGAGTAAGTAATGTGCACTCTGTTTTGCAACTGCAGTTTCTGCAATCAAAAGCATTGTTTATTGCTTGTTGCATGCTTCATCCCCTTCCCCCACTGCAGTGGGCTGCAGGAAAAGGAAGAATAAAATCAGGAAAACTTCAGGGTTGAAGTAAAAGCACATTTAATAAGTGATGGTCACATGGAAGAAGTGACAAATAAAATAAAACAGAACAAGCAATACAAAGACAATCACTTACCACGTTTCATGGGTAGACCAATGGCCAGCCATCTCCCAAGAAAAAGAAAAACCCAAAGCACCTAACTCCTACATCTCTGTCTTTTCCTTTTTTATTGCTGTGCATGATGTTATATGACATGGACTATCTCCTTGGTTAATTTGGATCATCTGCCTAGTTTGCTCAACCTATTGCAAAAAAGTATTCACTGAGGAGGAGAGGGAATAACAGAATGAGAAACAGAGAAGTCTTTGACTCAGTGAAAACACAGTTCAGGTAGAATGTTATTATGTTATCAGTACTGTTTGGTCAAAAATCCAAAACACAGCACCATTCAATCTGGTATGAAGAATATGAAGAAAGAGAACTCCATCCCAACAACATCCAGTACATTGCTGAATAAAGTAATTCAAGAGTAGCCTCTTGGTCAAATAATGAATTTGAGTCATTATAACACACAAAAATACAGTGAGATCTGCAGCTTTACAAACCAAACCTTCTGTGATTTATTCCTTCCAGCACAAGGGTTCTTGTTATATTTGTATGTATTACAGTGAGGTACCATTCCAGATCTCTCTGAAAAAAAGTGTTTACATACACAGACAACCAAGTCAGATAGAAGTAAAGAAAAGCAAGAAAAAGTTACCTGGTCAACTGAACATAATTATGTATAGATACTTTCTACTTTTAATGCAGAGAACAAACATTCATTTTCTCCATTTCTTTTCTCTCTTTGTCAATAACACAAGGGTGTGTTTCTTCCCTCAGACGTACACTGTCCTCATTATATACTCATTATATTTCCAGTGCCTTGGTGGCTATGTTTGGTTGTGCCTCTGAAACAAAATTCCCAGGTTATCTATTTTTACAGATTATCCTCTGGGCAATACTGTAAACATCAGCAGAGAAAGACCAAGTGCAAATCTACAAAAGTATTTAGTCTTTGTTTCTAGGTGTCTCAATGGCCATTCCTGTAGCTCATCTCCTGAGATGTGCTACTTCTGACAGCATCTATCTCAAAGGCCACATTGTCCTACCATCCCTGGTAACCCTGACCCCCAGCCAACAATTTTCTAAAAGCTTACTGTCTGGTTCTCCTTTTTATAATAGAATGCTACCATAATTTGGCAATTGGAAGCTGGGGAACTGTAAGTTGGTACAGTCCCTTCAGTCCTTCCAATGTTCACAGGATGTAAGGGAAGACAATTCCCCAAACCACAGTACACGGCACTCACTTCATCACAGTTTTTGCTGACATGTGCAGGTATCAGAGCACACATAAAACTACTTTTATCAAGACTTTCTGAATGGTGGCCATGCAGACAGTGAAAAATGCTGAATATTTTCCCTGCTGTCCACGCCAAAATCAGCAAACCTCTTGATATTAAAATTCTATGCTCCATTGTGTGAATGGATAGATGGAATTAACCAAGGTGACCAAACCCAAAGCTGAAGAATAAACACTAAACTTATTCCATTACCTCACTGGCTGGAGAATTCCAAAAAAACAAGCAGGAACACGTGCACTTCTAAGCTTAGTCCAGTCTTAGCAGGGGCACAAAACACACGAACCCATTCCTGACTGCATCACATCAAAGGGCCTGGCACATGCATAAAAATTCTCAATGCTGTGATTTCTATAACCTCCAAGGGTCCTGTCTCTCTTTCTTCCAACAGGAGACCCAAGCCTGTCTGTGAATTCTTTGACAGCATTCTGTTTTCTTCTACAGAAATTCCACTTCCCAAGACAGACAGAAATCATCCCAAAGCAAGCACAATATGGGAAATTTCTCATACGGAATATTCTTAGCATCCCCCAGTTGCAAGGTCATCTTGAGAAAAAACAACTCCATTTTCCCTCCTCACCAAATCTTCCAGTTTTAACACTTTCCTTCCAACACCCATATCTACAAGATCTTTGCTAGAGATGACTTTCAGGGTTGATGATCATCTTGTTGACTAGAGGCAACATCAAAACAAGAATACCAACACTTTTCATGTCTGTACGCAGGTTGACCTCTGCTACCTGAAAAAACATTTCATATGTAATCACATCATTGCTGAAGAACAGCGTGGTGTCTCAGTGTATGTTTTGATGAGAACTCAGAGCTGCAGACACAAAAGACCAGATTGTACTGCTAAATATGACAACACTTGTGAATAGTACACTCCATGGCATAGGTTTAGGAAAAGGGCAACTAACATCGTCCAGGACACTTGTCTGTCACCAGTGATAGTGTAAACCAGAGACCATTCTTGATCTTACAGACAGATTGCCCCCATTTGGAGTCCAAGATAATTTATTCACATAGAAATTGATCATTCCATGCCAGATGGTATCACAGAGAATGTGGCCTCACACATATTTCATTTACAAGAATAAACATAACCAAAAAACCAAAGCTTGGTGTGGGTACTCTTTGGAGTTCAGGCATCTCTCTTCAGTACACAGGAGAGCAACAGAGAAATGACAGACACTGTTGAGATTCATAAGCATCTGCCTGGAAAAAATTAGAAATGGAATAAGAAAATGTAGCATTTCACTTCTGTGATAGAAAATACAGATAATAATATTCATTTCCCTTTTAAAAATGGGGATTTATGAGACTGACTGTACAGAAAGAGTTCTGAAAATTACAATAGACATGCTGAACTTATGATTTATTCAGCAGTATTACTCAATTAGCATTACTGGCATTAATGCCATTTGAAGAAGAAAAAAGTGTCTGAATAGCCAGGGCAGAAACTGAAACACTTAGAAATTAAAAATATATTCACAGAAAGCCTCTGCAGAAGACAATTATGTCACAGAAAACTCAGCCATTTATTCAGGCAAATCAAAAAGTAGTCCACAAGTCAAGCAACAATTGAATTAAGATACCAATCACCATAGCTATTAAGCTTTTTAAGATTATATGACAAAGTTTAAAAGAACATTCCAGTACAATGTGAAATATTATTCTTACTGCTACATCTAATTACAAAGAAGTGTAAATCACTTGGTTTAACCTTTAAAAAAAAACTGCTTCAAATACCTAATATTAAAAATAGAGATCAGATATGCAGCTCCCATATGAATGGATTATACACCGGCAATTTTTAGAGTCACTGTGAAAAAACATATATGGAAAATTTTCCGCTCTCCTTTCTTCAGCAGTGCCATGGAGATAGGGCTGGGATGAGGACAGGTCCAGTTATCAGCCTGTGGTTTTGGACCCTGTACGACAGGACTGTGGTAGGGCTCCAAACCAGCATCCTGCAGCATCACTAGGCAGGAACTGATCCTGTGCTGGTCAGAAACAGTATCCTTGGACATGGACAGGCTGTCCAGGGAAGGTAGACTGAGATGTCTACTTGTAGTGCCCTTAGGGCCTAGGAGATTTCAACGCATCAAAGCATTTAAGCAAATACTTTAAGACTCAGGTAAGCAGTTAAGAATGTGACTGATTTTACCTTACAAAATGTTGATGTCAATGTAAATTACTGACACAGACTGAAGAGCTCCTTTTGAATGAAAACTGTGTTTATTCTCTCTGAAGTGATGACTAGTCAGCTATTTAATACACTCAGCTGGATCAGGATGGCATAAAAGAACTTTATTCATTACAGGATTCTCTGTCCAACAGCATACTGCAATTGAATAGTAATGATATCATTAAATTTTAGGACTTCAGCATTTTGTAAATTAATTTGGCCTCTCTGTCTTGGGAGGCAAAGGGCAGAGAGGGAGTCCTTAAATACTGATGAATTTTTTTAATAGATGATGAGA
The DNA here is from genome assembly GCF_014805655.1 of Passer montanus. Classification (NCBI taxonomy): domain Eukaryota; kingdom Metazoa; phylum Chordata; class Aves; order Passeriformes; family Passeridae; genus Passer; species Passer montanus. The sequence continues at coordinate 16,584,318 of NW_024368818.1, read as the reverse complement.
GCTTTCATTCGTTGAAAAACACTTAGCTGGTTTATACTGTATTCCAGACATCCCTATATCACTTTCACTTCTGAAGTCTGATGCTGTTCTGAAATGGGATGAGACAGAAAAATCTGTGAGACCAAGTTCATTGTCTTCAGTTTCTCTCAGACTGAATAAATTACCAAGTTAATAACATTATTTTTTTTAGACTGCATTAAAGATCAGTGCCAGTCCCAAAGTTTGGTTTTTAATTAATTCCAGTCCAAACTGGCAAATCTGCATGTAATTAAGTCCTTGTTAACCTATGGAAACATGTCCATTCACCTCTTCATCTAGCAAATACTAATTGCTGACACTGATAAGTCACTATCATCTCACCGGACAATTTTGTGAAATACTTAGGTAGAAAGGTAGGATCAAGCAAGTGAATTTAATGCATATTTTCCAGGATTGCAGTAGTACATTCTTCATATCCTGGTTTTATAGATTAGATATTTTGGCAGGTGAAAGGTAATGACTTAGGATTCATACCAGATTGGTGGCTGTTCAGAAATCCCAGATGCATCCATTAGATACATGCAGACCATTGCTATAGCTCACATGCTACTGCATTTTAGTCTTGAATGTGCAAGAAGGAATAAAGGTAATTTACCATGTACTCAGCCCATTGAGTGTCAAATCTAGTCCTTGTGTATACCCTATATAGATAGATAATGTACAGCAGATTATATTTAGGAATAAATTCCTCACTGTGAGGGTGGTGAGTGGATGCCTCATCCCTGGAAGTGTTCAGCACCAGGCTGGATGGGGCTCTGAGCAACCTGGTCTAATGGAAGATGTCCCTGCTCGATGTGGTGGTCCGGGGTGAGAAAGCTATCTCAGGAATGCCCTGGGAAAGCACCACTGTCTAAGTCAGGGAAAATTCATTCTTTTCCTGTGGTTTGAATGCTGTACTCCCTTTCACACCCCACTCATCCTGTACCCTTTGTATCTTTCATTAGTTACTCCTGTGAAAACTTTTCCCCTCCCATCCCCCTCCATGTAGCTGTGCACAAAAACTGTAACTTTCCCCAAACACGGGGCACTTACCCTGGTGTCCTTCTACTGGTTTTTACCCCAACCTGCTGTCCCTCCAACTCACCGTCTGTCCCTCAACCTATCCTCCATGTTTTCCTATCCCTTTTGGACCCTGCAACAAATCAGTTGAAATTATCCAGGACTCGAGCAGCCCTTCTCCTGTCTGGTGAAGAGAAACATCTAGCCAGGGTCCAGCGGGAGAAAATCCTGACCCCGGCAGCTCACAGCAGAGCAGTTGGAGCTAGATTGTCTTCAGTGTCCTTTCCAACCCAAGCCATCTTATGAGTCTATGATGATTCTGTGATATATATTCAGAGGATAAAAAAGAATCTGGGACATGCCTGTTTCTTCCTGGCTAGATAGATAAATATCAGACCTATGTCACTGTAGTAGTGCTTCACAGGAAGCATTGACATCGTGCCTTTCAGCACCATGGTTCTTTACCACACAGGTTAATGGTGGTTCTCTCTTGACTGATAACACTCAGAGGCTGTGAACAAAACTTCACTGACATTGAAGCCAGATGGCACAGTAAATCTTTTACCAATCCTTTTAAACTCTCTGTCTGCAGTGCATCATGTCCATAGTCATAATGCCTGTTTGGAATCATCACTCATAGCTTTCCAACTTGACTTGGGAGTCATTTGACCAAACATTGGGTGCCTCCAGTCAAAACCATGACAGGGATAATGTTCACAACACAGCAGAAGAGATGGCTGAGGTCCAGACCACAGGAACATATCCTGGCATTATTTAATTTACCAGCATAGATATGACTACAAACTATTATTATGATAGTGAGGCTGATAAAGAACAAAAAATACCCAATGTTTGTAAGTTGAATAAGTGTGTATTTTTGTGGACCCACACATTTGAAAATTTGGTTTTATCTACTTATCTACCAGTACGGACAAAAAAATTATGAAAGGAAGTTTATTAACCCCAACTTACCTGACAGAGAATCTGGCCCAGGCCAAAGTTCCACAAAGGCCCTTTTCATTTATTTAGAAGTTGGACAATTTAAAAAAGACAAGTCAGACCATCAGCCAAAGAGGACTACAAATAGACTTTTCCACCCGAATCCATTTTCATAGCCATTTCTTCCTTTCCTAGAGGGGTGGATGAAAAAAATAATTTCCAGACTAAAGAGCAAAGGAGGAAATATCACTGTGGAAGTAGGGCACATAACCTGTCAGGGCCTTCCTGAGGTAAGAAGAAAAGAAATGTAAACTCTGTTGATGAGGACCCAAAAAAGATTATTTTTCTCCATAGGTTTTAAGAGAAGCTTGAGTAGTTGGCTTAGATGGACACACCTGTTTTATCAGAGAAATCTCTCCTGACTTTTCCCTTTTTTCCCCCTCCTATCTTTGTCATGCCTATCTCCAACCACTTCCTTTTACACACCATTAGTGTCCCCAGGCTGCTGAAACTCACTCACATTTCAAGCAATTCATAAGGCTGGGCGTGCAATAGCAGCTCTGTGAACTCCCTCCTGCTGTCTTATGACTTAGAAGTCAAAATAAAACATCCAGGTCAAACTATAGCGATCTTTTACTTCTACCTCTCCTCTGCAAAATCTGGACTTTCAGAGTATTCCAGTGACAGCCTCACTCTTCTTACACAGTCTAAGAAAAATGTCCTTTGAATCACAACAGATAAAGAAAAACATCAGCCATGGAAGCAGGTGAAAACATTACTGGTCTTCTCAGAGTTTAATCCCAGGGCCAGTCCTGTTCAATACTGTTAACATCAAGTTTTCTTGTAGTACCAAACTGGGATGTGCTGTTGATTTTCTCAAGAAATGAGGTATTTAAGAGGGATCAACACAGATTGGAACACTGGGCAATAGTTAATTAGGTGAAATTTAACAAGTTTCTGTGCCAGATTCTGCACTTGGGATGGTATGCACTGGGCACAAGTATGAACTGGGAGTGAAGTGGCTGGAGACCATCCCTGCAGAGAGGGATCCAGAGGTGCTGGCCAGCAGGAGTTCAACACTATCCAGCAGCATGTTCTGGCAGCCAAGACAGCAAACTCATCCAGCACAGGGGTATCCAACACAGAATCACCATCCAGGCAGAAGAGATGATTGTTCCACTCTTTTCAATGTTGGTTAGGTCTCATCTGGAGCAAGATGTGCAGTTCTGGACCTCACAACTTGAAAACGATGTGAAGGCCCTTGAATGTGTCCAGACAAGGCAAACAAAGCTGGTGACAGGGCTGGAATGAATGTCTCATGTGGAGTGACTGAGCACTCTGGGTTTGTCTAGTTTGGAGAAAAGGAGGCTGAGGGGCAACCTCATTGGCCCCTACAGCTTTCTGAGGTGAGGACATGGGAAGTGAGGTGCTGAGAGGTGGGAATCTTTTAAAGCTGCAAAGGAAGGTTCACACTGGACTTCAGGAATAATTTTTTTACCCAGAGGGTGGTCAAACACTGCAATAGGTTTCCTAGAGAGGCGGTAAACACCCCAAGCCTGTCAGTGTTTGAGGTACTGGACCTTTTTAGGTCCTTTTTAGCTTCCTGGGAGCTTTATAGCTCACTTTTGAATTATATATGTGTATATATATACATATATACATATATAACTTTTGTACTATGAATGTATTATAAAAGTATTCAGTAAAGATTGGTTGTTAGAAGACAAACTAATTTTGTCTTGACAGCTTGACACTGTTCATAACGGGAAAAGTCTTGACAGAAGAAGGAAGAATGAGGTGGAGGAGTACCTGTGAATGAAACATGTTCTAAAAAATCTAGAAAGACTCCTTAAATGCATAGAGTTGTCATACCCAGGCTGTTATGACTAATAAATAGTAAAAGAGATGGATAAAAATGGATGTGCTTAGTGTTACAGAGAAAATCTGAGTTACTGTGTCCTATGCCATACGAGCCTCCATCTCTGGAAACTTCCTACGCTTCCACTGGAGTATATCAGTAATGTTCATCTCCATTCAGGTGTCACAGTTAGATCTAAGATCCTACTTATGATAACCACAATAAAAGTAAAATTTATCATCCCCAAAAGCACCTAAGTTCAATAAAAAAAAGAGATTTTCCTCATGTTTGTGAGATGAATGCCACATCGGTACCAAGACTACTTCTCCCCACCAACACTACAGGTACAACTCCCTGTAGAGAAAAGTTTGAATCAATGACCCTTTTCTTGAGCTCAACTTCACAGTAGGCACTTATCTCTGATTTAGGCAGGAGAGGAGTTAGACTGAACAAACTCTTTTTCTCTAGAGTGCCCTTCTCTGGAAAGGAAAGCACACTTGCACTGGGTCATGAGGTGGAGAATGAGCCCTTGTAGTCAGTGAATAAGATGTACCAGCTCAGTCCCCTGTCTCCTGTTCTTCTGTTGAGATGCTAGTGGTGTGTCCCCATACACATAAAAGGCAGATAGAAAATCCCACTAGCAAAAAACTTCAGGCACAACACAGTATACTGAAAATTTTCTGTTCTAAATTTCCGGAACCATGTCAAGAAGTTGGTCCCTCTGTTTTTAAACATCAATAAAATCCAAACTGGGCTGGAGGTGGCTGCATTTCAGTGGTAGGAAGCAATACCACACATGACGGGTGTACACATGGTCTTCAGTAAGGGAAATGGATAAGAATAATTGCAGAAGAATGGTCATTTGACTGTTGAAAAACCAAAATAATATGCATTCTTAAACAGGTAATAATTGAAGTAGCCCGGCAGTTCCATGAGAGTTCAAGAGTTTTAAATATCTGATATTTATAAGGTCCCATTTGGAACAAAGGCATAAAGAGGTTCAAAGAAAAATGAAAAATACTATTATTCTTATTCTCTTTCTAAGACAGTATTTTACTCACATTTCTGAACTGTTTCAATTTGCCATGACGTTCAGCCATCTCTATTCCCTTTTGAATGCTAAATTAATTTGTACTGAGAACCTCTGACCTATTTTCTTCTGTTATTTTTCCTTTTTTTTAATCTGAATCATGTTATTCTAGGCAATCTCCTAAAAAATCTGAAACAGCAGGTACTGTGTTTCACCAGACACTTATGTCCTCTCTGCCTACCTCATTTTAAAAAGAAGCTACGTTGAAATGTAATTTGATTACAAAAGAAATCAATCTGTAACTCAGAAAAAAGAACCTCCTTCATAATTTATATAGCCCTGCTGCTTCACCCTAATTAATGTTCATCTGTAACTTATTCTTCCTGCAAGTTTTCCCTTCTAAATGAGTGAAAAATAACAAGAAATCTTTGGAAAATAGTTTGCTATTACAGAATTACAGAAGAAACTGGATTGACTCATTTAAAGTCCCTAGTAAAAGTCTCACAGGCCTTAAGAAAATACTGTCATTCAATTTAAATAGGGTTTTATTTGATCCAGGTGCAGCTGGATATCAGAAAGGTAATGTAAATACAACAATCTATTGTCAAGAGTGTAGGCAGTTTAATTTCTTTGCAGATGATATATACCTGGATTTTCTGTTTAACTGGCAGGATAATCAGCATGCAACTGTGGGAAACAATCATTAAAGTGATGAAATATGGAAATGAGCCTCATGCATAGATAGAAGGTGGAAATATAGTCCTGGGGTGAAGGATTCATGGTCTTGGTTTGATTTTTTTCTCAGTGGTAGGCAGAAGTCTCTGTCTACAGAGAGAAAATACAGGTATTCCTTTCTCTCATCCTTTGTCTATTTATGGTTGAAAAGCTTAAATCCAAGGACTATCTCTCATCTTTTGCATGTCTGCAGTCTAGGGAATAGGACCTTGCTTCTCATGCAAATGCATACACATAAACACATACTATAGATATAGAGAGAAAAGCAGTGTGTGAATTATGAGCAGGTATCTCATCAGGCATATGTCTGCCTTCTGCACTTGAAAAACTGTGTAAGGCAAAAATCAAAACACTTAGGAATGCAAAAATATGTTATCAAAATTTTATAATATTTTCCATCTTATCACAAAGAATTATATAAAGCTTATTCAGTATCCTTATTAACCTTGCATGTTCACAATTTAACACAATAACTTCTTTCATCACAATGAAACTGATGCATATAAGCAGCCAAAGGAATTGTTCAAAATCAAATGGTGGAAGCTAAGAAGGGTTTTTACGTATGCAAACCACACGCATCAATTCCTAGACAATATTTTAAGAAAAAAAATAAACTATGTTTACTCACTTAAAGTAATTACTGTTTTTCATAAGTAAACAAAAAATGTACCCATTAGAAGCAAAGTTTTCCAGTGCTTCCATTTTGAACATGAGGAAATAATTTGGCTGGGAAAGTAATTTATTTGACTCTTCCAAGTATAATTTATGGCACACACATGAGGTTTTTCCAAAGCAACATTATCCCAACCCTGAATTATAATGAGACAGAGCACAGTGCTGACTTTTATTTTTGATTGTCATTCAGATAATTAAGATTACTTTAACATTTTAGACAAAACAGTGATAAGACCACCAATATATATGGAAATTGGATTTCAGGTTTTGCTGAACTTATTTCTTCTAGGTAACAGCAAAGCTCAAGATCTAGGCTCACTTACTTCATATCACAGGGTATATTAAAATTATGCTTCCATTTCACATTCCTATGAATGGATTAACCTTTCTTAATTTAAGCAGTTTGCAGATGGCCTTGGAGGGCAGCTCTTGCTCCCCAAATTGTTATATAGCAAAATTGCTCTGCTACAGCTCTAACAAACCTGCACTAGGAGGGGAAATACAGGAAGAATTAATGTTATCTGAAGGATACAGTCTAGGGTATAGGTACTCATGGTAAAAAAAAAAGGGGGGTGGTTCTGGCTATTTCTTCTTTTTTTACCACATACTTCCCACATAACATGTGTAGATACATCATTTAAATCCATGTTTTAAGAATTTATTTTTTTGTTTAGCTTAAGTCCTGGTGTACTGCAAAGCTGAAGAATCTCCATATTAGAGACCTCATAGTAGTCAATAAGCCTGTAACTATAAAAAACTGTCTAGAAAACAGTCTAGGCACTGGAATAAATTCATCAACATTACAAAAATGCCAAAGCATTCCTGAAATGAGTTTGTCCCACTCTAACTTTTAGTCTTGCATAAAGTTGCTTCCATAGTGCACCTGTTGATTTTCCCTGTCCAGAAATCATGGTTCTCCTCATCGCTGTATCATCTACAGTCATTCAACCCACTTCACAAACAAGCAAACAGATCAGGACCAACCTTGGATTGTCTGACCATAAAAAAAAAAAAAAAAAAACAACAAAAAAAAACAAAACACTTTAATCTGCTCCTCTTTAATATTTTGTCGTGTTTGATAGATCATTCACGTGTCAAGCAGAAAATGCTACATCCCACCTCACCATTCTGCTTCCTAAAGTGGATATGCTGAGCTAAACAGCTCACAAGCTGGAAAAAAGTATAGACATGCTACCAGCTTATTTGTAGTTACTTGGTGTTATTTAAGTTCCTCCTGGTCTGCAGTGATAAAACTAAGAAGAGAATAGAGAGCATAGAGTGACAAAACCTTCAATTTTTACTCCAGTATTGACATTTCTGTTATTTCTGATATAGTAAATGTAGCAGAACCCCACAAGTTGATCATTAGTTGGATAAACTTGGCATTGGTGCCACAGAGACCTCTGGCACATCACAATGGCATTGCAATAAATGCAACTCAGATGAAACAATCCATGTAGAAGGACTTTGACTTAGAACATCCAAGCATGACCTGAGGAGCCATGAACTCTTGTTCCTCTGATCTCACCTTGACCACAACTAACACTGACTTTGTGTGCAGATAGAAAAATTGTTGGATTCTCATTGCAATTCGATTGAGCATTATCCTCTCTTCACTGGGAACCTTTGAAACAATACTGAGAAACACAACATTAAGACTGAGCTCAGTGCTGGCCCTGGCATGGAACAATGGATGCTATGAAAACATGCATTTTTCCCAGTGAAATATTAAAACATCATAAAGCTTTGGAAAATAGGACCACTATACTTGTTTCCAAGTCCACTGAAGAATTACAACAGGCATGAGACAAATACAAAATTATTACCTTTACACAAAGGACAAATATACAATAACTGTACACTGAAGCTGAATCTATTCCATTTATCTCCGTAGATAAACTCACACTGGCAGGTATAGATTTGTAGAAGAGTTACACAGCTGTTCCTCAAAACAATCGTGTGAGTTTAAGCATCACTTGAGCAGAACTTTCAATACATCGCAGTGTTTGTCTTTCCTCCAATTATTCTCTCTTTTCCATTATCCTACTTTCTTTGTTCTATCATTTATGCTCAGCTGGTCCTGTATTCACCATTCTTTTTTTGGCACCATTATTATTATTACTTTTTTTGGTATTTGTCTTCCTCTACCAGCTCTCATCTGTGCCATTTGCTTTGCCCTTTGTTTTATTCTTGTCTTCTGGACTGGGCTGGCAATAAGAGATGACTGCATGGCAGGGAAACCTTTCATCTCAATGTTCAGTCAGTAAACAAAAGCGTTGAGCTGACTCTCTGGAGTCTGGAATTTTTTCTCTCCATCAAACAGAACAAAGTAAAACACAACAGCTCTCCTCATGTAAAGCTCTCAGAGCTCTGTCCTCTGCCAGGGCACTTCTTGTAGATTCTACTGGATGGATCATCTGCATTCTTTGCAATCATAACTCAGAGTTTAGCAGTACAGAGATTATTGTCGTGCTGTTCACGCATCGCAGCATTTTATTTCTTACCATTTGAAATTCTGCAAAACATATTTTAATGATGTTTCTTTCCTTTACAAAATGGATGAATATGTATTCAGAAAAGAACACTGGAGTTTAATTTTTTAACATGCTCCAGAAACTTTATGTATTGCATATAATCAGACCAAAAATACTCCAGATTCATTTAAGTTCTTCAAAAGGAATTCCAGTCACTTGTTACAGGTAAAACTGTGCATTTTAGATGACTGCTGTTTATCGTGTTTGTTCTTTCTGTTGTATCCAAAATTGCTACCTACAGAAATCCAGTATTTTCTTCTAGCTCTTGATAATGGATTTAGAAGACAAAAGAGAGATTGCTTAAATGTCAAAATTTTTTTTCCTCCTGACAGATTGCCTATTAAGTAGAAAAAACTTCAAATAATGTGTGAAATAATGCTGCAAGTCAATGACAGGGTTCTGGCCCTCTAAATCTGACATCTTACAGCTTCTGCCGAGGGTCACGATTGCAGACACTTTCCCTTCTTGATTAAGTTTTTCTGCTTATTATGTTTTATCACCTTATGCTCTTGATGTGAAAGAAAGCTTTCATTTTTTTTTTCTCTGTCTGCTTTTGAAAGAAACATGCCATGACCCGACCAGAAAAAAAAAAAACATTTTGCATTGACTGAAAAATTAGGGCTGATTGGCATTTAATTTTGTATTGCAAGTTTTCTCTACTGCAAAATAGAGCAATTCCTTTCCAGAGATCTAATTCCTTAGGGGACCACCCAAGGAGCTTACACTAGTCCCACCTGCAAGGCAACTGCCTGGCTCACCCACTGGCTGGTGTCCCACTCATGTTTCTAGGCAGACAGCCAAAAAGAAACATCACCTGAGAGCAGCCTGCCAAGTGGAGGTGAGAAAAACCACCTGTACATCAAGGGAGCCAAGTGTCATGTTGGGCAAAGAACAGAGCAGCCTTTAGGCAGTCTGGGGAAATCAACTGGATAAATATTTGAAGTATTCAAATAACTTAAATCTGAAGCAACTTACAGACAGGTGTTCTGAAAGAAATTTCCAAGAATTGTGATAGTTGCTAAAAATGCATCTTAATATACATTGGTACAGAGTAAGACTTACTTCTTGGTGATATTCAAAGAGGAAAAGGGGATAATCTCGGTAACTGCAGAGTAATAAATCTGATTTCACTCTCCAGCAGAGAAATCCTAAAGCTGATATGGGATTCAATTAATGAAAATTAAAGGTAAAACTATAATTAACACTAGTCTATACAGTTTTATAAGAAGAGCTCATGAAACAAATTTAATTTTCCTATTTGACTCCATAATGCTTGTGCAGCTCATAATGTGCTTAGATTTATTATTTTTTGACATCAGATGGAAAATTAACTCTTCAAAATATCACTCATGCACATATTAAATGGTTTAAAAGCAGGATGACTGATGGACAAGAGAGATGTCAATAAAAGACCATCATCATCAAATGCAAGTGTCTCTGGAAAGACTCTTCTGGATTTGTGTTATGTGAACAATACTTACTATGGAATGTATCTCTAAACTTGAAAAAGTGATTTGGGGAGGATTGATAGGCTAGGAGACCAGCAAGCAGGTCTCCATGAGCCCACAGAAGTCTATAGGGGAAAGGAAATCTATTTCCTTGTACGTATAAAGACTGAAGAAATCAGGATGAGGGATGGTAGATGTTACTACCATGAGTTGTAAAATAAAATAGGTCAGTACCTCTGTACTCTGCCTGTTGAAACATGCAACAAAAAACAATACTGTTTACAGAAAAAGGATACAGAAAACCTGTGTAACCTAGGCAGAGATGCCTTAGCCATAATGGGGAAGTATCAGGGACTAAAGAGCTTTCTGATTCTGTAGGAAGAATAAATCAGGTATAGTCATAATAATGATGGCAGATTTTCTCAAAGCAAGGCTGATTACCAGACACAGTGATAGTTTTTCCAGCTTCAAGTATCTGCCAGCAAATCCTAGATGCATTCTTCCAAGTGCTCTGCATTTAGTCTTCAGGCACAGGCTGTAATGTGAGGATAAATCAGTTAAATATAGATTTGGGTACACAAGAATTAAAAATTAAGAAGGTAAAGTTCTTCTTAATCTTTCAAGTGTGTGAAGATATACAAAACACCTTTATCAGTTTTCATGAAACTCTGCAAAAATGGCTCTTCTCACTTCAGTATTTTGAGGAACATTTATATGGCACAGGACAAGAAAGAGAATGAAGACACTTAAAAGTTCTTTATCTTGGGAGAAATGCAAAACCTCGGGGAAAACCCTAGGGTGATATAAGCTTTGTATGTCCCCTAGAAGCAGAGGTGTTTGGATGCCTGGATTTTTAAATGTGGTGCAGATACACTCTACAGAGACCACTAAGCAAGCATCTGAGGTTTGAATGATCAACTCTAATCATCATTTTATAAAACATCCTTGTTAAAATAAAACCCCTGGTAAAGACATAAATCATAATTTGTTAGAAAGAAACTCTAGTTAACTTAGTTGCAGCTGTAGGACAAATCATTCACTTCAATAAATAACCTTTCAGCTGATTCTGATTCTTTCTGACATATTAATGCTCTGTGTTTAAGAATTCCCCTCAGTTCTCAGATTAATACCACCCCTTCTTTCACTAATAAAACAATCTTTTCCCTTTGCCCTTTCTAAGCTGAAGTGTATGCAAATTATATCCAAAGACATAGTCCTTGGATTGATTCCCTGATGATGGAAGGGTAATTTGCTTTCTCTGTGTCAGGTAATGCCACCCTCACACAGATGCTTGAGCGCTGGTTCAATTTTCTTGATTATCAGTAATGATGACATCTGTTTGCCTGGTTTTATCCCAGGACTATGCAAGGATTTTGTTATTTTACAAAGCTTATGCACCTGATATTTGCTGGCGCTCTTGCTGCTGGAAAATGCAGCATCACTAGAATGTTGTTGAATATACCAGCTAGATTTTAAAAAGAAGTCTTGCCTTTGATGGCAAATACGAGGTGGTGTGAGCTAATCAACAGATTTTTGAAAAACCAGGCAGAAGTGTGGCATGACAGTGTCTTAGAACAGACAGGGAAGCGTGTGCCATCAATTCATCAGATGTCAGTCTAAAAAGAATCATTTGATGGCTTATTACCCTACAACCCTAGCAAGAGTGTTTCAAAAATCATGTTGTTATGTGATTTTTTTTAATGTCCTTCTTGAGCACTCTTAGAGATGCTTGGATTTCCCCCAAATTGAGGGAGTGCCAATATCCAAAAGCTCAAAGCCACTATATCCTGGTCAGCAGTGAAATCTCTCCCATGGGAAGATTACAAGATCCACAATTTCCAAAAGAGAAAATATAGCCCTTTCCTTGGGATGTATAATGGTTTCCTTTACACATAAAAAACTGGCAGAACTCTGAATTAACCAGGGTAAAGTCTTCACTTATTCTTTCTTCAAACCTTTCATTATGTTGGGGGTAATCTAGGAGCAGAATTGCTCAAGTTGTCTCCTACATCAAGGACCTGCATTCCCAAGATGTGGGCAAACACAGTGGAAAATCTCTTTTTGTTCCTCCACAATACTTAGTCTCTTCCATAGGAACTGAATAGTTACTGGTTTGAAATTACTATTTTTATTATTTAAATTTATATAGCTTCCAAAATCCCCAGTCACAGTCAAGGGCCTGTTGGATCTGAGACTTTATGAACACAGCAAGAGTCTATCCCTTTGCATAAAGATTTCACAGTGCCGGTGGATGCAAGAGAAACAGAGCAGAAGAGAAGTGAATGACCTGTGTAGGTAATTCAGCAGACCACAATAACTTACAGATCTCTCTTGTCCTCCAGACCCTGCATATTTATTGAGCAGACCTCTTCTAAAGTGCTGAAAGTTGTTTTGTGATTTGCTGTAAAAAAACTGATTAAAAGTGGGGAAACCCTTCTGAACACAATGATCTTTCTCCCCTTTAATAAGGAAATAACCTTATTAATTAACCATTAACCATCCAATGGGCAGGATGGTTTGTGAAATATGTTGTTGACATATTCAGAGATTATCTGGGAGTTTAAATATTTTCAATAGCTTCAAATAATATTGTTGGTTGTTGTTTTACCTATGTGATTCTGATAGCAAAGCAGTTGGTTCTAGAAGCACTCAGACCTTTAAGAAAGTAAGACATGAGTTTCTGTCATTGTGTTTTGTACACAGAACCCAGTTGCTTGCCATTGTCTTTCTCTTTCCCATCTCCCATTCTTTCCTGGTAAGAAAAAAAAAAACAGCAAAAAGGATTAATTCTCATGTCTGGATTGCGGCAGTCTTGTCACCAAACCTGGAAAAAGCATTTTCATCATTGACCAATTTTGTGGCAACATTTTCTGTGAAAGAATGAGATTTTTAAAATTAAACTTGTATACAGGCAATAAAGCAATTAATAAGAAAGAGACAAGGAATTGGCAGCTCAGGTAAAGAAGCACTACTAGATCAGGTTACTCAGACCCCCGTCCAATCTTTTCTTGAATGTTTCCAGGGATCAGGCATCTACTTTCCTTGTGGGCAGCCTGAGCCAGGGTTTCACGACAGTCATTTTAAAAAAATTCTTCCTTATATCTAATCTGAATCTACCCTCTTCTAGCTTGAAACCACTATCCCTTGTCCCATTGCTACAGGCCCTGCTGAAAAGTTTGTCTTCATCCTTTTTATAAGGCACCTTAAAGGACTGAAGTGCCACAGTGAAGGTGTCCCCAAAATCTTCTCTTCTCCAGGCTGAACAACCCAAATTCTTCCAGGTCAATGACAATTTTCTCTGTACTATCTGATGTCCTGTGAGTGCTACAGAATATGCGCTATTTCACATATTGTTTAGTAATTCACATATTGACCTTAAGAAGAAAGAAACCTCAGAAAACTACAGAAATTCACTAGGGCATTCTTCATGGCATGCATGCTGCATATACTGAGGAAAATGTATTAGAATAAATTGAAAAAAAAACACACGCGTATGGACAGCTATGTAATTAGACCTCTCAAAATGCATTTATAAAATAGTTCCAGAAAATGAATAATTTTGCAAAATGAAAGTAACAAAAAATGAAAAAGAGATCTTCACTGGTCTAGCTGTTGTGAGAGTTTAAGCTCTAAAATAACCATATTTTGGGAAATTTGTTTTCCAAAACATCCCTGTGATTCATTAACATGAGATCTCACATACTACACTTAGTATGAAGGTGATCTTGCACAGACAACATGAGAAAATGTAGAAGGACTTCTCACTATTTGTGAGGATGTAGAGGATATCTTCACTATCCTAAAAGTAGGGATTTCTGGAGGTAATGATTGGTAATGACTAATGAGGAATCATATCATAGAATCAGAGAATGGTTTTTGTTCTAAGGGACCTTAAAGATCATCTCATTCCATCTACCTTCCCTGGGCAGGGACACTTTCCCCTAGACCAGGTTGCTCAGAGCCCTCTCCAGCCTGACCTCAAACACCTGCAGGAAGGTGGGGCCCAAAATGTCTCTGGGCAACCTGTTCCAGTGCCTCACCACCCTTATAGTAAAGAATTGCTTCCTAATATCTCATCTAAATGTATCCTTCGTCAGCTTAAATGCCCACAAGTTGCGCCAGGGAAGGTTTAGTTTAGATATTAGGAAAAAGTTCTTCACTGAAAGGATGGGCAGATAGTGGACCTGTCTACCCAGAGAAGTGGTGGAGTCAAATCTCTGAAAGTGTTCAAAAAGTGTGTGGATGTGACAGCTGGGGACATGGTTCAGTGATGAAAATGGTAGTTCTGGGCTGACAGTTGAACTCCATGAACTTAGAGGTCTTTTCCAACCTTAATGATTCTATTATTCTGTTCTATTCTATGATGCAACAAGAGAGCTTACAGCTTTGCTTTCATTCCCAGAAGAGAAATGAAACACCTGGCTCTTGGGAAGCTAGGCAGTAGCTCATATCAAAGCTTTAATGTGTTATGTAAGGAATTTCTTCACAGAAATCCGGAGGCCACAACGGAGAAAGGAAATGGTGGAAGCTAAAAATGAACAAGTCAGTGATTATCCTAAAACGCAATGTACTTTTTTCTTTCATAGCTAGAGAATTTCCAGGCAGAGAAGGGCAGCAGATCTTGTGCTACTGGGCACATATACATAATGATGACAGGAAGTGCTCGCACACCAAAAGCTTCAATTAAAGAAGTAGTCAGACAAACTTTACTTCACTTTTCCTCAAATTTTATTATCTTTCCTTTTGCCCTCAAGGACAGCAATTTGTGAACTCAGCTTTAAAGTGAGTAAAGGAGTTCAGAAGCTTTTGCTTTACAGGGTGGCCTCAAGGCTTAATGTATTAATGCCTGTCTCAGAGTAAGTTTCCTTCTCATCCACACAGAAATGGATAAATTCACCTTTCCTTCAAAATTAAATGGACACCACCTCTCATTAACATGGCATTTAAGTGCACACAGCAGGTATCATCCCGCTTACAAGGAAATGTCATATTTTGGATATGTGCTCATTAATATTAATTACAAATACCTACATTTATGAAAATTAATCATGAGTCATTTATCTTCCTTTAAAATTATGTAACAGAGAGAAACAAGGAAGATAAGTGGAAATATATCATAAATATATAGATATATAGAGGAGTCATTTATCTTCCTTTAAAATTATGTAACAGAGAGAAACAAGGAAGATAAGTGGAAATATATCATAAATATATAGATATATGTAGAGAGAAGATAGGTAGGTAGATAGATAGATAGATAGATAGATAGATAGATAGATAGACCAACAGAAAGATAAATATGGTGGAGCATCAGATCTCACCCACCATCTGGGTCTAAGATAGCCCAATAAACCTCTCCCTGATTTCTTGATTCCCTCTTCCAAACTGATTTCTTCACAGTAAGACAAGGAGAAAATATAATGTCATCTCCACTCACTCCCAAACTCAAAGACATCATGTAGCATTATGAGCTCAAACCTGAGGAATATTGGCCCAGAGTTACTCTGAATCTAAGGTTCCAATAACTATTACAAAAGGAAATAGAGATATTTGCAAATTCACTGGATTTTTTTTGTTAAACAATAGATCCTGTTAATGAAAGAATAAACAACTAGCAACTGTATTTATGAGCCCATTAATGGGACCATCTATAGAAACTGCAGTTAAAGTCTCTTTATCATTGTTGCTGTATACTGCTTCCAGAAGCTTAACTTAAATGAGCTATAAAAAAGGAAAGCAAGCTATTTCCAAACAATCCTCAGAATTTAAATAATAATTAAAAAATAAATCTAGCAACTATAAAAAAAATAGCAAATAAGTGATGAACCCCCAATCAGGAGAGGCTGGCTGCCTAACTGTACCAAGGACCTCAAGTCCAATCCTGGCACAGACAAGAACACCCTTGTGGGTTTCCATGGAGCTGTGCCAGAGCCACACCAACTCTTCATGCAGCTAGAGCCTGCTCCTGTGGAGATCCGTGAACAGAATAATCCACCACGCTCTACTTGAGACTGAAAAGAGGAGGGGAGACAGAGTCTTCATTAAGAGAGGGCACAGATGAGACTGGGGGTATAATTCCCTAGAAGCTGTCAAAAACCATGTGGATAGGGCAACTGGGGTCATGGTTTAGTGGTCAGCATGGTGGAGCTGAGCTAATGGTTGGACTTGATGACCTTGGAGGTCTTTTCAACCTGAAAAATTAAATATCCGTGGCTGGGACAGTTTTGTACAGTAGATTTTGCCTTTTGCAACAGTTGGCAGTATCAATACCAAAGTTATTTTTTGACTTGGACTGCTAGGTAAGAGTAGAAGTAGCAAAAAGGGCATACAGCAAAAGGGACCAAACTGCTTCTCAGGTCTCAGAAGTATCTTTACCCCTGTGTAGGGAAGAGTAAAAATATCAAAAACCGCACAGGTTCTATTTCAGATATTCTCCTTTCAGCTATTCTTATCACCTACCTTAGACATTCTCTGAAAAGTACTCTGTTTTGAGATTGTCACAGTCCTAATCAGCTGTCAAATTACTTCAACTGTTTGTGAGCCTGGACGCTAATATATTTTTACCTGTGTGTAAATTTTACTGTGTACTTACTTGCTCCTTTCAGTATCTAAATATTTGCAAAACTGTGACTTCGACTGCTGGCCTAATTCCACTCCTGGCAACCAACCTGGGAAACTGACAAATATTCCAAATATACTCTGAGAAGGATCAAAATTTTTTCCCTCCCCTGAAGCAGCAGTAAGAAAAACACTGTTGAAACATTAACAAATACACTTCTGACTTATGTTAAGAAAAATGTAACAGGCTTGGTAGGAACATAAAATAAATGATCATGTTAGCATTAGAACAGATTAAATAAGTCACAGTAAATTAAATTACTTTTTCTGCCTATGTATACTCCTCGGGTGTTGCTGGGCTGAAAACCAAATGACACAATTCAGTTTTCTAGGGAAAAACCCTTAGCATTGAAAGCTGGAATTTGCAAAGTGCTATAGGAACCAAGACTGTAGCATTCAAAACACTGACTTTGTACATGAATAATGGGAATGTTCAGTGAGTGAGGTGTTTTTCTCTTTATATCAACAAGTCTTTATATTTCAAACATATCTACCTAGAGAACAAGTCCATGAGTTGGTGTTATGCTCAATATTATGACTTCAGGGAACACTATAATGAAAATTTCAATTAAAAATGAGTTTTCAAGGCAAGATATTTGTGTCATGTGATCATATATATATGGGTGGTGAAAAAAAGATTTACAACCACCTAGACAACAGTGCTCCTTTGAGCTGTTTCACCCCAATGCAGGTATGCACATTTCTCAGTTCGATGGTCACCTGATGATTCTCCAATATTCAGAAACAGATTATAGTCTGTAACTGTTATTTTAGCTCTTCATTCCCCGTTGAAAAAAGTAGTAGTTAAGTGCCTAACTCCTTTAGGAGTTATGTACTGACATGCCTTTGGAGACCTCAATTCTAACCTTTTCAAGTAAAAAAAAAAAGAGGCAATCCATGTACTTAGCCCAATTATTAAGACATTGAGTGCATCCTCTCTGAAAGCACTGAGATGCTTTAAGATAGTAGTAATTTTGCTGTATAAACATGCAGTGCATCACTTCTGAGGAACAGAAAAAATGTTCCCAGTGGCATGATGAACTCTATGCAATCCTCAGCTGAGGGTCATAAGGAATTATATAAAGCTCAGACTGCTTGGGTCATACTCTTTGGATGTCCCAGCATTTATTCCAGAATGCTTTGCATGGTAAAGGTTACATGCAAATGTTGCAATAAATTTTTTTTTTTAAAAAACTTTATAAGATGGAGGAGGCCAAGACTGTTGTTCTGTTTATTGCTAGTGGACTTTGCATAAGTGTACAAAATTCAAGGGATCATTGTATTTATTTTGTTTTAACAAATAAACTATGTATCAGGGTTTGAAAAACAATGTGAGGCTTTTTTCCCCCAAAATTCTTAGAAAGTTGAATTTTTCATTTTTTAGCATCTTCAGTTGTTTTCAACTCTAGTTTGTCCCATGCCATGCTTTCCCAGCAGACCACAGCTTCACAAGAAAAGAATCACCAATAAAACCCAGATTACCTGTCCAAACTAAAGGTTACATTTATTTAGATAAGTTACAGTTATGCTACATATAGACTGATAAACAGCACCAGAAATTAGCCTCAGGGACTGGAATTCAATCAGCTCTCCAGGTAGGCTTTATAGTAATCCCTGGCCATACTGTTGGCCTCAGCCTGGTTAGTCCCCACCTGAGCAATTTCTGGGAAGTGTTCAGAAGTTAGCAGGCACGAGGGATCACTCTCAATAGGCAGTTTGGATGCAGGCATCATGTAATTGAGGCTGAAAGGTTTTAACGTTGTATTCATGCCAGTAGTCCTTATCACCAGAAAACAACCCTTAGCACATTTATTGTGCTAGTAGATAGGTAGCCAGAGAGTCCAGGTATTTGAGATAAACATAAATTTTCTGGTTGCTATACATTTTAGATATAAGAAATATTCACATCTATGACCATAAGACAGTTGTTTACATAGCCAGCACCCTGAGGCTGCAATATAATTAATTAAGGGTATCGTTATCTGATTCCTTTTCCTTGCCAAAGGATCTCTGTTTAAGGAGAAAATAGCCTGTGTGGATACACAGTGAAGCAGGAGATATGTTCACTGTGACATGGTGTGTAGGTGTGAGCTGTTTAGAGGGTGCTATTCCTAAGATCAAACCTTGCACGACTGCTCCAGTTTTGCCTGGAGTATGTTGGCTTCATAGGACTTCTCTGTCTACTCAGTTACAATGAACACATTTCAGTGTAGTAGCTCTTAGGGTATTTGAATTTTTTTCTTTAAAGTACCAAACTTAAGGAGCGTTTCATCACAAGAAAATATTCAATTTCAGAGTTGCTAATGGATTTTTCTGGATCTTGTGATTTCAGGGAGTGGGGATGAGTGGGAAGGGAATAATGAAAATGCAAACATTGCAGTCTTCAAAGCTGTTAAGAAATAGAAGGGATCTATATGTTACATACTCATGTTTCCTACTCAGACTGGGGGCTAGTGCTGGGAGAGGAAATGTGGTGTTATTTATGCATGTTTAGGCAGTATAGCAGTGCATCCTCATCCCAAGTATATGATGTAGCTGAGTAGTGTGCTGGTAATAACTAATGTGCTTGTATCAGTTTATATGCTGCCTTTGTAGCACATTTCAGAAGAGCTGCTAACCTCCCTGGAAAATGGCTACCTCTGATCTACCTACATTTTTTCCTAATTTAAAAACACTTTTAATTTTTTAATAACTACATCAGAAGAAACTCAAAAATATTTTTGAGAGAGAATTATTTTTACAGCAAATCTCCAAAGAAAGCTTTCTTTTTGCTTTCTTTTTTATGCTGTAGCAGCCATACTTTAATTCCCTAGGTCAGCATGTGAATAAAATTGTTTATAAAAGCTGGCAAAACAAATAGACAAAACTGCTACAATGTAAAGGTTTTATCTGCTTTAGTATCATTTGTTAAACAAGTGTCTTTGCATATTTCAGATAGGTTTTGATAAAATGCTTCTTGCTTTTGCTGCTACACAACCATTAACTGACTGACCATGTAATAAGCATAAAAGCTCAGTAATTATATGCTTGATTAGTGAATATTCTTTTCTGAACTGCACTGCAAAGTCATTTAATTTGTATTATGGTCTATTACCCCATTTTTAACTACTAATTCACCATGTCTATGTATAGGTATTCATATATGTGACCTGTGACCACCATTTAAAAAATAAGCAGCAGCGTACTCCCCAGGATACATCAGTTGCCCACATCATGCGACATTTTTAAGTATATAGTTTATTTTCTTGTATTTGATTACTGGCAGGTGGGACTGCACTCTGCTGGTTGCTCTGCCCTCTCTGCCAGCTGCTTTCACCAAGACACTGAAATCTCTGTCATGCCATCATGACTACACTGATGCAGTCTGTGAAGACCTGAGTGGCATAGCTGCTATTCCCATTTTTAACCAGGAGTCATCAGCTATCTCTGCATTAATTGTCTCCTCTGTTATTTGTCTTTAAGCCTAAGTCTCAATCTGTTCCCAAGCCTGCATCTTTATACCATCCCACTTGCACCAGGCAAGCTGAAGGGAAGATATTAAGTGTGCTAAGTGGAAATATCTACCTCTGGTCAAAGAAAATTATTGTTTGTACCCTTCACTTGTGATTATGTCTATCTGCCTGTTTTACAATATTCTTCCTGAAATCTTTTTTTTAATGTACAGTGATGTTCTTTCATCAGTACAACTTGCTTTTTCTTTCTTATATTATTTGCATCTTGCAAATTCAGTATCCCACTAGCTACCATATGAACCAAGGATATGAATATTTTCTTTTAATAAAATAGCATCTGATTCACCTTTTTTATTTTTAGATTTCTGGAATACATGCAAGAAGATATGTAAGTCCTCTTGGTCTGGTTAGCTAATTCAAGTGCCCTCGTTAAATGGGTCTTTACTTCTTGAAAATGGTCATCTTTGTTTCTTTGCTTCATCTGCATTTTATAAACTTCTGTCCCAATATTTATTTGAGCAGAGATTTTTAATGATATCTTTCTAATGGTTTCTATGTCATCTCTTTTATCATCTCACGTTGCTCACCATGTCCTCATTACCACCTTTTCCAACTGTATGTTTCACACTGTCATTTTTCTTATCTTCAGCAACCAACAGCCTTCTAGAGTGATTGTTCTTTGTCCCTGAAGGAATCACCCATGTCACTGCTTTTCTCATCTCCTCCAGCTGGTTCCCCACAGGATTAAAATAGGATATTCTGGCTCTGGGCACAACAGAATGCTCTCACTGCATGCTCATATATTTTACGGGAAGCATTAAAACTGTCCTGTGGTTTTTAAAGTTGCTCTCAATGTCATATGCATGGTGAGAAATAGTTTCATTTGGAAAACTTGAGCATTTTACACCTTATATCATGCAGTACATCAGGGCACATAAAAAGTATTCCATGAATTAAATTTTATCCTCTTTGACACAGCATTTTTATACTGCAGGACTTCATTATTGCACAGTAGTACATGTGGCATATGTGGAAGACAATCCATTTACTTTAGAATACAATTATTCTGTTTTTGATGCAGCCAAGGCTTGCCTGTGTTGGGCAAAATGGTGTTTGTCCTCAGCTGACACAGAGAAGATCAATTTCTCAGTAACTTTTGCAGAGTTATAACAATTTTCATCAAGTAAACTACTGCCAATGCCTTCTGGGGAGTAAGAGACCAATACAGAGTTCTATTTGACCTTTCCAAGGAGGGCATTATTAAAGATTTATTCCTTCCAGAATTCTAATTGGCTTCTTTTGGTGACCTTTCTGGATAATGGTGATGTTTTTCTCAAACTTTACAATGCTCTCAGGTAGGGAATTCCTTCACTGCTCTGACACAGCAACTGAATTTTAATTTGCATCCTAGCCCCATCACTTCCTTCCTCAATAATTTCATGCTGCAGTCTTGAGCAAGGAGATTTTTGCTGGGATTTTTTTTCATAGATGCTTTATCTCTTATTCTTAAATCCTGAAAACTTAAGATCAGACCAGATTCAAGGAAGTGTCTAATGACACAGAAAATCCTACCAAGATGGAAAAAGCCTATGAGTAAGAATGCACTGCTAGTGACCAGCTGCTTAATTGCTATTAAAACACCTATATTAAAACACCTGTAAATACACCTGGTTTTACTTTGTTCTGCGTGCCCAAGAACCAGACTTGGCCTCTGTCTTGCATCTGGAGTGTCTGTGGGGTGCAGGTCCCAAAGTGAATTAAGTTCTTTCCCGCACCAGGATTTCTCCAACTGGCAACGATTAGCTTTGCTCTACACTGACGCTAGGAAACTCTGAGAATTTCTGTAGTATGGGTGACATGGGTAGAAACTTTTAGGAGTTGATCAGCTTTATTGAATTGTTTGTGAATCTTTTCACTATTCATTATGAGGCTGTAAACATGGAGCCTGACGCCTCTCAGTTTTGTCCAAAAACTGGCAAAAGGCAACAGACACAAACTGAATTACAAAAAATCATGTTTCAACAGAAGAAAAATAAGCTTTATTCTGCAGGTTGTCAAACTGTAGAATAGGTTATTCAACAAAGTTATGGCATGTTCATATGTGGAGACTAGACACAGCTTTTAGAATCTGACCTGTCTGACCCTATTTTATAATCTTCAAGGCCATGGACCTCACTAGACATAGCCCTGAGAAATCTGCTCTAGATGACACTGCTTTGAGGTCTTCAAGACCATAGATGCCATTAGATCAGTTCCAGCCCTTACGATTCCTTATTTTACAGCTATAAATAAAGTAAAAAATATTGCTGCTTTTTTTTTTTTTTCCTGGAAAATAATTTATTTTCTTTCTCCAGCTGAAATGTGAATAATTTTTTGGATATTACAGATGGAATATTATGGAATTTGCATTTAAAACATTAGATTTTTTTCCTACCTGACTGATTTCTAGTCCGCACAGAAAATATTTTTATTGAAATTATATGAAGGTGAGTTTGTTCCATACCATTCTACCATGACCAGAATTACTTGTTTAGCCAGAAAAAAACCTCTAAACAAAATTCAAAGTTCTGTTGCTTTGTATATTACCTTTCATTTTTACCATTCATTTCAGCAGTAAAATACGTGGCCTCCTGCCAGAATTATTGTGGCAGTGTCCCATATGAATGTTAAGCAGGCAACAATGATGCACTATAATTATAGTGCTTGAAATGATTGGAAATAAATTGGCACTCCAATTATAGATGCATGAAGGAGGCTCCAGTATATCACAGTCAGTCCATTAATTTCTGAAATAGCGCAGGCGATCTCACTATTTCAGTGACATTCGTTATTCGCCGCTGCAATGAATCACGGTGAGCAGTGGCGGGGCCCTGGAAATTAGCAAGTTGAAGGACATTTGGAAACACAAGAACCATCCCATATTACTTTGTGCCCCAAAGAGAAAAAAAAAACCTTCAATTGCAATAGCAAAACCTGTTTGCTGCATTTTGAGGAAAAAAATGTTAATGTAGTTTTTGGTCCCACTTGATGCCTTCAGTCAATTTACACAGCATTCCAGCTGAGCACGGAAATAATTTTATGGAAATCTGCACACTAAGCACATCCACATTTCTACAGTGTACTTCAAACATTTTGATGGGAAACTCAGGACTGCAAATGTAAATACTACATGTTACATTTGCTTATCTCAGCAGGCTATTGCTCTTAACATAACACATTATTAACTTGGTACTGGTAAGCCATTATTAACTGGTACTGGTATCTGGAACTGGACTTCTTACTAATACCTATGATGAACACCATCTGTACAGAAACTTAACTTGATATTTTCTGTGGATAGGTTCATGCCTGTTGCTCCTTTTGTTCACCCTGGGCCTTAAAAATATTTGTTTGTTTTCCCCAACCACGTACTGTGAAATGTTACTGTCAACTCATCAATAGCCCAGTTTCTCTGAGGCTGCATCAGAATAAAGGAAAAAGCAAGAAACAACATCACTGAAGGAGAGAGGAAAGACTGTTTCCATTCGGGTGTCTACCAGTAGCTCTGTGGCTGGTTTCTGTGTTATAGCCAAGATGGGGAGATGGAAAGAGATATATGAGCTCCAGAGTTCCAAGGGCTTTCACTCACAGTATAATTCAGTCTCTCCAATTGATCAGTCTGAAAACTGAAATACTTTCAGTCTTGTCTAGAGTACACTGGATAGTGGAAAAGGCTGGTACCAGCATATCAACCCCATTCCAGTAGGATGATGTTTCTGGGAACTGGAAATGAAGACCAGCATCTGAGCACCCCAAACAATCTTACAGATTCAAATTTTTCAATAGGAATTTTAAACTAGCATAAATATTTATAAAAAATTTAAAATAAACTTTAAACAATGGCAAAAATACTAAAGCAAGTTATTATTAGCAAGTCATCAGGGCTTGAAATTCCAGTTTAAGTGTTAGCAATTGAAGACTGCTTTCTCAAGGATTTGTAATTATGTCACTCCAGATTAACAAGCATGCAATGTTAACAACTAGTCTATGTAGTTTCTTAAAATAATTGAAAACATAAAATTCTGATCTAAGAAATTTTTATTTTATGCTCATAAATAGAGTAGGCAAACCTGAAGTACAGACCAAGAACAAAATTAATGTTACCATACTCTATGGTTACTTTTTTAGAAAACTATTGTAATATATTTTACCAAACAAATCCAAACTGAACACACCTTGGAATTTTGAGTATCTCCTGCAACACTGAAATAGAGCAATCAAGATGACTGGGATAAGAAGGAAAGTGTGGTTTGTAAGCATTCTGTGGGAATTTGAATGGGGGGAAAAGGGGAAATGAAATTGAGCTTAATAAAGAATTTAATAAAAGAAATCCAAGTAATGTCTACAAGGTTTTAGAGAAAACTAAAATAATAACTTTTCAAACAAGCATGCATGTTGTCCGTGACGAAATTCGAAGTGTGACTAGTAAATGGAGCTGTATTGATCAGATTATATTGGATATTTACTTCATACATAACATATTTGTACAGTAGTGGGGGAAAAAAACACCCAAGTCAGCTGCAAATTGTCTTGTCCAGCAGATCTCAAATGGCAGCTCCCCTCAACTTTTGTGGTGTTCTGCAGAAACTAGGATGTCTACGTTTTCATCACATTTTAAAAGAAACTGTAAAACCACCAGTTCCAACACCAACAGGAGGCACAGAGTGTTCAATCACACTGAAAATAGACTTGTAAATGAAGACTGCTTCAGAGTTTTTGGGTAGGATGTTTTAATGCAGATGCATACAGATATCATTATAGATTCATGGAATGTCCTGAGATTGAAGGGATCCATAAGGATCCATAAGGATCATAGAGTCCAACTCCTCCAAAGATATACATCAGGAACAAAGAAAGGCAATTTTGACAGGAATGGTAGACTTTAAACTGAAATGCCACATTTCTGAAATGAGGGCTCATCATTAACTAAATGAGAAATTAAGACGTCATTGTGTTTGAAAATCTACTTCACAGCTTTGAGCTTATCAAAATCTCTTCCTTAGCAGTTCAGAAAGCTTGAGTTTAGCTGTGTAGTTCATCTCTCATAGAAGTAAATGAAAAGTCCATTGTCAAATTTGATGAGTATCAGACCAAGTCCAAAAGAGCACTTTACATTTTTTGAACTGCTCTACAAAGATTAACTAGTTGAACTATCTATCATTAGAAACTTCTTTGAGAGGGGGAAAAATTAAAACATTCTCTTTTTAATAGTTGTTGCTCGCCCCAACCTTTCACACTAAACCTAAAATCCCATGACTAAAATGAAAAAGCTTTTTATTTTTAACATTTTGTTCCCTTTTCCATTGACTTGGATGAATGTTTTTTAAGGAGGTCACTGTCAAATTGCCAACTTTTTAGATGTACAATTTAAGCCTAATTAAAGGTTTGATAGAACTCTCAGTAAAATTAACTCATTCAAATAGGAGATAATTTAAGATCATTCACTAAGGACATTTTCTACTTCCATACAGAACATAAAATTTTTATTTCATCTAACAATATAAATTTAACTTGATAAAAGAGGTGTGGGGTTTGTTCCAAACTCAGGAATTTATATAAAATGGACAAGTTAATACTATTCTTTTCCTTTGGTGGTACTATGAATTATGTTTCTAGCAAACTTGCAGAACTTTAATATATTATAGCTTTCTTAAAATACCTTTCAATCTCTTTGCTATCTCTTGATTTTGGTATTGTGCGAGTTTCCTTGTCCAGAACTATTTGAAAAACTTCTATGATTCTTATTAAAAGTGGTATCTCAGAGAAAAGAATAATTGTCATAAAATAGTTATATGGGGTATTTTCTGCTTGGAAGGTTTTAAGACTTACACCAGAATAGCATTTAAATACAAATGCTGCAAAACTGTGCTACCCTCTGGGTTTGCTTACCTACCTGCAAAATCAGTTTGTAAGTTCCTGTTTATTCAGCATTCGTCGCTGAAGAGCCTGACCTAGAACACTGCTAGTTTGCCAGATTGCTTAGTTTGACTCCTAAGTGTTCTAGGCTGATTTTGAGTCTGTTCCTGACATTGTATTAAGTGAGGGCTCCTCTTCCCACATACAAAAGACAAATGCTATCATAGCACGTTATAAGCCAGGATTTGAACCCTGTATTCCTCAGATACCAGTTACATTGTCAGGAAATGCCAGACACCGAGGTCAGAAGTTTCTGGGGATCTCTCTTTAATATTTGGGGAACATCTTGAGACATGCTGAAAGATATGGTCAGGCTGGATGGGGCTTTGTGCAGCCTGGTCTGGTTAAAGATGTCCATGCCCATGGCAGGGGGATTGGACTAAATGGCTTTTAAAGGTCCCTTCCAGCCCAAATCATTCTGTGATTCTAAATGAACAGGTTTGGTTTGGAAGTGGAACTGGCACAGTGTAAAAGAATTAGACTCTTTAGTGTTGCATACTTTGTTGAAAGTAACTTGGTGTCCTTCAGCTGGTGGCAGTCAAGGTTATAGTATTTAAACCACTAATGGGCAGGAGCAGGGAGCAAACAGCAAAAGGAGTATAATTGAGGCATGACTTGCATGTACATGGCATTTTCTACAAGTCACATCACTTCTCCCAAACATGTCCCAGTAGCCAATTCAGTGGCAGAATTCTGAGGCAGATGCAGCTTTGGTCTGACCAGCTTGTATATTCCTACATATATTTACAACAAAACTACTGTAGCTGTGTGGGAGAACACTCTTAATGTGCCTCAGTGCAGAGTCAGGCAGAATAGCAGACATCCCCTTTCACATTTGTTTCTACTTATTGACACATAGAAGGGTTACATGTAAGAGCTGGGGCATCAGTGAAACCTGTATAATTATATATTGATATACATGTAGTATATGACATATAATATATATGGGAAAACATATACTATATAAGTGAGCATGCATACAATTGACCATATTGTCCACTCCTAAGCATCAGATCTTCTGCTTGACTTACAATTGTTGACCATTTATTGTGCAGGCATCAGAGGCTTCTTCAGAGTTGACTAAAAGTATAAACAAAATACCTGTACATGACCTAAATATATAAGAACTTAGCTGGGTTCTCCTCTGTGGAAAACAGTGGAGAGGAATCTCCGTTTCAGACCTCATTTACATGTCTCTGCTTCTATTTTGGAGTGTCTGTCCTGAGCCCTGCCTCACAAATGCAGCTCTGCAGGACTCTGAGCAGTTCTGGTGCTTGGGTGATGCACACCTCTAAAATTTGTGTGCCATTGCTTTCATGAAGAGCCATACTATGATACTGTCTCCCACTTCCTGGAAAAGGAAAGACTTGGTCCACCACTATTACAATTATAAAATATGCAGGAAGTAACATTTGTCAAATGAAATATCCCATGTTCTCTGACTCAGGACACAATTTTATTTTTTCATTCAAAAAATGTCTGGAATCCATGACTGAATTCTGCAGTTATACATTTCCAGGTGGACCCAAGTAAGTCAAATTTTGCTAAATAGGTACATGCACTTAATGAGAGAAAAAAAAAAGTTTACTTGTTTACAGCTAATTAAATGAGAAAGAGAAAATAATTGCCAAGGAATGTGTTACCCAGATACTTTCTACAGATTGCACAGGGTCTTTTCAGTTTAACTGAATTCCTCTGCTTTCCCTCTTCTCTGCCCTGTCAGAAGTGAGAGCCTGATTCAGAGTATGGTTGAGCCAGGAAAGACCTTTCTATGGATTTCCATGCACTATTACTGCAGTGTTTAAATATGTTACCTGAAAGTTACCATCAGTGTCTGAGAGGCTGGACTAGCTCCTTTCCCTCTAGGTAAATCTCTGCATTTTGTAAAATATACAGGAACAACAAGGACATATTCTGAAGTACTTAACAAAACGAGATAATTTTAATTTTGCAAATACTAGCATCTTACAACTGTTTAATACAGTTGCCATGTCTCAAGTACTCATCTGAATCAAAGCTGAACACTAAACATTTTGAGGCTACAACAACAACAGCAGTTTCTAAATCGTCAAAGGATGACACAATTTTAGACAAAGAATATTTATTCACTGTTTCCAACTATGCAGCTATCATCAGCACTCCATATTAATGAAGATAGGGAAGAACAGGACAACTACACTCTGGTTCATAGGAAATGAGTGGTAAATTATTTGTAATCCCCTATTCTAAATGCTACCCCATGTTACTTTTGACTCAGGCATTTCAAAAGCTGTGACTGCTTATTTGCTCCTTTCAAAAGTTTATGAAGTCCTTGATCTAAGGTCACTAAACAAATCTGAAAGCTGTAAATGAGTTCAAATGCAGTATAACGGGAAGTTAATTTTCACTGCCCTGTCTCTAGATTAATCAGTTGAGGACAAAGATGAATTAAACAATATATTAAAAGACCGATATAGCAATACAGAAACTGTATTTATCTACCTCTGAACCATCCACTCCAACATATTTATATGAATTTATTTTCTCCAGATAGAGTAATACATGCCTTGTACATGGTTCCTGAATATCAGACAAAGTCACCCATATTATATCAGTAGCATTGAATTGACCAATACCAACTGAACAATTTCTTCAGATGCTGGTTTTGCCTCAGCAAGAGAAAAAGAGAATGAAGAAGATTTGCAATATGTTATTTACTAAAGTGTCAAATGCTGTTGCAAACCAGAAGTAACTTGATAAACGTTCAAATCTCTAAAAACTTATTCAAGTAAAAAATAGTATCTTTAGGAGAAGGATCAGAAGAAGGCTGAGGACCTGCTGTGCTCAGAGAAGGAATCAGGGAACCCTTCCAGTACTTAAAAGGGGCTTACAGGGTAGCTGGAGAGGGACTTTTGTCAGGGGCATGTAGTGATAGGACAAGAGAGAGCAGCTTTAAACTGAATGAGGTCAGGGTTATTTTAGCTATTAGAAAGAAATTCTTTGCTGTGATGGTGATGAGGCACTGGACAGGTTGTTGTAGCTGTTTCATCCCTGGAACTGTTCAAGGCCAGGCTAGTAGGTGTCACTGCCCATGGCAGGGTGGTGGAGCTAGGTGACAGTTAAAGGTCCTTTCCAAATCCAGCTATCCTATGATTCTGAGATTTGTAGAGATGAGGAGAAAAAAAAATTGTTGCCTTTGATTAAAATTATCAAAACTTTGAAACTCCCTTGAGAGGTGCCACAATCCACTATATTTCCTCAACATAAATAGGGTAGCTGTCTCTCACAAGATACTGGTGATTACTACATGGACAGAGGAATAGATTCATTAAGAGACCTTGAACCTAGCAGAGGAATGAAAATATGAGATGCTCCTGCTTTATTTTGCAAAATTTTCTTCATAGAATATAACATGATTTATGGAAAATAAATTTTAATGGATACAATTTTATCCAGCTCTAGATAAGAAGGTACAAAATCACCTTGTCAATTCCTGTAGCAGTGTATGACTCCTAAAATCAAGCCCCTCAACTTCACCAAAGTGCAAGACAGCATAATTTCAAATCAGGTCACATTCACCAAAGAAGACATGACGTAGAGGAAAGCAAATCAGCACGGTTCCTGTGGAGTGCCAGCTGCTATTAGATATATACCTACTCTTTTCCATAGGGCAGCCCTGTGTGTTCCCCACTTTACAGTTCCTCCTGAAAGACACAGCTGGGTAGATCAAAGGATGTGCTGAGCCCCTGTGTCTTGTGTGGGAGTCAGAGAGAGGAGAGCAGCACTGAGGTGCCAGAGCAGCTTTTTTCTAGGCATTGAGCTGAGGCTGGACAATAACTGTAAGGGCAGGGGAACAACCAGTGACTGCTCAGATGAGCTAGTGGGGAAGAAAAGACACAGCAGAGAGGCTCAGAGATGACTGCTTTGTGAGCAACTGATAGGCTACCATGTACTGACTTCTGGTCATCAGCATTGCCTAAGGTTAAGCCCAAGAACTGGGCCAGTTCTTGTATTATTACAGTATGGTAAAAGTATCAGACTCCCAAGCTAGAGGTCGTGTGATTTTATATGTCAGCCTTCAGTGTGGGTTCCTTCTAATCTATTTTGCCATAGGGGATCTTCAACTCCTTGTTTGTTACGGAGAGATTTCTATTTTTTCTCTCCTGTTGGTTCTCCTTTCTTGCGGCTCAATAAGTAGGTACAGTGCCTAAATGTCAGTGGAATTGCATTGGTTCAGGACACAGACAAGCAGAAGTAGGAAGTCAGTTATGGAAGTGGTGTTCCCAATGCATGCCAGCCTCACCCCAATATGGAGTAATGCACCAGCATCACATTTTGACACAAAGTGTCCATCTCCAGACCTCTCCCTTATGTCTTTAGATCATGTAGAGTTGTATTTTCAAAGAATCACGGAATGGTTTGGGTTGGAAGTGACCTTAAAGATCATCCCCTTCCAATCCTCCCTGACATGGGCAGGGACACCTTCCATTAGAACAGGTTGCCCAGGGCCCCATCCAACCTGGCCTTGAACACTTCAGAATTGTGGAATTCATAACTTGTCTAGGCAACCTGTGCCAGTGTCTCACCACCCTCACCATGACTAATATCTTCCTAATAGCTAATCTAAATTTTTATAGATTTTTTCTTTGTACAGTTGTTGTTGCACGTAATCACAGAGTGGAACTGGAGAAAGTCTTCACTGTTACATTAGTTCCACTCACAGAAGTAAGCGAGGGTCACAAAACCCCTCAGGAAACAAGTTATTCAGAAAAATAACTGTGTCATTAGCAGAGTTTTAACAATCTTCTATTTGGATGTATCTATGTACTACTTAAAAACATGTACAGATTGGTAGCAACATAAAAGCAACTACCTAAAGAAATAGAGTCCTGCCTGCAAACATTTCTACTCTATTCTTCAAGTGCTAAATAATATTATTACAATTAATGAAAAAAAAAAATTTATGTCAATGCTGCTTCTTCTCATTTTAAAAGGAAACCATTTTCATGATTTTAACACACTTTCATCAAGGTTATAGTAAGTAGGAAGTGTTAATGGAGATAGCATTGCAGTGACATACATTCATATACTAGAACAATGCTGCACAGTGTGTCTAAACATTCCACCCTGCCCCTAGCCCCAGAAATGATTCTATTTCAGTAATGTGAAATGATTCTACATGTACTTTCTTTACTGCTTCCCCTACCATTTGTTAAACAGTTTTTAAAAAGGAAAATATGTTCTTTTCCTGGTGATCTGGTTTTTTTTATAAAGAATGAAGAAAAAGTCTCAACTGGAAAGCAAAAAGCTCTTGAGAAATTATGCAGTCTCTAATGGCTATGTTGAAATCTCTGGTTAAAATGTTTACTCTTCTATGGTCTATTCCCACAGGTACTAGGAAAAATATTTAAATCCAGTCCACTGGACAGGATGATTCTTTCTTTACAGCTAGACTTTTCCATTTTGTGTAAATCCTTCTTTACCATTATAAATTAATTACCCATAAAAAGCATAAGAGGAGTGATGTTCCTATTCTACAGCATGACATAGTCACAATGGAACTAGAAATTGAAAGGATAAATCTTGCAATGAATGGTGACATGTTTTATACATATATAAGTACTACAGAAAAGATGATATTAACATTCCTCAGTTTTAATAAGTTCTTGATCTTGATCCATCTGAGAATTCAGAAGCCCAATTGCAATCTAATGCCCTTCCAGAAATAGCACAAAATAAAGCTCTGATGTCACTGACTTCCTCATGGGCACAGTAGCATGCCCAGATTTTTTTTCTTTTTGTGGAGTTAAGTGAAAGACTACGAATATTACAAGAACTAGGCCAGCCTGGGAGGTTAGGTCCTGGAACAAGCACATGCCCCATGCAGGCAATGGTGCTGCATTTATGGAATCCCTCAAATCACTCCCATTCAGTCCATGCTGGTTTTTTTACTACAAAGTCAAGCTAACAACAAATTGTCATCCTCTCGTTTAATGGTACTTTGTAAGTAAAGAGGGCAGAGAAGCAAAGAAACACACATTATTCACTTATCTAGGAGAGAAGAAAGGAGCATACAGCACTTAATTTCCTGCTCCAATGTGAGGCATCTAGAGACATCATACCGCAGAGCAAGCTGAAGCAATTTCCTTCACAGCCTGAAGGGAGTATATTAACTAAAATACAACTAGAAAATACATTTCCCAGAGCAGAAACTAGTCAGATCCTCCAAACACCAAGTCTCCACTGAGATCAATACTAAGTTGAATTTCAGACTCCTGCTATGGTTGGTGCTGCCTTTTACTCACACACCATCTCTCCAGCTAACACCCAGAAGGTGCATCCCATACGGGTAGATCAGAAATCAAATAACCAATTAGTTGTCATATATTTACTAGAAAAATTAGGTTTGGGAAATTCCTATCTCTGTCTTGATCATCTCTTGCCATCACTAATGGGAATTTTTCACGCCAAGTTTGTCTTTTCCCTGCCTGCTATTCCATTTCCAGCTCAGCCTGTATGGGGTCATAGGCTCCCTGCAGCAGGGTTCTTCTCTCTGCAGCTTTGCACATACTACTGAATAAAAAAGGGACTCAGCTCACTGTTTGACTCTGAAGCCAAATGGCACCAATCAACATCCATCTACATTTCACTGCACTTGCCCCTTAAACTCTCCTAACTCCCTGCAGTGTCTCTGTGACATGGTTATTATTTTGCTCTTCTTCTGTCCAAAGCAACTAAGACAAAATGAGCCTGTGTCACAGCCAGCCTCAGTAGAAAATAAAAAGGTAGGGATGTTAGATAGGCCCTGAGACATATAATGAGGGCATGTAGGATTATTTCAGGGCACATGAGGTGCTGAGGTAGTCCTGAAGGACTCTGTAGACTGGAGGAATCATGGTCTTGTCCATATTGTTGACTAAGAAGGATCCCTGGCAAGTAGTCAATTGTCTCACACTGCAGTAAATGTCCAATTGACTTGGACAATTGACAAAAGCTCATCTGCCAACCCTATCTCATCTAGACTATTATTTTATATAACCCTATATTATTTTTTTATACTAATAAACTAAGCTGTGCCTGAGCTCATTCTCTGGCCAACAGTGAGACTGGCTGACACTCTCTGGTGATAAATGCAAAACTAAAAATCTCCTTCCCTTCAGAAAGGGGTAGCCATTGCAAAAACAACTTCAGGGAATTTCCTTTTGACTGCACTAATTCCTGAACCTCCTAAACTAATTGGGATGGCTAAAATTGTGCCAGAGGATTTCTTATGATTTAACAGAACAGAAAATCAAGTTGCATAACAGGCTCAGCATTTAGTTCTGTTTTAATTGCAGTCAAAGTCTACTGTCTCCCATTGCAATCTAATTTATAGGTACTGTGGTGAGGGGACAGGGAGAAAAGGAAGTTATTACGTGTGGATATTGCTCTTAGCAAAAAATGTAAAAAAAGAAAAAATCCTGCAGATCTTCCAACATTTGGGGATAAATCTGTCAAATTGTTAAACTCACTATCTCTATTCCTTCTCCTTTAGCACTGTGCCCCTATAAATTTTAATGTATTTCTTTCCTATCAAAGGTATTATTTGGTATAAGTGACAAAGTGACACATTTGTTAGCTTTGTAAATATACATTTGAAGACTCCTGGTTGTCATAAAATAACTGGGCTGTCAGATTGCAAAGTCAGAGTAAAGCAAGGTGGTTAACTGAAATGAGACTCCCATGAAGAATTTTCTTGTCACTCTGTATGTGGAGGCATCTGCTGCAAATTCAGACTCTCAAGTCAACAGACACTTTGATCACAGGATGATTTATGTCAGCCATCAAATGTCTGAGTGGTAACCACACATCTGTCACCAGGACAATGTGGCATAAAAGAGAATTTAATTGCTTTTGGATTATAAATAAAATGAACATTGCAGGAATAAATTATGAGATCACTGTTAATTTGTCGATCATACTATCAAGGGCAAGAAAAACTACTGGGCATAAAAATCAAAGTTATTTTTGCTCCTAGGAGATGCAGTTAGGAATGTTTTAATAACAAATGGCAACAATCTCCTTTTGGTAGGTACATACAAGCTGAAAAAAATTGTCAGTGTTGATGATTCTGGCACGTCTGTCTCATTTAATCAACTCTTGCAGGTGCTAAAGGAGGAAACAATCTGGGATAAAGGACTTGTGAAAGTCAGCTATTAATGATATATTTAATATTTAGATGCACTTTTCCTATTTCCTTCCTCCCAACCATTATTTAAAAATGATGGCTTGGAAGAGTACCACTTCTGAGACAAAACAATCTGTGTACTCACCACTACAGAAAGCTAATTTATGTTCAATGTCCAACCAAATTATGGGTGTCTAGCATACCAGAATGACACAAACTTCCCTGTCTAGCCAGGGCCAGGAGAGGGGCCTGGACCTCACCTGGATTACAGGATGTGGATTTACACAAATATTTGCATGTGGATAAGGTGTCCATATACTCATTGCTGTCAGTGGTTAATAAGGATTTGACTCAGTTGCCATGAGGTGATGTCCAGTGTCCTTTTAGCTGCCGTAGGGTACCTGAGACATCTACACAGGATTGTTTGAGATGACCCATGACCTCTTCCCTTCTGGATTAGCAGCAGGAGGCAAGGATTCCCCCAAGGATTCCCCATGGCAGCAAAATTACACCAGATTCTGGCATTAGGGAACTGAATCTAGCCTCTATTCAGTAAGGTCCATCACTTTATCCCTTGGTATGGAAGGAGCCCACATTCACTCTTCAGGTTCTCCAAAGTATCCTGCAAGGCCAAATGCATGTTACTTGAGTATTGCAAAGCTCAAGTGAGGCACCCACAACAGGCAGCAGGAATGCAGCACAGTGTCCCTGCAAAGCATGACATAAATGCCATAATTTCCCAGATGGAAAAAATATAAGGGAGCAGGGAGAGTTGTTTTTATCTCTTGCCACTGTGACCCTGGTCAGGTCACAGAAATCCATTCTCCAGCCTCCCTTATTTTCATGTGTCTTTTCAATTGAAGTAATTTGTAAGACTCACCTTTCATGGAGAACATTTAGGTTTATGGAGTCCGGATCTCAGTTTCACAAAGTGTTCACGTAGTAGCATAGTAATAATAGCAATTGCAGAAATCACATTCTCAGCACTTTATATATGGACTGGTGAAGTGCTTTGTGTAAGCCTCAAGCTAAATGAAATTGATTGTCAATTCCTGATCCTGTACCAAGTGCCACTTATTGTAATATGCTACATAACTTGTAAGCATGATATGATTCTCTTACAGCCCTGGTGAGAGGTGTAAAGAATACACAGAGTGTCTGCATGAATAACCCCTGCTGGAGAGAGGTTAGAAGACTAGTCTAGGGTGAATTATTCATTGTGAGGGATTTAATGTCCAAATTTAACCCACTTTTTCTGCTTGGCAGTGATGGGCATCCAGGTTTGAGGCCTGATTGCACCTGCAAACTGACTCAAGTGATATGGAAGCAGCAGAGTCGTCAAAGACTGCCTTAGGGAACATCACTGCAGAGAGTTTGCTGTGTCTAGTATCACAAGAGCATAAGAGGTCTATGTCATGTTCTTTTCCAAGATTTGCCTAAGATGTGTGACAAGGAACAGATGCTGTTTTCTCAGGTTGGTCTACTTTAAGTCACATGCAGCAGCTGAACAAGTTGTTTCAGATTATGTACAGGACTTTAACTATACCACAATATGGGGGAAGAAAAAACTGCCTTCAAACCTCCTACAGCTGACTCTGTATCTGAATATTAATTGATTATATGGAGCATACAGTCACAATTAGATTATATTATGCTTTCTTACTTATCATCTTCAGTAAATTAATTATCAGTACAAAGCATACATATGAACTCTAGTCCCACCAAAGCCTGTTCTCTGAGTTTGGACACAGAAAACCTTTCTCATCTGTAGGAGTTTCTGCAAGTAAAAGTGATACAGTGAGCAACTTAGTGGGTTAAAAGACTTCTAGGAAAGAAGGGTCAGAGAGGATCAGGTGAGGAGATAAGACATTAGTCACAGCTACTTTCAATAACATGTAGAGATTTTAAAGGATGATGTCTCAGGAAATGTGAGGCAGCACTAGCTGCTACTGGAGATAAAACACTAGCTTCAGTAAGAAGCTGAAAATACTACGGGAGCACAAGGAAATCACAGAAAGGGAAAATGAGCATTAAGCGATCCAGACACCAGAGCAAAGATGAGATGATTATAAGCTCTTGCTAAGAATAAAAGTCTCTTCACATAAATTCTTATACCTAACAAGTATTTTTTTAAACTGAAAAAAACCCCTCAGATTCGGCATTTTCAAATTCAAGCTGATGGGAAATACCATCTGTAAAAACAAATATTCATGGAGTTAGGGGTGTTACTACCATCAAAATTCTTTCAAAACAGAGGATGGAAACTATATCTAGAGTGATATAAACAAGTGGCAAATGAACTCAGAGACAGTTTTACTGCCCAGTTTTTCTAACAATGGTTCAATTTTCTCCTACAGATCCATCCACCCTCCACTGAGCCAGAGGCGTGAAAATCACCTGTGACACTTTTGTTCTCCACTCCAACAGTGGCAGTACAGCACTCCAAATCTTTTGCACAGATATTACTAACACTACTTCCAGAGAGAAGTCACTTACCTCAATAATCAGACATTTTAAACCAAAGCATTTATCTTCAAGCACTGAGGTATCAACAGGGCCTCTGGCTTCACAGGCACTTATGACTTGCAGGGGGAATGCATTTATTCTTTTTTTTTTTTTACCCACTGGCCCCAATGAATGGTAATGAGGTGATGCATTATAAGCCAGGTTGATAAGAAGTGCTTGGCAAGACTGATATCCCAAGGTATTCCAATACAATAGGAGAAAACCTTTCTGGTCCTCTCTTTTGAAGGGCAGGTTGAAAGTAGAAATCCAAGTGTCCTCTCTATCATCTTTATCTGCTCAACAACAGAACTGTGAACATGGCAGTTAAGATCCCCCAAAGGAGCAGGCAGTCTTTTTGAAGAAGTCTTTTCACTTCTTTTCTTTTTCCCTTCGTAATACTCAGCCAGTTCTCATTCTTGCTGTAGAATTCTGACATGCCAAAGCTATTCAAAGCTCACCTGGTGACACAGACTGACAAATGACACAAGTTTATGTATGACAAGACTATCTGGAGGATGTACAAAAGCAGGCAAAGTTGTTACCCATAAGGGCAGATGTAGCCCAGGTTCCAACAGAAAGGCTGGAAAAAGGAGTAAAAATTATTTTCCTTGCCACAATTTCTGCATATAGAATAGCAAGGTTCATGGCAAAAAAGAATCACAAGGCTGGGAGCCAGGAGACCTGAAGACACTGGGAAAACTTGCCAGAGTGCTAGTGTTAACTGGGATAGAGTTTGCTTTCTTCATAGTAGCTAATATGGGGTTTGGATATGTGCTGGAAACATTGTTGGTAATTCAGGGATGATTTTGTTATTGCAGAGTGGTGCTCACACAGAGTCAAGGTATTTTCTGCTCCTCACACCACCCCACCAGGAAGAAGGCTGGAGGATGGAAAGGAGTTGGGAGGGACACAGCAGATTTCAGTTTGGCAAAGTTCAACTTCTTTGCTACGTGAGAAAAAACACGTGCCACTTCTCATCAGGTTTTTTTTTAATGCTGATCTCTTTAATTATTTACATTCAGATGGTCCAGGCTCTGCCCTTTGGGTCCTAACTGTTCCTTAGATGAAGGGGACAGGCCACAGAAGGAAGTGTGACTGCTTCTTGGGGGCTCTGGGTCACAGCTGGGCTCTCTGATCTGTCGCACCATGTCCCACTCCTCAAAAAGAGCTTTTTTCAATAGTAGCTGGGTCACTACTTATTAGTGAACGTTACTTTTGTAACTTGCAACAAAAAGCTATTTTAACATATAAGTCTGCAGCTAAAAATACATTGACAGCAGAATTTCAGCATGAATCATTAAAATGCACCTGAAGATGACCATCCTGCTGTTACTTTGAATCACTTCCTGGAGCTTGCTGTGGACTGTTAGTCAAAAAGAAAATACTAAGAAGAAAATCTAAATTAACCCCTGGACAATACAAATGCAGCTAGATTTGGATTAATATATTCTGATTTCACACTGTGTTGCCTGAATATATACTGAGTGCTAGCATAAAGCAGTGCTCACCCTGACTCTGGTTAAAGTTGTTGGGTATTTTATTCATATGATATGAATTTCTCCAATGGGATTTTATACCAAAATAAAAGCAGGCCTTCCTAAGACTCTTGTACTGTGATGAAAAATAACATTACAGCCCTGTTTTGCCATTCTTATCACTTGGAAAAGGATTGCCTGATACTAACTGATGCTGAAGATGCAGCATGGTTGTCATTGTGCAAGAGGAAATATTTATCCAAACCCATTTGGTTTTTTTCATTTTAAGGAGGAATATGTGCTATTTACCAAAAGTGAAAGTCCATTTTAGTGAGTATTTTCTTTCTGAAAAATATTCAAACAAGTTTATTACAGTATAACACACTTCGGGGGAGTCAAGAGAATATTGGAATATTGCTTAAAAAAAAAAAAATAAAGAGGAAGATTTCTGCAATCCAGACCACTGCTCATGTACTTTCTGAAGCTTTATAGCCACTCTGGGAAGGTACATTTCTTCATATCTGACATCAAGACAGCTTCCAGGTAACAGAGAATTTCTCCATCCTTGGCTCACTTCTTCCTCTCCTGCTTCCCCTGTAATGCTTTAGTGTCTTGAAAGCCAACTAGAACTGCCATGCTACAGTTGTCTGTATGTGCTAGCATTGACTTGGTGATTACCAGAACTTGTGTTGACTGCAGGAGAATTGGGACATCAGCTCATAGCATCTTCTTTGGAAATTCATGACTTTCATAAGTTTGCAAAATCTAGCAGAAAAGAAAAAACTGTATTGTTTTATAAGAAGTTTTGGAAGTGTTTGCGTTCAAAAGGGTTTGAGAGTGTTTAGGCCTTCCTTTCCCTCATTTAGTAAAATATGAGCTGGTTTTGTCATTAACTTAAGGCATTATTTCAGAGCAGTTATCTTGCTAGAATTTCAGGTCAACACAGAGACAGTGCCTGGACAGGAAGGTCATTTAATGAGTTCTTTGAGAGCATTCTTTGCTCTCTGGCTCCAGCCTATGTTGGTCAGAGAGCTGACTCTCAGCTGGTGAGGCTGATTCCTTTGAAAATCGTTCCATTTCTTGAATATATGTACAAATGTTTTTATTCACATACCTAATAAAAGTGCCAGGCTTGCAGCACAAACAGAATTGAGTTTGAAATAATTCCTGGTACAACCGTGATTCAAAATGAATAACACTGCACAGTGTTATTTGAATAGTAATGGCTCCCACAGAGGCAGTAGTTTTGGAACTATATTATTAGCAAGAAAGCTTGAATTACAACCAGTACCTATATGTTTCCAATATACTTTAAAATTTTTGCTGTTTCACTATTTTTCACCCTGCTTAAAGTATGGGTTTGATGTCCATGAATTGTGAAGCAGTATTCTGGGCAGTTTTAAGACAGTTCTGTGGAAGGGAGTTTGATATTAATAAAGTAACAATTTCTTGTTGTTGTTTTTTAATATTAATGTTTTTATGGAGAAAGAAAGAAAAAATTTGTACAAGCTGTATAAACAAAGCAATACATAAAACAAAAATTAACTCAAATCCACCTCCACTTTGCTGAAGAAATCTGACTATTTGCAAATATTATGCAATTATCTGTTTGAGTTTTTTCGGGAACAGCTTGCAATAATTTTAGCTACTCAGTTATACATACCATCCTCAGGCCAGGATATTTAGGCTTAGACCCTGCAGTCCTATATAAGAAAAGGCTGTGTCATCTATACATTAAGAACAGATCCCCAAAATACAGAGACTGGTCAACTTCATCGGACCCATAATAAATGACAGAAAAATTATTGCCTCTCCGTGAAGATTTTGAACACCGTTGTACCTCAAGAGATTCCTTACTTCTTAATCAAATAAGGCACTCCATTAGGAATGGAATGCTGGAGAACAACACAGAATAGATCTTGCTTATCCCAGCTACTGAGGGAATGTTCTGGCACTCCAATGCCAGCAGTGGTCTAGCTGGTGTGAGGCCAAGACTCTTCTCAAACCTTTGCATCCACTTAGCTTGGATATTAGTTTAATACAGTTGTAAACTTGTCTCCAATGGTTTCTGGGAGAGAAAGAGGCAGGCATATTCAATCTTTTAGTTCTTACTTTCAGAACTGCTCTAAATTGTTTAAGATGTAAACATATGCAAGGTGATTGAGTTTCCTTGCACAAGTTTGTTGGGGGACTGAGAAAGGGCATGCAGGACTATCTGAAGTCTCAGTATCTAAAACTCCTGACAGACTTCAGCATCCCAAAGGGAGAAAGGAGGCGAAATTGAACTGCAAAACTCCAGATGTTTTTCTAAAAGATTTTGTAATTGATTTGTTGTGGTTGGCTGTTATTTTTAAGTTCTGATAGCACCCTTGGGCTCAAAACTGGGTCAAAATAATGGCCAAAGCCAGACACATACTGGTTAACAGGGATAACATGGGGGGCATGGGTAGAATCTCTAATATAGTTTGTCAGCAAGTGATCTAAATTAGTCCATTTTGACTCTGCCTACAGTCAGTGTAAATGTGTTGAAGAAGATTCATCCCATCCTAGCATAAGTATTGACTTTGGATGAGCCACCCACTTTTACTGAGTATAGAGAGAAACAGCATTGACTAGATGTGAAGAGTTAAAGATTAGAGATGAGCAAAATGCAGCCCCTCCATAACTGTAACTAGGGGGACTTTTATGTCATTATTAGATATAGTTTTGAAAATAGTAGTACCGTGGGAAGCCATTGACCTCACAGACATGAAGACAAAATTTTTCCAGCACATGACAAAATTGTTTGCTTTTGATAGATTTTTACTTACATAATCACTAATATGCAAGTAAGGCTCTAATTAATTGTTCCATAATGCAGGCTGACTATTCTAACTGATATTGCCACAAGTCTGCTTCCCTTTGTTCAAAAAATAAAAGAATGCTCTCTTTGGATACATGCAGGGAAGTATTAAGACTTTAATGATCAGGAGAATGCACAGCTGTGTCACAAAGAGCTTTAAATCAGATGGCACATAAAGTGAATGACAGCTCCTATTTCTAAGCAAGGTATCTTTAAGCTGTGAAGAATTTGTAATGGAATGATTGATACTGACAGGAGTGTTTTATCCCCATTCTTTGATTCCAAAGTGTTGCAAGTCAAAATTGATGAGGACCCCTCTGAAATAAAGAGAAGAACTAAGTTCAGAGCTGTTCTCTGTGCAGGCCAGAGATAGAAGTGAACTGTGTTAGGGAGCTGCAAGTGATCTCTTCATAATTTAAGAAAGGTGGTGAAAAGAGTTTTTAACCTGAATCCACATGGAAAAGTGAATAGAACTAAGATAATTACAAAAAGTACTGACCAGTGCCCCTGAAAAAAAGGTGCAAAAAAAAGCAGAAAGTAGACACAACTGTCTATTTGTGTGCTTGTGAGAAAAGACAAACTCCAGTATGCACAGTAGATGAACACCAAACATTAACATGCACAAATCTGTCTTCAGCAGAGAAGTGTAAAGACCAAGACAAACTCTTCTCAGGAATGTAAAATTAACTTCCAATATGCAATGAACACCACCTAAAACACAAAAAAACCTGGTTAGATACCAGGATTATATTTTATTGACCAAGAACCTGGTGAAATAGTGGAACAGGGTCTCAGAGAGGTTTTACAGTCCCTGTATTTGTCAATTGGGCAAGGCCCTGAGCAACCTTTGCTAATTTTTCCTGTTTTGTGTAGGGGTTGGACTAGATGACATGTGGAGGTCCTTTCAAACCTAAATATTGGGTGAATCTACAAAAAATGCATGAGCACTTAATAACTAAAGGTTAGTGAGATCTAAAGGTTTGTGACATCTGCCTTTGCTGGGTTAAACAAAGCACAATTACTGCAAAAAATGTCAGCTCCCTGAAAGAAAGACAGAATGGCTGTGATCTAATCTACTTCATGCTTGTTTGGTTTTTTTTTTAAGATTCCCAGTTTCTTGAATATTCCTTGTTCTAAAATTCAAAACAGATTTTTGTTTCAAAACAGTCCAAAAGAAAAATGTTTGGAAATAATCTCAAATTAAAGGTTTGGACTAGGACCCTGAAAAGAGTTTACATTTGGTTTGAATCATGGAAAAATATGTGAGTCAGCCTTTACTAAAAAGAAAATATTAAAAAAATCCAATTTTTGAGGAAAAAGAAAGCTCAGATTTTTCTGTATGAACACAAGACACAACATCAGCAAATTATTTAGGTGTGTTTATATTTTGGGAGAATGGGGTATTTTTACAACATATCACTGAGCCACAGAAGCAGAGCAGCAGGAAGTGGAGAAAGGAAACAGGTTGAGCAGCTTGGAGATAGTCTTTGCTCCTTAATTACCCATCTGGGAATTACCTTGTGTGATCAATAATTTCTTTAAGCACTTTTTACAAATAGTACCACTAGGTCTGCAAATGCACATTGGAGGACAGAAGAGCTAAGATGCCTCTGCTTGGCATAAGGAGGAAAAAGAAGTCCCTACTGGAGTGCATGTGAGAGCAGCTCTGGAGGCACTGCAGTCCCTGGGACCAGAAAATGCTGTCAAATGGGGAGGTACCAGAAGGAGATCAGCAGCACTAGAACCTCAAGCAAAACAGGATGTTCAGGGAATAGGGAAAAGCATCTGAATGCCTGAAAGAAATTGCCTGGGCCCCTGCTCTGGTCAGCACTAGGGATCTAAGGCATCCCACCTGTTTGGTGATCAGACAAGCTAATCAAGGAACTGGGTCCAATATTAGGGAACAAGTGTCCAAAAGCCAGGTATAAAAAACAGGGAATGGGGAGAATATATAAGAGATAAAGGAGGATGTAACAGACAAAACAGCCAGACAGGCGTGACAGAATAATTTTTGAGAAGAAGGTAGAAACAACTTCATAGGAAGCATGGCAAAAAGAAACACGAACCCAGGAAACAGGGAAACACATGCAAAGCTGAAATTGATGAAAAATGCTCCAATGGGATTAGAAAGAGGTAGCATGAAGCAAATTGAGACTGTAACACTCTTCATACTCCCTGCCAGCTGGACATCTGTCTGTTTTCCTGAGGGACAAAAGAGAGGATGGCTGTGACGGGTGATAATTTTGTATGTACACAGAGGGTTTTCATCTTGAGAAGAAAAAAGGTCTCTGTCCTTATGTTTTAGGTTTTCTGTTTAATTACACCTAATGGCATCCTTAGTACATTACACACCAGAGCAGCTGTCACCAAAACAGGATCTTTCTTCTCTGAAAGTCTAATGACCTATCATTTTTGCTTGACAGTGAGAGAAGCACTGAGCTGCTGTGAACTATTAATGATTGTACCTGGTGACTTCTTTTTG
Source organism: Passer montanus (assembly GCF_014805655.1). Taxonomy (NCBI): domain Eukaryota; kingdom Metazoa; phylum Chordata; class Aves; order Passeriformes; family Passeridae; genus Passer; species Passer montanus. The sequence continues at coordinate 16,540,586 of NW_024368818.1, read as the reverse complement.
TCTTCTGACCTCCCAGTGAAAATGGAAAAGTTGCTTACAGTTTTTTAAGAGAGAGATTTTTCCAAACTTGTCTGCAACATGCTTCTTGATACAACACTGCCTTTTCAGCAATCTGACTGCTGAGATTGTGGTGAAGAATTGATTACTAGTCTTTTCTATTATGAAATCCTACCCCTTCTGCCGTCATCAAGAGTGAGAGAAAGGGTGAATAAACTCACTTAGCTTTTCTGAAGCATAATAAAAAAAGACTAAGACATTTATTTGACCAGAATTAAGGTCTAAGTGAAAGAAGTGAAAGAAGTCTTGCTCACCTGGTGTCCTGTCATCCCTGGAAGTGTTCAAAGCCCGGTTGGATGGGGCCCTGAGAAAATTGATCTAGTGGGTAGCATCTGTGTCCACTATAAGAGAGATCAAACAAGATGATCTTCAAGGTCCCTTCCAACCCAAACCATTCTGTGATTTCTATGATTTCTGTGGAAATGACAACTGAAGGAGTCTTATGTGCCAAGCAGCAAGATCAACATCTGCTAAGAGTTTTGCTGCCTCAGAAATGCTGTGATGAGCTCTACTTTGAACATTATCTTGAAAATTTAAGACAAGTTAAACCGATTGCAAATCAGAGGCTGTACCATATCGGTGCACTTTATTTTTCCAATACTTTCTACATTTGTAGAACAATGGCACATGAACTGTCAACTGAGATGAGAAATATTCAATTAGAAAATAAGATGCAAAACTTGTTTCATCAATAAGATTCAATAGCTTTCAGATCCTTACTAAGGGGTGTATAAATCACAAATGTATGTCTTTAGCTCAAGAATAAATGTCTTTCTAAAATCTTTGAGCTAATTGAATCGCAGACTTTAGAAAATGAAAAAAAATATTATTATCATTCTGGGATTTGTGTGCCTTAGATAGCACATTAGAAGACTGTATGAGTTTCTTTTGGCCTTATCATCCTGGTGTTGAGATTTTCAGCTGCAGTTTGGGTGTGATGAACAAAATGAGACTTGTCCATTTTGGATGCTGTTTTCATGCTGCAAACAAGATCTCAGACAAGCTGGCTCCTTTACATTATGCCCCATACGTCAAAACACATCTAGTGAGTCTGCAGACCCTCAGATTTCCTTCAATATATTGCTGCTAGACCCTCTACAAAGTAAGGAGAGAAGGAGCAAGTGACTGCTCTCTCATCTGATAAATTGCTGTAGCCTTTGCAGCTAAAAGGTAGCTGGTAGGATTTTCTTTCAGTGATCACTAGATGTTTACAAAACTTGATAAACTGTTTGGTTGATAAATTTGATAAACAGCCACATAATTAAAGCACAGATATGTTCCATCATAACTTTTCTTCAGTGAATTGCTGGAGCTGTGTGTAACACAAGGCAGATTGGTCCCTGGATTCTTCTCCTCCATTTCCCTGGATTCTTCTCCTTTCATTGCCCATGAAATCACAAGATGAAAATACAGTGACTTACACAATGTGATTTCCTAGAGAGTCAGAGTCCTACAGAACTGCAAAGTAATAATACAATATTTTTGCATTCTTATAATGAAACTCCATTTTTCCAGTCTTTAATTACCATATATGCATGTTTCTGCTGTAATTTAGGAAAGAAATTAAGCATAGCTTTAACTACAAAAACTGGGGGTTTTTTGTCATTGTACCTTGCATTTCAAGTTGAGCACTTGTTTGAAAGCTTCTTCATTTTGGCCTGTATATGTAACCTTCGTGTTCATTTATGACTTGTTGATAAAATGCAGTAATTAAAAAGGTTATGAGACAGGTGGAATCAGCAGAGGACCTGAAGTCCAAGTGCAAACATTCTGATTCCAGGGGTTAATTACCCCTTTTAGGATGTTTGATATTTGTGAAATTCACATTTTTTATGCATAGAACAGATCTAACTATCATTATAATTTCTATAGTTCCTTGTGTCCTTTCTTTTCTGAGATGTTTAGATGCTTATGACACAGAATTGATTAACATCAGACCAGGGATACCCTTGGAATGAAACACTATGGGGTTTATATCAAAGTATTGAACTCAAATCTCCCTGGAAGATCTTTTCCTGTGGTCTGAAGACCTCCCTAGGCATGCTGTTGTTAGACTGAGTGATGAGTGAGCTGCTAATTTAAGAACTCAGCATGGAGCTCAGTTCTTAGAGAAGAATTCAGCATGGAAAACCCTACAGAGGGTGAAAGCAAGGACAGGTAGCCTGGGAGGTATACAGAGAAATTGTCCAAGTAACCAGGGATCAAGTTAGGAAAGCTAAAGCCTGAATAGAATTCAGTCTGACCAGGAATGTCAAAGACAACATGAAAAGCTTATATATATATATATAGGTACATTCGTGACAAAATGAAGACTAGGGAAAATGCAGGTTGTCACTGGAAGGAAATGGGAGACAGGCCACCTGGGACATGGAGAAGGCTGAGGTGCTCAACAGTTACTGGAACCAGAGCTGTTTAATATCTCTGTTGGCAACACGGACAGGGGATCAAGGGCACCCTGAGCAAGCCTGCTGACAACACCAAGCTGCATGGTGCACCTGTGTGGTGCTGTAGAGAAGGGATGTCTTCCTCAGGGGCCTGGACACACTTGAGAGATGGACCAGGGCAATTAACACACAGACCAAAAATTAACATCCCCATGTTCATCCACCTGTATGTTTTAACTTGGTCTTTTTATTCTTACTTCTTACCTTCTACTTTCCACCACATAAAGCTGAAGCATGAAATATGCCTTTATTGGAAGGGAAAACCAGCAAAATTTCCTATGCTTAACTTGAGGGAGAGTCCAATTTCATGTTTTCTCTCTCAGGAATTTTCACCAATAGCTGCAAAGTCGTTGTGCAAACTCTCCAAGGCACTGAAGTTTATATGGCAACAGTCATATAGGCTTGTTTGAAAAGGATTGTCAATGTCACTTTAAATTTGACATTGCATCATAAATGTGGACCAAATCTTCAAATAATAAATTTTCAAGACCATGTTTGCTTATGTTTTTTACTGATTCTTTGTTCCCCTGGCTCTTACAAAGATTATTCCCACTTGCACCTGCACCTCAGCTGTGGAACCCTCACAAAGATCCCTGGAAATGTAGAGTTGCCAAGATCTGCTCAGAGCTAAGTTGAAGAACATTCATACTCAGTGTCAGGCTTTGTTTTTCTTCACTAAAATGGATTTTGTTTGCTTCTGACACAGTGAGGTAACAGAAAATAATGTTCTTTTCCACGTTGTTTCCTAACATGTTCAAGATATATTTATTATTCTTCTACGTTTCTACCATTCTTTTAGCCTTTCTTTTTGCAGAATCTAATTTTGGGGAACAAAACTTGACAGCACCCTACTCATGACATGTAAATGTCAATATTTCCAGAATTAATTATATTCCAAATGAGCAATGCTTAAGTAAAAAAGCCCTAAATTCTCTTTAAGTAGATGTCTTAGCTGTTTGTTTTGCAGTGAATCATTGAATCCAGTTTGTTTCTATGTTTTAGGCAGTGAATTGTGAATTCAGTCTCTGGATATCTGAGAAACCTTCTGTCTCTGATTCAGAGATACTTTACATGCAAGTCTTTAGCCCCAGAAGTCCACAATTCAACCTCAGGAGATAAAATTCACCTCCTCAGGGAGCACTGAGCACTCAGTTCTAAATTTGAACTCCTCAAGGTCTCTATCATTTGTAAGAGATTCATAAGCCAGGATGAATTGTGTAATCCTTTATTCAGTCAGAGCTCTGTGTGTGATCCTTGGCTAATCTAAATCATTTATAGCTAATCATTAAGGAATATGGATCAAGAAAAACTAGGAGATTTGTTGGTCAGTATGCAGTCACCACCAATGGAGATTCCAACAGCAGTCAAAACTGAAATTTGTACATTCAAAACTTATTCTAAATCTGCTAGAATTTTAAACATGCCATGATCACCTTTTTCAAGTCAGTTCTTAGCTAGTCACCAAACCACTCCTCATCAGGGATTAGTTCAGTAGACATTTAAAGTAAGGTTCAGATCTCAAGCTTTATCCATTTTTATACTTATAAAGAGTAAAATAATGCTGCACTAATTTTTCTGTAGAGAAAAATCTCATTTTTGGGATGTAAGTCACAAATTATTTCACAGTTTTTATTCAAACTTTTAAAAAGAAAATTCAGCTTCAGGCACGGCTTAATCAGAATGAAATTTTACTTGAAAGAGTAGTGAATTTATTGAAATATATCTGTTAGAATGTAATAGAGGCAGCACTGGTGCTGACTGATATGCTTTGTTAAACAGTTTCATTAAGTCAAGGTCTCAAGCATAGAATTTCATAAGGATGCTGAATTTTTAGCAAATTCAATAGTCATCTACATACATTTAACTTTTCCCAAAGAAATAGTCACAGAATAGAATTATTAGAAAGTTTCTTTAAATATTACCAGGGAAAGAAACTTTCTAATCTTGATGCTTGAAAAAATATTTTGTGGTAGGAATAATGCCCTAAAGACAGTGCTCAGAGCATAAAGGAAAGAAGGTTTAAATTGAACTGAAAAACTCAGTATTAAAAGAAGTATACAGTCATTCTGCACCATGCTTAACTGCCATTTATACTAAATTTCAAACTTTCCAATTTCATTAGACTGAAGGAGGAGTCATTGTTAAATAATGGTACCCAGGGAAACAAACCCGTTAGACACTGACTAATTCCCTGATGTCCCTGGAGGTAATGTCCATGTTCTCTGCACAGTGGTCAGAGACCTCAAGCCAGCTGACTCCTCTGAAAGAAAACCTTGCATAACTCTATACCAGCCTGTAAATTTTCATTCCTAAGAAAATAAAAGATTGAGCGTGATGAAACAACCCGTCTGGGAGAACCTGTTGTTTAATAATACATGAAAATGAACCTTTTAAGGACAGTTTAATTTCCCCTAATTATAGCTGTCTAAAATTCAGGTGCAAGTCTAATGAAGAATTTCTCTATCGCCAGAGGAAAAAGGTCAGTGCCTCAGTCGGCAATTTAACCCATCACAAGTTTGTTGTCATCAAAATTCTTACAGAGGGGAATTCACTGCCAACAGAGTGGGATTTGAATCATATGTTCAAGCAGGATGGTACAAAGGAATAAGCTTTTTTCAAAACTACTCTGGTGACAGATTCAGGGAATGAATAACACATTTTCTAAACAAACAGGAGGTTTTAAAAATTTCCATGGAAAAAAAATATTGTATTTAACAAAAAAGAATTTGGGAAGCAATTGGAAAGGAAATTAAATGGCCACAAGTTTTTGAACATTTGTTTTCAGTTCAGTTCAAATCCTGGATAAATGCAACCAGGATGTCTCTCCAGTGAAGTCAGAAATGCAGAATTGTAATGCAACCACCCTTAGTCATGTAACACAATGTAAAAGCTATCCAGTCCTAAAAGATCTGGGAAACCAACCTGTTTCCCTCTGCCTTTACAGATATAAGAAATCACAAGAAACTCCATCTCTGTGAAGAAAAGTGCAGTTATTCTTGCTGCATTGCAGTGCTGCCAGATGTGTAAGGGCTGGCATGGATAATTTCGAGGAACATCTGCAATAGACACCCCAGGGAAGAAGAATCACTTATCCTGGCACAGAGTCACATGTTTCAATACCTTGTTTCCCAGTTACAAGATGAGGATAGATATATCACCACAGATTGGCAGTGCCTCATAGGGGTATTTTTTGTGAGCTGTAATTAAGCAATTTCTGTGAAATATATTGTCCTAGTATCAAGGATGCTGATATAGGAAAGCAAAACACCTCTACGAAGCACCAGGGAGACAAAAAATTGAATGGCTTATACACTTATTAAAAACAGGTCTTAAAGCCACAAAATTTTTGTTGTCCAAAAATAATTCATATTCACAGCATATCTTCAGTCATTTTCACTTTATCCCGTGTAAGACAAAAGATTTTGAGTGTAAGAGAATTGTGTTATACACACATCACTCTAAAGCAATCGGAAACCAGACATCAGGGTTCATCTAATTTGTTAAGAAAACCATTTGTTACCTATTGGTGCGAAAATCATGTTTACTGCTTATATTGCCTGAGGCAAAACACAAAGATTCAAAGTTAATTTTTTTTTCATAAATAAAACATTGCAAAACTCTTTGCACTGTACTTTAAGCACGGGCTGAAGCATTGGTACATGGATGCCATCTACTGGGTAGGACTTAATTGCAGAAACTCACAGGGTCTTATTCTCTGCCACACATCCCTGCAATCCAACTAAGTGACTGTGTATATGTTTCAGAATTCTGAATACATTCTAATGTACTTTTTTTTTCCACTTTCTGGGATGAAGCATACAGAGCTATTTTTCTCTGTCTTCAAAAAGTATCACTGCTATTAAATACGTGGCACTTAAGGAAACACAAGCTCTCCCTTTTAGCAATGCACTGAGGCTTGCAAAGAAACCTGAATAATAATTGTACCACAAAAAGAAACAAACACATGAAGATTAATACATAAGGCCATTATATTAAAGAGCAGCTCAGTAAATTGTATTTATAAATGTAGTCAGTGTGATTTATAAGGCATGAAACAGCACTGATTTGAATTTCCTCTCAAGATGCGCATTGTGTTTACATAGTCTGTGAGTCAGCAAAGCTCCTGAATGTTTGGGCAATTTTAAGTAACCAATAATTCCATTGATTTGGACCACATTTCTCACCTGCTAAAGGCAAAATGTGGGCAAAAAACTTCTGAATAATTGGAACTCTATATAATAAGGCAGAACAGTTGCCTTTAATGCCAAACTACTCAGCAATAGTAACATGCATGGGTTATTCTAGGAGATTATCCCCAAGAAATAATCACTTATGGCTTTTAAATGGGAAAATGTATCTCTCAAGAGAGCACAAAGGGAAAGATAGCATAAGGCAGGGATGTTTGCCACAGTCCACTTTGGATTGGTCCAATCTACTCCTTCACACCATGAATAGAGCCCACAGACCACAGAGTGTGTCTATGTCCTGTGAGTAAAAATACTTGGGCATCAAGTAGGACAAAGATCCATGTGAGTGAAGCACTAAGCACCTTTGCTAAGTTGTCTTCAGGCCTTCAGTGAGAGCATGGGATTTTAAAACCGTCCACATGTCATTTAATCACTGACTCCAATCAAGGTCTGAAGGTTAAATAGTCTTTTCCTTTGGAGCTGAAAGGAAATAGTGAGTGAATTTCTGGTTGAGTGAAACCAAGTAACTCTCTAAAGGGAGACTGGAATAGCCTTGTCAATACTGAGCAAATCTGAAAGAAAGAAGAAAGATAAGACATGGGATCTCTAAAAGAAGAGAAATCCTGAGATCACACAGCACCGAGAAAAATCTGAGATGGATGAAAACACTCAGGCTGGTTTTATGCAGAGTAGATCTTTGTCTGACAAGCCCATCCATACTTTTTCAAACATATAACTTTTCAAATATCTAAGTTGATCAGAGAGAGTCATTTGATGAAGAACTACACACTAGGATGATAAGCACAGAAAATCCCATGTACCATCTTTGAATGTTTAGAGGACAGTAGGTCTATTTTAGCACAGGGTTAGGGTCCAAGGGGGAATGAAACAGCAGATGAAACAACATTCTTCCACATAAATCATTATAAACAAATGCAATGAGAGCAAAGATAAATCTCTTAAAGGAAATGTAATCTATGCAGTATAAAAGTCCACAACAGTGACTGGGAATCAGATAATATTTAAATGACTGCATATGCATACCCATTCTAGAAGACAGAGTTTCAAAGACATATTCCAAGTTTCATCAGGTGACATGCAGCCCTGACAGAACTGTACTTTTATGAGGGGATATGTGTTTTAATAGGAGCGTGAAATTGTTATGAGACCTGATAATGCAATAAATTAAACTTCCACATGTTTAGATATCAGTACCATCAATATTTAAAAAAAAACTACCTGAATGATTGAATGGTTGAAGTAAGTGTACCCCAAGGCACTGGATGAATATATTACAGTGTAAAGAAATCAAAAAATAGGTATTTAGTATTTACTTACAAAATTGAGCACTACCGAGTATATTTACAGAACTACCAAAACACTAAAGGTTGACAAGAAATACAATTAAATTGCATTATTCTGAAACAATGTTAGGGTCCAACTCTAGAATTAATATTAAATAAGATGAAAGGTTACCAATTCTTGTCCACAGTGAAGGAGACACAACACTTTCCTCAGTGCAAGCACCACTGGCAATAAATAATCTTGGAATTTGGAAAAAAATGTGGTGTTGAAGGCTTTGTATTGTTCCTCAGCCTTTGCAGAAATTTCTTGACCCTGTCATAATAGCAAAGGCCCCTTTCTCATTCAAAAGATAAAAGCACTCAAAATAGCAGTTAGTTTTCCATTTTGAGCCCAATAAGAAAATGTATGTGAGAGAGAGAGAGAATAACTTTTCTGATTCTCTCATCTCTGGGTCATTGGTAAATGGTAACTCACAGGAAGAGCAGGTTCTTCCATATTTCTTACAGATGTTTTTCTACTTGTGATAATTCAACCACGTCTGGCAAAAAGGGTTTTCCTCAAAATGGACTGCTGGGTCAGTCTAATATCTGGCAACTTTACAGATAATTTCTGTAGTTCCATTTACTGTTTTCAAAATATAATAAAATTAAACTCGGGCACTCTTGAACTAACCAAAAAAAAATTCTTTCCCAATAATCCAGAAAAATAATCTCATGAACCAGTCTATTCCATGATCATAAAAATCCACAAATTCTTTATTTTAGTACAAATATTTGCACCATCCCACACATAATCAGTTACCAATATGAGATATCCTCTTTCTAATTACTATAAAACATTTTTAAAATTAAAAATGTATGCATTCTACTTCTATCTTGGATGCCTTTTTCATAGTATCAGAGGCTCTTGGGAAATTCATCAATGTGAAAGACCAGCTTGCAGTTTTTTCTCTTTGTTTCTTTTGAGACTTAAACATCTGCTCATCTTTCTAAAGGCTACTGGCAAAGTCAAGCAGGTAGATTTGTAATTTTTTGCACTGGTGCTGTGGTCAGCTGGCTGGGGGGAGCTTGTTCCACCTTTGTCTTTAGTTTTTTATAGTTAGAAGGAGATGTCTTCCATTTCTTATCCTCTGAGAAATGCATCAGAAAAAAAAAGTGAGGAGGATTGGCATGGATTTAATTTTATTTTTTTACTTAATAATGCTTTATTTCCTTGCCTTAAAAAATAAGGCATGTAAGATGTCAAATAAGAGTAGCTGATTTAAAAGCACTTGTAAACATTCTGTAGCGTAGGCACCACAAAGATTTCGTCTTTGCCAAATATTTCATTAAACATTTTAACAGGCCTGTTTTGCTTGTACTGCATAAATAAAGTGGTATTTTATGTGCTGCTATAAGTAATGGGGCATATATATTCTGCAACTACACAGAGTCCCCTTGGGGAAATACCAGGTAGCTTCATAGTAATCACATTTCCCTTAGAGTACTTGGTAATTACTAATTATTCTTAATGAGATCAAACGTAATTGCTATGTAACCTTCAACCGTGGTTTAGACATTGAGAAATAATGTATGTCATCATAATTTGCTCTTTAATTGTAACTATCTTGCTATTGCATGCATTTTACCATATAGCTGGTTGCTCTGTAATTACCAAGCAAATAAAAAGTCATCTGGTCATATTTATACCTACGGTCGTATTTTTACACTTATCCTTCAATATAGGCAGCTGCAGGTGGAGCAAAGCTCACTGCCAGATTTCTTGTAGCTAACATTTGTGTTTGTGATTCTTCTGTTTGTAACCCCTTGAACAGCTGAGACACACAGCCTTCAACAAGCAAGTCAAGAGAGTGCTGAGGTACTGGAGTGGCTTGCCCAGAGAAGTTAGGATGCCCTAACCCTGGGAGTGTTTAAGGCCAGGTTGGGTGGAAGTCTGAACAGTCTGGTCTAGTGAAAGCTGTCCCAGCTCATGGCTGAGAGGAGGGTACAAACTGGGTGGTCCTTAAGGTATCTTCCAACCCAAACCAATCTATGTTTGTATGAGTGCACGTTATAGATCTACCCAGGTCCCTTAATACAATGGAAAACTCTTGTTATCTCTGTTGGGAACAGTACAAGAATTTACATTTTCCCATTTGGCAAAAGGATGCATGCTATTGTAGTGTCTCACTTGATTTTTTTATGGCACAGATATCACAGAATCTTAGTATAACAGAATATGCTGAGTTGTAAGGAATCCACAAGGATCACTCAAGTCCAGATCCTGGTTCTGCACAAGACAGTGTCAAGAGTCACCCTGCGTTCCTGTGAGATCTGTCCAAACACTTCTTGAACTCTGTCAGGCTTTGGGCTGTGACCACTTCCCTGCAAAGCCTGTTCCAGTACCCAACCACCCCGTGGTGGTTTATGATCTGTGTTTGTATTTCCCCATGTAAAATCTGGTCTTCTGCATGCTGCTTATCCTACTTAAAGTGTTCTGAAAGTTCTGAAAACCATCCCCCTTAACTGTTGTAACATCCTTTCTTTTGGCTTTGATGCTTTATCTGGACCTTTAATCCCTTACTTCTTAGTTAGCTCTAACCTTCTCCATTCCTCAGATTCCTCTAAGATATTTTTTAATCCAGTCCTTCCATAATTCCTATTTAACACACCCACCAAATTCCTTGTACAACAGAAGGTCAGCTCTCCTGCCTCTGCTGTACAAAGGTCTAGGTCACACATCTTCCTCTGATCTTTTCCCTGCATCTACAGGTAAGTAGTAGAAAAGAGTCTCTCCATTACAACCATCATGGTGCTTATATTCAGAGCAAACCAGCAGTTCACACAGTGGTACTAGAAAAAGATGAAACTGTGCTCTGAATTTGCACAATTTGTTTATATTTTATTTTTCTTTACCCAATGAAGGTGGGAGGCAATTTTATAAACCACCTGCCTGTGCTGGTCTATATTTTAGACTGGAAGGTCTCTGGAAAATGGGCTGTTATTTATTATATACCTCTACAAATCAATAAAACTTTGATAGCAAAAAAAGATCTAACCCAATTGTAGATTTTTCATAGCCCTGAGTTGATTTGATCATTCTTATTATTATCAGGCAATATCATTGTCATGCACAAGAATACAACACAAGGTGCTCAACACAAATCACATAACAAAATCATTTGAGATGTTTTCTTCTTGTTTTTCTCTTTCATTTTCTCTTCTGAACTCAGTTATGTATTTATTTTCTCCAATCTGCTAAATTTCAAGGAGCTGCTTTGATCTATGAATATCTACATATATTTTCCCACTGCTACTGTTTTATTATTAGCTTTGTACGCTTTCATGTGTCTTTATCTATCAACCCTATTACCAAAGATTCTACTGTATAAACTCTCTAGACAAAATAAATTTCAGTCATTACATTCGCAGGGAGTGTTCAGGATAGGAGAACCCTGGGAAAGACAAAATTCTGTTTCATCTTGTTCTAAATATGTGTTTAAAATAGGTCAGCTGAAATCACCTAGAGGTGATTATCTTTCCCAGGGAACTTCAGAGGGAATCGGGAAATTAATTTAGGCTGGATAGTTAACTTCCAGATAGTTATACTGGAGAGAGAGGGGAAAGCCATTTATTTTACCTGAGAGAAGGCAGGTATCCTTCAAAAGCCATAATGATAAACATTACCCTAATGTTTAGTTCTAGAAGTGACTCAGAATCTTTAAAATGGAAGGAAAATGTTATTTTGGAAAATAATAACTGCACATTGCAATTTTATGCAGTTTGAATGGGCTGAATAAGTGAGTTTTAGGGCTGCCTAGGGGTTGGAGGGATTGTGGTTCACAGTGTGAATCCCAGAGCTCACCTGGTCTCATGGTGTCCTGTAACAGTCTAGGGCCACTGCATTGCTTTCCACTTGAGCAAGGAGCAGGCTTCATCAGAAATAAGTAAAATTACTTATTTTCTCCATAAACCACCTAACAGCAGGACTGGGTAAACAATCTTTGCATGCAAATCAATTGCAGTCAGATTTCATGCAGTAAGGAAATCCCAGCACATCCAAAGCCTTCACTTCTATAATCTCCTGGAGTGTTTTGAATCAGTTTATGGCAGCTTCACACAATTTTCATGACTTTAACTGCTGTAATGTGAACAAAACTGTTACAGGAATGACCACACCAAATCACCTGAGGGTGAGAATACAATATTCAGAGGAATGTTGCAGACATAAAAGAGCTCTGACCTACAGCTGCCCAGCTGTTTCTATGAGAAAATTATCCCCCTCCATAATGTTATGAGCCCTGGTACCTTGCCCCCTTGGCTGTTGAGGCACTCTGCTTGGATATTAAAGAAATTACTTTTTTTGAGACCCGCAGAATGAATGAGGGAAAACTCCTTTCCCATTCTCCTTCCAAAGAGGAAAACTCTGTTTCAAGAATCTTCAGTAAAATAATAAAAACCCTTTAAGATATGACAAAATGCAGCTCTAACACTATTACCTGAAACCCTCAAAATATCTAAACAAGAGGAACAACTTACAAGGATTTTGTTTTGTAAAATTTTGCTTTCTGATTCTTTACCTTAGGTTTTATTATAGACAAGGTTTCAAATCAATGGTCTTCTGACAGAAGGAAAGTCTGACACCACCATCTACATTTCCATTTTTAACTAACTTTAATGACCATTGGAACTGAATTTTTTTCTATTGAGATTACTAATGTCTCTGTTTAGAGACACTCAAATTATATTCATGGAGTTAAATAACTGCAAGGTTCTGTACTTTTGTCAAAGCAGACTGTGGGGTCAATAGAGGATGGAGGATGAAGAGATTGAGAGCAGCCCTGCTGAGAGAGAACATGAAGGTACTGGTGGATGAAGAGCTGGAAATTATTTGGTAATGTACACTCACAGCCCAGAAAGCCAAGCATGTCCTGGGCTGTGTCACAAGAGGTAGGGCCAGCAGGGGGAGGGAGGGGATTCTGTCCCTCTACTCTGCCCCTGTGACCTGGAGCACTGCAATCAGATCTGGGGTCCCCAGCATAGGCAGAACATGGAGCTGTTGAAGACAGTCCAGAGGAGGGCCACAGAAATTATCACAGGGATGTAACACCTCTCCTCTGAAAAAAGGCTGAGAGAATTGGGGTTGTTCAGACCACAGAAGTGAAAACTGGGGGGAATTTACTGTGGCCTTTCAATACTTAAAGGGAGCTTGTAAGAAAGATGAGGACAGATTTTTTATTAGTGTCTACTGGGATAGGACAAGGATAGTGGTTTTACACTGAAAGAGGGTACATTCAGATAAGATAAAAGGAAGAACTATCCTACAGTGGGGGTGGTGAAGCACTGAATCAGTTGCACAGAGACATGGTGGATGACCCATCCCTGAAAACATTGAAGAACAGGTTGGACAGGGCTCTGAGCAAACTGTTCCAGTTGAAGATTCCTTTTTTCACTGTATGTGACACTAACTTTAGCAGAAAGATCCAAATGCTGGAATGGCCAAAAGCAGGGTTCTTATGCATCTGGCTGAAACATGTTAAAAAACCAACTTGATTCTGATAATAAAAACTTATTTTTCTGGACTGTTTGAACTGCAGTATCAGCAGCATATATACAGAAATATCAGCCAATTACTATTTTTCTGTACTTGAAAGAATGATGATATCTGGAAGAGAGTAGAAAATCAAGGGTCAATTTCTTTGTCTATGAGCACGTATCTTTTCAGCTGATGGATAGAGAATGAACCAGCAGATTCTGCTGGTTTTCCTCAGGTTAACTGGTAGCCTTATATACTTTAGGGAGACCAAGTGGCTATTTCTTGTATTTGGCAGCAAATCCTTAAGGAAGAGAGTCAAGGAACTTTCTCAGGGAGAAATTGGGAACAAATTGAACAGAGTCCCTCCAAAATTGCTGCTCAGACAAGAGCCCTTTGTTCCCACATTATTGTACTGCAGTTCTTACTGCTATCACAGCAGTAAAAGGTAAACAAGTTACTGCTACAAAAGAGATGGATAGGAATTAAAATATTTAAATCACCCAGCTGCCCATGGGGACCTAATTAGCACCCAGTGTGCCTGTGAAAACACCACATTTCAGAAAGCCATCATGTAATTACCTTACTTGCAGTACAAACATTGCTGTGTCATGACACTACATGAACCCCAGAAAACCTGCTGCAAACAGACTAATCCAGATTTCCTGCACAGCAGGAAAGAAGTCCAAAAACTGACAGAACAGCTGAAGTGGTAACAAGCCAAACCCAGACTTATATTACCTTCTTTGGATTTTTCATGTGGTCTTTACTTACAGATTTGGATAAAAATTACCCCAAATATACTCCTTATTCACTTAATAACTGACCACTTCTTTTTCCAAATATTTTTCCTGGTCTTACAAATTAAAGTAATATATAATAGATCTTAGATTACTTTCAATTTGTTTTGAAAAGTTGCTTTAAAAATATTAAAATGTCATTTTTCAAAGGAGATTTGCCATGGCCTGAGTCCATTCCCATTGCTACATGAGCACTAAGTGTTTTCTTCAGAAGGAAAATCCTGAGAGGAATAGAATTAATTCTGATTATTTTAACTAACTTGTTCAGAAATTAAAATTAAAGACTTGTAGAAGTCATAGAAACCAGCTGCTGTTCAGTGACCACTGAACACTTTCAAAATTCACATACTAAATTCTCATTTGAAATAATTCTTGTCTTCAAAACTTTTCATGTTGTAATATTTTCAGTCTAATGAATAATTCTGTTTATGAAATGCAGTCCAGAATAACTTACAGGTAGCTTAAAGATTTAGAGTGCTGAGTATATAATGTAAAATGAACCCTCCCTCATCTCTCACAATGGTGATGTAGATAGATAGGTTTATCAAGTGTGTTTTTCTATACCTTTTCCCTGGAGAGCTTTTAAATGATGGGTCTAAAGGTTTAGATTCAGTTTTATCTCTTCTTCAGTGGAACATTCAAGTATTAGCAGCGTGATGCTCACTAGCATATCACTCCTAGTGGACTCTACCCAACCTGACTTCAGTCATCTGAAAGGTATCTATGTGCTTCAAGTTAGTGATCTGTATTTAAAGGACAAAGAAATGCACTTCCAAAGTATGACTCCAACCACTTCTCCTTGTCACCCAGATTAGGACATGATGAACCATCCCCTTCAGCTACTTATCTCCCACTGATAAAAGAAATTAAATAGCTTGCACTATATCTTGATGTCTAAATTTCTAGACAGGTGATATGAATCCCAGACTGTCTGTTTGTTCACAGTAGATTTAAGTCATATAATTTCCTGAGCAATACAACATCATGCCTGGATTTGCATCTCCAAGCTTAAGGATTTTACAGTAAAAGGCAAAAGGTGGGCTTTGAAGAAATCGCTTCAAAAGAGTTTTAAAGACTTTGAATTATTTTTCCTGCCACTAAATTCCCATGACTTCTCACCAAGACCCATGAAACTTGAAAAGGCTGCCTATCTGTTCTGCATGCTTAATATATTCTTCTTCCCTCCAAAGCATCTGGATCATATGCAGAGAGAAATGTGTTTTTATAAACAACTCAGCAGTCAGCAGGAGGCCAGATGATAGCTAGCTGGTGAGGTGCCAGCTAAAGACAACACACTCCAACATTACAGAAGATGAAGTCAGATGAGCCTAACTCCAGGAGGGTTTTGATTTTTATCTTAATAATTCTCTGTCCCTGCATGGTTTTGAATAAAACACCATAAGAAACAAGAAAGGAAAAACTGAAGTGTGTGACAAAAACTTTTTTTTTGTATTGTACTTGTTAGAAGAATCTGATCCAAAGGCCATTATAGTTTATCTGATCTGCTGGCCATCAGCAGAGAATGAGATTGGATAATGATCAATTGTTACCTGCAACCCTTGTTATATTTATTTTCCAGTCTGTCATGTTAATAATACTACCAAAAAATTCAAATCAAAAAAACAAATTTGACTTTTTTACTGCAATCAAACAAGGAGCTGTAAAAGCAAAAACTGGCTGGCAGTTTGTACGTCTTTCATGTTCACAATATCCTCAGTCTTACAGAACCAGCCAGAAAACAAGCATTGAAAAGGACACCTTGGGGAGACCTTCAAAGACTGCATCCTTTTACAGTCCATGACATGAAAATTTTCATATTTATTTAAACTCTGTTCTTGTGCTTGTATCCCATAAAACACTTAGAATACTTCATCTTATTAGTGAAACCATTATTCTTTCATATTTACATAATTAATAGCTAATTAAAGGCCTACAAATAGCCTCAAACTGCTGTCAAGAAATCATTCACTTGACAGTTTTCTGACACCCTTAACAATCCCTATCAGTACATCTTCTTCGTATCTTCTAAGAGCATTCTGGTTCTAGATTTTATTGCTATGCAAACCTAAACCTGGAAAAAAAAACAAAAAACCCCAAAACAAAACAAATTTTTGCTCAATTTTTAATATATTTATGTACTGCATTTTCAATATGGCTCTCAACCACCTAGATCTCTTTTCTTGTACCTATTCCATTACTGTTGGCAAAAACCTTCATGACTTCAAGTCACAATAAATAATAAAAACCTAAAAAATAAGAATGAGTAATGTGTGCATTTATTTTGTTTAATATTGTTGTGGTTTAACCCCTGCCAGCAGCCAATCCCTAAACAGTTGCTTTCTCACTCCCCAGCCAGCAGGATCAGGGAGAGAATTGGAAGGGTAAAAGTTGGTAAACCTGTGGGTTTGACAGGGAAAGCAAAAGCTGCATGCACAAGCAAAGGAAAACAAGGAGTTAATTCACTGATTCCCATATGCTGGCAGGTGATCAGCCATCTCAAGGAGAGCAAGGTGAAGAAAATTAACTCCGTCCCAGCCAAAACTAGCAAAAATAGACATCTGAATTGAACCTGGGGGATCCAGGACTCAGGAAGAAGAGGTGGTATTATGGTATTCTACCACTCCTCCTCTCTGGTCATGTCTAGGTATTTTTGAAGGGATTTTAGAGAACTTACTGATGATAATGCTACTGCAAACAAGAGAAAAAAAAATGGTATTCCTCTTCAGACAACCTTTTTTCTTCAAAGCTGTCACTTTGACTTCAAAACCTTACCAAGATAAATAATTTAATTACAGATAAAGGCAATGGTATTTGCTTGGGTGGGAAAGAAATTAGAATGGAGATGTAACAAATATCAACCCAGTTTAACCACTTAGTTTTAATCCTGATGTCGCCTTGATTTTTTAAGATTTTCTAAGCCTTCTGATGTTTAAATTCTGGTAACAAACTTTTTCACACACTTTCTGTAAATAACTTATTGTTTTGCATTCTTTTATAAAAAAGAGAAATTTGATGGACTGTTGGTTTGTCCAGTGTCATTGGAGAGGTGGCACTTTCACCCTCCAATCCACTGTCACCTTTAGAAATCTATAAATACTAGAGTCAGAAAATAAACTTCCCTTTTCTACCTTGAGAACAGCAGCGTGTTCTTGTCATTTTGTTTTGTGTCCCATAGCGACATCCTAATATCTCTTCCACTCATTCTCCTCTACTGCAAGACAACATTTCCTAGTAAAAATAATCCAAGTTGTAATCTCATATATCATACTGAGGATAACACTCAGTTTTGGACTCTTTAAATGGCAATCAAACCCTTCTTAAAAATAACAGGTGAAGCTTTGGTGGTGGAAAGACTTGTGCTGCAAGATCTGCTGTCACCCTACAAGAGATAAGTGACAGAATGATGAGCTGACAAGGAAATGGCTGTAAGGTAAAGGTCCCAAACTAGGTCTGAGGAAGTTCTGGATTCAGCTCTCTGTGGCAAGTAAACCCTTGGGGAATCCACCTGATTTGGTCCATCTTGTCTTTTACTCCTTATTTCTTCTATTTGAAATGCCTACTCTAACATACACTCTCCCAACTTGTGTTAGTCCTGTCTATGTGGACTGCAAATTCTTAAGACAAGATCTCTGCCTCTTCTTTGATCACAGATCAGTGGTGTGAAAGTGTCTCTAACTTGGATGATTTTGTGCCACTTTATTATAAATAATAAAATAAAAACAGTTTATTAAATAAATTTTCAATGCACAAAGGCAGATAACAAATGAGAGGGGGCAAGTAATAAAAAATGTGAAGGTAAATTAAAAAGGTGTAATTCATAATACACATCCCAGATTTTGGTTGAGGCAGCAAGAAACACATTTACTGAGGCTTGGTACAACCTGATGATAAAGCATAGCAAGCACAGACACCATGTGCAACAATGGCTGAGAAAAAATACATAAAAGATCTTTCAGAAAAAAAATTGACAAAAATGGAGGGGATTCACAGAAGAGCAGCTAAAATAACTAGAAGGCAGAAAGGATTGATTTCCTAGGAAAAGTTAGAAGAACTAACTGTAAACTAGATATCCATAGCTGCAGTAAGAGGGAACAGGATAGGATAATAAGGAATTCAACTTCTTGTCATAGCAAGTGTTGCTGTGGTCTGTTGAATTTTCAAGCAGAACACATATATTTTAAAACACCCATCCAGCAGAGATAATAAGATACTTCTGCTGCCTGAGGGCCGAAATGTTTAGGGCTCAAACTGTCTTTCTGTTTTAAACCTGAGAAGGACCCCACACAGTAGAATCCTTTGGAGGCATTGATGTGACCCTTTTCCATTGCCAGCCACACCCATTTGAAACCCCTCAACACAGAGACCAGAAATGGGTTTGTAGAGGTTTGGAACCTCTACATGGAATTTATGGGCTTGATATGCATGCAGTATAAATGCAAATGTGTGACTATGTGTGTGGGCATCAAAAAGAAGCAGACCAAGAATTAAAATAGTGGCCTGTATTCGTATCAAACACCACTCCCAAGACACTTTTTCCAGGACACTGTTCCCAGTGGTCCAGATGAGGAACGTATTGATGTGACTCCCACAAGGTTTTCCTTCTGATAAGAGCCAAACACAAAATGATCGTCAATGAAAAGTATTGTGTTCCAACAGCAGGAAGATGGCAACAGAGGCAGTACATAATATGTCATATATTTCTGTTCCTTTTAATGCAACAGGGGAAGAGATACATATTTCAAATGACCAAGGGAAAATGGACCACAAGCAGCAATCTTGACTAAGATGTATGGAGTCTGAAACAAGCAAGATTCTTAAGCAAAGGCCACCAACTGACAGTGATCACAAAGGTCCCAGTCTCTCTTCTAACAGGGGACCTCAACTGGAGTTTTAACAAAAGAGCACTTCTAGCTGCTGCAGGCCATTAGAACAACACACAACACAAGTGCCTCTAAATGTCTCCTGTCTCCATGCTGCTGGAATTCAGATGAGCAAATAGCAGTGTTTGGTTGATGCTGCATATGTTTCAATAAAACTAATGTGATGATTGGCTCATTATACAGCAAAATGTAGTTGAATTATTAGCTTTAGTGTCATTTCTAGCTGTGTTTTGAAGAGTCCATACCAGGCACTATGAAGCTGATGTTACTTTAACAAACACAAATGGAAAGAAACAAAAAATCTTCCCTGAAACTCTGAATTATTCATACAAATTACCTTTAAGGAAAGGTTGCCCATCAGATACATCAAAATGCAATATCCACAGCCTACACATTTAGCTCAGTGTATGGCAAATCACCCTCATTTTTCAGGAGTAAAAATGCAAATACACAATGGTTTTTCATGTTGCTTGTGTATATATTACTTGATTTTATCTTGGTAAATGCTATCTTCATTATCAAACACAGCTACCAGTGACTTCTGGTCAGAAGGTTAGGAGCAACACCCAGTCATTAAGTACCATACCTCTGCTATCTCTGCTGACTTTTAACCCTGAAGTCAAGTCAGATTTGCCTGGCTCAGTGCTTGGAAGTCATTGCCATTCCGTGAACGGCACTCTTCCTTCTGACTGGGAATTGGTGCCCTGTTTGTGGTGGGAGGGAGTGCTTTGCTTCTAACTGTGCCAGTGACAGGACAAGGTGGTACTGAGATCCTGATCATTTGCTCTGTACTGCTTCTTCCAGGAGCATGAGTGCACTCCTCATGCTTGAAAATTCACATCTTCCCTTACCACATTTGTTTACAATTTCAACAGGATGCGGCTTTCTTTTCACTTTGTTCCCTAAAACTCCTGTGTACAACCTCTTAGCCAGTTGAACTATCAACTATGAGCTAAAGAGCAAAACCACATCAGTAGACAGTTTCACAACCTATGTTCCCTGTGGATCACCACTGTCCCAATTACACAGTATTGCTGCATCAAGGTTATTAATTGATGCACAGCAGCAGAGAGTGTGGTTCATTTCACTGGTAGTGATGAATACTATCCATTGTACTGTGCCCCAGAACCTGGAGTGTGAAAGTCACCACAGGAGGAAAGCAGTGACTTTAAAGAGGTGCTATAACTATACTCCATTATTGCCCAAGAAGAGAGACTAATGACTCTAAGCTTCATTTTAAAAATTCACTGGGTCTTTAAGTAACTTATAGCTCTCAGAAAATTCAAGGTTAGACTTAGAGGTTAAGATTTCACTAATAAGTACAGGACCCTTTCTCTGGCTTCAAGGAAAAATGGCTTGGCACTGTCATCTACACAGTGAACCTCCCATCTCTGCCAAAGCTGCAGGGTCTCATTCACTCTGCCTGGTGCACACAGCCCAGCCATTGTCTAGGAGAGCCCTGGATTGCATGAGGCAAAAAACACAGCAGGGACTCTGCAAGACATGGCAAGATATAGACAGGATTAGAGTGGTGTTTGAGCCCATACCTTGGGTCTCTAAGCCACTTCTATAAACAAAACCTAACAAAAAAGATGCCTGGCTTCGTGATGGGCTTTGCTTTGGCACTGTGCCTAGGCTATAGGCTAAATAAGAGTCATAACTCCAGGGAAAAGACAGAAGATCCTGGGAGCTTTTGGATCTTTTTTAACAAGCAACACTCTCTCAAGGAAAAAAAACAGTTGATTCAGACTGAAATAAAATAGCATTAAAGTTTAATGAAATTCAAAATTCCAGGTAACTAGGAATTGGGGTTGTTAGCCACAATTCCCTGCTAGGAAGCAGACAATATTAGTGATAGCAATACTCTAAAGCTTGCAAATAAGGTTAAGTCATGCAAAGAAACAACTTCCAGCTGATATGTTTGACCTAGGTCAATGCAGGGAAAACTCCTGTTAGTCTGCTTTCTAAATGCAAATCCTGCTTCAGGTTCCACTGCAGTAATAATTCATAGCTTGTGTAGTCAGCCCAGTCACCATGTGGAGTGGAAATTGCACAGTGGCTAAAGCCACACAATATATACAGATGTATTCACATAACTCTTCTGCCAAGCCTCAACTGGCAGTCCCAAGGGCCAGGCTTATTTTCTGAAGTCACAAGTAAAGGGTGATTTGAACCCTTCTAAGAAACCCAGAAACACGGAATTAAGATCTTTGATTACTTACTAAGTCTTCACCTACTTAAAATTTTTCACCTCTAAATTATGATTCAAGTGGCTAATACAGCAGTCTTTTATTGCCAGCAGTGAAGGGAAACAAGACGACACAGGACAATACAAACAACCAGCTATTCTTTTCCACCCACTCCTTAAAACTCTGCACTTGGACTTTTGGTGACTCAGTTGCTTCTCTCAATGGGACATGGAGTTGTGTCTCATCTCCTCTACAGTCCATGGAGCACCTGGTTTTTGTCATATTTCTGTCCTCTTCAATTTTGGTTCTCTTTTCCCTTTTCTCTCTCTGTAATATTTCATTCACTTTTTATTCTAGTGTTACAGGTGTAGCACTAGAATCAGTATCAAAGGTCTACCCCAGGGAGTTTTAAATGGCTGTCATAGCCTCACTGGTCATAGCAGCATCACTGTGCAACTCTCTCATGCAAATAATATTCTGCAGGGGAAAACAAGATGACTACAGTAATGCCAGCAGTAGTTTACTTTCACTGGGATAAAACAATAATATTTTTACTTTGTATTGATCTGATTGATTTTCCTTTCTCTACACAAGACAAATTCTCTGACATTTTTTCCTGGCTGAGATACACTGAATTTATTAGCTGCTCCTGGAGACATCCAGCAGGTTCTTTACAGACAAGCTTCTGTGCCATCATTGCTCATGACAAGTGCTAGTGAGAAACCTGGCATCTCTCTTGTCCACAGAACTGAGCCACAGCCATGTATTGGTGGGTCACTGCTGACTCTAAGCCAGTTACAGTAAATGCTGGAAAGCTGATGAAAACTTTATGGATAACAAAGATCATTTTTAACACTAACACTTGCTCAAAGCAGGACATTTTACTCAAAAGTAGGGTACCAGAAGCAAAGAAGCAAGTTTGAAGGGTAGTATGGTTTAGAAAATGAAAAAGTTTTGAAGCATAGGGAAAAATAGATATGCAAGTTCTTTTTATGTATTTCATGGTGTCTCCAGTATAGGCTCCTACATCTGACCCAGACTATATTCTTAGACCACAGTCAATAGAAGTTAACAAGTTCATTTATTGTTAACAGAACATACTTTGATATTAATGGATGCTCATAAGAAAGAATTTCTTTCTATGGTCAACCAAGGGAAAGACCCTTAAACAAGCATATTTTCTCCATTGTGTAAGAGCCCAGTGTTGGGGCTCAGATGGAAATATCTAGACTTTCCTGTGGTAGGAGGGAAAAATTCTGCTGACTCTCTGGTATCCAACGTGGATTCAGCTTCCACAGACATGTCCTGGATTAGCTCCATCATTCATTACTGTTGATAATCAAAAGGGATGAAAATAGATCAGAAGGCAGTAAGACAGTTTATTTTCTTCACTAAAGGTTAAGCTATTGAGTGAAAATTAATAAAAAGAAAATTAATATGAATAAAAATTTTGAAATAATTGACTGAAAAGCAAATATGCCTCTATAAAATAAAATCTCAGTGACACATGGGAGAGAGAGCTGTGTTCTCAATTCTCCTCCCTCCTCTGTAGGCCAATCACCTTTGTCATACAGCAGCTTTCATAATGTATTGCACTGTGGCCAAAGACCATAACTCATGGTGAAAACGTTTGGTTAAATAAAAATGTGGTTTTATTTGAAAATAATTTTTGACATGACTTCTTTTAGCGATTTCACCTTTTTCTCCTAAAATATTTGTCTTCTCTTGCTCACCACCCCGTGCCCGCATCACAGGCCTTTCTCAAGTCTTCAACAATGATAAATAACAACAGTGACTGTCTTTGCAGTTCTGCAAAAACAACTACCCAGACACTACAGTCAGTGCAGGAGGAAGGGGTGGAGCTGCTCCAGGTGCCAGAGCTGAGATTCCCTTGCAGTCCATGGTGCAGCACATGGAGGACCCCAGGGATGCAGAGATCCACCTGCAGCTCCTGGAAGAGACCTGCACCAGAGGAGGTGGATGCCCAAAAGAGCTGTGACACCACGGGAGGACTGTTCTGGAGCAGGGTCCTGGCAGGAACCTGCAGACCTGTGGAGTGAGGAGTCTGTGCTGAACCAGATTTCCTGGTAGAACATATCGCCCTGTGAGGGACCCACACTGGAGCAGGCTGTGCCTGAAGGACTGCATCCCATGGAAGAGTGGTCCATGCTCTAGCATTTTAGGAGGACTGTAATCACCTTCAAGGACAACCATCTGCAGGGAGAAAGTATATTTCAATTTAACAGGATTAAGTGTTTAAACTGGAACTTTGGGTTGAATTTCTTAGGGAATTCTATTTTCAGTCTGTCCTCAGGTTTATAGATGTCCTCAAACCATAGACAAGATTGTAAATCCATCTAGAATCCATGCACAAACCCCAGGTACTGTTTATCCATCCTCCATCTCCCAGCTTGGATGTCTCTAGGTTCCAGGCTACTTTCACTCACTGGCTAGTCCTGCTTGAAGTTCACTATCAAATCACCCATATATCTCTAGAGAGAGAAGAGAACAAGGTCACACAGAAAATAATTAGACATAGACTTTAATAGGAAGATAGGAAAGATCACATGATCAGGATAATTATTTTCCCTTCTTATCAGATACAAAATTCTAGATTTAATCTTGCCAAGGGTGTGCTTGAATAGCTTCATCTGTTGACTAATGACTGGTCTTTGTTAGTTGTTCTATTGTCTTTGTTACAGTTTAGGTATCTGTATGTTTAATTTTTGTTTTTCCTGTAACTTAATTTTGATTTTTCTTGTACCTTGCCTTTTATGCTGAACAGCTATTAACCAAATGGCCTTAAAATCACGAGCCATTGTAACTATCACACATGAGAAGATACTGAAATATTATAAATTATCTGTCTGTAATCTAATGACATCCTTCTACTATCCCTGATGTCATTTGTAAGCATTGTACAACTAGAACACTACAACTGACAGCTGCTAAAGAACTCAAAAGCTATGTCTCTAATCATGACCTAAATACCAACATATCAAATACCCATTGAAATGTGATTAAGGCATTCCTAAATCATGGCAGATAGCAGAAAGGAAAGAAAGAAATCTGAGTGTACAATAATGAAACCCGACAACAGTAGATAGTGTCTGCATGGTAAAAGACCCTTGCAATGACACTGTTTTGCATTTTAATTCTTACATGTTGCATAGAATACAAGCAGAGTGAGTAAAGAAAGTTATTTATGGTTACTTCTGATCCTCATTGTGCCTATTTTTCTATTTGCGTACACCTTATGTGTGTGTAGAATAGTTTTTGAGCCAAACATCCTAGAAAACTTGTAATGATAAGCCCTGACAAATGTAAGTGACTTTGTTGAGTCAGCTCCTTTGTTTCAGATTTGCTGTTTCAGTCTTCCAGTTATTTACAGGGGTCATGCCAAAACAATCTCATTCTGCTTTTTAAAAAATTATCTAGACAGAAAAAGCTTGAAGTGATGTCACATCTGCATGGAAGTAAAACATCAGCAATCATATCCACAAGAATATATGAGTAGAGGATTAATATTTATGTCTGAGATTACAGTGTATGGAAATGAGATCCTGCATCCAAATAGGGTACTTCTCAGGTGAGATTCTGATCTCAGAGATTCAGCTACAAATTAGGATGGCTGACTTTAATTAAGATACATTTGCATAAATGAAATCAAACTAGCATCAATATATTAACTCCCATCTAATGATTGCCAAGACACAAAACAAGGATCAGAGAATAAAAGACTTGCCCATTTCTTCAGAGGTTTCCTTTTCTAACAAATAAAGATTCCTTTGGTGGTTTTTTTTTTAACAGCAAAAGTCTGAAAATAGAATTAACTGTCTGGATCTTTTAGTCTAGCCTCATTTGAAGATGCCTAAGATCCTCATAGCAAACAAAGACACTTGTGCATCCTTTGAACCAGTAGTCATGGTTCAGTGCAGTATCAGTTCACACAGCTGGAGTCTGTGTTGACATCCTTTTTAGCTAAATCTTAAAACACCAATCCTAGTCCAGTGATGCCGGGCCTCAGGTTGATGAAGCGATAATGATGTTATATATAAGCCTGGGAATTTGACTTCTACAAACTCGTGGAAGAAATTCAAAGCCATGCCCACCTATCTAGCAGTGTCTGAAGCACCATAGCTCAGCTAGGAGTCTGGGTCTTGTGAACACAGGGTGCCATGAACAGGGAACCCCACTAGTCAGTAATTAAGGAAACATTCAGGTTTGTACTGACCAGTAGAACCAGAGATGAAATAATTACTTCACAGCTTGACAGACCTAAAGTGAATTACTTGTTAGAACACTAACAAAACAAAATACACTATTTGACAGGTATTATATTAATTTCCCTGAGTTTAGTCTGTTTTGCTAATGGCAGCAATTAGTGAGTGATTTCTCCGTGCCCTCATGCTGACCCCAAGCCTTTCATTGTACTTTCTCTGCTCTGCCCAGTTAGAGAGGAGAGGGTAGACTGGCTCTGGTGGACACCTGGCATGCAGCCAGGGTCAAACCACCACGCAAGTATGAGCACATGAGCCACATGGACGTGCAAGTACTCTTGGGAATAATACATTGTGCATGTTTTCTCCTGTTATCTGCTTGTCTCCCTTCATGATCTCATAAATTGTAACTTTGGTAAAGATGCCAAGACGTGCCCTTCATCTCTCCAAGTACAGTTGCTCTTCTATCAATGTTAGGAGAAGAAGCTCAGAAGTGCTTGGCAGCTGCTGGCTTTTTACAGGACAGAACTCAGAAATGGGAACAGCTTGGCTGCAGAAATGTAACAGTGGTAGTGGCAGGTAGGGAGAAAATAAGTCCACATCATTATTAAGCTATAACTATCACTGAAAATCTAAGATTTCAATTACATAAAGTATTCTCTCAAAGACAGTTTTGAATATATTTTCTAAATATCTTCATATGTTTCAGCCTCATCTCCTTATGGAGAACAAGAACGCTGTTTTCCCCAAGCCAACAAAAAGGAATAACTGTTTTCTGGCTTCTGTTCAATAATTTAATAGCAACTATGCAATAGAGATTAATACTTCTATTTCTGTGGCATGATAAAAGCCTTAGGATAGCATATGGCCTGGCCAACACACACAGCTCTACAGGTGTCCCTCGAGATGTACCAGCTCAAGGCAGCCAAGGGCTGAGTCTCAGCACTTGGATCATTTGTTATTTTCACGTTGAGGTCATGGGGGAAACATAGCTTTCATTGGCACCTCCTGGTAAAAATGTATTGCAGACCCAAGACCAAGCAATCCTAAGGGTCCTCTATGCAGGTTTATGAGCTGAGGAAAAATAAAACTACATTGCCTGCCAGTCTTCTTGAGCCACAGCTGTTTGATCAGATCTTGCAAGCCCTTTCTAAAGAGCTCAGCAGGAGAAAAATGTCAGACATATGGCTCCCAGGAGGCTTCAAAGGAGCATATCTACAAACCAGAGGGGAAATGTATCCTTCAGTCTACATCCTCCCTGTCCCCCAGCCTGGCACAGGACTTCTGCAGCACTGTAACAAGGACAAACGAACAGAACTAACACAATAGTACAGAGTCACAGTCATACTAAGAGAAACCTTCATAGCAATTTCTGTCCTCAGCCATTAAGGTGCCTGCATAAGCAAAGTTCTTGTGATTAAATTATACACACCACAGGTCACAGGGGAGCCCTCTGTTCATCCACACAGACATTATTTTGCATAGCAGTGTCTCAGATGGCAAAGGAGAAAGCATGTCATAGAGGTTTTTATTTAGCCCAAATGCTGTTAAATAATTCAGGTCATTATTAAAATATGAAACAAGATTCAAATAGAAAAAATATTTAAATTTTTAAACAGGGAGCATTTAGAACTCTTTATTTGGATGGAATATATCATTCCAACATGGCTTTTAGCAATACAAAGGTCAGGATTCCAATCTGGGTGGAATGCTAACCTAAAGTACACACATTCAATTCAAAAATACCAAAAATAACAGTGAAAATCTTTAAATAGCTTGTTTCAATCTCATTAAATTATTGACACATTGCACAAAACACTCAGTATAAATTCTCCTAAGGCACTAGTGATGCTAAGGATGAATTCAAATTGCTTGAAGTGACAATGAAATTAAAGCACGTAGTCTGTGCTGATTTTTCTCCATCTTCATAGTCTGCAGAGAGGAATAGGTGCCTCCAGATGGTGATTCATTCTTCCTGCCATAAGGGATTATGTACCCTCTGCAGTCTCCTATTCATTTTTGGCTATAGAAAGACCCCAATCATTTTTTTTAGCCTAGCCTACTTTTTAGACTATTCATTTAAATTTCAATTACATTTATTTAAATTTAATATTTTTTTGCATCATTAGCTGATGCAAATCCCACTGTATTACAAGAAATATCACAACAAACTCAGTAACTTGTTTAGTGTACAGTGACTGATTTATTTAGAAGTTATCTAGAACTTTAGTTGTCACTAAAGCCAGAATTAAGTGAATAACTGATTTTTCCAAACAAGTGTCAAAAGCAAAAGAAAATAAGACAAATTCAAATTCCAGATTTATTTTAACTCAATCTAACCCAAGACTTTGAATTTTGTAACAGATTACAAAAAGAAGTTTCAGATTTGAAATAAATACTTAATTTAGTAACAAATGAAAGGAACTTTAGAAGGATTTGGGAAGAGGTGGGGATTTGTTACTGACTCCCTAGACAAAAGTAGCATTCAAATCTTCCTGTAAACTAGCAGAAGCTCACAAGTTTTTGTGATTTCAAACATCCACACATCCTGAAGATCAGCATGGCACTGTGGAAGCAGTTCTTAAAGCTGCTAGATTAAAACTGGTGACATTATCTTAAAGCAAACCTGGTAGAATAGCACTGTTTAATGGTAAAATGATCCTCTGCCTATGAAAACCTACAGAGAAACTTGCTCTGATTTCAGTGCAAGAGCTCAACAAGAGGAATAATCCCTTTTGGGGAAAGATTCTTAAAATAAACAATAAAAATACATTGTTCAAGGAAACTGAATTATAGGAAAACTAGAATATGGATCCCTTCTTCCATATTGAAGTCCAGTCCCAAGGTACAGCAAGTGATAGATCTGTGCCATTGATTTTAGTTGAATGTCTGCCCAAATCAAAATTACTTACATGAGACTGAGAAAATAATTCTTCTTTAAAGTGATACTAGCAGCATGATGTTGAATCAGTTTGTATAAATGATGTAAAAGTAGTTTAATGTCAAACTGTATATTAATTTCTCAACAAAATTTTAAACCTGTAGAGTTGATACTTCCTATTTCAGTCTATTTTTTCTCCTCCTGTCTAATGGTAGGGTGATCCAAATATGACCCACATGAATGGAACTGGAAGTGAACTTGACAGGAGACAGAATAACCTAATTCAATGTACTGTAAGCTCTGAACATTAAAAAAAAAATGAAACACTAAAAAAGCAGTAGACTTACCTCCCATCTTTTTACTTAAAACTTTCGTACCACAACTTTCATATTAAAATAAAAAGGAAAAAGTAACTATGAACTGAAGTTACATTTTTGTAGATGACTGGTGTTCTTAAATACAGACTCATTAAAAAAGTTTTTGTAAGTATAATAATTTTTCTGACAGTACAACAGATAAGAAATAAAAACATGTAATTTTTATAATCCTGTATTCACTGTGAGAAGCCTTAACATTTCTAGTTTCCAAAGTCTCTTCATTCATGTCTCGTCCATGTGTACTACTCAAAGAACCATACCACTTTTAAATATATTTAAATCCACTTTTAAAGCTCTTCTGCCTTTCATATTTGCATTAGAAGCGGTTCAAAGAGACATAGCTATTCTTAGCTGAAGAATATGTTATCAGTTTCCTGATGAAACAGCAATTAATGATGGTTATGTTCAGTCCTTGATGGTAGAAGAGAGTCCTGGTCTCATTTACATCAATATTAGTCAGGACAAAATTCAGCAAAATAACAAGATTTAGCCTGGTATAAATCATATACCAGTTCAGTAAATGTGAGCAAACGAGATGCTCACTTTCAAACTAAGGATAAATTATACACTGTTTAAAATAATTTCCTATCAAATAAAAGTACTAATCTTAGCAGTTTGATTATCATAATTCTTGTTGATTAAGACATAAATTAAGTCAATATCTTCAGTAAGGAAAATACATTGACTGCTTAAAAACTTATTGAAACTAATATTTTGGCTGACATTTTAGCACAAAAAGGTCATAATACACCCATTACCAAAACACTCAGAATGAGAAAATCTTCCAGGGACAGACCTTGTACCAAGAGCATCAACACTTGAAGCAAGAGAACTTGTGAAGATCATATGGGAGCTGTCTGTCTACACAGCCAGAGTAATCACAGAGAAGAAAATTGTCACCACGATATTTTTATGAAAATCTTTTGCTAGGATTTTTCTCCTATTCTAGCTGAGAAGCCTCAGAAAAGAAATGTAAACAATAATATCTGATGGCTGTGGAATGTGGTCTGCACATTGTTCACCAGCAGGTGCATCTTTGTTTAGTCAATGTGAGATGTTTCTGCTTAATGACAAATCAAATATCCAGCTGTGTCAGACTCTCTGAGAGTCACGAACTTTTGTTATCATTTTCTTCCTTTCCTTTCCAGCTTTCTGATGGATCCTTTCTTTCTATTCTTTTTTGTAAAGTTTTAGTATAGTAATATATAATATAATATAATATAATATAATATAATATAATATAATATAATATAATACAATACAATACAATATAATATAATATATCAGCCTTCTGAAACATGGAGTCAAGATTCTCATCTCTTCCCTCGTCCTGGCACCCTTGAACAAAACCATAGAAAATAGTCCACTGATTTGAACCCCATTTACAAATACAACAATGATACTTACAGTGAAGTGCCCATTTTGTCTAGCTGGGACTGGCACACAAACTTAAGACTGCTTAAGAATTGGTTTTTTACACCAGGAAATAGATTATTTTTTTTTTTTAAAGCGTAATTTAGGTTGGAAGGAACCTCTGGAGGTTGTATGAATGGTATTTTTTTACACTTGCTTAAAAAAAAAAAAAGTAGTATCCTTTGGATAACATTCCAACTTTTTAATTAGTTATGGAGTAGGATCAATTTTGTATGAATAGTATAAATTAAATACGCCTACAAATATCTGTAAATGCAGGTCAAATTAGTTTTTCACTTTCTTCTCCTGAAAATCATTGCAGTGATTCGACCACTTAGCGTGACTTCTAAATATATCCCACTAATTTCTAATCTTCAATGCTCAAAGTAGAAGCTGTTTTGATATTACTTGTTACAGATGTTTTTGTTGCTACACAATATCTTTTGCCTCAATTGAGCTGTTACACCACTTATTCTACACAAAGTCAGCCAAGGTAGCTCTAGGGTTTAAGAAAGCAAGTGCCATAAACTTCAATACAGAAGAGTTCTATCCTTACACAAACCTTCCCACAGGTATTAATGGCCACCTCATTACAGGCACCTCCCTGAAAAATATGAAAAGGATTCACAGATAAAGAAGTTCACTTGATTTCTTCATTATGGAAAGAGTATAAATACAAGGAAGATTGTTAGATAAATCAAATGAATGCCTGTCCTTTCTCTTCTTTACAGAAGAATTTGAACTAAAATTGTTATCTTTCCTTGAAGATTTGTGTGCACATTCTCCCTCAGTAAAGGATATTATATATCACAGTATGAGTGCGTTGTACAAGTAGGTTACATTTAATGAGAAAAAGAACTTTTTTTCAAATCTAAAGATAGCAAAACTAGAATGTCACCAAAAATAGTCTTTCTGATCAGGATGCCTCTCCTTACATTGGTTTTGGACAATGACACAAAAAGTAACACCCATTTTCCTTTCATCATTAGGAAAACTTCACTAAAATAATCTCGATAGCACATGTTTAAAAGTTTCTGGCCTTCGATCAAAAAGTAAAACTGAAAGCTTACAAAGTAAAAATGTGCTGATCTACCCATTATTAAGCTGAGCAGAAACTCAGAAAATATCTCTTTAAGGTATGACACACAGTATTCACTCCTACTGTATTCTCACAAGTATTAAGCACCTCTTACTTTCCCCACATCTGTTTGTGCTTTACAGATCGTACCATTGTATCTCACTTCTTTTTGGGTTTTTTTTGACTGCCAGGCAAGGAAAACATTTATACAGATCTGGATTCTTGAGATACCTGACTTCCCAGACATGGCCAGCCATGAGAATATAAAATTCAGGAGCAAAGAGTGAGAAATTATTTTTACCACAGTTTTTATTTTCCTTTGTCAATGCATGCCTAAACTGTACCTACTTGTTCAATGCTTCCATTTATAATCTCAGCTTCTTAATTATTCTGAAAACACAAATGAGGCTATCTCTTATTACTAATCCCGTTTCTTCTACTTAAGTAGCACAAAGGGAGGACATTCTGGCTATCACTGTCCACAGCTAATATCCAACACTCATTCCCCTCCTGCCTCACAGCTGGCATTGACTCACCAGATATTCAGTTCTATTGGATTCCCATATCTCTAGCACACAAAGTATCTAGGGCAGGGGTATGACCACTCAAGTGTTGCTACCCACATTCATGTCCACAATGCAAATCAGAGTATGCAAGTGAGAAAGCTGTTTGACTATTCCTGAACCAGCAGTGAAGAATAAATTCTGGGATGGAGCCCAGCTTAATTTTGAATATGTTCCTTAAAAGCAGGAATTAGGGTGTAATGCAAGCAGCTACATGGTATTTTTGCATGAGGAATAGTTTTTTCGGCCTTTTTTTCCCCCTTAGCTTTCTTGCTTGAGGAGGTTCCCACACTTACAGTTTCAAAAACACATACAAAGCATGGTTCAATGTCACTAGTCCAATCCTGTCTGCCACAGTCTGCAGGCAGCCTAGAAGGCTAAACTGAGCCTAGCTAAACTGAGATCTCTTTTCCTAGAAGAGATGGTTGGGTGGAACACAACCTCTGGAATACGGGAAAAGGAGTTTCTGTGCTTGCAGATATTCAAAAGCAAGGTGGACATTGCTCTGGACAACCAGCTCTAGCAGACACTTTTCAAGGAGAGGGTTTGACTAGGCAATGTCCAGAGCATATTGCCACCCTCATCTGTCCTGCAATCCTGTGAAGAGGTAGATTTCAGAGGGTGAAACACAAGGCTCTGGAAATTTAAGATAAATTTGCACAGAGAGACTGATGGTTGAGTAGTTTACAATTTATACATGGAATATTAGAAGGAGAACTGAATTATACTTTGCTTGATTAGGTAAAGCAGTACTACATCTATTGATGATAATATTCTTTCTAATGTCTTAATAATAGAGAGAACTTTAATAGCACACCATCAGTATAGTAACACCATAGAAGACTTGCTTCTACATGCTGTATGACTGATGAGCAACAGAGGGTATCCATAAGGATGGCTGAGCATCACACTTTTGGGGGTGATGCCTTCTCTGGCACAGAGTGGTTTCTCCCCTCTCCTCTCCCCTCCTCCCCTCTCTCTCCAAGTGACAGATCTATTGAAGGATCTTCCCTGGGGTCTCTGGAAACCCATTCCCCAAATTGATCTCCACTGCTCATGCTTGTATCAGTAATCTCTGGTCTAGGAACCACATAAATCTCCCAAGTGAATATTCTTCATCCATCTTGCCATACAGTTTTCCATCATCACCAGTCTCTGACAGACCACACCTTTCTACTAATTATCTTCTACCAATCAACCAAAGGTGATATTTTGCTAATAAAAACCTCCATTCTTTAATGCCAGTCACCTCAGTTAGTTTCTATTCTATATACCAATGAACATAAAATTCAGCAGTGTATTTTCTCCTTATACCAATAAAGGTATGACTTTGCACCTTTGCCTCTGGCTGACCACAGGCATGAAGGGAAAACTATGTGGACTTAACTCAGATGCCCAGATGATAACAACTGGCATGGCAATATTTTTATTTGACTGGGAGACAGAGGCAGAAATACAGGTTGCACAGCAGTCTCTGTTTTCTCTTTTCATGCTGCAAACACCAAGCATTGGGGTGATGGACAAGAAAGATATGTTCCCTGAAAATTATATCTTGCTTAAGGTTAGGAGTGCAGTGCTTTAGAAAAGCACTAGGAAGTTTCTAAAGCCTCAGCCACTTTTCCTCATGTGTATCCAAAAATTAAAAAGCACACAAATGCAGCTCTTCTGGTAGTAAAATGCATTGAGAGTGTAAACACAAAAGCTTCCATTCAGATTATTACTTATCATGTTCTTGCGTTTGTGTCAGTGAAGAAATTTTCTCCAACAGCAGAGCAGCATAAAGCCCAACACTTAAAGGCAGCTCAAAAACTTTATATGATTTACCTAGTTCACAGTAAACCATCTGGCTGTATTCAGAATACCATGAAGACACAAATTAAGCTGCACATCTCACTGCTCTTTGCAGTTCTGCTCACACATTGATCTCTGCTGGAGTTTCAGTGACATGACATTTCCCTGCAGGATCAATAACCGTGCCTGCAGAGGTGTCTGGGCTCCATGGTGTACAAGCAACTTTCAGAGCTGTTCAGCTCCCCAGCACCACTCTACATAAATACATGGATTTGAATCAAAGGGAGCTGGTGGTGAGAAGCAAATAGGGAACAACACAATGGTAGAAATAAAAGTTCTCAATGGAGCTGAGTGGAAGAGCTGTCAACTGGAAATGTTCAGGGGTGGAACAATTAACTCTTTCCAGACACAAGCTTAAGAGAAAAAGGATTTTAACAATTTAAAAGTGTCCAGAATGTTGGGCAATATTTCAGTAGGTGCAAAGGGCAGATTGAATAGACACATTCTAATAGATAAGAGGATAGAAACTCAGCTGCCAGTCCTGTGTGGACTGTATATTTGAAGTTTTGGCTTGGGAAAGCTGGGTTTAGTTCACTATGACCACGTGATCAGATTCCAAGATAAATGAGGCTCATTTGGAACTGCCAGACTAACAGATAGAGAAGGAGAAGGATAAGAGGTCACACTATCCCCAAGAATCAGTTTAAAATTGGAAGTACCACAGAACTCACATGCTTAGATGTAACTCTGTTGAGAATGACTAAACTTGCAAATTTTAGTGGGTAGTGCTACTACTGTCAGTTCAGCTCTGGCTTTTCTGACTCTTCCAACTTAAGATCCAACTTAAATGTCCTGATGCTTTTTCCTAGACCCACTCAAAGGTAACCAGCTATGCTTTTCCCAAGTGAAGTCTGGCTGTAACTCCAAACACTTCTGACTCCAGAAAACTCTCAGGCACTATAGAATGAAACTAAACAATTTGGGCTGATCCACACCAGAGTAGTGCAATGCTCCCCAGAAAGCCTCCTTGGGTATCCACAAAACCTCTCAATACATGATCTGGGATATAACTGCCACAAAACTACAAGTTTTAAGGTTATGAAAGAAGCATCACTGCATTTCAGGCTCTTTGAGCTGAAAAGCGCATTAATTTCTGATAACTATTTCTTAGAGCTATGCAATTGGAGCCACGTTTTGTACTTGAAGCAGACTTGGATCAAATACTATGCACTGCAAATACAACCAAATCTCTATTCAAAACCTGTGCTGTAGAGAGGGTTTAGGAGCTACTCTGTATTCCCTGGCTTAGAGGCTGGGAAATACCCTCTGGAGAGTTTTCCTAACAGCATGGATATAACCTTTATAGAATTCCTGCAACTGTCCCTCTGAAATTAAGAGTAGTAAAAGACATTTGAAGATCCCTTCCAAGCCTATTCTATGGCTGTATTTTGGTTTAGATGCTTCTTGTTCACAAATAACAACTTTAAGAAAAAAATATATATTACAGAATATATTAAATACACAGTATGAAAAGAAACATGTCAGATTATTTATCCACTTTACTACCCCAAGTTTATAAACCTGAAGGGGTTAGGAAGCGTTTTGAAAATAGAGGTCTCTCAAAATGGTAAATAAGTATATTTCTCACTGAATAAAATGACAACCACAATGATTTCAGGTTTTTCCAAAGCAGATGAAATAAAGTTACACAGGCAAAGTATACCATTCCATCATCTTTCTGAACAACCAAACTGCTAAATGTGTTCTGTTTGTATTACCTCATACAATT
This sequence comes from Passer montanus, assembly GCF_014805655.1. Classification (NCBI taxonomy): domain Eukaryota; kingdom Metazoa; phylum Chordata; class Aves; order Passeriformes; family Passeridae; genus Passer; species Passer montanus. The sequence goes on along the minus strand of NW_024368818.1, from coordinate 16,505,101 downwards.
TTCAGTAAAGTTTAAGGCCAGGACCCCTCTTGTGTTAGTTGAAACCAATGCTGAAGGGAACAAGCTGTGATATAAAGTGAACACCTTGTCTCCTAAACAATTTCTTCATAAATTCTCCCAACAATTTAATCCACAATGCGTGAAAATCTGTTTATGATTGCCTGAAATCACACCTCTGCTCTTCTGACTTTTTGCTGAACATATAATCTCATTCAATATTAACAGAAAACCCACCTCTTTTACCATTGCAGGAATAACATAACTACTTAAGAAAATGGAAGTTCCTACACTTTCATTTGCCATTTTCCTGGGTAATTCTCTTGGAATTACCAGTAGGTTTTGTTCTTTTAAAAGACAGAAAATAAACTTATATTTATTATTTTGTCCTTAAAAAATGCTTCTTTGAAGCATCTAATACTTTTTAAGATCAAAAATACTTCAGAAGTCAGCAATGGGACATCATTACAGAGTTGTAGGTTTGTCTTCTACACACAATTGATTATTTCTAAAAATACCAATAATATTATGATTAGGAGCAGCTGTCAGAAAATAAGGAACTTTTTGTTCTATCATATCATAATCATTCTCCTTGGAAACAAATCCAGAAAATTTGTTGTTCTATTGCATATTCTAGAGGATAATCTGGATCTGGAGGTTGCGTAAAAGAAACAAATTAAAGATCTAAGGGTTCAAGATCTAAGGATCTAAGTGGAGAGCACACCTGCCCTACAAATTTCAGGAGGAGCAGCCCTCTACCTGCAGTGCATCTTTCCACAGGACATGATATGAGATCCACCTTGCTGGCTGTATAGATCAACATTATCTCAGACTACAGTCAAAAGCAGAAATAAAAGGTGTTGGAGTATAAAGCTCTGCAGAGCTATCTGTCGTAAGGCTCTTGTGGAGGTTTTGCAGAGGCAGAGAAATTCTGCACTAACCTGTGAGCAGGCTCCAAAGAAAACCCCAGGTGGAGTCAGCCCATCCCCTATCAAGGCAGGCAGCTTAAATGGTGAATAAAATACATGGCCATCTGCAAGTGCTTTGTTCTCTGCCTTATCTCTGTGCATTTATCTGCCCTCAGGCAAGGACAGAAATCAGGTACAAAACTGGATGAGCTCCTTGAGCCTCTCCGTAAAGGAGACTTTTTAACAGGGAGTCCGGTCTGTGTTCCCATGCCATCATCCATGCCTTGAGCATTATCTGCTCTCCCTCATCTGTGCCTCAGTCAGATGTGGTCACAGCTGCTCAGTTTGCCTGACAGATTTATAAACCTGAGCTATCACTCGAGCCAGCTCTGTGCAGGGAGCTGCCTAAGGACCGCAACTGGAAGTGGAAGCTGGGGAGGAAGAGCCAGATGGTTATGAGTAAGAGCCAGGCTGCCAGATCACTGGACACACATGAAAAAGTGAATAGTGAAATAACCTATTAGTCCACCCATTTCCTCCTCCTGCACAAGAAAAAAAAGTCTACATTAGTGAGTGATCCAAGGATAGATATCTGGAGAAATACAGCTGTTGGTAAGGACCATCACTCACACATGAGTTGTCAGGGAGATTTACATCAGCTCAGCTCTAATTTGCTCCTGTGAACTGAGGGTCCATTAACAGTTGGAGTGCATTTGAGGCAGTCCTGGAGCACATCTTGTGGTCACTTTCATGCCAAAGAAATCCAATTTGTGTACTTCCAGTCTATTCTGCTGTGTGAATAAAAGTACAGTAAAGGGGATGCACAGGTGGTTTTCTTCAAAAGCTCCCTCCTGACACAAACTCAATCACTAATATTAGATGCATCTTGAAGACAAAATGTACTCTGGAGTTATAGCTACGGCTGTCTGCTTGGTGGTTGACCTGTGCTTTATGTGTGTTTTAACCTGAACCTCTGACAGAGAGTTGTAAAACATAAAAGCCTGCAAATTCTTGGCTCCCTGGGAAAGGAGCTAAAAACTCATGTCTCACATTATAAGCTGTAAAGGGGAACACTAGACACATCGGTCTTCAAATACAAAGAGAAGGAGGGAGAAAGAGAGGGAAGGGGAGTGGAAATTTATTAGTCTTTGGCACCTAAAATGCCATCCCCCATTTTGCACTGCCCTCTACAGATGGCATTACTTTACTTCTTTAACTAGGAATGTTCTACCTATTTTATGTGGTTCAATTTACAAGCTGAGGAAAATGCCATTACTTTCAGTACATAGAATACATCTCACTTTGAGCAGGAGCAGCATTACTTTCATTTCACTGAGAAAGAGAGAGTTTTCCTATCAGTATTTTTCAAAAAACAGTAAATTCATTTTTAAAAACTCAGTTTCCTAGGCACAAAACAATTTCAAAACCTTACTCCAGAAAACATGGACTTTATTTCTGTAACACTTTCTACAACAGTGAGATTTCTTTGTTTAGAATGTGGTTTTCCAATTCATAAATGTAACCTTATGACATCTTGATAAAAAAGATAATTTTTTTTGTCAAGAATTTATGTCAATTAGAAGAATGAAATTAAATACAGCATTCGACTACTAGCATCAGGTACATTTTATATTGAGTCAAAGGAAGTCCTTGGTGGAGAGATTTCTACAATATGGAAGTGAGTGATGCTTCCACACCAAAGCTCCCACACTGATCCTAGGTTTCCAGCCTGTCTTTTTGTCATATTACTGCTCCTTGACCCCAGGCAGGACTTGACACCATAGTTAATAATAAAGATGAGCAGGGTTGAAATCTTCAGAAATGTTTTCTGCTCTGTTCTGCGAAAGGAGGAACAGAGAGAAAACACCAAGAGAGCAGTGACAGGTGAGGCAATGACACACATGACAGAATCGTCCTGCTTGGCTTCATTCAGTGCCTCTGCTGAGTACCTTCATCATCCCAGTCACAAAGGAAACTCCCATACTGTCCAAGCGATCCAGTAAAAGCAGGTCTAACCCTCTTCATAGGATAGCAAAAGGCACCTTTCAGTAGTCCTGGAAGTAATCCCCCTTACACATCTGCACCACACTGGCTGGGCAATATGCCATACATGTGATTTCCAGCAGTATTTCTCCATGAGCATCAGCATGCTGGGAACATACTTTAAATGCCGTAAAGATGGAAAAACATGTATGTACATATGTTCCTAGGGATAAGAAAGGAAGTCATTGACCTTTTAGGTTCCTTTTAAAACCAATGGATATTTAAATATCCAAGCATGGACTTGTTTGAGATTCAGGCATTTTCAAACAAATGAGGAAGTATTGCTGGAAACACCAACAACTCAATACCAGAAGTTAACCACCTCACATTCCCTTACTTGCTATTATGGACCGATGAGTACTCACTATTCCACATAAAACTTTCCGTATTACCTAAGAGATAAGATAGACATTATAACCTCTGAACAAAGAGTAATTCCATATTCTTCAAGCTTTCCATAGAACTATTATGTGGTTGACAGATATATAATCACAAAAGCATTTTACTTTCCCCCCCTTTATTTTAAAAGAAGTTGGTTCTGAGAAGAAAAGAGAAAAAAAATTACCCTATGTTGGACACTGTTTGCTCAGTGTAGGCCAAGAAAATGGAAGATTCCTGCTTGGCATGCACGTGCTTTAAAATTCCACACTTCTGCATTCCCAGAAGAACAAAAGCATATCACACATTCATTAATGTTCACCACAAGAAACTGCAATTCTATTGGCTGTACAAATTACAGTCAGCCTAATCCTGTCCTCTCCTCGTATTTATAGTGGTTGAACTAAACTTTATTTAGGCTGAATACCACCTCATTCACCTGTGTTGACTTCAATGCCTAAGTACTTGCTTGAAGTATAAGACAACACTTAGAAAAAGGCTGTAGAACATCATTATCCTATCATAATTTTTTGGCAGCAGAATACAATTTCTGAAGTTTGGCCTTTGCCTCTGATGCACTATCCACTGGGAAATTCACATCCACCCATATCCTGTTTCCACACATACTCCATGTTTTCTGGAGCTGGTTTTTTTTCAGCAGCAGATTGTCACCCAGAAATTCCAATTTACAAACACAGAAGCACTTCACCAAAAAAACAGGGACTCAATGAAAATTTCTAAATGACCACTCAGGGCTGAGGTTTAATTTACGGTAAATATCAGGGAGAAAGAACAGTGGAAACATCTTCAAACAGGACTAAAAGCCAGTAAAAGCTATAAACACAGAGTAAAACACTACTGGCTAAGGAAGTATCTTCACTGCATATTACTGAATACTGAGACATGCACTAAAGAGAGAGCCCTGCTTTCTACACTACCCAGTTTCTACACTCCTCCACTGGCAAGAGCTATTGAGCAGTTTTGGAGACCATGCATTAGCCACATTTATGTCTGGTAGTTCAGGAACAAGTCGTTCAGCCAAGAGGAAGGTTCAGGTGGAAATTTAAAGCAGGCAGAGTGGGGCTTCAGATACCTTCCATGCAGTCTGTAGCCAAAGTGTGAAATCCTTTCTCCCAGAAGCCACTAATTCCTCACGTTTCAAAACTATTACTCAACAGGATGGGAAAGCGTAATTTATCCTGGTAGGAGAAATGCAAGCCAACATTAACCTAGATTATGCATAATACATTATACTCTAACTCATAAGGGAAGAAGCCAAGTAGCATGGATAAAGGTATCAAAAATTTATGGAGGGTATAGATCTCACTGTAACAAAAATGCAAGACTGATTGGATGGGGCAAAACTGAATAACTTTATTTCAGAACTGGTCAATTAAAACATACATGCAAAAAAGTATCAATATATAGAAGAGAAAGGCTATTTTTCTAAGCAAATTTCTTCAGCATGTCAGCAGTACTTCGTGTTCTAACTAAATTCATGGCTTGAAATTATTCAGGGAATGGTTAAATAATGCAATGCATCAAATCCATTTCAAAATTAACTGCATTTTCGACTTTCTGGCCACTGCAAATTATTCTCAGTTGTAATTTACAATAGGCAAGTGTTAATTTACCTAACCCATATTTTATGAATATGTATTGACTAATTGCAAGTCCATGGTTCAGGGTAAATAAATAGGCCATTTATATTCAGATAAGTCACACAATCAATTTTCAATCTACTGCCTCAAATACAGTATCAGACTGTGACAGGTTTATTCACATTGACATGAAGTGTCATAGTTGTGTGAACTGCAAAATGGAAATGTCAAACATTATTCAGCAGCCACCGGTGGATCATGTCCAGCAGTAACATCCACAGCAAAACCTCAGGATGTCAGTGGCCTGTCTGCTGCTGTTTGACTACAAATTGAACAAAACTCTAATCTAAGCAGACCAGTCTTCACCCAGGGATCAGTTGTGGTGGTGATTTTGTTTCCTGTGGTGGACTTCTAACTTGACATTTCCTCAGCTGCCCAGAGATGAGAGCAGTACTTCTGCCATTAGGTAATGGGAGAAAAGGATGGGACTGTGCCCTCTGCATATTTGAGCTTGGCCTTTAAGGTCACAATCATTGTTAAGAGCAGTTAATCAGGCTTTCAAATTAGTGCAAAAGGTTTATTCTGTCTCTTTTTTGAGTGTCAGGGCTCATCTTAAACAAACGCTGCATCAGGGATTTTTTTTTTGCTAACAGAGCTCCCACATCACTGGCTGCTTTTCACACTTTATTCATTACCATTAAAATTTTTCAATTAAATAGAGCATGCTTAAATATCACTCCAGGTTGAAGTATTCCTGACCTTTTCTTTAACCAGGCATCTTAAGACCCACTTTCTCTCTCCCAAACTAACTCTGCACACTGAGAAAAACAGTCCAGGAGAATCCTTTGTATGCTTTGTGCAAGCACACTTCAAAGTCCTGCAGAGAAATAAATACCATAGTCTGTACAGATTTCTGTGTTCCTTGGATGGGGATTCATTTTTTCTCCTCTTTTTCCTGATGAATTCCTGAAGGATGACTGAAAACCTGGGTTTTCATTTTCACTGCTTGACTCGGTCACATGAACATAGGCTCATAATGCCACAGTAGGTGCTCCAGGATACTGTGCATGCCCTACTTGTGTTTATCCAACCTGGAAACCTTCTGCTACCCACAGCAGCAGTGGGGAGGGGGCAGAGAGGGAGCCCTAAACATTTCAGATAGACCTAAATCTCTTTATATAGGAAATGAAACTCTGTCCTGGCCTAAGAACCCGATGGATGAGATCAAGCAGAGGAGAAACAGTTAAATTTAGCCAACACTGTAAGTTGTTCATTCAGCTACAGCAGTGAAGGTATTCTTATTCACTCAATAACTATTTCCTTACTAGCAGCTTTAGAGTTATTTAATGATGTCGTTATACCCACAAGACCACCTGTCAAAGAGGGGAACACAATGAAAGTGATGAGGTGGTGGAGTGAGACGAGGAAGATACATTCATTAGAGACGCGAGAAGACAGCTGGTGTTATTGGGCATAAAAAGGAGGTTGGGGATCCTTGTTAAAAGTTATGTAGTCTCCTAAAGAATAACAGAAAAAAACAGCAAAAAAGTTTGGTATTACAGGAAAAGGATTGGCAATTACAGACCTCCTTTAGTTGTACTTCAAATTAAGGGAAATACAGACAAAAGAGGAAATAACAGTTTTAATCAGTACTAAAAAAAGATTAATTTTAAAAAAAAACTTCCAGTTTCATTTCTTGAATTGGTGTGGGGTTCAGTGAGCACTTTGAATGGAGCCTGCAGACTGGAGTTAATTATTTGCATTAGTATTTCAGATGGCTTCCATCTAAATACCAGCTCTTTGGTGTGCTATGGTCATAGACAAAAAGTAAGATAAATGCTTGGTTTCCCTTATAGGATCCTAAATGATGTCATTTAATAGGTAGTCAACAGCATGGGAATTGAATGATACAGGCATTTGAAAGCAACTCTGGGATCTAATTAATTGGGACAAATTATACAAAGCAGCTTGGCATTGAGAGAGGACAGAATCAGGCAGAAATGACAGATGGATACACAGAAAAGAAAGCAGAAAGACCTTTGCTGCTCTTGAAGAGCTGAGCCTTAAGGCCACTCTGAAATGATCTTGCATCATGATTTGGTGGCTCATTATTATGTATGTGATACCTAAATATTCTTATTTGCTGCATAGCCCTATGCCCAGAATTTAATTTCTCATTGGAGGATCAGACCCAAAAAATCAGGAAGTTTTAATGGTAGCTGAATGTGTGGTTGGGGCTGCTCAGCTTGGACCCTCCAATCTCATCCTGTAACAAAGCTGTTTGTACCTGTGTGGGCAGAACCTTCCAGAAGGGTGAGCCCTGAGTCCCAGAAGGCAACAGCCAGCAGCTACAAGAAGCTGGATGAGTCAGAATGGAAGATATCCCTCCCTCCCCTATCCCATAACTGACAGAAGAGGCAGAAACTCCCTGAGACATGGCCTGAAGTCTTGGAGAAATGTTCCCTGCCCCTCCCCAGTCTGGTAATGCACCACAGTGTCTTCTGTGGGATGGTGATGCCACATCACACACTAACGCCAAATATACCATAGAATAGTTTGGATTGGAAGGGAACCTTTAACAGCATCTAGTTTCAATCCACCTGCTGTGGGCAGGAACACCTTCCACTAGAGCACCTTCCGCTGAATCAGACCCCCATTCAATCTGTCCTTGAGTATTTCCAGGGATGGGGTGGTCACAACTCTGGGCAATCTGTTCTAGAGTTTTGCCACTCCCATTGTAAAAAGCTTCTTCCTTCTCTCTAGCCTGAATCTACCTTAAAACCAGTACCCCTTATCTTACCATACCAGGATAAAATGTCCATCCCCACCTTTTTTTTAAGTTCCCTTGTAAGTATTGAAAACTGGAATAAGGTCTCCCTGGAGCTTTCTCTGCTCTATGCTGAAAAACCCTAACTCTCTGAGCCTGTCCTCACAGGGCAGATCTTCCACCTGTGAGTAAAAGTGTTTTGGGTATTCAAGCGACTTTAGTCTGCTGCCACTTCAGTCTCAAACCATGATATCTACCCCTGGAACAAAACTCTGTTCCCACAGGCTGCTTAGAGCCCTATGTCAATAGCTGAATATATCAATGTTAATGGACATGGAGGATTGTCACCAGCATACTGATAAAGCAAGACAAATAAACTGTGTATTTTACGCATGCCTGGCATGTACTAACATCTGGCATGAACATACATAACTTTAAATTTAGACAATATAATCAGAAGTCAATGAGATCCTGGCCTTTTTGGCCCTGGCAGAATGCACTTAGTGCTTCTCAGAACTTGACCATACACCACACAGCAGATCCAAGCACTGACAATGAGTCTTACCTTCAGCTCCTTTCTCTTCTCTTCTGCAAACACTCCAGCAAGCAAGCACCCCTGTGAAATGCCAAACCACCTGCTGACCTAACTTAATTGGAATTTCTTCAGTGGAATTTCTTCCAGTACAGAATTTGACTGGGCAATGTTTGGCCCATCCAGTAATATACCAGCACTGTAGGACATTCACAGAAATTTCCTGAAGTTGTGCCTTATGAATCCTCACCCCAGAACATCCGTCACTCACTTAAGAAGCAACCACAACAAAACTTAGACAGTTCAGCCTGTAAAGATGCATATCCTGTCCCCTGCATCCCACCCCTGAGACCTGAGGACCTGATCTGACATTTAAATCTTTCCCTACCATCCCACCAACTATCTATTCATTTCCCTTCTACATTGTTTTCACCAGGTATGACCAGGCTGCTGTTAGGCTCCTCCAAAGCCACCTCTTCACTAAGCTGAACAAGACCCATGCCCTCAGCCTTTTCTCACAGGGAAAGTGCTGCAACCCCTCATCATTTTGGTGGCCATTGTGCAAGTTCAACCAATTTCTTGTACAGACAGACCTAACACTGGACCCAAAACTCCACGTTTTCTAATGAGCACTGAGTGATGATCACTTTCCTTGGTCTGACTATTTACCTGCTGATACAGCTCAGAATGTTGTTGACTTTCATTCCAAAATTAGAAAAGGAACAGACAACAGAAATAAGGATCCACCATTTGTCAGATATGCATTTCCCTATCTGTCACACAGTGCATACACACAGCTAGAATTTTTAATCAAAACTATCAATAATTAAGTAGTACAGAAAAAGTAGATGGCAAACACCATCCTCAAACTGAAATATCTGCAAATGTAAAGAATGCACTGTACTTAAAAAGGCATAAAATATATAAAAATTCAACAAATGTCTTCCTATTAAGTAGTTCATCCAGATGTGCTAGAAGTCATAGTTTATAGCAGCAATTTTCTGAATAACATTGTTTTAATGCGTAAATGCTTTATTTATACAATGAAATTTTGATTTACATTGCTGGCCTCAGAAGCACTATTGTACAAACAGAATTGTTTCAAGAACATTCTATGCTAACATAGAATACTGCTCATTAGAGATTCATGGAACACTCCTCTTACCATTAAATAACTATTGCTGACTTCCATGAGGCATGTCAGTACAGTGAATGCCAAGACCCTGTGCATCTACTCTCAGAAAGTCCAGCCTGCAAAAAAATAAGCTAACCTTGCCAACAGGAAAAGAAAGTAGGAAATCATGATAGTTGGGCAGTGCAGAAGCAAATATTGACACCATTTTAAAATGAATTCTATATATTTGGTTTACAGCAGTGCCTGCCATTTTGAAAGTATTTTTAAAGCTATCATTCTTTTATTTTAAAGCATCGTTGTGTGTCAGGAAACTACCACTGTCCCATGTCTACAAGAAATATAAAAATGCTAAAGAATTTTTGATAAATGCTAAAGCCACAGAGAAAGTTTCAGAGACACTGAAATTAAATCCGCTTCACTCATTGCCTAGCTTTGGAGACTGTCTAAGGTTTAAATAAGTGAGGTTTCTGCTAGATAAATTTCTGCTTGGAAATGGCTCCATCTTGGCCTAGCTTTGCAGGTCTATATTTATCTTCCATCCAGCCTTTCTAGATACTTTTAGGTACAAATCCTTAAACACTCCAACATCTTTATCAAGCCAATATTCACTTCAAAACCCACTCTTACTGTCTTGCTTCTCCCATATGCAAAATGTCAGTAAGGGTAATCATCCAGACCTTAACTTCTGGGTGCAGTTTTACCCTCCTCCAGAGGTCACACAAAACTTACTGCATCTATCTGTTCCACCAGTAATCTAGCAATATGCTGTGCCATGACAGGGACAGCCCTACTGTTTCCAGTGGCCATCACAGTCGGGAAATGACTTAGGCTTATTTGGACTGCACCATTCACTTGCACAAGGACACAGGACAACTGCCATTGAGCAAGAAATCCAACTCTCCCAGGGCTTGCATTAAAGACCTAACCATTTATTTCATCCTGCTGCAGGTCTAGCTGCAAAATGCCAGTGTTTCTATGACACCTCTTCAGAAAGCTTAGGGAGTGAGTTAAGTTTAAATGAAAAGTGTGTTTGATTTGGTTTGGTTTTTTTCCCTACAACTTTACAATTTCTTTGGGAAAAGAACTGTTTTTAAAAAAGCAAGATTGAAATGGTGAATTTCATTAACAAGCTTTATGAGGTTTATTGTTAGAAATTGAGTACCAGTGAGGTGATTTCCCCTGATTACAATTACAGGAGCTAACTTAGTTAATGCCAAGTAGTTGTCTGTGTTTTTGCCAAATAAGAACTATTTCAGAGCTATAAAGGTTTTAGAATATTGTGTAAATGCATATTTTATTTAGATTTCTTCTCCCAAGTGTTTAAAACACGTATTCATTATAAAATAATTTCTTCAGTCTATGCCATGGGCTATTAAAAATAAGTTTTACATTATTTAATTACTCTGTTGAGGTAATAGGTAAATAGAAAACATTATATCTTACTTTGTTTAAAAACCTTACATCTACATGATCAGTGTTGTGTGCATTGTCATCTCCCAAAGTACAAACTTTTATTTTTTGGATGTGGAAAACATCTCCTCTGTTAATATAGTTGATAAATTATATATGGCTCATTTCCCAAATTCTAGCAAGGCTCTCTCTCTCTAAAAATGTATTTGTTTAGTTACCACTGACTGATAGAACAGCAAGAATTTGTTCATCCGTTTCAAGGCATAGTTCATATAATTTAACCATCCACATGTGTTAGCCAAAGCCCTTCAATAAAAAAAGATAAATAATGAAACCTAATGTTCCTCTTCTTATAATGATCCTTTAGGCCTCATCTACACATGAAGTTAATTAGTTTAAACTGGCAGAGAGAAAGCCTTGCCATCAGGCTTACAAAGGTAGGTAGCAATTTTTCATTCAAGTACATCTTTGTGGAAAACTTTATGATATCTCCTATCATCAAAATCTACAGAAAAAATATTATGCTGAGGGTGTTTAACTGGAAGAGGTTATTGCATTTAATTAAACTGACCCTAAAATTGGGATAACTCTCCCCTATCTGTAGTTATCCAAAATGCACGTGTCTAGTGTGAAGTAATCGACTAAAGCTCTAATGTCAATGCAGAAAGATGAGACTCTTCAAAGGGTAATTAATCCTCTGCTAAGTCAGGAAGGATGAATCACCCTCTGGAAATACCTTTTTCCATCAACGGTACTTTTTCACATCATGCATAATAAAACTGTGAAACTCATTACCACAGGATGCTGTGAGGCACAGACGAAAGGCACTAATGCATTTAAAAGCCCTAGACTAATTCATGGAGAGTGGGTGCAGCAAGCAGATGGTCTGAAAATAGTCACCAGCTCAGGAAGTCCATGAACAATATATCTGGAAGGTGGAAAGTATTGTGTACTGCTCAGTTCTTATGCACTTCTCTAAACATCTGGTAGCAGTCCCTGTTGGAACAGAATCCCAGATTAGATGGGCTGTTGGTCCAGCCCATGGGATAGCTTTGCTGTTCTGAAGTTAACACACATCTTCAGTCAACGTAACTATTCCCCTTAAGAAACCATGTGTACTCAAATACTAGGTATTTTTCCTTTATGTAAAGGGATACTGTTTATTTAGTACTAAGATATTTTGTTTCACTCCAAGATACTTCTTGGTGCAAAGTGTGTCTCTTTTGGGTTAGCCAATACTCTATAAACAGCAATTTTCAAGAAAATATTGCTATATGTGCTAACAGTATTTCCTCAAAAGAAAGATCAAATAACTGTTTGGATACAACATATTGTTACCTACTGTCTGTATCTCTGTTATACCAGGTGTCTGCAACCAGTCAGCAAAAGCTGAAGCTTAATTTCTGAAGTCCTTCTACAACATATTTAATATTTAAGCAAACATATAATAAGAATGTGAACATGTCATCTTAAGACACAATTGCAATAAAAACATGCCTGAGAATAATAACATATTTGGAATACGAAATTACCAAGTATGAACTGCAGAGTTCATCATCAAGCCCAGTAAACCTTCCACATTTTCTTACCATCATTTTCTGTATTAATCAGACTTGTTCTTTCCTGTGTCTCATTAGCTTTGTTAAATTTCTGGGACTGTAGTAATATTTCCAAATATGTGGGTATTGTTTTCAAGAGTTACTAACAGAAAACATTTGTATATACTCTAAAGACATTTTTGTATTATGGAAGTCATTATTGTATTATGGAAGGTTAGGCTCACCAGGATCAAATAATTGGGAAAAGAACCTCAAATCAAAAGGTGAAAAGGAGGGAAAGAGCATCTTTTCAGTCTGACCACAACAAGACTGATAGATGCTGTAATGAAATTGAAGACTGTTTTCTGAGAAACATATTCCAAATCCCTGAATTTCACTCTCAATGGTTCATGGCCATCCATGTGATGGGAACTTTTAAAGATGCCTTTTTTCTTTAAAATATCACTGTAATTCTGATGATTCTGTTCAATAATCAGTGAGTTATTTTTATATTCCAGAGGAACTTTCTTTTGACACAAAACTTTCCAATAAAGTCTTACAGGGTTAGGTCACAAAATTACTTTTAACTTCATTTAGCTAATTGTAACACAAATTTCCAAAGCCTTGGAGACATTTAAAACATTCCTGGTGTAGGAATTAGTTGTGAAGACGTCTTTCAACAAATTATTCCATGCCTTTTATCAAATTTGGCAGATGATTATATTCCTTTCCTCCATATAGATATCTAGGTGCTAAAACTACTAGATCCAGGATCCAGGAAACACATCTGTAGTCTACTGTCCCAAGTCTGGTGGTGAAATTGATAGTTATTCCGCTCTAGATGATTCTGGTAGGTAAAGCCATAACGAATATGCAATAAGGAGAGGAACAGTTAGTTTCCCACAGAAAATGTCAATGTCACTTTGTAGCTCACAGAGGAAACTTTGTGTTCCAGGAGGAAACATTTATAATCATGTATTTACATTGAAGCATATTAAATCTAATATTCATTGAGGCAGCACATTGTATTTTCCTCCAGCAGTGAGGCAGGATCAGTGAAAAGATGTTGCAATCTGGATATGGCTTAAGTTTCAGGCAACACCTTCCAAACACCTGGTGTCTTCAAAACCCAAATCCTGATTTCAAACATCTATGCCATCTTCAAATACAAGCCATTGTGAAGTGAGGCAGACTGAGAATGTGAAGCACACAATTTTTCTGTATTTGCCTATCCTGTTGCCTTGAAGGACTGAAGTTAGCAAATTGCTGTGTGCCATTTCCCAGTGCCAAAGGCATTATTCCAGCCTACTGCTAAGAGTCTATTTAACTACTGGCACTCTATTTTGGAACCTCACATTAAAGGTCTTCTCTAATCTAGAGAGAAGCTTCAGAGGAAGATTCAGCTTGTCCAAACTGCCTTTTGTCTACGTCTTAGCACTGAATGTGTAGGGAGCTCTGCAACCCAGCTCATGGCCACTTACAAGCTGGCCATGAATGTGGTTTTCTGCAGTTTATGTTAAGCCAGACAGTCCACAAAGAAGCAGTAGTGCAGAACAGCTGTTGAGGGCTATACTCAAAGCTTTAACCCTTATGTACCTCTATGATCCTAGCCTCCACAAAAACCAGATTTCAAAATCCTTCTTTTTTAATGGAAACCCAATGCCTGACTCATTCTCATGCTTTGGATTATATTTGAAGGATAAAAGAAACACCTGTGTCCCTGAGTGGCATAAACTGAGAGTAGCTACATTAAGCAGAAAGATTAATTGGGACAGACAAAACCAAGAGAAGTATTTTGAATCAGATGCATCAAAACTTCCAAACTTTCATTGCACAGTTCTGGCTGTGTAATGGTGAAATCTCTCCACAAAAAAAAAATATCTGAATCTGATGAACAGTGACTTTCATATTTGCTTGCTTCAATCCAGACATCATTTGGAATAAAGCAAACTTGAGGCTTTGACAGTTTATCTTTAGTATCAGTTTTTCCTTTAATCTCGTTCTTCCTTAAATTGTTGCCCCAGCCAGGATCACACTTCATGTTTCCTTACAGACTCCCTGATTCTTCCAAACAAACCTGATCCTCACTTAATCTTTCCAAACTCCTTCCTTATACTACCTGATTTCTTTCTAGTTTGTATTTTGTCATCTGTTCTCCCAGATAAGTTTTCAGGTTTTCATCAGATTTTAACACTTTCTCACAACTCCCTTCCTGAACTTATTAGGCTCAACCCTAAACCTTGAGTCTATTCCTTTCTTTGCACTACCACTCTTTTTGCAAGTGTGTGCTGACTCTCTAGCTCAGCTTGAAACTGCAGTTACAGGCAAAATTAAGTGATACCACTGTTCTCTCTTCCTCTGACCCACAAATCCCCTAGGAATTTGGAACTACACTGAGACTGGTGGAGGTATTAGCTAGTGAAGGACCATAACAACACAAAATGGAAGGAACAGGGATTTGTAGTTCTAGACTGAGACTAAGAAGAGTCAACACAACCCTGCAAACTTCAGCAAGCTTAACCAAGATACCTGTGTAATTGGAAAATAATAGAAATTTGCAATGTATACAAGGAGTTAAGTTAGAACAGTTCATTTAAAATGTAATTACTTTCTATTGCAGATCAGTTTGGGTGTTATCATTTTGAAAAGAAACATTGACTTGCTCTCACCTTTCTTAGACCTTTTCACATTTTTTGGGTAATTTTGTTTAGCTTGTCAAACACAAGAAGGCTGCATTATTAATAATATTCTAATGTGGCAGGTGCATATTTGTGTGTGGGAAGGTGTTGTTTTAAAGTGACAGCTGAACCTTTTGTGAAATATAAGGTTTCTTCCCAGGAGAAAGTCATCATCTCTCTTCTCTTTTTCTCAGGGTATAGTACGTTATATGATAGAAGATGTTAATCTTAGAAGTGGAACAGATGGCTCAGATTGAGATTGGGGGCACAACTAGAACTGAAAGATGAAGAAAGAGATTCAAAGAGGAACAAAAAAGAGCAGAAAATTAAATTAAAAAGTTGAATTTTGAGGAAGCAGGTGTGTGGGTTTTATTATTGAGACCTCTACATTCTCATTTAGAGTAACCCATTTGTGAGGCTTATTATGAACTTGTCTAACCCCATTGCTGGCATTTTACTATGTATGCATACTTGAAAGGAATTTTAAATGTCATTGGGTAGCTCTTTCTCTCTCTTTGGTTACATCTAAGAGTCTGACAGCTCTGTTTCACTGGAAGGGTTGACAAGCCTGTGATTCTCATTAGGCACAGCAGCATATAGATGTTTTGGGATCCTTCTGAATGGAGGGCTCTCCAACAACTCAGCAGTCCTATACTGCTGCCATTATTAGACAGCATCGAAAGTGCCTAAACTGATCTTTGACAAATTTTCAGCAAAATTACAATACAGAATAACTAGCATATTCTAAAATTAATATCCTCCTAAGAACAGATTGTGTATGGTTCTGTGTAAGAATCACCACCTTAGTCCGGATCCCAAAAACTCTGCTAGGCATTGTTCTTGTTAACTTATTATTCAAAGTTATTAAAAAGCTAGGACTGAAGACCAACTGGCTTACCAAGTCCAAGAAATGGGATGATATGGCCTGTCTCATAAAATACCACAAAGTCAGCCTTAAAGTCAACCAAAAGGGTTTTTCCCTAATTTACATATTATTCAAGAACCTCTTCACTCTTAAAGCCTTACTCTGATTCCAGTTTTACACAGTTTGCTAATTTTATTCTGCTTTCTACTGCTTCCAGACAAGCTCCTAGCACAGGTGTTTTTGTGTTCACTGTTATATCTCTTTGCATGCTGCCCCTAAATGTTGGGAGGTTCTTCTTCATCCACAGTATAGTACCCAATGCAGCAGTGTGTGCAGTAAATCATCTCCTCCTAATCCCTTTCCCTTCTCTTTCAGATTGTCATCCCCACAAGCAGAACCTACATGCTGCTTATACAGCAGATTTTACACGAAATGTGGATTCTGGACTACTAAGTCTAATGGAAAATCTAAAGATACATCTAATCTAATCAGATTTCTACCTGGTTCACAGCTCGTGTTGAATCATGAAATATGAGTGGACCTCAGCTTATTGCCTCTTCATAGCTATTCTGTGAATAGTTGTCTGCCTCCCAGGCATCAAACGACCCAATAGAATCAAAACATGTTCAGGCTGTCCTCAAAATTCTAACACTTATGATGGAAAAATAAAACTAAAGACAGCTAAAAGGTGTCCTTAAACTAGGGTGTCAATATTTTTTAAATTGCTTAAAACCATACAAGCTGTGTCCTCTCCACTAAGCAAAGCAGTCCTTGCCCTTTAATGATTTTTGTCTGCTAGTTGAATCAAAGGTGCAAATATGAGTCCTTTAACTCCAAGCGGTTCATGTCATTCTGTAGAAATGTCACAAGATGACAGTACAAGCTGTTAAGATAAAGTGATTGACACATCATCTTAACTACCCTCTCAGGTACTCTTTCTGAGACAATCAATTTGGTGTTCTATCTCATTAAATTTCACTATTTTGGTACCTTATATTAGTTGAAAGAGATACTCTACAGTGTCCTTGAAGTGAAGGTATTTAAAGATCATTCTCACAGATAGGAATCCTGATCAGATAAGAGTCAAACCTGCTGCAAGCTGTCAAAAGGAAAGAGAAAAAGTGAAAGAAAAATCATGCACCACAAAACTGACAGAGGGACACTGAGATCTTCAAATGGGTGCCAAGTCCTTTTTAAATAATATTAGAGAAAATCCAGCAGCAGCCAGCAGTGTAAGGAATGACAGTCATGCTATGAAAACCAAAATGTGATGACATATAAAGGCATTACAGCAGGAAGGCAAAGTTTATTGCTCTGCTGCTTCTCTACTTGTTAATAGTAAATTACCGCATTAATAACCCTTTATATTTATCCTATTGGAGCTTATATGACTAGAGATAAAACTTTTAACTACATTAGCAACACTACACTAATTGCATTAACTGGCATAATAAAGTTAACGTATGAGTATGGTGTCCTTGATACACACAGGGTAAGATTGCACATCTCATTAAGATTAATATTGTTGGAATAATGTCACACTATTTTTATCCAAGGCTGTATTACCAAATAACCATGACCCCCTGACATTAAGTTTTAAAATTTAATATTAGGTGACAGAATTAAAGCAGTCTTTTTCAGATGCAAATTTAGAGGTGGTTCTATATAAATCAGAAGTAAATCAACCAAGGCCAGTTTAAGTCCTATGAGATCCTCACCCTGAGAGAGGCTGTATCAGTGTAAATGGCCCAGGCCACCTGAAACAGCTGATCAGGATTTGTTAGTCTGAACAGCAGGCAAACACCAGTTTTCTCATATTTGCTCACAGTTTAAATGACCTTTGACAAATAACACTGTCTTATTCTGTATTCACATTTACTTTGGCTTGCTGGAGACCTTAATCAAACCAGGTTGTAGACTAGAAGGAATTTGGGAAAATAGCAAAAGCGTTCCCACCATAAAAAAAGAGAAGCATACCGATTTTAGCATAAAATCTCATCCAAGAGCCAACACTTAATAGGACAAGTCCAGGAATGGAGAGGGAACTCTAGCAAATCCACAAAAGATAAGATTGTCTAATTATTAAATAGTAATTTGTGAATAAGCAGCAGAGATACAACAGCACAGTTTTCTCTAGAGAAGAGGCGACAAAGATTATGGGTTCTAGATTATGATGTCGTCTCACAACTCTTGACTTCACACCCATAGTGGGACCCTCTCCACCCTCCACCTCAGACAATAGCTACCTCTGGGCCAAGGCCATCCTCTCTCAGAGTGTGGGACACTCCCAGCTTGCTCTGAGTCACACGGCTCTTCACCTTGGAAGTCTGTGCTTTGAACATAGGAGACACAGGGGATCAGACATCCTCATCATACTGGGCACAAGCAGAGCAGTTTCCTCTTTCCAAGAAGGGCATCAGGTTGTTGCTGCGAACACCCATCCTTGTGCTGCAATTCCTCCTTTCGTAAAACAAGGAATCCAGCACCTATTTACCTTGTAACAGCGCTGTGAGTGGAACTGCAGTTTGGATTGCAGGATCCTATATGCAGTACCTCAACAACAAAGGTGCTGACTAACTAGGCAAGAGAAATATTTTCCTTTGAAGACAGCCATATTTTTAGTTGAATGTTCTCTTAAAATACATAACCTTTTTGGCCTGCCAAATAGCTGCACTAAAGCAGCCAAATTTCTTCCAGTAAAACTCTGAATGGAATAACTTTAAAATCCAATATTTATTCATGTCACAGCACAGTAATTTGATATGTAATAAGCATAAAGGTAAACACAAATCTGCAGTTGACTAATCTGAACTTTGCTCTGTAGCTCAGATCTCTGGGGGAGACATGATACTTGACATTTAATTTGAAAAGCAAGGTAGCCTCATGGAGAAAAAACTTTTCCATTTTGATAGTAGAAAAGCATTGGTGCATTTTATTTGATATGGTGGATTTGCTTGGCTTTATTTTCACATTTTAATAGGCTCACCTCATAAAAGTATAATGAAAATAGAAGGATCATCTATCATAAGGATAGACAGGTATAGATATTTTCTTTGTGTTGTTGTCTAGAAGAAAAACAGTTTTCTTCCCACTGATAAAAAGAAATGTAAATCCCTCACTTCATTCCTCTTATTTCCCTTCTTCCTTAAGAATGCCTTATCCTATTTTAATTGCCAGAAAGCAGAAAAGACCTTCTCTCCCTTTTACAGAGGAGCACCAGAGGCACAGACACATCTGCTCTAGTGCTTATCTGGGATCAGGAGTGCACTTTTGAAGCAAACTCTCCTGCCTGTCCCCACTGAACCATGCTTTACTTCTCTCTCAAGGGCATGAGTAGGATCTGTTTTTACTGAAAGCAAAACCTAATGGGTTGCTCCAAGAACACCCATAATGTGTTCAAACTCCTGACTGGTAATCAGCCCTTGGGACAAAGCCAGAGCAAGTATCAAGCACAAAACCCCAGAGCGTAGTCACCCAGTTCTCAGCTCATTGTATCGCTCCATGGACCAACCCACCC
Source organism: Passer montanus (assembly GCF_014805655.1). Classification (NCBI taxonomy): domain Eukaryota; kingdom Metazoa; phylum Chordata; class Aves; order Passeriformes; family Passeridae; genus Passer; species Passer montanus. The sequence continues at coordinate 16,485,732 of NW_024368818.1, read as the reverse complement.
ACCTGCAACAAACTGACCCTTGGATTTCCTGGGTTCAATTATACCATGGTACAGGTTCTGTTTGAGGAACTAAAAATGGCTCCAGATTTCACCACAGCCATAAGATCCCACCTAGAAGTAGTAATTCTGTCTGGAAGTACTAGATTCAAATATTCATGTATGCCAACGTACCACCTCTAGACCCTCCACAGTTCAGAATTTCACTCCAAAACTACTGTTCAGAGGTCATATTCTAACTACTACTTTGCCTTTTACCATATTGGTTGACTATCTTATTTCTCTCTGGGTTTAGACAGAAGAGTGCTGGGGCTTCATCCTTTTCCCTACAGTGTCATATCATGTCAAGAGTACATGTGAGGACATCATGTCTTTTAGTGACCAGCTCCCAAACAAAACAGCAGACAGCATTTAGAGTCAAACCTGAAAATGTTTATACCAGGACAACATTAATATTCTTCTGACATCTGGGTCCAGCTGCCTCTCTGGGCCCTATCCAGGAAGAAGGTTTAAGTGCTACTATAAGCAGAAAGGTAACAATAGTTCAGCAGACAAGGAGGTACTGGGGTTCAGGAGCAAGGAAAGGTGGATGGGTTGAGGAGTACTGATGGATGCAAAATGAGACCCTATATCTAGACTCCAACCTCTGATCACGAGTGTGCTCATTTATGTGGATATGAGCTGCAGTGCTCTTTTTCCCAGGCATTCTCCGAGATGTCTTCATCAGCTATTTCTCAGCAGCTCCTAATTATTCCTCACCTACTATGAACTTTTCCCTAATTACTCTTTCTCTGTCTCTCCAGGGCTTCTGCAAGAATGACAGTGCCATTTGCAAATCTGAAGTGGCTCTGAGTTCTAAAGTTAACCTTTTGTGCACTCCTCTGTTCCTCCAAGGTTTTTACCTTCTCACAAAACCTAAATTTGCAAATTCCTCAGCAACATCAGTTAACTAAAGACCATTCTTCTCAGGCTGGCTTGAGGATGAAGTGGTAAGCTGTATGAGCAGTCTTGCAGAGGCTGATTGCATTTTTCTTATATTTACAAGAGTGTTGGTAAATGCTCATTTCTGTAAAAAGGTTACAGAAGTCAAAATGCCAAGAGGTCATTAAACAGCTTCTCCAACCTCTTAAACTAGCAAAACAAAAGGTCTTTCAGGATTAATCACTTGCTTTTATTGCATCCGTCCAATCATCTCATTCTTGGTTCCTTTTGAGACCTAAATTTCCTAATGTCACTCTTCTCTTTCTCCCCAGAGTGACAGCGACAGGTCAGCTACCCAGCCACATGCACATCCTTCTCCCCTTACCTAATGAAGAGAACAGCTTTGGAGATTCCACTGCCCTTGCTATTACTCAAGAACAGCAGTCCTTCCTGCTCCACTGCTTCCACTTTAATTGGATCAAGTCCACCGAGTCTTTTTCCCAGGATGAGACCAAAAATGGTCTTTACTCTAAATGGATGAAGTTGCACTCCTGTGTGCTATAAACACTGCCATCACAGTTTGGCTGGGTTTCTTCCTCATGCATTTCTGGGCTAGAATATCTCAGACAATAATTTCAGTTACTGCCATTTTTCTGGCAGCCTATGATCCTTCTCCTCAGGCACCTTTTGCACGTGTCATGTATGAACAAATTCTCCTGGGTCACCATCTTCCTCCTAGACCATAGAGAGTGATTCTATTGCCATTTTTTGTTTCCATTTCTATTTGGGTTTGGGTCTGGGTTTTTTTAACTTGTTCTTTGTTCTTCATTGACTTTTTTCTGCCAATATTTAAACTTAATAGGCAGATTGTGCTGAATAAGAAATTGACAGCCAAGGAGCAAGCTTGAATACCGCATCCCATCTGTTTACTTTTAGCAAGCCAATTAACTCCCTTTCCAAGACAAAGCCCAGGAGCTGTCTGGAAAATCTTTTCCTGCAAGCACAACTTCCAAATGGCAGTATGGGTGACATTGCACCTGCTTTGGTTTCCCCAGCCATGAGTCTTCCAACACTATTTCAGCAAGCTCTCTTACTTTCAAACTTCTTTACAGGTTGTCATGGCACGTAGAACCATGCTATCCTACGAAAACACAGTTCTGGCTATCACACAGTTCTGACATTTCAATACAAAACAAAGGAAAACAAAAGTATTTTTGAGTCAGCAGAACATCACAGGACACCAAGAAGGCCCACCATATCATGAACTATGGAGCAAGAACACGGAAACTGTAGAGGAAAATGGCCTTAAGCATGTGCACACAAAGCACTTGATACTCACAAGCATCTGTGAGAAATCAGAAAATGAAGATATAATGAAAATAATCAACTGGTCTCTACCTCAGGATTCTCCTTTATCGCTTTATTTGGATCTATGAGTTGCCCAGAGGCTGCTGCTCTGAATGTACTTCTTGTAGAGAGTTCAACTATGAGTAAAACAGGATAGCAGATAACTAGTAAAATCCATGAACTCACTAATGTCAATAAATGGGCCAAGCTTCACCTCTTTGGGAGAAGGAATACATCTTTCAAACATACACGTCATCTAACTAGTGCGCAGTAAGCGTTCAGACAGCACAGAAGTACTCTTATAGATACCACAGAGCTATTTTCATATATCACCAAGCTGAAAGCTTGAAGAAAACATCAAAAGATGCCCAAAAAGCAATTTTGGGAATATTCAAGATTAAGATGAGGGAGTCTTTCAACAAATGAGCCCATCCTTGCAGTAAGCATTTTAGCAGCCCTTTCCAGTTAATACATAAGCTATTCTGTAGTCATAGAAAAAATAGCAAACATAAGTTGAAATGTTGGTTTGACACAGGTAATTTCTTAAACCACATTTGCTTCTCTCAGATTAGGTTGTCACAATTGAATAGCATGGCTGGACAGAAAGGTAGGACTGATTAAACTGACATATGCCAGTAACATACTAATACATTCTCTACAGGAGAACCAGAGTGGCAACCTTGCTGTCACTCGTAATGTTTCACTATGTATGTATGGCCACAAATTAACTCCCCGAGGATGTCAAGGAATAAACAGGAGGACATAAAGAAAGGAAGCTTGTGTTATGCATGCACAAGTAGGGGAAAACAGTCATTAGTCAAGGACTTCAGTGTAGGGACACAGAGGATGGTACAGTAGCTGGACTCAATGTCCCTTACAACTTGAGATATTCTTTGACTACTCTCACAGGACCCAGCTCTTTCACTCTTTGATTTTTGAAGAAATCATTTGCTTTAAATCAAAATGGATACAAACCACATTCACAGAAGTCTGACAGGTCACCACCATAGATTCTGACTTTAAAATCTCATTCATTTTACTTTTCCTGACTCATGCAAAACAGGACCATCTCAAGAACAGCCCTTATGACTATATTTCATACAAATAGTGCACAAAAGATCTGGAATTTGGGTGCAACTAAAATAAGTCTTTGCAAATGAGAATGCTTATAAAAACGCCTTCTGAAAGCAAAACAATACAAAACCCAACATGCCATAATTCTCCAAGATAGCTTTGAAAAGAAAAGCTTTAAAAGTTCATACATAGATTTCTCAGAAAACTTCATCCTTCCATCCTGATCCTAACCAGAAACAAAACATATGAATGCATAGATAAGTATGTTTTCAATCAATAATCATAGTTACAGTGCTCCCTTCCACTGTTTCCCTTACTGCAACTCATCCCACAGTTGTGTTTACTCTGTAGTGAGCCAGCCAGGCACATTTCTGTATCAATAGCTTGTCTGAGCAAGTAGCATTCACTTGATATTCAGATTTCCAATTTAGAACTTATTATAAAAAAAATTAATCCTGGGGTTGGCTTAATCTAAAGCTAAAGTCTTGTGCCAGTATCAGAATAGGCATGTCTGTGCATGGACATTTCCTTGAGATCAAGCATTCAGCTTCTTCTCATGATGGAACAAACTGAAATTAAATTTTTCCTTCCATCTCTTTGTGCGTCAAGCAGCCTCCACCATGGATCTGAATATCACTGTTTCCATTACTCTTTCTCCAACCCCAGAGCCAAACCATGACCCTCAGAAGACTATGACAGGATTGCTACAAACTGCAACCTGCAGGAGACTTCCAGCAAGCTGTACTATTCAAACAACATGGATGTAATGGACTACATTATTTAATCAACATTTCCTACAGGTTTTTATTACTTTAAATATTATCTTCTAGTCCTTGTTATTTTAAATTTGCTTTGAAACTCTAGAGAACAGAAAGCACTACATGCTAATCTGTCTGGCCATCAGAGGTACCACTCCCAGGTACAATATCTATGAGTCCTGTGTTTGAATGTTTTGGGGTTTGTTCTGACTAACAGGGCAAAGGTTGAATGTGCCATTATTCTACTTAGTTGTGGCCTGACATCTTTTTGTATTTTGCTTCTTTTATCCTAGGATTCTCCAAGTTTTCATTTTAAACAAATACCTTCTTCAGAGGAAATAAATTCTCACAGCATCAGGAGAAACAAGATGCTCTTTTCCTATGACTGTAGGGAATATGAAGCATGTGTATTCACAGCATCACAACACAGCACAACCGAATTAGGCTTACAGTTCCAGACCCCAGCTTATGGCCACTTAATTTTTGCGTTAAAAACAGAAACACAATTTACTGCTCTCCATCCATCCGCTTTCAGTAGTGATGTTAGAAATAAGGCTGCACTGTCCTTTGAGCTGTGAAACAAAGACAAGCAACAGTGCTATGTGCACCATAGGGCACCAGTTTACACCAAACTACAAATGAATGCCATATTGCTGAGCTGTATTGAGTTTGAAAAAAACAGGGGGTAACTCACAGGGAACAGAAACCGCTGACTCATTGTTTCAAGCAAGCCTTCAGCAATCAATTAATTGCCTGATCAATGCAGCATGATGCAGGAAGCTTAATTGAAGAGAATTAATACTTGGGAAGCACATATCTCTGGAGGGGGGAACCACTGCCAGTAAAGTTAACAGCCTTTGGAAATGCAGCTGCATTTGTTTTAGGAAGAAAAATGATGTGAGAGAAGATATAAGGACATCATAGATAGTTGACATTCAGAGTAATATCCTTCAACAGAGAGGGTTCAGACTGAGAATTTACTGACACTCACAGACTCCAGTGGCAAGAGTGCTAAACATACATGTCCACATTTGGAGCCCAACAGCAGGAAGCCATGAATTTTTTTATCATGTCATCACAAAATTGAAGAGTAAAGAACAATACTCCCATAGGTCATGGGACTGTGCAGACTGACTGATTAATTGATGAGTATGTGAAATGAAGTGAATGTTAATATAATGAAAGGTACTGTATGAGCAAACAATACCAATTTTACTACTCTTCCTCCCTTGGAGACATGAGTGACTTTTCCACACTAGAATACAGTAGGTTACTGGGGGGGAAGAAATATATCAGTTGTCCTTGCAAAATAAAAAATGCATTTTGAGGAAAGACAAGAATGTGCTTTTAACCTTGCTCTTTCTCAATCTCTCTACAGTTCCATGTCACACCTAAATTCACAGCATACCAAGCCTTTTACACATTAGACACTTGTTCTTTGTCCACTTTGCTGCCCATAAAACCAGGCTTGACTAGCTCCTGGACTGCATTTCTTTTGACTGGCCATGGGTGAGTTGTTTATAGGCATCAGGTCAGCAGTTCCAGCCTGTACCCCAACTCTTCTCATCCCTTGCCTGTGCTCCTCTATGTCCTGTGTCTCCACTTCACCGCTCTCAGACTCATATTCTCTATACTACATCATTATGCTGAAGCCATAAAACTATGTAGGTACAATAGAAAGACAAACAAAAGAACAACAAACTATCTGTGGACACCTGGTCAATTAGAAAAATTGCTGTTACACTACAGCAAGTAAAACAGAGCTCAGGCAGGTCACCAAGAGTTCAGACAAAGCAAACCTGACATACCTCAGTCCTGCAGCCTTAAAAATTCAGCACAAAGCCAATGGCCTGTTACCAGCCAAGGCAATACTGTCTTGCAAGTCTACACAAGTAACAGTTTTCAAAGGAATTTTATTCCCACTCAGAGAAGTGTTGGTGGGAGCCCCATGTAGAAATGCAGTAGACATGAAATTGAGCATGTCAGTTTTAAGACATTCTTGAGAAGCATACAGCCGTGGTGACAGTAATCTAGATGGATCACTTAAAAAAACCTACTGTTTTGCTGGTAGATTCAGGCCCCATTTGATTGCTGATAGCTACATGTTATTGCCTTTAGCTAGAGATGTAAAATGGTATGTCATTAAAAAAAAGAAAGAAAATCTTCAGCTTACTTGATTACCTTGCACATTTTTGCTATGCAGAATTTGTCATGGAAGAAGGGAATCTGATGTGCAAGCATTAATGACTCAGGATATTAATATCATCTCGTTTTCTTTCTGTGTCATTACCAGTCATTGGCTTCAATTATGCCAGCAGTCACCAAAGCACTAAACATCAGGTGGTCCCACGTGTACTTATGGGTTCTTCAAACAAAGCTAATGAAAATGATACAATATGAGACTAAATTCCTGAAGACTGGCTGATCCTCAGATCCTATTGCAAGTTGAAGTGGAGAGCATGATCCCTCTATTTGGATGCTGTGCCACCTGCACTGTGGGTGCAATTCCCTGCTCTGATACTTAATAACAGGATTATAAGACAAGAAAAATATTGGAACCTTGTTTCAGAGCCTCAGATCCTATTGCAAGTTGAAGTGGAGAGCATGATCCCTCTATTTGGATGCTGTGCCACCTGCACTGTGGGTGCAATTCCCTGCTCTGATACTTCCTAACAGGATTATAAGACAAGAAAAATCTTGGAGCCTTGTTTCAGAAAAGAGACTGTGCCTGGACTGTGAGCCATGGTGAAAGAGCTGTGTGCTGGCTTTTTTGTAGCTCAGGGCTACAAAAAGCCCAAGCAGCTACTAACATGAACACATTTCCTCAACATCCTCAACTCAGGCTGACTCCTGTTTCAGCATTTAAGGTATTTCCTGTGGTAAATAAAGGGCTATTACACAGAGTGTGAGGTACTGACTGTCAGAGTTGATTAAAAGTAAACAAGGCCAAATTAACACTTGTTGCTTTTGCTCATTTCATTTCTTTGCAAACACACTACAATGATAACAAACCTCTGCATGCTGCTTAAGCAGAAATCAATACAGAGACAGAAAATGCTATTTCTGACTGAAATTGGAGTTGCAACCCTCTTTAAGAAAAGCCTAGCAGATGATGCGTGACATAGGTACTTAAAAACATTGCTTTGAAAACCTTTAAACACAGCTTGAAAACAATTTTACCTCTCTGCTTTTATTTCCTAAGGACTTCTTAACCTTCTTGCTTTAATACATTAAAACATCATAGTTAGTACCTATGCAAAACCATTTTGTCAAGTTTACATCAACATATTATCATGTCATCCTGATTATTGTACATCTGAACTTGAACTACATTGCTAAGCAGCACAAACTCCTGCAAAGAACCCAGACATTAAAAAGGAAAGAAAATATTTTCATTTTGCTGTTTAACCTATAACCAAGGTCACTTCAATCTTGTGGAAATGGGATGACTTCTTTTTTTCAGCACCCCAACACTTTAATTCAAGTATATTTCTTCAGTTTAATGTTTTCCTGCCTGCATTTCTGCACAATTAAAGCACTTCAATATGGTCAACAATGTTAATAATATCCATATTTCTTAGGTAATTTGGCAAATGCTCAGTAATCACCCACTTGTTTCTAGCAGAAGTCCCTACCCCTCCTTTCCTTGTGGGTTTTTTTCACCAAATACACTGGAAGTTGAGCCTGGATACTACAGCAGGTAGTAAAATAGTAATAAATACACTCTCAGGAAGCTGTGGCTGTAAGAACTCCATTACCTACAGAGTCTATTGTAAATTATGTATTGCTGTTTAGTATTCTTGACATTTTTAGTAAGTGCAATAAAACACCTTTATAGAGTTGGAAAGAACTGTATGCCAGCTCAAGGCAAAAAAAAAAAAAAAGAACAAATGGAAGACGTAATTGTTTTATCTAAAATAGATTTCTCCAGTAGATTACTACTGAAATACATAGACTTTCTCCCAGTCTGCTAAGCAGGATGAAAACCTGGAAGGCTCCATATGTCATTCAGCCAGCCATTAGATTAGAATATAAGGTGCAGAAATGAAAACCAAAGAAAATTGCAACTGCTAAGTTCAGAGCTACAGCAAGGAATTATATTTGCCACAATTTTAAATATTAACAGAGGGACTGGAGGGTCAGAAGTATCCATCAGAAGCTCTGAAGAGGGCAATCAGCATCCCCTAAATCCCCAGAAATATTTCTGTGCCAAAATCTAGGCCTTACAATTATTTTGAGTGAGACAAAATATTATTTAGAATAACAAATAAGAAACTAGCTAACAGGCAGACCTTAGATTTCCATCAGCTCTAAAGCACAATCAAGCTATGCTCTGCCTTCCTCAGTGGTCATAGTCCAAAGGATCTGTCTGTTACCACTAGAGCTGAAGTAAAGTCCTATAAAGATTTTAATTTTTGCAGGCATAATGTGAGGTTGCATTTTCACACCTACTATTAAATACAGATGTCACTCTGCACCCTTTCCAGCTAGCTGATAACAAGAGCAAAGTAAGCAGCTAGAAACTGAGATCACTCCTTTTCCCTTGTACTTAGGGTCTTTTCAGCTTTGGTGACATTAGAGTAAAACAAATTATTAGATTGTTCAACATTAAATCAGCTTTTTGTATCTTTCCTGAGGTAACTTGGTATTTACCATTCTGTTTGATGTCAGACAGAAATACACTCTTTTTGGACCCCAAAATAAATGTATAATAAGATTCTAATAATGAAACTTAACTTTAGCTGTGATAATCAAAGTTATAACTTGAATAAATTCTCCTGTGTTTCCTATGTAGAGAAAAATTACCTTGACTTCTTCTAAAAACATCTCTGGAGTAAATTCTTCTATTTCTGAGGAATACTTCTGGTCCACTGCCCTGTTCTGGCTTGAAGAACAGAGTTTTGAGACAAGAGACTGTCCTGTCAAGACAAAGCAGGCCAAAATGTTTTTCTTTATAGCCCCTCTCCACCCTCAATATTATTTCCCTTCTGCCTAAAAAGATAAAACCACCAGATCTGAACAGCACAATGCCACCCATTGACTTTGCAGAAAATAAAAATTAATCATTTCTACTGCAACAGAATTCTTTCTGCTACCTGAGTAACAGGAATGCTGATTCCTTCAAGAACACAAGCATCTTTTTAAAGGGCTGCCCACAAAAACATTAATGTCCCTACATCCCACTCAAACGAAGATGCTCACTGAAAGGCTGTTATCTCCATGCAATATTATGTTAAGTAGGAAGTATGTTTGGAAATGTCTTGTTGCTGATCTCCTCCAAGATCCCTACTTCAGCACCAGAATGAATTCAGATGTGACCTGCAAATGTCTGCAAATGCCTGCCACTTTCTCATACCATATTTGCATCAATAAGAGAAACATTTATACAACAGACACCTATTTCATGTTGCTCTCTGTCCAACATGTTCACCAGGACTTGAAAATGCCCAAAGCAAAATCCCACTTGAACTTACTTCTGAAGTCAAGGTTGTAAGGAGAAGTGCTGGATTTCCTTGAACTTCTGCTTTACAGTGTGCAGCTTTTGCAGGCATGCACCCACAGATTTCTCTCCAGGCCAGTGAGACCCAAGCAAGTTGCCTCCAGGTTAACCCAGGGAGCCTAAAAACAGCACAAAAACGTGTGTGGCTGAAGCAAAGCTGAAACGAGTGCAGAGCTCCAGGAGGACCAACCACGTCAGCTCCAAACCTGAGTAACAGTCAGAGTAGGAAGTCGACCTGCTTTGAATTTTGCTGCCATTTCCCTGATTGTTGTTGGACTCCAAACCAACCTGGACACACCAGCTCCTATTCAAAAATCTTATATTCATCACAGTCCTTGCCATGTCAAAGTAATGACCTAGCTGGTGAATCCATGTTCGTTCACATCTTTCTGGCTTGGCATTCCAGTTGGATAGATACAGGCAGGGCAGAGCCCAGACATGCAGGCTGGGGACAGGTCTGTGTGCCTCCTTCACAAGGAGCCCTCCACACCCCAAGCTCCCCAGGGAAGTTGCATTCACACAAAAACAGAACAAAAACCCCCATCCGCTGTAGCAAGACTAAAGAAAAATTACTCATCTACCATAGTTATATTAAGAATCAAATAAATGTCATGTGGTCCAGCATTAAATAGTGTGACCTGGAACAATTGATGTCTAGTGTCACTGAGCAGTGTTTTTGTTTTCATCATATCTTCTTTAATAGATGACCTGTGAATCTGCTCTTCTTCAATTAAATGAAGGCTCTTCATTTTAATTGCTGTTTTCAATTGTTTTAAGTCTGTGTGTTACTGAAGAAGATAAAATGTGGTTATTATTTAAATTACATTTTCTTCAGTGACATGTGCTTTGCCTTAAAATAAGCCATTTGAAATTATGAATATATGTACTGAGGTCTGAACCAATATAATTATATTCATTGAAATTAAATGTACTCAGTACTGGCAAGGCCTCACCTCAAATCCTATGTTCAGTTCTGGGCCTCTCACTAGATGAGAGACACGGAGATGCTGGAGCGTGTCCAGAGAAGGGCAGTGGAGCTGAGGAAGGGTCTGGAGCACAAGTCTGATGAGGAGCAGCTGAGGGAACTGGGGCTGTTCAGCCCAGACAAAAGAAGGCTCAGGAGGGACCTTATCACTTTCTACAACACCTGAAAGGAGATTGCAATCAGTTAGGGGTTGTGCTTTTCCCCCAGGTAACAAGCATCAGGACAAGAGGAAATGGCCTCAAATTGCACCAGGGGAGATTTAGATTGGATATCAGTAAAACTTTCTTCATGTAGAGGTTTGTCAAGCACTAGAGCAGGCTGCCCAGGGAAGAGGTTCAGTCACCATCCCTGGAGGCATTTAAAAGATGTGCAGTTGTGGCACTTGGGCACATGGTTTAGTGATGGGCTTGGCAGTGCTGGGTTAATGGCTGGACTCACTGAACTGAAATGTCTTTTCAAATAAAAATTATTCTGATTCTATGGCTGTGAAATAAATCTTTACTGGTTAAATTTTTTATAGAAATGCAAACTACTGAATTGGTTAAAGTTACCAATTTCTGACCTAAAACAAGAATTTGCCGAAGTTATAAAACTGGTTTTTGCATTTGGACTCTCTTTTCCAGGTTCAAGTATTAATTTTCCAAAGAAAAAAAAAATCATTTAATCAACTGTCAGTTCAATAATTTTTCTTTTCAAGAAGTAGCATGTTTTCTCTTCTTCTGGTTTAGGAAAATTATACAATCAGAGCAGATGAGATCCAGTAGTTTTAAAAGCTTAAAGGGCATGATCACAAGAAATAGCAAGGTTTGCTAAGTAATTAATGGTAATATTTCAAATGTTTATTAAATAGTGTTTTGAATATGAGACATTTTTCATTAACTTTTTTCCTCTGATATATGTACCACACTAAAGGTAGCTTTATGAAATTAATCATTAAAATGTTTCTGTGCATTTAATTGAATTTTATTGCCATTTAAATATAATTTGACACAAATTGCACATAAAACATTAATCATCTAGCAGAAAGGAAATGTATCATTCATCATATTACATAGTGAAAATGTGAGACATAAAAGATCAGAGTAAGAATATGTTAAGCTAAGTTATTACTTACTGACACATACCAAACCCTATATACATATCTTTATAGGTATAGTTGTATGTCTTTGTATCCAAACACACATGGTTTAACAAATGTTGTCTTGGTTAGCAGAAAAATGCCAAATTTATTCTACAAACATATTCTTTCCCAAATCAAGAAGTTTTAATGGTTCTTTGCCAGTAAAGGACTAAGTTATTTTTGGTAAAACAATTATGATCATAAATTGAAAAGAAGGTTATAATAGATTATTTAAATCAAGGCTGCCCGCTTACTGATTTAAATTATTATTAGAATTGGCAATTTACATCATTTTTAATTAAACTAATTCAGTCATGCAGGGATATTTTTTGTCATTAAAGTATTCCAAAAGATTTATAGAAAATTGAATTAGAAGCCTGTCTGCTCAAAAATTCACAACAAAACACAAGTTATTTAGAAATAAATATATTTGTAGCAAATATTTTCTGTAGAAAAAAATCACATTTTGCTTCCAGTTAGCATATTCCAGAGCCAGGGTTTGGGCTGTTCCTGAAAACCTCATTTTCTGAGTCTTCTTTTGCCCTATGCATGATATGATGTTTTCTACTTGGCACGTTATTTAATATATATTTTCTGTTAAAGGTGGATCTAAGTCAAAATATGGTCATTTAGAAACATGTTATAACTTGATTCTTCCCAGACTGCAGTGGAATACAAATTTTCAAAATGAAAATGATTAATTGTGCCTGTACCCAAGATCAGATCTGGAACAACCAACTGGGACTTTAACATTTAATGACCCTCATTTTCCTGTCTCGTTTCAGGAACTTCTCTGTGCAGAATTGAATTCCATGACCAACATGTGACTGCACTTGGCACCAGAGGTGTACAGGAAAGACTTTCTTCAGGTCTCTACAGGTACAGGAAGGCCTTGGCTCAGCAGCAACTACTTCCCAGGATGACAAAACTGATCTTGGATGTTGGCCTTCCCCTGCCCCCACAGCTGCCATCCCCATCACATCTGGATTTTCAGCCTCTGCAAAATGAAGGTTCTCACTATGAGCAAAAAATGTAGACAATAAGTAGGACATATTCCATGCTGTTCAGCAAAGGTTGGTCTTTTAGGTCTTGTAGGACTCACCACTGCTAAAGACCTCAGTGAAGGACGGCAGTTCGTAATGACACTGTGACACTATGCTGGAAGGAACTGCCAGTCCACTGGACAACAGGATTAGTATTGAAAGTCACCTTGAAAATTGGAAAAATGTGCTGGGAGGGGGAGGGGGGAAATTCTGCTGTCAGCGGGTGAGGGACAGCACTTGGGAAGGAAAAATCAAGAGCACTCACACTAAAGGGAAGCAACCACTCACAGTGCAGTTTTGGAGAAAAAAATCTATACATTGTAGTGGATCAGTCTGAAAATAAGCCAGACATGAGCAAGGGAAAGAGGAGGAGACACAAGCAGCAAAATACTCCCTGAAAACACATCCTATGGCAGTACCTTTGGCTAGTCTGTTCTCTCCAGTTTTCACCCCGCACTTCATTTGAACATATTGCAGAGAATAGCAATAAAAAGAACCCAAGTTCAAAAAGAGAGAAAAAGAGTTGAGGGATATTTAGCCTGAAGACAAAGTAGGATGATAACCCATCCACTTCTAAGCCCATTCTGTACTCAGCAACCAGCAGGTACAGATATGCTGTCCCATCAGTGACACCATTCATTCTGTAACATTTTGTTGTAATTCTAAGCAAACTAGCAAGAAGCGAAGGTAAGATTTACCTGATCAAACACAGACATTAGAGTACAAGCACGTTGCAGACTCTTTTGATAATCAAAGGGAAATTCATTCCAGCCTAAGCAGAGTCCATGTTTGTTCATGAGAAGCATGGACTGCACAAGCATTGCAGTAATTATAAGGGCAACCCAGGGTGATGAAATTGGATGTAGGTATTTGTCCAGTAGAAATGAATTCCACTCCAAATTATTTTGGAGAACCACACAAGAGATTCTCTTGAAAACTATAGATTACACAGCATTAAGAGATTATGTCTGTCAAAGGAACTGTTTCTCTGCAATATCTGAAAAGAGCATGTGCAGCTGTGTTTTCACATAAAACACTTCCCCTTTTCATTACAATTAATATGAGTATCAATTAAATAAATACAATTAGTAAACAAAAAGAAATGAGGACTTACTGGGGGTCAGAAAAATACAAGGAAAGAGTACGTGGTTCATTTTCTATTAAAGACATACCAGCCAAGTAATATGAGATGTGCTAGAATGAATGTTAGCTTATGAATCTTCCAAGTTAATAAGCTCCAGTGCTTCAGAGCAGAAAAGCCTGGTCTGCAGGGAGTTAAAATGCCAGTGCTTCTTATCTAGGAGACTTATTGCTAACTGGAACAAATAAGAAAGAACACGCACAAAAATTCAAAAAGGATCTGAAGACATTGCAGGAATAGCTTGTTGCTAAAGAAAATAAAGCATGCTATCCTTCAAGAAAATAAAACACAGCAGACGGTTTAGTCTTTGGGACCAAAATGTAACTTGCAGAAATAATTTCATCTGGAATATACAAGTCAGCGTTCCTTTCAGTCTCTCTTCTCTGAGAGTGACCTATGCAGCGAGATGCACACATGAAAATGTCATGCAAGAACATCTCAGTGAAAATCTGCCTCTGGAGACATCTTTTGAGCATCCCTACTTTCTGAACACAACACAGCCTCACCACCAAGGCACCACCAAAAAACAGAGATTCAGCTAATACTACTGAACCACCATGGAAGCTCTGCTGCAGACAGCTTTGCAAACATACCCAGTGCTACACACTAGGTGAGCTTTGCAATACAAATTACACTGACTTATGTTCCTCAAGCAGATGACTATAAAATTATATAGAGCACTCTCCAAAAGGGGCTTAACTTGCCTTCTGCAATGAGCACAAGTGTGTGGCATGAATCAGGAGATGAATACGAAACCGATTCTTAATAGCTTATTGCTTCACAGGGGAGAGATCACCTTTGCAGGGGAAAAGGGGCCTGTAAATTTAACACAAAGCCAATGCCTCATAAAGCCTTCACATAGAACTGAGGAGAGGATTACTTTCCTCAATTATTCCATGTCTTTTCTTCCTAATTTCTTGCCTTTAAGCTAGCCAACTGTTTTCCAAACTCAGAATATATCCAACTGCATGCAAGTTTCTTTCAGGACACAGTTTTATTCTGTGATGCAACTTAAACAGCTCCAAAGTGTAATGTTTCTTCAGTACTTGTTCTTTTTCTGGATGTCCTCTTAGCCATTTTAGGGAAAACATGGGTACTTCCTTGTCAAGCTTGACTGTGATTCATGGTTACCACAGGTTTTTTGGCCATAGACAGAGCATGACCCCCTGGACTGTGACCATCATTTGAGACCACTGTTGCCCCTCTCCACTCTGCAATCCCATGTGCAGAAGGTGGGATTGGCCACAGACCAGGAGTGAGGTCACAGCACTGGTCACACTCTAGACTGAGGCCCCTCCCCGAAGGTGGCAGCTTCCTGTCTAATCAGGACAAACTACAATGGTTTTCTACATCTTTCTTAGAGTAACTACTATTAAAACCCACAGTAGTTTCCCAGAAGGTCACCATGGGCCAATGTACTGGAACCATTTCCTTTTGTTCCTCTACCCATACTGCAGCATTAAACAGTTTTAGCTTAGGCTTTGCTTTTTATGTCCACTAAAGGAAATGGTGAGGACTGAGCTTTCCTCCCTTTCAACTACTTCTTTTACACACACATGCACAAATACAAATGCTTGACCAGCTCATCCAGGTCACACCCAAACATATCACCCACACAAGCTGGTGCAGAGGAAGAACATACGTAGGAGGCAGGAGAGCCTCAATCTTGCCTCAGCTTCAGCCACCATTGACACATGATGAAGAGCTGATACTTTTAAAATAACTAGAGTAGCTTTCTTTCTCTGGAAGCTCTCTTTCTCTGCTTTTGCCAAAGATTTTCACATTTGATGTCCCTGAGTTAAGGGAGATGGACTATGAATCATTTTGCCAAAAATTTTCACACTTGATGTCCCTTAGTTAAGGGGCATGGACTATCAGATCTGGGGAATGAGCAAAACAGTCTACACTGGTGAAAGTGTTTCAGCAATAGCAATAAAAATCTTTCAAAACCTCTTGGAGGAAACTGGTACTGATACAAACTTTACCTTCATTCATCTCTTTTTTAACTGCAATTCCTGAAGTTCCAGTTTTCCAAATGGCACAAGGGTGGATATGCTGGCATGAATTTGGCAAATCACAGCAAATTTCCATGTAATCAAGACATATGTGGGACCTGGCACAGTTTCAGATGGTTGAGTGCATAACTGAGAGTGGGATTTTATGGGAAACATCTGCTGATGATTAAACTACACAACTTCCTTTGTAACTGGAGAGGGGCTGGAGCGCTTCAAAGATTTTCACTACTTGCCACCACCAACTCATTTCTCAGTTTCCCAGCTGATTATTTTCTTTGAAGATTCCTGATGATTTAAAATCATGCTCCTCCTTTTTACTTTCACATTCCAGGAAGAACACAACCATTCTCACAGTATGAGCCTGCCATATGGAGAATCTTCTCTTTTGCATATTGTGAATGGACTTTATTTTCCATTCATTTCATTTTCTTAAGGTTGTTTCTTCCTGCTTTTGGATTCAGCATGAAAAATCATTTCATCTGCCACTCTGATTTCATTTAGTTATGTGAAAAGGCCACACTTCCCTAAAAGTAAAAGTGCTCTTTGTATATGCACCAGCTCAGGAAGCTCAGAATTAACTCATAATCTATTTAATCATATTTAAAGAGTCTTTTCTTTCTGTTATAATGTAATAAAAGCTGCCACAACTTTTTTATGCTACTCTAATTCCTCTGTATACTGGTGGCAAATATATACATTATTGCAATCACTAGAGCTATTGCCATTGACTAGAGGTGGACAAGATGAACATCGTGGAATTGCACCTGAACTTGGTAATGGTCTCAAGATATGTTCTGTTGAAGCAGTAGCCCTACTCAATCTTTGCCCTGAAGAAAAGTTAAAAAAAACCCATTACTTCAGTTAATTTGTATGTGTACACACCATCACATTTTAGCAGTATCTTTAATTAAATGTAGAAGCCCATATAAATCTGTATAATCCCTACTACATCTGGATACAATGTCTGCATACAAAGGCGACCTCTTCCTTCATTTCAATCATTTCTCCCTTTGCTGTATACAGTGATATCTTTCACAATTTTTCTCTATTTCACAGCCTGTGACTAGCAGGGAAGACCTCAGGAAAAACACTGAATTGACTGGAGAATAATCAGATCTGCACTCTGTAAAAGAAATAAAGAAATTAATACTTAACCATTGCTATTTCCTCGAGGAGATTGTATTCTTTGTAGAGGGAAAATGTTGCAATACACAACTATAGAGCTTGTAACTCTTGCAAAGTATTATCTTACAAAGGAAACACTCTAGCAGCATTCACAGAGGCAAAGCTTCATTTTTAGGAAGGTCAGTTTGCTCAGGGCAAAGTCACAAAGCACTCTTTTCCAGCTTTTGTAGGATGATATATCACCATATCAGTCATGCATAGAAAACGTACATTTAGGGTTTATGTGACGAGGGGAGATAATCTAGCCAAATCCCCATCAGCAAAACAAATTAGATAATAGCTCCAATAGCTGCACAAAGCCTACAAACCTCTCTGCTTTGAAAATCTTCCTAAAACAGATCACAGAACATAAGATCCTGTGACCAAACACAGAAGAAGAATGGGGCATGCATGTTTTCTTCTGCCAGAGAAGACCAAGGCCATTTCAATAAGTGCTTTCTGTGTGCAGAGGTGGGACGGGGTGGGAGAGGACCAACTGCAGGGGTTTAAGGAAAAATAAGTACCTGGATTTTTTGGTGTATCAGCCAGAGCTCTGGATGAGGACAGAGATGAGGACAGAGGTCTAAAACAAATGGTTCGCATTTTCTTTTTAGCATTATCACTGTCCAGAAGCAATAGGTTTTTCATCTAAACCCAATCTCTCAACCCATAAACTAGGTGCAAACAAATACATTACTCACATAGAAAGCAATCCACATCCCTGGAATTGGAGACATTAAGCTCGCCACAAGATCCTCAGTAGCTGAGGGTTCCCTGCTTCTTGAGGTCCCCAGGAATACAGAGCTCAAAATGGGAGATGGCACACACAGCGTTGCTCTCTCAGCATTGCTGCATTTTGGACAGTAATGTTAAGAACCACCGGCATAAATACGCAGAAATTGGGGGGGGGGAGAAGGGAAAAAAAAGAAAAGAAAAAAAATTTTGGAAGGTGCCTGAAATTCTAGATAAAAGTCAATATTTACCATCATAATAACAGGACAGGTTGGGTGTGGCTTTGAGGAGGTTGGTCTAGTGGAAGGTGTCCCTCCCTATGGCAGGGTGGGTGGGAATGACATGGCCTTTAAGGTCCCTTCCAACCTAAACCATTCTGTGATTCTTCCCATATGTTCTGACCAGCTGCCTAATTTTCTGTGTACTCCACCATTTCCCATGGTAAGTACAGTGATTAAATGATACGTGTCTATTTGGAGACAGACTTCATGCTACTTTGAGGTTCCTTGGAGGAAACACCTAACCCTCAGAGCCTTCAAACCTATAAATGAGAATGCAGGTACTGGTCTTGACATCCTTGATATCACACTGTGAATATAGTAGGGATGAATTTCAACAGTATCAGTGCCCCTACAGCAAGAAGTTAGACTTAATATTCTTTTTAGAGATAGACATGAGCATAATGTAAGTCCAACACATTGGTTCTATGAATGAAAAGTCTAGGAAAAGACTTTCCAAAGTTGAAATAAATAGCCAAGGCACAAACCTCTTCTGAGGCTGTCAATTTTTGAAACAGACTTTGGGGACTGATAGATACAGAGGCACAGAGACTGTGCTGTGGTTTTCCTAAAGTGTATGTCTTGTCAGTACCCCTGTGTGGGCAGATAGGTTTCCAAGGTAATCTTCCAAGCAGAAGCTGAGATATTTGGTCTCCAAGCCAAGAACATTGAAACTTGTGATAATGTTCAATTATAGTAGCTTTATTTCCATTATGTCTAAAGTAGATATAATTGATTTATCTCCTGTATATTTACGCATCCAATGGCACAGTTATTCAATAGTTCTGCTCTGCTTGGCTCAGAAACTATATCTTGGACATTAAATAGCATCTTCATTGGAAAAATATTTAAGAAAGATTATTACTACATGTGTTTCCTAGAATCAAGTACTCCAGATGCCCTTGTAGCACCAGCTCAGATCATGCTACATCTTGCACATAAAATAATCCTCAGAAGATAACAAATTTATCCAGATATTTCAGAGATACAATTTACAGCTTGTCAGAAATGCCTCAACAGACTGGCTTTGTCAGAAAAGAATGAAGCATCAAAATTGAAACTTTTCACAGCCACTGACCTGTTTCCAAAAAACTTTTGATCAGAAGAGGTTCCTCAGCTGCATGACTGAAGTTTTAGATAAAGAAAAAGCAAAACAACATGTTCTGCCTGCTAAGGAATGTTTTTTAACTCTGTCAAGAGCTAGGATTTGACCTTGGCTCATGTAAATGCCAATCACAAATATTAGAATGCAGCACAAAACGGGACCAATGCATATTTAGTTACTCACATACCATTAAGAAACTACTGCTGAAAATACTGTAGAGTAGGTCAGAAACCAAGAATTCTAAACTATATTTTTTCATCTGTTTCTGAAGTGGCAGCCTTAAACCATCAGAGAAGGGATCATTACCATCTTTGTTTGCAGGCAAGGAGTTGGGATAACAAGAATGCCCTGATCTTGTTCTTCACCATTGAGCACACTTTTGCTAAGTTCTTTGACCCAAAACTGATTCTTTATTTGCATCCACACTACAATGTGGACTGGAACATCTCATGGGCTCCAGGTTAAATTAATCACCCAAGCACACTGCTTCCCATGAAAGGCCATTTCTCAAGCAACTGAGCAGGTGTACCCAGTAGAGGGACTCAGGAGATGCCAGCACCCAGAGCACACTTGAAACATGTGAGGCCCTAGGTCTGCCCCTGTCCCATCCACCCTTGGTAAGGTAATATCAAGCAGAAGAGATGCCAGAATCTCTTCTGAAGAACTTAGGCTACCTATTATAAAAGCAAAAAAATATTTACAGCCACTGAGAAATCAGGCAAGCTGCCACTGCAGAAACCAATAATGGTTTAGGATCAGAGAGCACAACAGATATTGTATGCAAAGAGAACAGCTCAAGTAAAACACAGATATGAAATCCTGCACTGATCCCAGCCAATATATTCCAGAGTTGTGGACTTCTCCACTACTCTTGCTCACACAATGACTTTTTAAGCCTCACTTGCATCCCACGCTTTCCAAGTCGTATTCCCACAATCCTGCTTCCTGCAGGGGGCAAACACAAGGACAGCACTAAAACTGCACTTTACTGAAAAGAAAAGCTGGTTTTCCTAGACTGGGCAAAATTTGTACACGTGGTATTCACCACTTCCCCTGCATATAGCTGAGGTTTAAAAGAGGCAATCAGAAACTGAACAGCCAGCAGATCTTCCCAATGACACCAGCTATTCTTTCTGAAGTGTCCTCTGCTATTTCTTAGCCATGCTCCTACTGCAGCACTGGGAAGAATGTTGTGTACAGATAAAGTGTTTGAAATTACTCAGGACGAATGTTCGTATTTAAATACATGTTTTCCTTTAATTTAGCCATCCTGAATGGCTTCCAGTCACTTGAAGATGTTGAAAAGCACCACAAATGTAAAGAATTACAGCATTTACTTTAACCATAGAAGCAATTAAGTCTCCAGCAGTGTGGAAAACCGCTTTTGAGCTGTATTTATTGATGCATAGATTTCACTGTAGTGTGATATTTGAAGACAAATTGCTGTGCCCATAATTAAGACTGTTGAGGAATTGGCAAGTGAAATATAATGATGAAAGACCAGCTCAAAGGGCAAGAGAGTTAGATTGGTCAGGATGATACAATCTATATGACCTCAGTGCCCTATTCCTGCTCATTGATTTCCCAATTAAATATAACTTTTTACTCAATCAGTTAGAATATACTGCAAGTTATTGATGCACTGCTGGTAGGAAAAAGCAATGAAGTAAAGATAAAACAGAGAGTGAGCACTGCCTCATTTTAACATTTTATTAACCTTAATGGGGTCATGATGAAGATGATGTTATTACTTGGGTCTTTCATCCTTTTTTTTATTTTAGATTAAAGTGAACTTTTTCAGACCAAACTAGGGCCCAGTCCTGGAAATCATAAGGCCCTTTTGATTTCCTTCATTTGAACAATGCTAAATTCCACTGCCAGTACACCTTCATCCTGTCTCAACTAGATGAGAGACAAACAAGGATATGCACAGAGGCAACAACAAAGATGTAGAATAGTTTCTGTACGCAGAGAAATTATAGGACCTCTATAGACTCTGAATAGACTAGGACCTCTGCTTGTAAAAAAAGCTAAATGAATGACAATAACAATGCTGTGAAATGAAAAAATCACATGTAGAAGGTGAACACTACTGTTTAGGCCTGATCAGCTTCAGACATCAACAGCAGAAAGGAGCTGAAAGGACTGAAGAAAAAGATTTCCAGAAAGACTATTTGGGCACATTGCAAATTTGGCTGTATCTGAATGTAAAACTCACCAAGATGTGTCAGCCAAAGAAAACTCTCTCCTGGGAAAACTGAACAAAATGAAAGGGGTTGTTGCCTTAAGCTGTGTAAGACTTATTATGGGAGACATGAGGATAGAGCAGAGAATGCTTGAAGTCTGCATAAAATTTATTATAGGACATTTTAAATGAACTGTGGAAAGACACAAAACATACTGTCGGGTGTTTAGAGGAAAGATCAAAGGTGGGGAAAGGGAGAGAACAAGTTGGATCTGGGAGGAGTAATTGTGTACAGAGGAAAATGAGGACAGAAAAGGCCACCTGCAGGTTGCTGGTCAGTATTTTCATCCAGTCCCCACCACATCACACCTAAACTGTCTCCTTAGCAAGGTGTGTGAGCATAGTCCCTGTTCCCTCTGTGTGCACAATCCACTGGTGAACTTCAATTTTACTGGCCCTAGCTGATGTCTACCAGCCATGAGATTGAGGGGCTCTTAGGTCTGGATGCCAGCAACAGGAGGAGGTCAGGACTGGAGGGACAGCTACCAGGCAGATGGAATGTCTATACTCTGAGTGTGTTGTCACTAACCAGGCACTCACTGCCACTGGAGTTCAGGACACAGCCTGTCCCTAGCAGACCAGGAAGGAAACTCCTGTTAATCCCAACATCCAGATGATCTCTACCAATATCATTTCTATACTAGCTTGTCCTTCTGCTTACATCACCTTTATACACCTTTTCTGTACAGTACAAATGCCCTGCAAAATAGCCCCTAGATGTCAAATCCTTTTGCAGTTGCAGTGGATTGGCACCCAAGGCATTCAGAAAACCATTGGCTGTGCAACAGGCAGACATTGGGAACCCAGAGGGTGAGAAGACTGGCTGGTTCATGTCCCTGTGCTCTATGAAACCAGGTTGCAATTGTGTTTGGGATGTTACTACAGCCAGAGACACAAGCAAAAGTGCACCAGCTGAAATGAATGCATGTCTCAATATTTTAGCCCTTAGTACACCTGTGTAGAGACCACTGGTGATCTAAACCAGAAGGCTAGGCCTGCACAAGCCTGAGTGCAATCTGCCCTCTTAATTAATCCTCATGATCTGTGTTACCTTTTGTATGCATTCAATGAGATTTAGATTTTCTGCATTCTTTTCCCAAATGTGCCACAAAGTTTATGACATCCTGAGTGGAACATTTCCAGCCTGATACAAAGATCACTGCTGCCGAGGGAAACCCTTTTGTGTCTTGCTTTTCCACTTGTAAAATAAAGGTAACAACTCTAATTTATCTACCCACAGAGCTAATTACAGTAACTCTTCGCAGAAGAAAATCACATGACAGCATTCCACCAACGCCTTTATAGAATGGGTCTATCCAAGTTTTTATTGCAAAAAAAGCACCCAGTGCTGCAGATCCACAAGGACACTAAAGTGAAGCACTGAAGTTCAAATGAATAACTTAATTACTTTCCATAATTTATTGGACATACACAACTGATTCCGTAGTTCTTCAAAATTAATTCATTATGACCTTGAAGCAAAGAAACAGTGTGAAGGACTTTCAGGCTTTCTTTTTTTTCCCCCACACATAAATTTACAAAACTTCTCAAGATTTGTTAAACATTTTTTCAAGATTTGTTCCCTATTCAGCCATTTTCCAGCACATCTGTGCTAAAAAACCCTCCCCTCTTCAAAGAAAGCTGAATGAGGTTCTGTGGTTCCTGTCTAAATCCACAATCATTGTGACAGCAAGGAAAGCAGACAAATGGTCTGTGTTTACATTGGTCACACTTTTCATATCACTGTATTGTCTTCATTATTTGTGGAGAAAGATGTTTCATATTCAGCATTCTCAGAGATGCAGCAACCTTCTCATCTGTTAAAGATTTTCCCTTGATAGAGCTTTTGAGATTTCCATCCTTTAAGGATCTGCCTATTTGTATTTTGCATGGATCACTATGCATATGTATTTTGCATAGGGAGGGAATAAGTCTGAAATGAGTCAGTATTTTTGCTGTGCTCAAATGAGATAGTTTGAAAATTCCCCTGGCTGTGGCTTCAGTGAGATCTGAGCAGTTTCCCTTGCAGTGGATAAACACTTTTTCAAGGAATCATCTCTTTGAGGACATTCTCTCTTAAATTATTAAAATATCTGGTGGTTCTTAGTAGCTTGAATTCATCAAAGCTTTTGCATAATAAGCACTCTCTAATTTGAGTGTGTCACATCCATACAGAGCCCAGCATGACCATCCAGCCTGGACTCCCGCATAATGATCATCTGCTGGAGAAATTTCTTTAGTAAGTCCAGCATTCATGGCTCAGCTGCAGCATTGCCTGCAGAGAAGTATAAAATCTTGCTTTAAAGACTTCCATATAAATGATCTATCACAGTCCCTAGCAAAGAATTCCAGTAACTGAGCATAAAAAACTTGTGCCTTACTTTTAAAAAATGTTTCTTATGTAATGTTTGGCTGCACTGGGTAGAGACCATGATCAAGGCACAAATAAACGAGCTCTACACCACTACATGGTGTTCTGATTTTCCCTACAGAAGATTCCTCATACACATATCAATTTTTCACTGACTCTCCTGTATCAGCATTCCTAGAATTGGCTTAGCTTTACATTTCTCTCCCAACCCCTTGCTATAAATAGCTATGTCTCATATATCATTTAAAGAGAATAAAACATTACTCCTTGCATTCATTTATTTGATTTTACAGCCTTGCCTGTATGTTAATCAAACGCATAAAGTGCTGAGGTGCATAGGTGCCAAGTAAAAGTCAATATTTTACCATGAACCTCATTTATCTGCATTAGCCTGAAACAAGGTAGATCTGTAAATTTGGACATTATTGAATTTAATGACAAAGATCAATTACAGCATCTTTGACAGGACAGGGATTTGTCAGATGAGGGTGAAAAAGCATCACTTCTTCCCAAGGGAGCTTATAAATGCTGGCTGGGTGACACTGCGCATCTCTTCCAGTGGACTGATGCATACAAATTCTTAAATAACATTGGTTGTATTTGAAATACAGAACCACAGTTTAAAAGAGAGCTAAGTTATAGTGAGCTCTGAGGGACGGTTCAGCAGGATTGGCTGGAATACAAGAAAAAATAACTAGAAAGTAATCAGAGTGTCTTCATGGGAGAGATGCACAATTTGGCTGCAAAACTGAAAGCAATTCTGAACTCAGGCTGATTCTTTCTGTGTCCAGTACACAAATACCAACCAAACTGTTTAATGATCACTGTGGTAGTACAGGTTTTTAATTTACAAAACTCCCCAGAAGCACAAGCACTAGTTTTTGGGAGGAAACTTGGGAAAACATAGATAATAACCTCCCCTGATGAAAACTACTACATTTCATTGAAGCCAATGCCTACATGTATGTAACACTTCCTACCCACTGTTTAGCACTATGACCTTTCCCCATTACTGTGTAGGACACATTAGTCTGTCCTGCTTGGCTTGCCTGAAATGCAGATAAGGTTTCACAAAGGAAAAACCATTTCTTTCTTCCCTTAGTGTTTTTCCAGACTTCCATCCCAGGGCTGCTAGGTACAATAGCCTTTGAACTTACTAAGAATTGAAGAATTTCAGGGTGTCTCAGGATTGATCATGTATCTCAGTATGTTTTTCCAAATCCTGGAAGCCAAGGCAAACCACATCTCTAATGCTTTTTTAAATTACCAGATAGGCAGATTAGTTATGGATCAAGTCTTTAAACATGGAAATCCTGTAACCTTGACACAACTTCATTAGATTGCTTTCACAAAGAAGGGCTGCAGTGTTATATTCTGTGTTTTCACTGGTAAGGTCTATGTAATTCAAAAAAGCAAGCTTTCTTCAAAAAAGAAAGTTATTTTGGGTTGAATAAACCCACCCCTCATGTCACATCTCTGCTTACAAAGATAGGAGTACATGTATTGTATAAAGCTGATTTATTAGCATGATAATGAGAGTAGGTAGACAGGTTTTAGTCACATCTGTCCTTCATGGAAGTATTCCAGCCCACACAAACAGCAAGCACAGATCCTGAATCCAAGTGCACCACAGCTTAAACTGACACTAATCTCACCCCTATTGTATCTAGTGAGATGAGACTGAACAAAAAGCACTTGGACAGTTTTGAAATGTAAGGGGACCTTTCTGGACATGCAGATTAGCCCCACCAAGAGAGCAGCTGTCTGCAGTCATGAGTGAGAACCAGAAAAACAGTAGTGGGAGGCATGTCAGCAAAGCTGAGGACTCAAAGCATAGCCAAATGACCATACAGAGAGGTTCTCCGTTCTGAACGGAAAGCAAATAGTCAGGTATGATGAAGAGTTACTACAGTTTCTAAGAGCAGGAGTCAACAACCCGTGCAACTAACTACCGACAAAGCTTAGTCTGTTCCACACACAGCAAGCCAGAAAGTTAGTATGTGTTACTTGAAAGGTGTAGCTGTCATGGTCTACCTGACTACATGCTGCCAAGTGAAACACAAGAAGGTTACCTTCTCACCTGCGACAGAATGAGTTCAGAAATGCTCAGCTATGATGACTCAACGCCAAGTTGTAACAGACCAAGACAAGCATAGTAAACCACCTGCAGTCCTGTGAATATCCCCCAAGGTTAGTTCACACCTCACCTTCAATTAGCCTTCTCCCTACACCAGCAGTGAACTCATGTTGTGATGAACACCCCATGTGTGGAGACGCGAGCTCTGACTCCATGTTTCAGAAGGGTGGTTTATTATATTATGATATATATTATATTAAAATGATACATTAAAACTGTACTAAAAGAACAGAGAGAAAAGATTCATCAGAAAGCTAGAAAGAACAAGAATAGAATGCATAACAAAATCTTGTGACTGTTCACAGCTTTGACACAGGTGGCTGTGATTGGTCATCAATTGAAAACAATCCACATGGACCAATGGAAGATGCACCTGTTGCATTCCACAGCAGCAGATAGTTACTGTTTACATTTCTTTCTTGAGGCTCCTCAGCTTGCAAGGAGGGAAAAATCTTAGCAAAGGATTTTTCATAAAATATTATAACTACAAACTCAGTCATCGTGGTGTAGAATTTCCTACTAATTTCTTTCAGACTTTAAGAGAACAGGGCAATTTTGCCCTCAGAATAGCAACACCAACAACACACAAGGTAGAAAGCCCCTTCTACCTAGAGAAGCAGTTTTCTTTACTGGGAGTGAGCCATGCCTTGCCCATCTTTGACGTATCAGAGGACCCCAGGCACCAAAGATCTCCTGGCTCTTGTGAGCACTTATAAGGGGAACATCATGGACTGGCCATCATCAAAAGCTGAGAAACAGAGTTTAATGAGATGTAAATGACAAGAAAGTACAAGCAAGAACTAAAGGTGAGGAGCCTCCATATGTGCTGTAGATTAGCACCACCACCTGAAGCAGGACTATCACATTGTCCTGTGCTTCTTTTAGCCACTATTTCATTCACAATATTCCCAGTTACCTGATCTAAATCTGAATCTGCTTAAACTAACTCAGATTATTATGCCTAAAACTGTTTGGGAAACACTTAGCAAGCAACCTGAAGAAGCAAAACACTTTAACAGGAGGAGTGATGAATACATACAGTTAAGCAGAAGACACAAACCTATGGAGATACCACAGCTGGACCTAGAAAGTTATGCTTGGACAATACTTTTTGTTAACATTCATCAATAAAGCCAAGAGAATAAGTGTCTTATTTATGCTATAAATCAATCGAAACTTTTTCTTTAAGTAGTTGTATGCTAGTTTCTTTTTATTTGTGCATACAAGAAGAAGGTAGATCAGCTTTAGACAAAACAGAATTAAACTGATAACTTTAGGGAAGCCAGATTTGTCTGTTTGAAGTGGTTAAGACATGCTTGAAGAGATATTCAAACAGGGTAGGTCTCTACTGAGATTTCACATAACCAAATAGAAATGTCTTCAAAAAAATCCTTACATTGTGATCTACAAAAATTATTTTGCTGTTAAGTTGATTTTGAATTCCAAATGCAGACAGCATTAAAAAAATGTTGGTTTGCTTGTACCCCAAATCTTGGGGACTCCCTGTGTGTGTGGCCTGTGGGGAGACTGATGGTCCTTGGGATTATTTTTTTATCTGTTCCATTACTAGTTTGGATCCTGAAAGTATCGTTCACTGCCTGCCAGTTAATGACATAGCATTAATATATTTATGAACTGTTTCATCCTCATTAGGGTTTAAACTGAACAGAGCAGTTTTTCAGCAGAAATACAACCAGAGCTAGTCTCAACTACTGACACGAAGAGTGGTTTTTTAAAATGCCAAACCCTGGTATTTTATCACCATCTGCTGGTGACAAAGTGTCATTCACTTAAAAAATGTAAATTCACTCTGCATGTACAAAATAATTTTCTCCATAAAGATTCAGATACATTAAATGCACTAGTAAGACATCCATGGAACTCAAGTCCCAAAAAGTCATCTGAGGAACAGATTACATGATCTTCCATACCCTACAAATATTCTGTCATAGCTAAAGCTCTCACAAAACCATAGACAGGTGCTGTCAGATAACACTAACAGAGGCTTCAAGGTTGCTGGTAAGTGAGATAAAATTCGCAGTAGAGACACGAATTTCTTCTCCACCACTGGCAAAGAACAGGTCATGCAAGGTCAATATGCCAGGCACTTTTTTTGCAACCAAACCAGTCATCATCTCTTTCAGTTGCCTAGAGGGTTTTAAAACTAATTCCCAAATCTCAAAAAATCATCTCAAAAAACAACCTCAAAAAATATAGTTTACTGGAAAGTAAACTATATTCTTCCTCTCCTGACCTCTGCTGCAACCTATTGCCCTTATGCCTTCCCCCATCTTCACTATTCCTCCTTTCCTCCCCTGCACCTCCTACCATACCTAAACACCAGCACTGTGAGCAGGAGAAGAGACTGGATTCCTCCCACTTAAATTCCCATGTAACTGGGGCTCCTCAGATAAATGGCTGAACTGCCAGCACGTCTTCTCTAATTACTGGCAACAAAGTTGCTCTTCCAAAGGACAGTTTCTGCCTTAGAGGAGCCACTGCCTAGAAAGAACAGAAGGAAACTGATTTTAATTTAGGTACTTTCCTCAGGTTGTCAGGTTGGGTAAGAAGTGCTCAATACTCTCTTCTTGCTTTGGTGCTCAACCTAGAGGCAGCTACAGACAAACTTCTGCAGCCCCAGTGAGACTTGTTCAGCAGGAATGGAACCTGTGTTGCTACACAAAATTCTCCTGAGCATGTACAAACTGGGATTCTCCAAATATTTCATATCTAGATACAGGTGACCTTATTTTCACAGCATCTTTTCTGACTCAAGACTACCTGCCAGCAAATTGCAAGTCTCTCCTCTTACAACATGAGGGAATTAGGGCTTCTGAAAAAACAGGTCATGCAAATTTTAATTTTTTACCTTGAGCAAAATAATGCATTTTTGTCTTGGAAACAACAGAAACATTCTGCCTGAAACTTTTACATATATAAAAATATAAATTAATGGAAGTACTTACTGAAAAGAACTTTAGTCCTAATGGTTAAAGTTTGGAAAAGTGGAGAAGAAAATAGGCAAAGGTCCTAATAGTGTAAAATTATAATGCAAATTAAAATATATTAATATAAAACAGTGCCACTAATTGCACCTGTTCACTGTCTCCAGATTTTGATTGCTTTATGAAGTTATTTGAACATACTCAAAAGAGCATAATTAGTCTGCAGTTAAGTTGGGCACTTTGGCTCTTTTTCCAGTCTCCAAGTAAATATTCAACCTCTGTAGACTTATCTGGTAACTTTTTCCCAATCACTATTTCTGTAAACAAAATGCTCACTGACTCCAAAAGGGAGAAGATTAACACTTATGGGTCAACAGCCCTGACAAAAGCAGCTACACAACAAATACAGGCTACTGCTCAGCACAAAGACAATTAAAATCTCTTTCTGAAGTGACCTTAGAGCCACTGACCCTGAACCACTTGACATCACATTCCTCCATGCTCCATTTAGCCTTGTTCCTCCTCTGTCCCATGAGGCAGCTCCTTCTTCACCATTACATAACGCTGTCCTTCCTGTCACACCTTTTATCTATCCCAAATGCCCTCAGCCCTATTCCTGGCACCCTACAGCAGCCTCATCTGTGCTCTCAAGGCCATCAAGCATTCCATGAGCCCTAAGATTCCTCAGCTACACAGAGAAAACAATTCTTGAAACACCCTAGGCTTGATTGGTCAGGGGAACTGGTCAAGAGTTCATTCTTCTATATCACCTGATCTCACATGGCCAAAAATGAGAGCCTCAACACGTTCCCATTTGGAAGAGACGTGCACCTGTGGGCAGATCTGCCCAGTGCCTTCCTGACTGCTGACAGCTGGAACTGGCTGCAGGGCTGCCTGCTCTCCTGCAGGGAATCTGGGGGAAATGGACCAAGAAATGACAAGAACAATCAAAAAATATGGAACAATTTCTGCACAATAAATGGCTACATAGGCTACAACTCCTGAAGCTGGAAAACATACAATTAAGTTCATTAAATCCTTAATGGCCTGGAGGCTACAAAAACAACAGAAAAATACACTGGCAAACAAAGAGAAAAAGGTGTCCAGAGAATGAGGAAAGGAGAACAACAAAACCCACCCCAAATCTACCACATGAATATTTTACAAGCTCTTCCTGCTTCTGCAACTGTGACTAATGTGAAAAGAAGTACAAGAAAATTATTCTTTATTCAGGAAAAAAGTTACTTTCCACAGTTCTTGCTCATCCAGTATCCACACCTTACTGCACTCATGGTTAGATATATGTAGATGCTTCTGGTCTGTGTGTTCAGGTGGGATCCCAGCACATATTCTGGCACACCACTCACCACTATATTGGTGAAGTTTTGTGTCAGTCTGGAGTCAACTTGCCTGAGGTTTCTTCCTCTTACTCCTACCTTTGCCTCAGCCAGGAACAGAAACTTCTGTTCGGAGGTTCTCTACAAATAACTGTTTTCTGTGTCATGCCACTATCTGTCACTATTGACTAGGAAATACCTTCCCTGACTGCACAGAGGGAATGTGCCTGCTCCGTATGACCTTCTTTTACCTAAATGGCATTAAGGCATGGATCTTATAGGGGTGCGAGTGAACATCTGTGTCACAAGTAAGTTCTAGAGCAACTTCCTAAACAGGCTGAGATTAGCTTATAGCAGCGGGAGCAGCAACGGCTCTGCTGCTGTCACTGCACAGAAAGCTCCACAAGTTTAGATAAATAGTAATAAATAAGGTTTAAATTTAATTTTAAAAAAAATGCCTAAGCAAGAGTGCATGAGAGCCCCGATGAGATCAGGCTGCAAAATGGGGTTGCCCTGAGCCTTTTGGACATGGCGTAATCTCAGAGGTTTGCAGCAAGCTGGCAATCTGAGATGAGCTCTTGCCTAATTAACAAATTTCTTGTTGTGTCTCAGTGGCTGCACTGCAGAGCTTGGCCACCCTTCACTAATTTGCAATATCTCAAGCTTTAAAACACTTTCTTTCTTTCCAGTTCATTGGGGCCAGCTGGAAAAGCACCTGCCAAACAGAGAATTCACTTGAAAATGTTCAAATCCAAAATGAGGCCTGGGACTAAGCAGTTCTGCTCTATTGCCTCAATACTTCTTACACCTGGGCTTCTTACTACATGCAAGAGGTGAATGAGGCAGAAATACATATTGCATTCTGCCTGTACAAATAATCATGGGCTAGCATTAGCATTTTTAATAGGTCTTGCTCTCGTAATTCCCCCACATTTTCACACTGCAAGGGACAGGTTGGTTACCCCATCTGGTAGCAGGCACTGGGGTATTAATTTTATGTTTTTAGCATTTGGAAATGCCTTGCTAAAACTTTACTACCACAAAGTGAGCAACAAAAGCAACACCCTGGGAGCTTCCCCGGTGACAAACCTCTGCCATAAGCCACAGGTGCAGTGCCCAGGGTCTGGGAGGGCTGAGGACAGCAGAAGCTGTCCCCCAAATGTGATCCTGGCTGCAGGAAAGGCCCTGACATTGCCGTCGGAGATGGGTCAGTCACAGGTTTCACAGTCCATAGCAGCACACTGGCATGGTAAAACAGGAGAGGTTTCATAAATATTTGTGGCAATAATATAAACATGGGTATGATTAAGAATGAAGCATGAATTAAAATACCAGTGTAAACACCAAATGACACATGAGAACAAGACTGAAAGGAGTGGCTTCTACAGAAAGTGCAGAACGCTGCTCTCAGTCCGAGCGAGGAATGATTCGTTTCCATGTGCCCAGCCAGCCGGTGCTCTGACAGCCGGGAGAGCACAAGCCCTGGAGCACTGGAGCTCCTCAGCCAAAGAACACGGGCACAGCCCACACCGCACTAACTTGTGAGGGAACTGCCCTGCAAACAGAGATCGCAAAACAATCTGTGTGTCTTGCGCTGAGGGGAACTTCTGTCATAATTTATGGAGATTTACCAGATGAACTGCTTCTCCTCATCTCCCTGCTCATTTTCTTCCTCTATTGCCTGATTTCATCCGTGCCCAGACGCCATTATCATGGCCCTATGGCAACTCAGCCTAGGTATAACACAAGGGCAAAAGACTGCGGTATTTTACTGAGAACGCTCCTGCCCACGGCCCCTGGCCGGCGGCGGGGCCGGCCCGGGACAGCGCCGGGCGCTGTCACCCTTGCCGCCCATCGCGCACATCAGCGCGGTGACGCGGAACAACTACATCTCCCGTCATGCTCTCACACAGACTCCCTCATGCCGCCTGTGCGCGGCCGCGCGTTGCGCCGTGGGAGTTGTAGTCCGTGGTGGCGGCGCCGCGGAAGTGACTCGGCGGTGCCGGGGTGAGCGGGGCGTGTTGACTTTCCGGGGACGGCGCTCATGGAGGCTCGGCAGTAGCGAGGCGTCTGAGGGGGTTCGCCGGCCGCCGCCATGTTCGGCTGCCTGGTGGCGGGCAGGCTGGTGAGCGCAGCCCGGGCCCGAGCGGGGCCCTCAACCCGCTCGGGGGCGGGGTGGAGCTGCCGCAGGGCCCCCGGGCCCCAGGCGGGGGCCGCGCCCGCCCGGCGCTCGGCTGGCTCCTGCCCCGCGTCCCACAGGCTGCTGCCCTGTCGAGCGTCCTTGCCGGGAGGCGCTTGCCATCCCCCTGGCAGTGTTGTCTCCTCAGAGACAAGCTGGGAGCTTAAAAGAAGCTTTTTAAGGCTAGATTGTGCCTTGGCTGCAAGGATGTGGCATCTCGGGTAAAGAGGAGGGTATCTTTTGCTCTGGCATTCATTCAGCCATCCTTCTGCTGCCTTTCTCAAGGTCTATTGTATTTCCTATGTGAACAGGTTTCCATGATCCTGGGGTTGTGCCAGCCAGGTGGTCAACAGCCACTTCTTAGTGACTTGGCAACCTCTTCTGCACCCTATTTTCCTCCTACGCACATGGGGAGCGAAGGTATTCTGATCCTGTAGTCCCGGGTGGGATATGTGTTCAGTGCAGGTAGAACAAGACTGTTGTGTCTTTCTGGTAATATTTTTTGCAGTTGTTCTTCTGCTGTGTTTGACTTTTATCTGGCTATTTGCTCTTTAGGCTAGTACGTTCCTCACTTTTTGTTATGTACCACTTTAGGTGTATTTCTGTAAAAGGAAATTCGCAGACAGATGAAGATGAAAAACATGTTAATACTAATAAAGGTTTTGTTCTCTTTAGGTACAAGCTGCGCCCCAACAAGTGGCCGAAGACAAATTTGTATTTGATTTACCAGACTATGAAAACATCAACCATGTAGTGGTCTTCATGCTGGGAACTATACCATTTCCAGATGGAATGGGAGGATCTGTCTATTTTTGTTACCCAGACCAGAGTGGGATGGCAGTGTGGCAGCTGCTGGGGTTTGTCACTAATGAGAAGCCAAGTGCCATCTTCAAAATTTCTGGTCTGAAATCTGGTAAGACTGGTAGAGCATAGCAGTGGGTGCGACAGATGCGTTCCTGAATGCATGAGGGATAAATGTGTGAAGGTTGCTGTGAACAAAAAGCTACTTAAAAAGGCAGCACATTCTGTGTTTTCAGATAGTTTTGAGCAGGTGCACTAGAAGCAGCCTGTCATCTTCATGGACGTCTGTCTGTGTGTTACTGTTCTTTGTGAAATTTCTCTCTCATCTTCTCTTGTGTGTGGTGTTGATCTGGAAATTCTTCTAAGCAGACCTGATGTGGTTTTGTCCTCTGCATAGAGGAAAAATGATCCTGTAACTTCCCTGCCATGTTTTTAAGTGTTTGTCTAGACATGCCAGCAGCATTTTCTTTCAGCTTCCTCTGCTAAGTGGTTGTATTCTTTGTAGCACAGACAGGTATTGCAGGGAGTGGAGCCTGGCAGTGATTTCTGACAGCTGGCACAACCCAGCCAGGGGCACTTTCTCTATAGAAGTGTCCAATAGAGGGTGACCTCATTGGAAAGCAGCTTTCCAAATGTTTTCATTCTTTTGGTACATTGAGTAAAGTGTGTGTGTGTGTCTTTGTGTGCATTTGTTTTCCTGAATACGAGGGGTGTGCTGTGTGCATTATAAAAATGATGAGACATTCCAGTGGCATACCTTTGTTGTATGAAAGGGACAGATACATCAGTCAAGCAGCTTCACGTGCTAAAGTGATAAAGTAGTGCACATCTTTTGTAGGCTTGGATGTGGTCTACATCTTTAACTCGAATTTCTGTTGAATTAAGCATTGAAGTTGCTCTGCTAAAATGTATTCATTCATAACATGACATGCTTTCTTTTGGGTCAGTCCTGGGTGTGACAGTATGGTTGAGATAAGGGCTCTCGAGCTGCAGAGCAAAATGAGTTCTAATCATACACATTCCTCAAAATTTTGGGCTTTCTTCGGAAGAGGGAGCAGCTGCAGGAAGGGTGCAAGGGGATGTGGTTTTGTGTATCCCAAAGCTGTGTGGTTAGTGTAACAATAAAGCATATCTCCAGTGCTTTTGGTGTATATTTCTCATGCTTGAAAGACTCACTGGTATATGATCTCAACAGCTTTGGAGGAAAATACATTTTCAGATGCTTTTTGCATGATTAGCCATAATTTCCCAGTAAGGGCTGTTCTCAAGGAAGAGCTCAGTGACATAACTCAACACATTTGCAGCGCCTTGAAGCACTGCTGTGCTTGATCTGAGCAGCAGAGAGCTCTGCCATTCCCACTGTCTGCAGCCTAGCTCTGACTGTGGACTCAGTCTAAACAATCTAAGTTTCCATGGTCATAAACAATTTTAATGTGGAGAAGACAAGGTGACAGCTGGAATCACTGAGAGACATTGCTGATACTTGAACTCTGCATTTTGGGTTTAATACCTGGTTGAGAGGACCAAAGGTGTGTCCCTGTCAGCTCCCTGGGAAGCAGTGGTTGTAGCAGAGTTTCATTTCACACATTAAGAAGGGTCTTAGAAATGCTCCCTGCCTTGGAATTGAAAGGGGTTTTTTTGTTTTCAGTTGTGCCTGAAGGTGTGGTAGAAATAGAAAACAAACTTTGGACTTGTATTTTGCCCCCTTACTGGGAATGGGTTCAAAAATGGGATACAAGTTAGAGCAGAGCCTTTTCCATGACAGACTTTTCTGCTGTGGTGCTGTTTATGCTCTAATATGATGCCTGCATTTGAGGCCTACACATGGGTAAGGGTTTTATTGTGGTTTGGTTGAAAGGTAATGAGGGCTCAATCATTGAATTAAGGGTTCAATGAAGGGAAAGAAATGGGTGGAAGAATACGTTTCTGATGCACTGCTCTGCAGTGATGTAATGTGTTGGAGAGTGTAGGGTCTGAATACAAAAAACTGAGCTTGTATTTCAGTACTGTTTAACATTCTCTGCATTTGTAAGGTTTGGAATGCTAATTGCAAGAGCCAAGCATGGAAAACGTGGAGTGTATTTCTCCTAGTGTGAGGGTGGCCATGGATGCTTTTATTTCACACTTTTAGGCAGACATCTTTCCAAGGCCCTGGTTCTGTGGGAGTTCTTGGAAAGTGAATGGAATGGCTGTGTTTTATTGTTTGTATCATGACTGTCTAAAGTAATCATACATTGTAACAGAGCCTGTTGCTTGAAGATGTTACATTTTTATTGAAATGCCAGTTTCTCCGGTGAAGATGTTACAAGATGCAAATCTTGTACCAGCTCTGTTGCTGTTGGGATATTAATAATGAACTTGATACTTAGTTTCTGATAGCTTGTATCAAGCAAGCCTCTATCAACAGCAAATGTGAGATCATACAGCAATAAAATGGCGTTTCTCAAAAGAGGTTCGAAGTAGCATTTCAGGAAATGAACTCTCTTCTTACTTTGCGTTAAAGTAACATTTTAATAGCAGTGCTTTACTCATAAGGTAGCACTATATTGCACTTGAAGGATCTGGACTAAGAAGTAGCATTTCAGTTGAAAAGGGAGCTGAGTTTGTGAGTGTACTTCCTGTATGGGTTGGCTGTTTGCTTCTTTGTGCCTTGTGTCTCTGCAGAGGAATGGCTGAGTTCCTGAGGTCTTCAGTCCTGATCTCAGTTCAACTTGTCAGACTGTTTTTGCTGGCTGAGTTTTTGACTAAGTAAGATGGTGCTTTTGATCTCCATTAGCCTTTCTGGCAGTTTAGGATGGCACTGACTGGTCTGCAGGACAGCTCTTGATTAGCTTTGCTTTCTCCTGCTAGTAAGAGGCCAGAGAGTGCTGCAGAAACATTGTGTTAAGAGTGTACTTGACCATTGTGTTCCCACAAACGCAGGTGCAGCATTAGTGTTTGTTTACTGATTGCACTCTGGTCCCACAGACCTTTTCCCTGCATTTTCCCTTAGAGATGCTGACAGAAGAGTACATGAGCAGGTGCAGCATTACTGTTTGTTTACTGATTGCACTCTGGTCCCACAGGCCTTTAAGTGACTCTGAGTGTCTGTCCTTGTTTGCAGAGACCTTGGCTGAAACTGGGACTAAAAGTATGGGTTGAGAAAGGTCAGAAGTGAGGGCAGAGGGCTGGGATGATGCACGTGTTTGTGGCATGCAGTTTGGGGATGGTTCCTTGCTTTCTTTGTGGCACTTGCGAAGTCAGAGGTCTTTCTGTTTCATGACTGTTTCTTTGACCTTTGCTGCTTTTGGTGGGTTTTAGCAGTTCGGATGAGACCTGGGGCTGCCCAGCCCTCCATGAGTCAGAGGGATTGTAAACCAGTGTTCTCTACTTTCTCAGAGCATGTTTACTAGAACCCGACTTTAATGAGTGAATCAAACAACTGCAGCAGTGCTGCATAGTTCTTGTTTATCTGCAATGGCCCAAATGTGAATTAAAAGCTTGGTTCCTGTAGAGAAAGATTCTGTTGTCTTTTCACTCACTGATCGTATTCCCTCTTGAATCCATTTACTTCATAGGGAGCTGTAAAGTCATGTTTTTCTGGTTTTTAGAACTATTTCCTTATGATCTGTTGTGCTTTTTAAATGTACCAATCACACTGTTCCATCTGTTGTGCTCGTGTGTACTTTTGCCTGTGCTCAGACTGTGGTTTTTCTGTATTTCCTGGGATAGGGAGATCCCTCTGGTGGGAGCTGGGGAATGCCTTGTACAGGAGAAACACGGTGGTTGAAGTTACACAGCCTTTATGTGTGTGCCAAACCTAACGTGTGCTGTTCGTGGTGCTTTCAGGGAAGGGAAGTCAACATCCCTTTGGTGCCATGAACCTCCCACAGACACCAACAGTGGCTCAGATTGGAATCTCAGTGGAACTGCTGGAGAACCTGGCCCAGCAGACTCCTGTTGCAAGTGCTGCTGTGTCATCAGTAGATTCATTCACAGAGGTAGCCTGGACTTTCCATTTTCAGAAATTCTCTTTCCATGGAAGTCTCAAGAATTGAGCCTCTAAAGCACTAATTGGGGAGTGGGTAGGGGATGCTGTTGGGGATGGCAATAGAATTGTAAGCAACCTAGTAATTGTCAAATAATTTGGTTGGATGCTTTGGTACTATGAAATTGCATTTTCTTACACTGAAAAACTGTGTCCTGTAAAAGACTGGAATTTGCATCCTCAGTGACATGAGGCCAAGAGTTCAATTGTGTCACTCTACTCTAAAATTATTTATGATACTTCTTGTAGGAGCAGCTATGATTAAATACATGTAAGAGAGAGTGAATCTTTGGTGATTCGTAGATGCTGAAACTTCAGTATGTAGACTTGCGGGGATAGTCCAAAAATTACAAGTTAAGGCAAATGTGGACATGGATGCAGAGAGATATTAAGGTGCACCACTTTCCCTGGAGAAATCCTTCTGATGGATCCTTAAAACTACAGAATGATGCCCTTTCCCACAGAAAGATTTTTGTTTTTCCCAGTGCCTTCGCTGTGGATCAGGTCTTGGGCTAAATATGTGCCATTTTTTATCCCAGCCTGTCCATTGGTTTGAAGCTCTGGAAATCCTCAGCCAGCTCTGGCAGTTAGTTGGCAGTCTGACAGCAGTCCAAGGCAAGCCAGACCTGCATAGTGGGTCTTGATTTCCCTGACACTGATGGCTCTGGCATTTTCTTCTAACATTTCAGCAGCTGGTGTGGCTTTTCCTCAGGCCTTTTTTACCTTCTCACTTTCCTTCCAGGTGCTTGCTGAGGGAGACTGGTAATGGTACAGTAATCCTGATACTGTAGTTGATGTTCTTTGGCAGTTTATACACATTGTAGCTCCAAATAGGTAATGTTTCTGACAGAAAGTTACCATGACTAGGAGTTGGCCAACAGCTATTTTTGTATGCTACAGTTAATTGCACTTTCCTGGAGTTGTTAGGGGCTAAGGACACGTAAATAATATTTCTGATTCCACCAATTTTTATTGTAGCAGTAGTTAAGTTATGAGAAATAATGTGCCACATCAGGTCATTTGGAAGGTGGCTCATGGATTTTTCTGTCAGTAATATTTAAAGAAAAAAAAACACCTCATGATTGCATAACATTTTTACAAATGTAATTTTCAGTTCAGTAAATTGTTCTGTTAAAAAAGAGCAGCATCTAA
This sequence comes from Passer montanus, assembly GCF_014805655.1. Taxonomy (NCBI): domain Eukaryota; kingdom Metazoa; phylum Chordata; class Aves; order Passeriformes; family Passeridae; genus Passer; species Passer montanus. Next base: position 16,447,358 of record NW_024368818.1, on the reverse strand, counting down.
CTGAGCATCTTAACTGAAATTGTAATTGCCTTCAAGGAATGCAATTGACTCAAAAGGTGAGGTATTACTTAATCCCTACAGAGAAAATGTGTGAGGTCAAAGTGAAAAGAAACCTTTGAGGGAGTAAATTGCAGAGGAAGGGCCTATATGACTGGGAGCATATTTGTGAATAACTAATGGCTTTCATTTAATATTTGACATCAGCTCTTTGGAACTGCTACATTATAGCAATAAAAGTATTTTTAAAATGGCAAAATCATCTGTTGGTACCCTAAGTTAAGGAGTTACTCTCCTATTACATTTTTAGTAAGTTTTATGAAGATTTATGATTGAATATGTCTTTTTTATGTGTATAAACATATATATAAAAAAGAAGTAGGACAAAACCATAGAGTTCTGCATATGAGTGAAATGAGACTGAGGGTAGGATTCTGGGATATGATTTATTCTGCTCCTTTTGTCAGAGGGGAGCACAAGACTGTGCATTTATTAACTCAGGCTCCGTTTTCCTGTATCATTTTACTGTCTATGAAATTTTCTATACGAAAATTCCTTGTTCTCCCATCAAAACAAAGCATAACTTTTTGTTTGTTTGTTTGTTTTTGGTTTGGGGGTTTTTTTGGGGTTGGTTTGGTTTGGTTTTTGGTTTTTTGTTTTTGTTTTGTTTTGGTTTTTTGTTTTGTTTTGTTTTTTAAATAGAGGAAATAAGGTGGTACTGTAGACTTGTATATTTGTAGACTGGCTGGGAATGTCCTACATTCCAGCCTCATCCTCTGCACATAGGTGACTTGCTATTTCTTGGCCTCTCACTCATTTCTTTCCTAGTCCTACAGTTTAGGAGTGCCCTGTGCATCCTTTATGTGTTTTCCCCACAAGACCTTGTAGTAAAAGATGCCAGAACAGCAGCCCTTCTGTGGGGAATGCTAAAGGAAATTGCCCTGTCACTGGAGTCTGATGAGTTGTAAATAGATTGCAGACTTTTCTTTCCAATCATTTAACAAGTGTTTTTCTGGGAGCTGGAATGGCAGCTTTGGCCCAGTCTGGAGTTCTTCTGATTTTTCAGTTTGGAGGGGAGAGACAGCTCTTGTCACTGCGTCAGTTTTTGTGACAATCAGAAAATGTTCTTCCTAAAGCTGTTTGTCCAGTTAGATGAAACTGAGCAGGGAGAGGGCAAGGGAAGATTCTTAAAATGATTTCTGGATGCCTGATGGATCTGAGGGCAAAAGTGAAGCTTAGGATGTTTTGATGTTTCTGGACCTACTACATCCACTTTCCCACTGTGTTTTACATGTCAATGCAAAAATTACTTTATGTAGTAGCTGTATATCTGTTAAACTTTTGCACAAAGTTCAAATTGAAGAAAGAACTTCCTTAAAGTATCTCTTTTTTTTTTTTCAGTTCACTCAGAAGATGTTGGATAACTTCTATAACTTTGCTTCCTCGTTTGCTGTTACTCAGGCACAGATGACCCCAAATCCTTCTGAAGCTTTCATTCCTGCAAATGTAGTTCTGAAATGGTAATGACAGTGATCTCTAGTAACAAATGTTCTTTTTTTCTAGGCATTAGACCATCATTTCTAAGCACTCAACTATTGTCATGCTATTCAGTGAGATGATGCAGAAGTTTTTAAAATTGTTGTTGTTTATTTCTACTATAGAGAGGTCCTGCCCACTGTTTTTGTATTTATTTGTTAGGGTTTGTGTTTTTTTTTTTTTTGTTAGAAAAGTGCTATGCAACCAAAAAAACGTTTTTGGTTCTAAAAAAGTTGCCTTTGACATATGTGCATTTGCACTGTGTTGCTGATAATGCAAATGTTCTGGAGTTGTGGGAAGACAGCACACTGATACTTGTCAATTTATGCTTATTTGTTTTAGTCTCTATAGGTGCCTTAAGAATATGTGAGAGGTGATGAAATCATGTTACTAGTTGACCTGGTTCTGTCACCAGAATCCTTGAGTGTAAATACACAAGTCCCTCTGGGAGTTGTTTTCCAGGGACTGGTTTAATAACTGTCTGGGGATAGCCTGTGTAGTCTGGACATAAATTGTGAGCTGCAGGCAATCCTTTGGGTTATCTGAAAATGTCTTTCCTATCAGTTTGGCCTTATTTGTTTAGCCTCTGCAGTATTAACCTAAGCCCTTTCAAAATCACTGTTTGAGACTATCTGAATACAGTTTTATCATTAGTAAGATCTCATGAATATGCAAGTAGTTGATGAGAGCCATAGGTATTGTTTGGGAGTGTAATTTGATGCAGATGCCTTGTGTTTAGAAGGTAACTACAAACTCCATGAACTGTATGTGGGTAGGGTCTCTGATGTGACTGGTCAGTGCCTGGGTGAGGCTGAATTGGTTTGAAACCCTTCAGTCTTTTCTCATTTAAGCTAGGCTATGAACTATGAGGTATAGGAGAACATTTTGTGGTTTCCTTTGTTTCAGTGGCAGTACCTTTTGATTCCTTACATTTTGAGTTTGTAAGGATTAAAAGGGGGGTTTAACTTTTGTGGCTCAAAGCCTATAGGCCTCTCTATTTTTTTTTCTTTTTCTTGTAGAAAGGCACAGAAATTGTATATTTTTGTCTCTTTCTTCACTGTATGTCAACAGTGATGCTGTTTGTTTATGGTTTGCTTGATTTTGTGAGTATGGAAAGTGAATTTAGGACAACACATTTGCATTATGTGTTAGAGAATTACATTTCCTCATATGATTTTACTAAAACATTACCATCCAGCCTCAGATTCATGTATTCATTCATGATTTCATAGCCCAAAAAAAGGTTATGCATAAAACAGCCACTTATAACTCATGGACTTGGTTAGGTTGGAACAGACCTTTAAGATGAAATCCAACCATTCACCTCCTGCTGCCAAGTGCACCACGAACCCAGGGCCAATAAAACATGTCCACATGTCTTTTAAACACCACCAAGGACGGTGGCTCCACCACTTCCAGTGCTTGACAACCCCTTCAGCAAAGAAAATTTTCCTCATATTCAATTTAAATTAACTTTAAATTTTACTAAGCTTGAATGACTCTCTTCTGGGATACTGCTTTTATAAAATCCATCTTGGTGAAATAAATAAGTCTAACTGAAAATATTCTAGATATGCAAATGGATTTGGGATTTACTGATTTCCTGGTGTAAAATAGATGTAATTTATCATGTTCTCTGCATAGACTAAATTATTTGTACCCTTTTTTAAAAACACAATTTTATATGCAGCAGCTGGGGTTTTTTTTGTTTTTTTTTTCTAGGTATGAAAACTTCCAGAGACGTCTGACACAGAACCCTCTCTTTTGGAAAACATAAGCTTAAATTCTGTCATTTGGAGTTCTTTCTAAAGTGTTATCTGAAAGATGCATCAAGTAACTCTACTGAAGAATTTCGGGGGGGAGGAGGGGAAAAACCCAAACAACGATTAGTCTAAATAGACAAACTAGTAACTTTTATATTACTATTGAACAGTATTTAAAATTAAAATCAATGAAAATTACTAGTCTGCATGTTGGTTTATTTAATTGAAATGCTTGGCTGCAACAAGAAATCAGTGTTCCATGTAGAAATATTTCTTTGAAACTGCATTTAAAGTGGAAAAAATTATAAGATGAAAAATGGCAGCACTGTGTCATACTTGTGTGGTGCTTTGGGGTGTTGTACACAAACTGAACGCAGATTTTTCCTTCTTTACCTCATTTGAAGAGTGATCAGGCAACTGTGAATATGCTGATGGTTTTCCTGCTGATACTTGCACTATAAGTTCTTCCACTTTGTGGAAAACTAATATTCTTGTCCCCAGCTCATATAAATGGTACAGCAGTACTTCCCTCTTTGGCAGTAAGACACTATTGAGCTTAATCTTGGAGTACCGGTCTTTAACTTTTCCTGTATGAAAATGTAATGAAGAGGAATCTTTGGGAACTTTGGCTGTGCTAGAAGAATTATTCCCAGTAATAAAAGAGTAAAATCTTGTTTCTCTTAGAAACAGATGTGGGGTGTCTGATAATGCTGTCTAGGTTACTGGCATCAAAGGCTGTCACATTTGCTCATAAATCCATAGAATTTTGTGGTGGTCTGAGTGGTTCTCATGACAAGTGCAGTTTCTGCTAGTGCCACACATGCCCAGGTATCTCATAGGTAAGCTGCAGCTGGCCCTTCTGTTCACTAGACTGAACAAATACTGAATGAAGAGATACTATTTTGAACAACAGATCTTGCTTTTTTAAGTTACTTTCTGTAACCAAGGATTAAGACTTGTTCCAAACCACTAGCATGAAAATAAAAGTTTTTACTGGTTTCGTTTACTGGGAAATGAAGCCTTTAAGGAGTCCTTTATAAAGTCAAGTCAGCCTTAGATACACTTGTCCTGAGAACAGAAACTCAGTCCTTTGAGCATGTTTAGTGACACCCTGTGTCATTTCTGCCTCAGCTTGAAATGAACTCTTCCCTTGCATAAAAGCAGAGGGACTCAAGGAATAAAAGGAATGAGCTCAATCTGGGGCCCAGAAGAGGAGGAAAACAAACTGATGAAACCCAGGAAATCTGCTGTAAGAACAGCTTTTGAAAAGTAAAACTAATTCTCCCCCAGGTAATTTATGGAACAAAGCTCAGGGTTATTTCCTGGAAGCCATGGCACAGACCCAAGCCCTGAAAAATTTGGGTTGCCTGCTTGGCAAGGCTTAATTTTCTCAAAGACACAGTTGTAGGCCAAATGTTTTTAGAGAAGCAGCAATGAAGGAAATTAGCAGAGGCCCAGGCTGAACTCCCTCATCAGAATGGGTCATTAGGATAATTCTGTGTGACCTGTCAAATTCTGCTGTAAGATGTGGTCGTTTTGTCACACAGGTGGCAGATGCCTCACCTTGCTGGTGAGAGAAGTGGATCAGATGGGACAAGAGGGACCAAATGGAAGTTGGGAATGGTCAATGCTCAGCTTCTCACACTTCTAAGGAAGGATCTGGCTGGTGTGGAAATAAGTAGTTAACACTTCACAAGCCATTGCAAGGCATCAGGAGTTAGGGAATATGTGTCTACATGATGTAGACTCACTCCAACAGCACAGTTTAATTGACAAAGGAGTGATTTATTTGTAAGAGAAAGAGGTACTACCTACAACTTCCTCATCTGACTGGCTACAGCTGCCCTCTATGAAATAATCCTCATGTCACTACTCCTTGCTGCAACTTCTCTGGCCCTCACTATCTGACATGGTTTGGTGAAGAGCAAGTCATAGAACTACAGGTATTTAAACCCAAGGGCCCTGTTTGGGCACAGGCTCTCACTCTGCTGCTCACTCTTCTAGTTATAACAAGCTACTTCTGTTCTGACCAAAGCTGCATTCTGGTTATTCCAGATGGTGGTGGGATTGTTTTTTGGGCTTCAAGAAGCCAGGCACACCAGACTAGACCATGTGGGTGGGATCACTAAGTCCAGCATGAGTGCTGTGGCTGCTCTTGCTACTGCTCCAGTCATTAGGGCTGTAAATGAAAATATGAATTATATGGGGTTTGAATAATTCAGTGCTTCTAGAACTCCCCGTGCTGTAGCCGCTGTGGGTTCAGCAGGTGGTGTCTCTGAGCTCACTGAATGGAGCACGTGCTTGAGAGCATCATTGTAAATTACTTTTCTTTCCTGCTGTGACTGAGTTTACAGATCAGAAACTCACAGAGAGAAGTCTATCCCCCTTCAGTATCAGTATTTTGCCTTTCACAACTGCTGTGAACGTAAGAACTGATTCATTTCTACAGGTTGTGTGGATGTCCAGACTGTGCTTCTCAAGCATAAGTGCTTTTTCTTTCTCAGGTTTGAAGCATAGGATTATGGTGGGTGAGTTTCACTAGCTCTGTGAGATCCTATCATATGATCCTGGTTAGGATGCGAAACGGGCATTCAGTTTGTCTATGGAATTTTAGTTTCAGAAACCCCAGGGTCTTCTAACCTGTCTCCCAACAATACTTCTTATCTCAACATTGTGGCTGTAAAATGGGAGAACAGGATTATAGGAAAAAAAATCTGAGGAGAAACAAAAATACATACATGTATCTATTTTGCCTTTAACATGTTATATATATCTATATATAGATAATTTTTTTTTTCTCCACACACAAAATACTAAAATTCTTTTCCCCAGGTATAGCCAGAGGTATAATGCCGTAATAATATTAATCTCAACGTAATACAAATTATTTTGTAATGATCCTCCTACATTTAATTTTCCCAGTTTCTAGATACTAGGGAGTTCAGGTTTTAAAGAGAACCTGTAAAAAAAAAATAAAATACTGTCTACTGATCGTTAGGCTTTGAGGCTAACACACTTTTCCATGCCAAACTCAGAACCATGACAAGGGTAGATATATTTCCCTCCATTTTGGGACATTTTCCCAATTGTTTTCCTTTCCAAGGCAACAGGAATTGTTAGTGGGAATTCTTGCCACAAGGGCCCTACCTGTTTCTACATGTGCCCTCACGTTACCACCATGCCCAGATAAAAATTTAAAAATACAGGAAGCAACAAAGCACATATATTGCTGCTGGCTTATACAGAAATAGATGCAAAATTAATAGCAAATAGTCAAAATTCTAATTATGCAGGGGATTTGTTTATTTCTTTTTAAAAAGTTGTTTCATTTCTTCATTGTAAATACTTTTCTGACACAGCTCATGGTGACAGCAAAGCATTCTCAGGTGAACCTGTCTGTAGCACTTGCAGAGGAAGTTAATTCCTTGACATTTAGCCATGGAAACAGAGCTCCCCAATACAATCAGTGGTGAAACATAAGCATGAAATGCACCAGAGAAAGCAAGCACTCCTACCCATACTAGGAAGGGCAAATTCGATCCATATTTGCATAAAATTTTTTTGGCTTAACATTAAAAGCCTCAAGAAGAACCTGATTTAAAACTTGCATTACTGGTGATGTTCTTTATTCATTCACCACCAGATGGAGCATCACCCCAGGAACCAGGACCATGCTCTGAGAGAGAGTGACCTTTTAAGTGAACCACTGATTTAACTATCAGGAACCTGTTTTGTATTCCTACTTCCAGCTGTGGTACAAACCTTCTTGCTGTCTCTGGGCAAAGTCTCTGCCTAAAAGTTAGAACTGTAGTCCAAGCCTACCATTTATGCAATTTCTAAGTTTCTGAAACTTGGTAGAGTAAGACAGGCTGCCAGGTACCTCTACTCTTCAGCTTTTTTTTTTAAATCTCTTCAGGGAGATACTCAGTGTGCAATAACTGAGGGAATCAGCAACTTTCAAATTTTAGTATGCTGTTCATGCAGAGTTCATAAAGAACAGACCTCTGTAACAACACTTGCAGCCTCTAAAACAGTTTCCTGACTGTACTGCAGTTACTCATCACCCTGACTTTACCCCTCCCTCACGTGTCTTGAGATGGGGAACAGAAGGAGTCAATGACAGAATTTGTCATAGAACAGATCTAAAGGTAGCTTGAAGACAATGGAGAAAAACACATGTTCTTTCAGGCTATTTTTGGTAGGTTTCTCCAATACTAGGGTTAAACCACACTTAAATTGTTGAAAAATTTAGGCACTGGAGCACTTAAGGTATGTTTCACAAAGTATATATTAAAAGGTGAAAAGGTTTTGGAAAATATTAAACTCTTCTTTAAATTATTTTGCAATTATTATAACTCTAACAGCTCTGTATCTTCCAGAAGACACACAATAATTTTAATATTTCTCCCTTTTTTTTAGTCTAGAACTAGGCAACTGTAGGTAGAAAACATCCTAATGAAATAAATACATAAGTTTTATATCCACTTGAGCTTTATCAGTCTGATTGTTGACAAAGAGACTTTTCCTCCCTGTTGTGTATTTTCAAGATATTATTAGCTCTACATGCAGATGGGGCTGACTGTTGTAAAGGAATATTTTCTCCCCTTGGTTACAGCTTTACTTACACAAATCCTTCCCCTCATTAATACTGTTCGTCCGATTTCAGCTCCATCCAGGTCTCTCAGGGCAAAGCTCCTGGAACATTTGTCTGCATTGTAAGACAGTCTTCAGTACATTTTCAAATTAAAACAGAAGTCAAAGCTCTAAATTTGTTAGGCCTCCTTCCAGTCAAGCACCACCCTTCCTTTCCTTCCTCTCAAACAGAGCAGCTCATTTGTCAGAATGTACTACTTATGTCCCAAAACAACACCCATGGCTCAGAAATCCCTACAGCTTTTGTATCCCAGTTCACTCTCAACCCCAGCCATGGGAAAGCACAGGAGACTGTCTAATGCCATGCTACTGCAAAGCATTTGCAAAGGCTAAGTGGCACCAGCCTCCAACCGAAGTGTTCTTAGTATAGCTAATTCAATCAAAGCTGTTTCCTTGAGGCTGCAGGAAGCCTGAGCACTCCCACTGCCTTTCTGGAGTGCTCTCCCAACCACACCCCAGCCCCATAACTTTTCAGACTCTGCCAACCCCTCATACTTTCCATAGAATGATCTATGAGGGCTATGGACCACTGCTGTTGTGCAAACACTGGCTCATACTATGCCAGTAGTTCTGTAGATACAGGAAGTTAAACACTTTCCCCAAGCTCCAGTCTCACCTGTCTCCCTCTTCAGCTGATCTGTGTTCAATTCTGCAAGAATTTCGGTCTCCTCCCTCCGGTACTCAAGCTTCTACATGGTTCTGCCGAACTCTGGTTTTACACTTGGCTTCCTGACCATGTCCTCTTCACCAGACACTCATGGGCACAAGAAAGATCATACTGGCCATTTGGCTTGTGCAAGAAAAACAAGGTCCAAAATCTAGCTCAATTAAACACTAGTTTTGGACAGACCTGTGATACTACTGCACTTCCCCAGTAGTAAGATTAAGGATTTAAAAGAGGAAAAAAGAAAAAGGAAAACAATCATATATTACAGACTAAAATTTGTAAACTGCTTGTCAGTCAGTTGTTCTGGGCTTCATTTTTTCAGGTTCCCAAAGACACAAACCAAAACTAGTTTAGTCATATTACTTCCAACTGAACAGGTCATTTATCTAACCAGAGCATTTACAAGCTTCCCGAACTGTAACAAACGGGAAAAAACCCAATATCCTGAAAGATAAAAAGTCAGATATGCACTTAAGAAGTCAGCAGCAGACAGGACTACTTAATCTACTGATCAGAAAGGCACCATAATACTGATAATGACAGTGTACCTGTATTTACATCATAACTCTAAACGTTCTTCTCAAGTAACATGTTATGTTGAAGGATAAGGGCAGGGAAAGGGGAAAAAAGCATGTAAATGGTTCAGCCTCAATAAATGTTATTTACTTTCTTCCTCATTCAGGTGCACACAGCTACTGAGCAATGTCCTGGACCACTTTCTTAACACAGACATGAGCATTTCAGCTACCTGCTGAGAAGATACACACAAGTGTTTTGAACACAGATTATCACTGCTAATAATTTCTGCTGTCTTATCTAGTTCCCCTTTCATTTTTATTAACTGTAAACACATTTTAAACCTATATGAAATATGATTGAATTTAGATTTCATTATTCCTAAGGCAAGTAAAAACATTGAGAAGGCTATTTGGGAATACTGACAATAAAGGCAATTAAAACATATTTCCAAAAACTAACGTTTAGATATATGCAGTAACTAGACAAAATTCAAACAACAGAACAATGTGATCCACAAAACAAAGCCAGTAATATTTTTCCCCCCTAGTCATTAACAGATATGGTGAGAAGCAAATTCCATTTTGAGATTACTAAAAATTAAATCAATTTCAATCTGCAGCTAACTTAAAGAATTAGTTAATTTTTTTTTTTTAAATTAACAATTATTTACATTATATTCTTAAGAGTAGCATTTCCTTTGTGTTGTCCTTGAATAAATGCTTCATTAGGTTTTTGAAAGGCACAAAATACAACTGCAAGCATAAATATACCAAATTTCTAGCAAGTTGACATACATTCATGTCTTAAGTCTAACAAAGAAATTTCCTAGGCCAGAAGTGAAAACTTCTTGTGGGAAATAATTAATAGGGACAATTCAGAAAACTTTACAAAAATACTTCTTTTTATTAAAAGCAGCAATTTCAAGCAGAACAATACACAGAATGTAAACATCACTAAGTCCAGCTCCAGCCTGCTGAACCTTCGAGAAAGTCTACACTAAATGCATCTACTGTACTAGCATGTTAACAGACTATATTATAATTTGAAAATATATTTTCTTCTATGAATTAAGAAAAAGTACTTTATCGTAATCTGTCCCAGCGCCAGATACTGGCATCATCACACACAGCTATAAGGATACTGCTATCCCTGCTAAAACTGGTCTGTCGGATGGCAGCAACACACTTGGGGTGAGTAAGGGTCGTACACCTAGAAAGAAAAGAAAATTATTCAGCTGCAATGTTAAATCTTCCTACTACATTATGGAGCGCTGTTTCGGTAATCCCTTATTTATGTGACCTAGGAGGCAACAGGATTATGGCCTTCATGGTGTATTTTGTATTCCAGATGAGGATTGGGAAAGCAGTTGCCTGTCCACCCACAGTTGTTTCTCATCCACCCAATTTTTATTGAAGCAAAGATTGAAAGCTTATTGAATTACATTATTTAGGATGTCATAATCAGTGTTATTTCACAGGGTTAGGAAAGAAAAATCAGAATCGTGTGATTAAAGACTGTAGCACTTCCAGGAATTTTATACATTAATGTATTCACATATACATATTTACATGGATTATATATAAATATATCAAGATATGTATAATATATAGGGTATATAAAAATAAAATGCATTAAGTATTTATATATACAGTGTATATCCATTTTATATACAATATTTTTCTGTGAGTGGGTTTGTTCATGGCCTTTTTTTGTGTTCGGGGTTTTTTTGCATTTGTATGTTTACACACATATATACATGCCTTTATGTATCTAAGAGACATCTGTGAAATTGCCTGGCAGCACACGTGAGGAAGGAGAAAGCCATAGTGTTTTCTCCACACTGTGCTCATAGCTCAGCTTTACACTCTCCTTTTTTACTCCAGTCCTGCCACCTATCTTGCCTTTGTCATGTGCTACACCAACCTGGCACATCTTCTCCTAACATCTTTGCAAAATTTCCACCCAATTAGCGAAAATTTTATTAGAGAAATAAATTGCCTTTTACTATATCTACCCATGGTAGCCAGCATAATCCAACTGGGACCTCTTGGCTTTATTATAATATAAATTATAAATCAGTGAGATATAATAAACATTGACCTTCAAGGGCTCACAATATTTATTTCCCTACTACTTATAATGGAAAGTAAGTAGTACTGTAAAGAATTTCTCTATAATCAGGAAAGGAAACAGAGAAGTACCCCAACTCCCTGACTTAGCAGAAACAAAATAAAGTACTCACTTGGCTTTATGTGGGTCCTCTATTTCTAAATCCCAAACATAAAGTTTGCCAACTTGATTGCCCAGAGCAAGCATCTTGAAAAGAAAGCAGAGGATAAAGAGGTTTTAAAATACTCCCTCAAAGAATAAAATCAGAATTTTATAAAGGCTCTAGAGCTGACAAACTATGTGTGAACATTTAAACATGAATGACTTAATGAGTTTGTTGGAGGACTCAGAAAGGCTGTAGAATTTGTCTCCTTTCTTCCATTTTATCAATCTCTGCAGACAGGGGGTGAAGACATCAGATAACTTATTTCTGGTGGAAAATTAGTATTTATTTTGTGGAATTTTTTCCCACAGGCAGAACCCAGAATGAAAAATCTGGAGCTCCTGCAGGCTCATATAAAGTCCCTTACAGCAAACCATTCTGTTTCTCAAACATCACATGAACCAAGACCCTTTCTGTACCCATAAACATGTAATCAGTGAAAAGCTACACACCTTCAAATACAGCAAAGTCAGACACGTACCTTTTGCCAGAAATCCATAGAAAATCTCATGTACCATATGTCACACTGGCTATAATCAAATCTCCCAAGAATGGTCACGTTTGACTCACTGGGCTTGATTTTATCTATATCATCTTCCATCTTGCCAGGCTTCCAGCAAACAATGGCATTTTCACAAGACTGGAGTGAAACAATGAAAAGAAAAATTATCTGTAATTTATACTGCAGAATCAGTCCAACTAGAAGCAAACATTTGATCTCACATCTTCCCCAATGACTATGAAAAGCAGAACTGAAAATCTCACCTCTGCCCTTAGATCACAGCCACATCACCAACAATAATCACTGTCCATCACTGGCAACCTGATGCCCTCACAGCTTTGCCAGGGACTGCAGGAGCCCTCCCTCACCCTCTTCAGATGAAGTCACCCAGATGTGCTCAAACACAATTTCATAGGCAGCTTAAACTTACATTGGTTTGAGGATAGTTTACCCAATCCCTCTGACTAACAGGACAGTCCACTCACCAATTGCTGGCATCAAGGAAGTTGACTGCCTGCTTTAATATCTGCAAGCCAATGTTACTAGTGGACACAATACATTAATCAAAGTTACTCCATTATGGTTACTCCTCATCTCACTCTTTAGCAGGATCCCTACATAGTATCTAGAGATTCCCTTTCCACATGTTCTGTGCAGATTCTGGTTAGCCAGAAACTCTTTACTTGTAACAGAGTACAGCTGTAGTAAGAATTTTGCTTTTTAAGTATAAGCTGCTTACCCACACATCCTGATATGTAACAAAATTCCCAGCACACTCCAAAAATCATTTGACGCAAGGCAGTAATTTAACCTAAGACCCACACGCTAATAACATTTCTAAGGTGTAGGGATCCTCAGGACCAACAAATAAATGTAATGTAGCTGAAAAAGCTGCAGATTACCTTGGAAAGAATGAGGTCTCCCAGCCACCGTACACAGTCAACATAGTTTCTATGTATGTCTCTTGTAGAAAAGTCAGGAAAGTGAATTTTCTGGGAAACAAAAGGCCTGTGGAGAAAATTGCCAAGTGAGATTTAGAAAAACAAACACAGAAGCACAAATGTAATTTTTAATAATCAGTTTTAACATATTTCAATGTTAAAAGAACAAGCCCAGCTTTTTAACAGTTTTATAACAAAGTAGACTTTGTATGCAGCTTGTTTTTCTTTTTAATAGTAATAGGAAGAGTCCTTGTTTTCATCCTCATTCCTAATGAAATAACTAAGTTTCCCACGTAAAAGACTGTGCAGAGATAGTGCTGAGTAAAACTACTCCTTCAGATGCTGAATACAATGTCTGTCACCAAATACTTCAAGAACTAATTAAAGCTCAGTCTTCCTGATGCTGCTTCTGCAACATCCAAATTGTTAAATAGAAATGCACACTTTAAAAAAAATAATCATTTTTAAAAAAGCACGCTAAAAAGCATCATTTAATATTTGGTAACATTACCAAAAAAAGCCAGAGTATTTTCACAGCTAGTCTCATTGCTGAACATGTTCACTGTGTTTTAGACTCTTCAATTCTCTCAATGGTTTAACTGGAAGTTAAGATCAAAAAGTTGAAGAACTTCATAAAGGAGAATTTATCTCATATCTAATTGCTATGTTTAGTTGATAATTTACTCATATCTGAGGTCAAACCAGAGAATGATGAAAATTAAAGTTATTACTATGTAAACAGCTTTTTTCCCACCCCAAAGTAAAAAAATACACAATAATTAACTACTCAATATAAGATTATTTGTCACATTTAATTACACAGATTTGATTCCCTTCTAGAAATTTTGAGATGAGATTATATGAAGAAAAGATACTGACATCTTGAAATGCATGAAATACAAGCTTTAAGATAATTCTAGACATTTTCTAGTCTAGCAAATAAGAAACAATTGAGATATTTAAAAATAAAAAAATTGGGATTTTGAATCAGAATTCAATAAAATTCCAGTGAAGCCAACAATAATAAGACACACAATCCAGTGAGATTCAACATCCATGTCACTACCCAAAGATTCCCAATAAGGAAAGGAATTAACCTGGACCATTGATAGGAGTATTGATGTGTTGTAAAGACAGACAAGGAGATGAAGACTACATACCTGTTGGTTTTGTTTGGGTTGTACTCATAAGACTCTTTGATAGCATTAATCATTCTCTTGGAATTGATTCTCCAGAGTTTTAGAGAGTGATCCATCCCACAGGACATGATTTTTTCACCAAGAAGATCGTAATCCTATGTATATAAAATAATTTTGAGTACTCCCATCCTATGCTGGATTACATCAACTCAGATTTTATTCCATCACTTCCATCAAACAGAATTTTATGCATAGAGCATGCAATAAAAGTGAATATTTCAAATAGAAAAACACTAAGAATGTAATCCACCTTATTGCAAAGCAGCACAGCATCTTAATAATTATATTTAGTGTCTCTAAAGAGAGACATATTCAACAGCACTGACAGACAGTGAATCTAGAGCTAGTTCTCCTGCTTCACTAAGTTCCCTAGAAGCAACTTTGGCAGAATTCCAGGGCTACAACATCGGTGAATAATACAGTCAGGTTTTCTACAGATGCACCCCTCACCTTTCACAACAGGTCACGCAACAGGAATGGAAAGAGTTCTTAAGAACAGCATATTAAAAGTTAACTATTCTAGTTGATGTTTGCTGGGTACCAGTGTCTACTCACAGCCACTGAAAAACAATTTAACTCAAACAACTTCTTTCCTTCACTACTGTGCCTCTCCAAGTTCATTTGCTTATGCTGCTTTGACTTGATGAGAACTCAAGAACTTCAAAAGTGGGACCATCATGAAATGTTTTTACTCTTTCTAGACCCACTGAGCCCTATTTTGCTCATTCTAGGCTGCACCCTGAGTAAACCAGCTACTGAAACACACAGATCCTGTCTGTAAGAAGTGGCCACATCAATCAAACCACCTGACATTTAAAGTTGTCTATCCCCTTAAAACAGTATTTATGCACTTCCAGATGGTTATTTTTAAGTAGCTATAATATCTAAACAGTGCACAAGAGGATAAAAAGTTGCTTACTACCCTCTGTAAATCTAAATCACTGCCCCATGATCTTCCACTTACTGCACTTAACACCTCATCCCTGTGCCCTTCTACTCCTCCAAATATTGCAACCAGCGTGTCTGTCTGGATGTTCCACAGTCTCAATGCATGATCTATAAAGAACAAATAGAATTACATGCTGCTTTTTATATGTACATTTGAATAATATATTTCAGCTTAATCACTTTGAGTAACAGGTGTTTCGGTCAACATCAAAAAAGCACTTAATTTTTTTTTTTTGTTAGAAACAACAGAATTGCATTAACTGAAATTGTTATTATAACTAATTTACTGTTAAAAGTAATTCTGTAATTGAAAAAGTGTGCCCACCCCCTCCCCTAGGGACAGTTTCTAGCAAAAACATGCTTGGATCTTTAGATCATCCAAAAAGCAAAGGAAAGTCTGATCTCAGAAAAATATGCTTTTAGCCTGTCATAAGAACAATTTTATGCATCAAAAAATGCTAGAATTCCTTTCTGCCATTCTAACACCGACATTCAGAAAAGTTATGATTTTCCATTCTTTAACCTTTAGAACATTATTCTTGGTGAACCACAGTCAGTAAGGAAGGGAAAAACTGTTTACATAAACAATATGTATTTCAAAGTTAATCAGACTAATCCAATTATTTGAAGTTTTAACAATTTCTAATGAAGAACCTCTAGTGTATCTCTTGTTTGGAAATGGGAACCTCTAGTGTATTTCCCTTTTGGATTCCACAAGTACATTGCATTGAAATACAGCAAAACCCAAAATCCCAGAAGGGAAACAGGTGGCCACGCAGTCCCAAATAGTTTTCTCTTTTTTAAATAATCACTCAGCCAAGAAGTTCTAGCAGCCCAAATAATCTCCTGGCTCATGTCTTCTCAGCAATAGCACCTGGTCCAGATATAGCATATTAAAACTTGTAGTACTATGGCTGATGTCAAAACATTATTACAAAGAGAACCTAAAAAATATACAGAAACTGCATATTTACAGACCCAGAGCACCAACTTGACCATTGCAAGCATGAGAGAGCTTCCCAACTCCTGTTCTCATGTAGCTTCATCGGCAAGTTCAAATATACTGAGGTGAAGACTCCCCTTAAGTGAATGCTTCCAACTCAAAAATTCCTGAAGGCTAGCTCCTTGTGGCAGATCATTCCCTTACTTAACAGAACAGTCAAGATCAGGAAGTTGTGACTGTCAGAACTTTCTGGACAAGCCCATAAGACACTACACCAAAAACTTCCTTTACTAAAATGCTTTTTACAGAGTCCAGTTAAAGTTCCCAAGCAACGGACAATCCACGTTTTCCCTCATGAACAGGATGGTGAATGCTGTCTGCAATGTTAAGAGGTCCCCACTAGATGGCAACGTGATTCAACAACTGAAAAATTTCAATCCAACTGTCAGAAAGCAAAGAGCAAACCCAAGGCTCAGGATTTTTCTTACCTAAAAAGCAGCACTACTTACTCCACCCTTTACATCATAGGTGGAGTTATGGTTGTAGGCCATGGATTTAGTAAAATATAAAATAAATAGCCATGATTTGCTCTCAACTTTCGAAGTGAACCTGTTCAGTGCCATTCACAAAAAAAAAAAACCCATGAAGGTTTTTGGCCATATTCAAGACCAAACTCCAATCCAAAGTATCTTTATACAAAAACAACAGAGGTTTTTCCTCACCTTTGCTTACAGATAAAAGAAGATTTGGATCTCTTGGATGGAATTTCAGTTCATTAATTGCATTTCCATGGCCCACGTAGTGCTGGGATAGAATTCAGAGACCAAGTTACCATTTCCCCTCATCTTAGAAGAAAAAAGTGTCATGCCTTACTAAAACACAAGCTGTATCTCAAAGTTCTGAACACTCACCTTTATGCACTGCATTGTAATAGGATTAATTATCCTAATAATACCCCTGGATCCTGCTACAGCCAGAAGAGGATGGCTTGTATTGCTATCATATGTCCATGCACAGGTATAGAAATTTTCATCTGCCTACAATGCCTCAAGTTAAGGATCACAGAACAAACAGGAGATATTTTTTATTTTTCTAAACAACATTTTATTTTAAACAAACCTGTTGCTATTTCATCCAAGTGCCCAGGAGTCTCTTCTGAACCCATAAGAAAAATAAACACATTCAATTATACACCTGCAGATACCAGCAACATCACCTTTTCTACAATGCTCACTTCTGTTCCATAACAAAAAAGGAAGACCTTCTCTTTCATGGCATCACCTTTGATTGGGAATAATGAATCATGACCAAGTTCACAGTTTAATGATTGGTATATTGCAAATGATCAACACAAATTATTAATGCTTCAGAGAATGAAACACAATTCTTAGGCTTTAAACCCAGTTCAAATTCACAGGGAAACTGAGACCACTGAAAAGCAGGGAAACATTATACAAATATTAGTGTTGGGAAGATTAAACTGATGGAGAATCAGTTTTCAGATATTTTTAATATAGACTGGTTCCTGAGTCTGCGTTTTTAACATTTTTTCAACAGGAGGGATTCTAGGATGTGGGAAAGAGGCAAGACTTGGACCTAACATAAAGAATGCACCGCATGAGCAAAGTATTAAATCACAGACAAAACATTTTCATGGTTTTCTGCCCAAAGTCTCTTGATTTTTCATAAAGAAGAAGCAAACATGTGGGTATTTAACTTAAAAGGATACATCAGCATCCACATAAGACTGCAACAGACGTATTTCTCCTTGGGAATGACATTCATATAAAGTAACCTGGAGAAAACAAACCAAAAATAAGTAAGTGAGAGAGACTGCTGCTTAGTTGGGACATTTCAAAATGTAATCACATGCACCCATCTATTGACTGCCTGATGGGGAGAGGTAGAGTGCCTCTATGGTTTAGATTTCATCCATCATCCATTTGTTTACCAGGTGGAAATGGTTTGATAAAAGAATGCCCACAGCAGTTTCAGTAAAGCACCATTCCAGGACTTGTCAGCTGTCCTTCCCAGATATTGAAGACTATTCTTTGAATTGCCTTAATAAGATAAACCCTTGTTGGAATTAATTACTGCAGTTATCTCTAATGTGACTTGGTCTTGTAATGAGTCACTGATACTTTGCTTAAACTTAGTGTTTCTGGTGACTTGCCAGGCAGAACAAACCTAGAAATGAAACACTTTATATTTATTCACAACACTTGCATAAAACGTACTTCTCAGGGGTTATTTTCAAGACTGAAATGACATCAAACATTGTTCAGAGGAAGTCTATAAATTCCCTCCACACAGGCCATGAATTTAGCTACTGAGCTGGCTGGCATAAGCCAGCCACTGTTGCGGACAGTTCTCATCCTGTATATATATGTACACTACTTTTAGATAACAATATTTATGAAGAGTAACTTTATTAAGAAGATACCTTTATGCACCTCCTTTCCTTATCCCATATGCATATTACTGTATGACTTCTTTCTTTACTACATAGCTAAATCACCAAATAGCTAAGATGACTTCATAGAACAATCCAAAGGATGCAGCTCTCCCAGATAACAGATGCTACATATCTTCGAAATACATCTGTTTATATTAAGTATTGCATGTCCATACCAAACACAGGTAAAGGGATTGCTTGAAAACAGGAAAGCATGCAGAACCACACAGAAGGGCGTATGATGAAAAACAGATTACTCACTCTGTTGCTGCCTACAGTGGCAAAAACAAGAGGATCACCTTCTTTACTGTGCCAGTTAAACTGGACTCCAAACAGAGGCTGGCCATGGTCCTCCTATACGTGTAAAGTAAGTTTAGAGATAAAAAATCCAACCAAACCCATAGGCATATCATTGCTGTGAAATTCAACAGTTTCATTGACAAGTTTCCCTCCTCAAACTAATGGGTTCACAGCCAGTATAATTTTAGACAGTGAATAGTTAACAATCATAGTTTTGTAACACCACATTTTAACATGGCTGTCTTAAAGGGAGGTTAAAGGAATATTCTGACAAACACACCCCTCCCTTTTCTTTCTCCACCAACCTTTTAAAAAGTAAATGGGAAGAACTCAGTTATGCCTAGAAGCTGGCAGAACTCCCAAGTTGTATTTGCAGCTCTAGTATTTTGGTTTACAATTTTCAGTAAGGCGACCTGTGCATCTAAGGTCATCTTTATATGCATTTTCTATCCCAATTACAGGGAAGGATTACCAGGAGAGAGAAGAATTATACTGGTATAAGGATGGAGAAGGGCCACATTTAACTATTACATTACAATTAGGTCTTGTAACTTTGTCACAGACACAAGGAACTTTCTCCCAGTGTGTCACAATACTGCTACAAAGTTCATGTCTACAAAATGTTTTCAGACCGCCTTTACAAATAGTTACCAGAGAAATGCCAAGTATTATTTTTATACAACTTACATCAGTTTGAGAGAAAAAAAAGGAGGTATGTTTATGAATTGTGATGAATATGGTGGTGCTTGTTAATAATTGATAACAGTATTTTGGCCTGTCCTGACAGGATGTTTTCAGCAAGAATAATGTTCATTAAAGTGCCTCCCCACAGGGGACTGTCTGGGACAGTGCAGGCAGGAAGGAAGTGTCTCATGATGGCTGTTCAGCAGCCTTCAAATGGCAGCACTTCAGAGACAACACAAGAAGTAGCAGCCCTGGCAGCTCTGGCCTATCCAAAACCAAAGAATAAATTCGAGGAGGGGGTGTGAGTAGGGAGTCTAACACTCCTTAGAAAAAGAAAAGTAAAGGAAGCCTGAAAAAATTTTAAATAGCATTATTTACTGAGAAAGGTAGTATCTGTTATTGACAGAAATAAGTAGAAGAGCTAGAAAGAGCAAGCAGAAAATCTTTCAGAGATTAAGGCCCTCCTGCAATTCTTAAGAGAGGTAACAACTTTCAAAGCTCAATACAGATTTAAAAGAATTGTGTAAAGCTTAACTCAAAGCATTACCCATCATAACACAAAAGCACAAACTAATGGCTATATAAGATGAGGGATATAGGATATTAAGAAAGGGAAAAGTAGCAGGGCTCTTAGTAACCCCAGAACAGAAGGACAAAACAGGTATTCAGTATTTGTAAAGTATTCCAGTAGAACTAGAAATGAAGAATGAGGAAAACCATAAGCCATAATATTGCATACACATGGCCATGACCTTTTGTGTGAAATACATTTATTAATTTTACTTTTCAGCAATAAATTTATTAATTTTACTTGGTAGCCTTAAATTATGACTGTATTTAAGTTTTGTTTGTGAGAGATCAAATTGAAAATGCTTAATAAAGTTTTTCCACTAATAATAATTTGGTTTCAAATTTTTGCTTGAAGGAGTTCCTGCTGCTGAGCAGTGAGTGCTTCTGACAGATCACATGAAGATAATACAGGTAAAATGAATGGGTTCCCACTGCTTTATTACAGAGATATATTAGCAGGCTTTGCATTTGTTTTTCTGGAACAACCTTGTTCTCTGTTATATGCCCTGCTTCTGATAAATTTAACAAAATACAGAAAGTGAAAAGCAGTATGTTTTTTGCCCTCAAGATAGGATATTTTTCCAGTATAAGTTGCAATAAGTTTCTGATTTTCTAGGTAGGACCCAGAGTAAGGTGATACGTAGAGATACATAACAGAGTGGTACACTGTTTCCATATTTTTATATTTGAGTACCTGCCTAAAGTATTTTTCAAGCCTTTGCAAAGAAAACCTATTTCCCTGGAAAAAATTACTCTGCAAGACAAATGTCTTTAGTCTACTTACTTCACCCACACTACATTTCTCACACCAAGTGCTACAATCTCCAGGAGCAATCTCTGTATATATTGCAGTTTTGCTGGTGTTTGATGGATGAAGCAGCCAGACAGAGGCTCTTGCAGGAAGATACAGGATATCTGCAGAAGCTCTGCTCCTATTTAAACTCCCAACATCCCCCATGGTCAGACACAGCACACAGCTATTTCGAAAATACTTGTCTGCTCTAATTTTTGACCCAAGTGCTAAACAATAAAGGACGTTTTCCAAAACATTGTACTTCTAGGTGCCGTACACGATGGCTATGCTCAGATGCCAAGTATGTGACACAAATCTGACACTGGTTTGTACAGACAGAAGTGACCCAGATACTCGTCCAAAAGTAAAATTGTGAAATTCCATATTGTCCCTGCTATGAATAAAAGGCACAAAACCCAAAGTACCCAGGTTCTTCATGCACTAGAGAAAGAAGGCAGAGAAGAAAACAGACCAATTGCTACAGAAGCAAATAAACAAACAATCAATGGCAAGTTCCAGCCTTACTCACTCAACATCAACTTGGGTTAAATCAAAAAGTAAGATCAGACCTGGTTTTAAACAGAAAGCAGTGAAGTCATTACAGTGGCAAAAATAATCACCTGCATGAATGCCTTTTAATCCGTGTGTCCCACCCTGCCAGTCGGGAACCAACAACCCACATGTGCATTTCCAGTTCCCAGAAGTGGAAGTAAGCCATTGTGGGCAGTAGGTTTAGTTACATTTAGTTTCCATTACACGCCAACAAGCTAGAATTCTGCGTGTCATTGCATACTGTTCCCAGGTCAGGGGACAGCAAGTAGAAGCTGAGACAACACAGGGCTGCTTACAACTTAAGCACACACCCTAAGCAGAAGTAAAGGGTAGGGAAAATAATGGCATTGCTTTAAAGGGGGCACAACAAAGCAAAATATACACGGTTTTCTGCTGAAAGATCTCTCAGCAAAATATATATGTATATACGAGGATGTGCAACTGTACTAGCTGTGTTAGCTGTATATGCTCATTTATAAACTTTATTTCCATTCAGCTCACAGAAAGCAGAGATTTTTCAGTACATCTTACAAGTAACTTACTACTGCATAAAGAAATAAGGAAGTTTTTTATTTCCTGACATTTTCCAAGTTGTATTTTTGTTTTCCAGATGCTTAAATTTCATTCAAAATAACTCCCAAAGTAGTGTTTAGAACATATATTTAGCAAGCACTGAGTTCTTCAGGCTGAGTCATAATTGTTTAACACTCAAAGCAGACAGTAATGGCCATATTTGTTTCCGCAAGGAAAAAGCTAAAAAACAAAATAAGAGGGGAAAACCAAAAGTACGAAAGTGGAAAAACACGTAATTTATACACCCCTAAAGAATATTAATTTCTACGATCTTTAAATCATGTAGACCCTTTATTAACTTTAATACCTGCACTTTACAGCATAGTTCCAAAACATATAAACTAGGGGATATATGACATGGTACTCAAAAAGTCACAAGTGCCTTTCTAAACCCACATACAACATTCAATCATTAGAGTTTTCTCCAAAGTATCTACAAAGTTAGTATGGAAGAAAAGGAAAAGGAAAAGAAGAGAGGCTTTCTCAATCATGAAGTAAAAAAACAAATTTGGCTGCTACTTAGGTCTTCGTCTTAACATGCAAATCTCTTATTATTACCATTAATTTCAAACCAAAGAGAAATGGGGAAAAAAGCTAATAAAAATACCCCACTTAATTGAAATGCTACATTTACTCCCTCACAGCTTGATTCCACTTGCACAGGAATCTGTTCCCAGGCCCTGATCCAAATCCAAGGAAGCCAGGGATTGCTTAGTTTCATAGCTTGGTCTTTTGGATCACCCTACAGTGGGGTCTGGATTGACACCGGGGTGAGGGAATGTTTTGTTTTCCCAGAAGACACTTGGAAAGTACTAACCTTTTTGTCTGCAGACAGAAAATAAGTATGAGTAACAAAGCTCAGAACTTGTTAAAAGTTTGGGTGTCCAAAGACCCGTGTCTGTTTGAAGTATAACTTGAAGCTGCAAATAGCACCATCTGTGGGGGCGATTCACACGAATCACAGGAACTGCTGCCTACCTTGGTGAAATGAAACAACTTCCCTCCTCCTACACCCTCAAAGGCCTGGAGGCAATTTTTATACTTCAAGAACACAATAAGATCAATTTGTTTCCCAGATACTTTTGTCAGTGTAACTTCGTATCACAATTTCTCCACTGGCAAAGCTCATTTAGAAGGTTTCCATACTCCAAACCTTTTATCCCCTCCCACTCAGATTTCCCAGTGTTTCACTAGGGCAACCTGAAGACAAAGCTCAGAAAAGGAGCCACATCAGCACAGCTCCACAGTTAAGCAGAGAGGGAATGAAAAAAATAATCTTAGAGCAATTGTGCAGAAAATTTCTACTGCTGAGCTACACAGATCCTCACAGTTTGCCATAACTCCCATCTTGCCACATAAATAGTCCTCACGAGGCTGAGGAATGAGAAAAAGAAGAACATCCTGACAGAGTAAAATAGTCATGAATGAGAAAACTCATTCAGTCCACCACAGTCTGTCACCAGTGCAGAAAGAAACAGCACTAAGCTAAAACAGCAGAACAGGGAGTAAAGACCATGAATCCACACCCCTTAAAGCCATCAGGTGCTACAAGGAAAGATACATACTGCTTGAATCAGGAGCTAACACACGATCCCAACACTCACAATAAATTAACCAGATTGCACTACACAGTAGTTATGATACTGCCAGAGGACAGAAAATACCTGATCTGGTTAAGTGTGAGGAAAAAGTTACTCTAACATTGTTGGGTTGATTTGTTCAGGGTTTTTTTCAACACATAGAGAAATCTGTGCAGGTTCTGTGCTTTGCATGGAATTGTCACAGGTTCTGTTTTTGTTCAATTTGTTTATCTGACTTCTTATATTTATCTCTAGTAACTACAGCTTCAATACATAATCACAGCATCACACAAAACTTTGCAAACCGTACAAAAACAAGGTTAATTGCAGCACTATCTACTGTTTCCTATTTCTTAGTATCCTTTTTCTTCAAAACTTTGGCTATTCCAAGCAAGAAAGGTAACTGCTTCAAATCAGCAGGGAACATAATTGCTTAAAGATATTTATTTAAAAGTATCTACCTTGATGCTGTCTCACAGCCAACATTAACATTGGTGCCAGTAAGTGATGCCCAGCATTCCCTGAAGCTCACACATACCTACCTTCAGGCTATTTACACATTTGAAGGAATATTTGCACTTCTTCGACTTCCATTTTCCTTTCCCCCAGCTTTTTCTTCCTGGAGCATTAGGAGTGTTTGTTGGCGTATCAGGGCGCTCGGTGTTAGTACCGCTTTCAATACTAACAGCATCATCCTGAAAACATGCCAAATTATACAGAATGTCACAGAGAGATCATAACTGCTGTATAAATTCAACTAATCTTGCAGCACATGGCCTTTTCACTTTTTGTCGTTCATAAGTACAGATCTCCCAGGACTTGGTGTTATTTAGATTCATGTATTTAAATCTAATGCCAGCATAATAGCATTCCTCTCTAGAAACAGAACATGAATCACATGAGGACTAATCCAAGAGGGAGAGATATTAACTGCGATCTAGTGACGTTTCTCCAGAATACTGGTAGCTGCCCTTAAGAAAATGTCTAGAGATAAAGCAGCTGCTTGCCCTAGAAAACATCTTTGATCCAGATGAAATGAGTACTTCTGAAGTGCTGAAGAAGAGTTGTTTGTGTAAAAACATGAGGCTTGACCTTACCAAGAACCGAGCCATTCTGGGGCTTCTCCACACCCTCAGCAGCACCACTCACAGCACAGTTCTGCAGCGGGTCAGCATCGACATCAGAAGACAAAGTCCCTCCTCTCCCTCCTGCTCTTTCCCACAGACACTTACTTGTTTCCACTAAAAGCTAAATTCTGATCAGCTAACTAATCCAACTGGCCTGCCATACATTAGCATAAGATAAGAATGGGGCAAACTGAAAAATAAAGGGATACACAAAACACCCGGTCCAGCCGCTGAGAGATTTTACATCGGCTTTGGACATCAGCAGAAACTACAATTTCCTGTGTGGTCTGACTGCAGGGCAGTGTTTAACAGGACATTTCCCTGCATCACCTGTCACAGAGCACTTCACCTTCACCTGCACTGAACTGCCAACCCCGTGCTTCCGTATGAGTACATTCAGCTTGTTAAAAAACAACTTTTCCCATTTTTTTTCTGGCAAGATAGTCCATTCACTTTCCAGACTAGTGGGGGGGAAACAACTCATCCCAGGCCAGGTAAATTCTAGAGCTGAACTAAGGGAGACAAAGGCAGACAACAGCCTGTCACTGTAGGAGATTCACAAAGCTGCATTAGCAACTGCACTAGGAATATGGAATGAGGTCAACTACAAACATTAATACACCAATTTCCACCAAGCATTCATTCTTTGTGCCAGTTTCATGTCTGTTTTATCAGAAGGCTGAACAGGTGCACTAGTCTTTGTTTGCCCAACAGCTCTGAAAAACAGGACATTCAGAGGACAAAAAGGAGGAAAGATATCACAAGCGTGGAAGTATACTGCCCAAATCTCGATTAATTCCCTTCACATTGGGCCCCTAAAAGAGCCAACCCTCCACTAATATTCAGAACCAAATTTAACAATTTTTAAGTTTTCCTGTTTTATCTCCTTTATCCTAAAAAAATGTCAGAGTTGCCAAATTCTCATCTCCCAAGCACACTTGCCAGAATTTTTATACTTGACAAGACTGAGGTTTTCTCTGGACTAGACAGATACAGCCAACGTGAGAACACCGGGCAGCTGGTGTGCTGCAACTGTACCAGGCACCTGCAACCACCACATAACCAACAAACCTGCACACAGGACACCTGCAGAGCAAAAGAAACCCTTTCTCCAAATCAAAACCATTATGTCAATTTTTAAACAGAATCCCCCGTCTTGCAGGAGTAGTGGAGTCCAGTAACAAACTCTTGAAAAAGGAATCCCTTCACCACCGAGGCAACCAACAGAGAATTGTATAATCAGAATGGTTTGTGATGGAAGGGACCTTAAAGATCATCTAGTCCAACCCACTGCCATGGGCAGGGATACCTTTCACTAGACCAAGCAGTGTAGAGCCACATCCAGCTTGGCTTTAAACATCTCCAGGGATGGGGCAACCTATTCCATGCTCAGTGATAGCCTAAAACTGACAACAAATTAAGCCTGAACGCCTGTCACCAAATTACACTTGGAGCCACAAATGCTGCTGAGTTATGAAAAACAAACCCAAGAGCAGCAGTGTGGAACATCTCAAACCTGCCTGTCACCTCACAGGCACCACTTCCAAAGGTTGTGGAGGATGCGGTCCAGATCCCTCACTTGCTGGATAAGCGCAGAAAAAAACTTCCACACACTACAAAACACACACACAGTAACTACACAACCCCTCTCCACACCAGCAACTACTCGATAAAGTGACTGCTTGATACCTCAGGTTAAGTTTACCTGTCAGGTATAAAGTTATTCTACATCAATCACATTACCTTTGCTCTGAACACTAGAATTTCACCTAACCTAGAGGTTCCAGACCCCATCCCTGCTGCCTTCTGCTCACAGTAGCTTACAAGCACCATCTCCTACTTCTCATTCACCAAAAGGCTGCACACATAAACTTGTGCTGCATGTTACTCTACAACGTGACAGTGAAGACACACAATGCAAAACTGCAAGAAAGATGGAAAATGCAGCTGGTTCGCACGGAAAATTTTTTTTTAAAAGTCTGGCGGTTTGAAGCAGAGTTCCAGACAGAGCCCGCTCGCAGTTTGGGCCTCAAATCCACCTTCCCCCACGTGGAGGCGAAGCGGGACTCTCTCCCCCCATCCCCCCGTGCCGCCTCCCCCTCGCCCGGCCTCACGTTCTCGTCGCCGGACAGGTCCCCGGGGTTACTGTTCTCGTCGCTGCTCAGCTTCTGCTTCTTCGCCGGCATCTCTCCCGCCGGTGCCGCCGCCGCCGGGGCTTCTCCCCGCTCAGACATCTTCCCCGCCCCCCACCCACCGCCACGCAGCCGCAAAGCGCGGACGGGAGGTCGGAAGGGCTGTCGGGGCCTCCCTGCGGCGGCCACCGAGCCGAGCCGGCTGGGCTGAGACCCCCTTGTCCCTCTCCCGCTCATGCCCCCTCCCGCCCGGGGTACACCGGGGGTTCCCGCTGGGCGATCTCCCCTGGAAGGGCTGTGCCGTAAAGCGGCCGCGCTGCCCGTGCCGGGGCGGCCGGGCCGGCGGAGCCCAGCTTTTCCCGCCGCTGGAAAAGCGCCCTGCCCGCTCCTGGAAAAGCGCCGGGGCGGCGGGGACCCCGCTCGTCTCGGGGGGCTCGGCCGAGAACCCGCCCGTGTAGTCACAGCGCGGTGGCGCTTGCCTTGCTGTAGCCCGAGCGCGCGTGTGGTGCAGAAACAAACAGCCCCGTTGGGCGCGGGGGTGAGCGACCTCTGTGCCCATCTTGTCTTGTGCCCAAGGGGTTTGCTGGGCCTTGGTGGTTTGTTTTGTTTTGTTTATTTGTTTTGTTTTTGGTTTTTTGTTTTGTTTTGTTTTTTGGGTTTTGTGTGTGTGTGTGTGTTCTCTTACTCCACAAAAGTCCTTCAGTCTGCAAGTAGTGTTTTAGTATGAGACAGGCTCTTCTTTGCTTCCTTCTTCTGTACTCTCCGGCAAGCTCCTTCTGCAGCTGTAAATTAAATAACTGCACTTGCAGGTTTTTGTTTGTCCATTTATTTGTTCGCAAACCACAGGTCCCAGAGTCATAATAGTTATGAACAGTTAAAAAAAACCAAAAAACTTCTAACAAAGGGGAAAAGTAGTCTGCCTACAGGCACAGCATCTTATCTGCTATTCTTGTAGAGGCAGAAACAAGTCTTTTCTCCCTGAGGGAGACATTCCAGTCTCAAAAAAGCTTTGAGGGGAGTGACGGAAGTGAGCAGTGCCTTGTATGTAAAATTGTATCTCGAATGAACTTCACAGATAAAGAGGAAGAGATATACTTCAAATGGTGTGTGTAAAATAGTGGTTTTAGCAATAAACAGTCTCAGTTCTGCAGAACTGTAGGCTCCAATGAAGCACTACACGACATACAGCAAAAGGTGGTAGGTTGCAGGTAAAAGCCCTGCATAGGTCTCTGCTGTAAGATTGACGTTTTGGTAGAAGTGTTTGTGGGAAAACATACAGGCTTGTTTCTAAAATACAGCAGGATCTTGTAATTAAGAATAAATCATGACTGCACTGCAGATTTGTTGAAAGAAGGGCAGGCACAAAGTTTTCAGGCAGAGGGAATTTTGAACTTCTCCCTGTGGGTGCCCTTGAGCTACTGGGGAGAAGACAGCTCCCCTCTGTCCTGCAGCTGACACGCTCCAGACGGCCAGCTGAGCTGCACATTCAACTCCACCACGCTTCACCAGCTCACAGGGAAAGTGGAAGCCTCAGCTGGCCTGTGCTTCATGGCCAGCACACAGAAAGGTTCCTCACCACTCCCAGAGTCAGTCAGTTCATCTCTCTTGACAAGGGCCGCGTCCCGGCAGGTCTGTGCCTTCTCTTATCTTCTAGATGCTGGGGAAAAGGTGATAGCTTCCATCCCAAGGTGGTAGCTCTTCTTCCCTCTGGAGACACTTTTTAGTCTAAACCACTTGCTCTTCTTTCGCTTTCTTGAAAGACATGAAAGGCTGGTGTACCAAGGGAGCCCAGTTTCTAAATGTTATAGTACATTTCATATAGCTTCTATTTAAAGAGTTAGTTGTGTGGTTAAACACAAGCTTGAAAGTTCAGGGAATTTGCTCCAATTTGTGCTCTGCTGCGATTCTCTTTGGAAAGCCTCCATGCTTTTCTCTGCCTCAGTTTCTCAACAGTGCTATGTGAGAAGCGTTTCTTATATCCCAGAGCGGTACTATGAAAAATGATATTATAGTTCATTATTTGTTTAATTAGTGTAACATTGCTATATAAATACCATACACATATTAACTAAGAGGTAATAGGCCCTGATATAGTATACAGAGGAAAACATGAGAACAATAATTTTATTTTATTTTAATCTGCAGTCAGTTTTAAGTAGTGATTTAATGATACTTTAAAAACACATGGTGGGTACTTGGGAGGCTGGATTTAATATATATGGAAAGACTCTGCCAAATATGAATTCTCATAGGATTGCAATAATAAATGTACATGGGGTCTTAATAGATAGTCTGGTTTTGGATTGTTGTTTTCTTTTTTAATACATACCGCAATACTTCTGGATCATTCAGGGATGTTGAAATACTTTTCTATATATGTGGGTTGAAAGTAAATCAGTCTCATGCTTTTCATTCATTCTCTACCAGGTAAGCTTCTTCACAGAATCATGGGATCCTGGAGGTTGGAAGGAACCTCCAAAGCTCATAATCTCTGACCCCTGCTCAAAGTAGGGCTGGCTAAAGCCAGTTCCTCAAGGCCTCCTTGAGTCCAGTTACAAATTCCTTCAACACAAGATATTTTCTAGCCACTGTGGTCTTCCATGTTCAGTGTTTAATTACCCTCATGGTAATAATTTTTTTAAGTTGTAATTGGTCAGAAATTCACATGCTTCAATTTGTGTCCTTTGCATCTTCCGTGTCCTTTGCATCTTCTGTGTCCTTTGTGACTGTGTCTGCCCTCTGCTCCATGAAGCAGCAGATCCATATGCCTTTCTTTTGCTGCCACTGTACCTACAGAAGCCTTTCCTGGTAACCTTCCCCCCTCTGTCTGTTTCATCTCCCAGATGAGCTTTGGCTTTCCTACCACCAGCCCTACCCACCAAAGCAATGTCTCTGTATTCTCCTTGGGCAGTCCATCTGTGCTTCCACTTTCCATACACTTCCTTTTTGTGTTGGGAATCCCTAATTATATCCATGCTGGTCTCCTGCCTCGCTTGCTTGGTTTTCTGCACATTGGAATGGACTTGCTCTTTAATTTCTTAGAGGAGTTTCTCCTTGAAGATCAACCAGCTGTCCTTAGGCCCATACCAATTGGATTCTGCCAAAAAGATTCCCAAGTAGGCTAAAATCTACTTTCCTGAAGTCCAGGATTGTGATTCTACTGCTTGCCTTGCTCATTTCTCTCGTGATTTTCAGCTCTATAATCTTGTGTTTGCTGTAGCCACATCTTTGACCAGCTCACTTTTGTTTGTGGCAGGTCCAGCAAGACATCTGCCCTGGCATCTTTCTTCTTTGATATGCTTCAGGTACTCTACATGCCTTTTGCCTTCTTCTAGTGGTGATTTTGACAACCAGCTGCTCCAGGTGGCTGAAAATTTCTGTCTCCAAGAGTAGGCAGGAGACGATATGTAAGAAAAAATGCAAGAGATAGTGGTGTTCTAAAGAGTCTTATAATTATCTCCTGGGGTTCTAACTGTGTGGATAGCCCTTAATTTTGCCATCTAAAAGATGAAGGGGCTGTGCTGTACTGGGAATGGGGGATATAAGGAATAGTGAGCTAGTAGGCAGACATCAAGAAGTAGAGGCTTGGATGACAAGTTTCTTGATCCCACTGACACAGCGAGCATGGAGAGGTATTTTGCCCAGGCAGTACCTGTTTTCTTCCAGCCTCTCCTGTTCGTCAGTGAAGCATCTGAGTCTGGCTTTTTAGAGCTACTGCATTAACAGAGGGGCCCTGGCCTTTGTGCTGCCTCGATACTATGCTGCCTTAGGTATTTTCGTATATAGCATTTTACCTCTGTGCAGAGATAGCCCCACAGCTAAATTACCTGATACCAGGATCTGCTCTATAAAAAGTGTTTCTTATTATTGTTACTAACTGGTTTTTATGTGTCTATAGATCAGAACTACTGAATTAACTGGATAAAAGTAATTTTTAAAATTGTATTAGCTCAACGGGAAAACATAGCCATGGCAACTAGGTGGAGTCTGTTCTGCTCCGTGTATTGTCAATAGCACTGTCAGTGCATCCCCACTTACAGAGGCTGTTTTACTGGTATTTTTATTAAGAGTCTGAAAACATGGCTGGATTTTCAGAACACTGGTTGAGTTTTTAAGTCTGACTGCTAGTACAGTTTTTGCCTTATGAAAACAGCAGCATTAGAAACCAATTGCAAAAGCATCCCCATGAAAAACTGTAGCATCCCTTTTGTGTAATGGGAGTGCAACAGCCAGAAAAGGCTGCAGTCTTTTCCCCCTCTCACTTTTGAAAGATTAATGGGTCAAACCTTTGGCTGACTCATACTCTGAAAGCAAGGAACAGCTCACACATTTAAATCTTGCTGCAGAAGTTCAAGATGATATGGATAAAACTTATATACGTTATCCATCTGCTAGAGCTAACAACCTGCATAAAAATGGAAGATGTATCTGAATCAGAAGACAAGACAGCTGAGTTGATCTGACAGCTCAGTGATACTGAAGGAAGGATATCTCACCCACCCCCCTTTCCAAACCTTCTTCATGTTCCTAATTCTGCTTTTCCACCACTGCTGTTCCATGGGCTTTGCTTTTTAAAACACTCTCAATGAGCAAGTTCAGCTCACTAGCCCAGAAGAAAATTGATCAAGCACGAAGTAACTTGATCCTTGGCCTTTAGCTACTGGGTAAAACCAGACAAACATGAGTTCTCTGATGACCACCAGAAAGAAAGCTGAAGCCAGGAGTGAAAGATGGCAGAGAAACAAGATTTCATCCCGATGGTAGTGGTGAGCTGCAGCTCAGCAATGTCCTGAAATCTGCCTGTGTGCCACTTCAGTTCATGGTTTATCTTCAATGTTGAAAGGGTTTGACCCAAGGTGTAGGATTCTCTATGCTGCTCTAACAGCTCTGCTGCCATGATGACAGAGAGGCAACGTGCAGTTTTGTGTCAGTAAAGTATCATCTCAGTTTGTGGCTTCATGATCAGCAAGCAACAGCATGGCCCAGCCAGTCCCATCCCACCCCATCCACCTAATTTCTCCTGCTTCCACCTGCCCTTCTATTCTCTGCCAAGGAGTGATTTACATAGCTGTGTAAAGAATCACACAAGTCAAATGAACTGGCAGAAGAAAACAAGGAGCACATCTCTATTTTGTTGTATTAGATCAGTTCCCTTGTTTGTCCACGAAGTAGTACACAAACAGCTCTGCTGTCACAGTGCAGGGAGTGGCGCAAGAACAATTGGTGGGAAGAGAGGGAGGTGGCAGGAAAAAAAGCCAGAATTATTTAAGCCAGTATTGTCACCAAATAAATCCTCATGGACACACAGCTCATGTGAACAGAGCCTTTAGCCTAGTTTAAAGTGACCTTTCTTCCAGAATAGCTTGTTCAGTATGTGAAGGAGCTCCCATTGAACCAGACAGGCACATTACAGTACAATGAAACACGTTTGCAAAGGGACTTTGGAGCCCAGTTTATAGAACAAATGGGGACACCTACAGTCCCACACACTGGCTCAGTGATGAAGTACAATAAAGATTCTCTGATGAAACCTCTGCCACCAACAGGAATTCAGCTGCTGGTGTGGCCTGAAACAGCAGCAGTTTAAAATGTCCTAAATGCTAAGGGCTGCTCTCCATGCTGTTGGCCATCCCAGAACTACTCTGTAGAAGTGTGAATATTAAAGCTAAATCACCATAACACCAAAGAATCAGAAAGGCCAGGATAAGAAACTAACATTCGGTTAAACTGTATTTCACTTGCTATCTGTACAGTGAGCAGAAGTACGTGCAGCTACCTCCCTAGGATTTTCTCCCCACCTTCCCAAAAACACTACAAGGATGATCACCACAAAGATTTGCTTTCAACTTTAGAAAGATACAACAGGTCAGGAGCATCCAGAGACATCTCATGCTTCCATAACCACTTGGAGCCCCTTTGGCAGGCAGTTCTTGGCTTGCATGTCTTCTTAATAACAGGGAATACTCTTAGAGAAGCCACCCTGCTACACAGACAGCCTGTAGGGAAGATAGTACAGTCTCAGGTTCTGTGCCACATTGTCTGTTCTGTGACAGCATCACTCACTAAAGGAGCAACTAATGCAGAAAATATTTGAATAAATTAGTAACATTTTCAAAAATGCATCTTTTGCCTTTGCCTGTAACTTTTGCCTTTTTTCCCATGCCACACCCTAGTTTTTCTATGTAGTTCACCATGGCAATACACTTTCCCTTAAATATTTTTCTATTGAAATAGCCATGCACAAGGTTTAGCCCAAGTGTTTTCCACTGAAACACACACAGTCATGATGACTGTGTTGACATCATCTTCAGAAGCTACTCACAATGCTAAAAATTTAGTGCAATGATTTGCTGCATCAAAATGTGGTTATTTAGAAATGTCTTAGAGACAGTTGTGCATTGTAATTCAGGTTTTCTTTAGCTGCGTGCAGTAGGAGTTATTTGCTGGGAAAAATGGTCTAACACCTATGGTTAATCTGTATTTAAATGAATGCTTTATTCTCTCAGCTCATATTTCAGTTTCATTTTCCAGTAGTTGTACTGGAAAAACTCCAGAGTAGCTGTGAAACCTCATAACAGGGTGCAGGCAGATTTGCCAGCAGTGCTTAAGAGGGCAACAGTCCACACCAGCAGCTGCTGGAACAGCTCCCATGTCCTATCACCTCATCACTTTTCTCTTGTGCCTTCTTTTCCCAAGAACTCTGCTCCCCAGGATCTGCCTGTCTCTGTGGTGACAGGCAGCTTTCAGTGCTGAACCTCTGGTCATGCCAGTTTATGTAAACTTGTTGTCTCTTTACAAAGAGGAAAGTCCTGTATGGTATTAATATCTATTCCTTCCCACTTAGAGTATGTTTTCGCTCTATTCCAGTGCAATGCAGCTGCCATTCCACTGTCACATTCTGTCTTGCCTCAGCCATATGTTCCCTCCCCTCCATTGCACAGGATTGCAAATCCATCAGCCAAACCCGCTCGTTTAAACTGCATGGAGCTGCACTCTTCCCTGCACAATGCTGCAGACTGGTGCACGAGGTGGTGTTGCTAGAGCAAGGGGGCTGTCAGGGGATTCCTGCCTTACAAGCCTTTCCTTTGATGCAGCCAGGGTGTGGCGACAAGTTCAAGTGCACAAATATTTCTTAATGGGGCTCAAATCTGAGGGCATATATTGAAATTAAGAGTGAAAAAAATAACTAGAGAGATTGAGAAAAAGAGAGGAAAGGCAGAGCTCTACTATATGGGCTGTTGAAAAAAAATGGGGAGAGGGTCCTCAGAAAGCATCATCTCCTGGACTTCTCTCCAGGCTGCCCCATAGTGCTCTTACCATAGCAATCATATAATGGCTATTGGGACCCACTCAAATGCTATTGGTTGAAACCACTTCTGTTGTAGGTGCCACATGCTGGGTGGTTGTTAAGCTTTGTGCCCCCTGAAATGTAAACCAGAAGCAAAGGGTAGGAAAAGAGGGAAAGGAGGGGTGATTCCCACGCTGGTGGCAATCACTTCCCATGAGAACCTGCTGAAAATGCTATCAGGGACTTGCAGGTGCAAGGTCATTAGAATAACAACAGGAGAACAACAGCATAACAGCAAGAGAACAACAGCATGAGAAGAACAGAGGAAAGATACTGCCCCAGGAGCTCTGGGGAACATTGCCAAGGCAGCCAGGGTGAGAGGACCGAGCTCTGGGAAGCAGGCTGGGAGCTGCAGATGGAAGGCCCTTAGCAATACAGAAGGCTCAGGTGCCTAAGGCACGGATGCAAACAGCCCAGGACACACTGCTGGTACTTGCTGTGCCCATTTGTCAGTCACACAGCCTCACACTGAGCTGGTGGAAGGCACTGTAAAGAAAATGCTTCTAGGCCAAAACAGCACTTTAGCTTGACTAGAGCCAGTCATGAAACTACATTTTTAGGAGCCTCTGTCCTAGGTCTAATGCCTGTGTTGTGGTCAGCCAGATCAGGGATCCAACCAAAGTCAAAATTAATGGAGCCAAAAATACAGAATATTTTGAAATATTAGAGCCAGCATCAGAGAGAAAGCAAGGGCAGAGAGGTGCATGGACAATTTCTCCAAGCAGCAGCAAGGGCTGAGTCTTTCTTAAACCCATTGTGAGCATACACTTCCAGCCAAGCTTTCCTGTCCCTTTCCTTGTATGGGCACAATCTCCACAGTAACCTGGTTCAGAGCAGGCATCTATCCATGAGCTATGCATCTTCTCTTTCTACTG
This sequence comes from Passer montanus, assembly GCF_014805655.1. NCBI lineage: Eukaryota > Metazoa > Chordata > Aves > Passeriformes > Passeridae > Passer > Passer montanus. The sequence goes on along the minus strand of NW_024368818.1, from coordinate 16,412,429 downwards.
TCTTAGTTTTCCCCCAACGTGGTTTACCACTTGGCCACACAAATAGTTGTGTTGACCTGATAGAAAAGGCTGTGCAGGGTACATGTGCCAAAGGGAAGGCAAGGAACAGAAAACATAAACTTTTGCTGCTTTAAAACATAACAGGTTAAACTATGGCCCAGAATGTCTTTTCATAACTTTTCCACTTGAAGACCCTAAAAGGTTAGAGAAGAAAAATTTGGTTTATCTCTGTTCTGGGTATTACCCAGACTAGGGCAGTGCTGTCACAACAGCATTGCACTGTTCCTTGCTGCCATCCTTTATTAGTGTAGCAGCATTACCAAGGGGAACTTTCCCTCATTAAGTCTTTTTCAATTTATTCAATAATAGTTTAGCTGCTGGAATGGAAAATGGGCACATTCCACATGGAAATGACAAAGAAGTGGGAGGGGACACTGGGGTATAGGATTAGAATTCCATACGCTCTTGACATATTTATAGAAGGGTCTGAAAATAGCTTTTTAATGGAGGTAAATTTGAGATACTGCACTTGGGCAGAAATGTTCAATTGCACAAGCATGGAACAGACAATATATAAAAAAAGACCAGGCCTCAAGAAGGAGGCTGAGAGGATTATAGCATAAAGGCTTGAATAATGTCAACTACTGCAGCTAAGATCTTATCTATATCTCCAGTTTCAGGCACTACACTTCAAGAATAATTTGGCTCTGTTGGAGAGTGTCCAGAGAAGAATCAGCAGGAATGATGATAGGTTTGAAATCATGACCTCCAATGGAAAACCAGAACAAAGTGGAACTTCTTACCCTTAATAACAGAAAACTGAGAATTGGGGTGATAACAAACATGAAAAAAGGGAAAGGTCATTGAAGAAATAAATTCTTTTCTACAGGAGAAGAAGCAATGGGCTTTAATTGCAGTAAAGAAGATTCAGATTATGTGTAGGGAAAATATACTAATAGATAATTAATAGGAAGAGGTTGTTGTGAAGGATAGTATATGGAAGCTTTAAGGTTAGAGAAATGTCAGTCATGAATATTTTAGACATAACTGATCCTATATAAGGCCAGTGAGGCTAATGGCCTCTCTAATTCCCTTCTATATAGGCATGTTCCAGATGCAGGGCAGACAAGGAGGAAGCAGAGAATTAACAGGGATTACTAGAAAACAAAATAGTCTAACAGATTACATTGCAGCAGATTCAGGGGAAAGTCTTGCTGGTCTGTTTCCTTCACCCTTAGTGCCAAGGTAAGATTTGGGCTCAGGGTAGCTACGTATTTCTGATAATCTTTGAGAAAGTGAAGAGGTAATATTTCCACAGTGTGCATATGGCTTATTGCTGAAAAGAGGTTTCTAAAGTTGGCTGGTAGGGAAAAAAGTTACTGTGAAAACTCTGAAGCCTTCAAGTTCCTTTCTGTGTACCATGGCCTGTGCTTGCCTATATGCTGTGACTCTTTAATGGGTGACAACAATGTTGTAATGTTATAAAACAGTGATTTTAGTTCATCTTCAGACTGAAGGCTTGCTTTTAAGTGCACAGACTGTCCAAGTCTGTACAAGCTAACTGTTCCTAATTATGATTCCTTGTAAATATGTGGGTGGCACACCGGCACCAGCTCTGTGCACGCAGAGCAGCGGTGCAGTTTTGTGCTGAATTTCAGGCTGAGCACCAGGCACTTTGCAGCTACTCCTCTCCCACCTGTTGTATCTCTCATTTGCCATTGGGATGCACATTACCCACACTGCTGGCTATGGATTGACTATGAACATCTTAACTACATCTAAAGAACATGTTAAATGGTTGGAAATGCCACTCCAGAGGGCACCAGAAATGCCTACAGCTTTAGCTATCCATTATCTGTCATGTGGCTGTAATTGACAGAAATCATCAGATCCAGCTACGAGCAAGAGCATCCCTTAGCCCACTTCCCTCGGCATTATTATCAAGACAGCCACAGAAAAACCCTTTAGGAAAATACATTTGGTTTTTTGCAATAAAATACAGATATGTGTATACTTCTAATCTTGTTGGACACTTGTCTGACATACAGACTGCAGGATCACCCTCACTAGTTTCTGACTACCCGTGAAAAACTCACTTTTCTCATATCCATCTATAAATCTGAAGCAAATAATAATGATGATTTCCTCATTAATGGACTTTGGGCCCTATTGAGAAAAAGTTCACTTTTAAGTATTGTTTTATTACTTTCAGGAGGAAAAAAAACCCCAGCATTTTTAGGGACTTTAGAGATGAGTTGCTGAGAAAATTGCAGATTTAAGACTGCATGAAAATATTGTTACTCAGACTTCATTCACATGTAGCATCTGTTGTATCTAACTAAATTAGCTTTTTTCTATTTGCCTTTCATGTGGTACTAAGCATGCTTCTTTTTCCAATAATATTGTACTTCTGCTTTTATGTAACACAACTTGAACTAGACACAAAGAAGATTGAATTGGAGATAATCATAGCTGAAGGGCTTCAGACAGAGACAGGCTGACCTCAGAGGATGGTTAAGCAGGAGCAAGATGCTGTCCTGGACACCAGAGGCTGCAATATTCCAGCCAAAACATTGCCACTGACAAGGAAAGCATAGGAATGTGTTCCCTAACCAGTTCCATAGTGGAGTTCAATAGCTGTTTCATTTACACTTCATTGATTTTTAAGAGTAGAAAGGGTATTATATGATCCAGCTTGATCTCCTGTTTAATAAGCACAACTGAGTTTTACTGCCTTAGTTAGTGCTGGGCCCAAAATCTCATGTTTATTTAAAGTATTTTCCACAAAGACATCCAGTCCTGAGCTGAAGACTTGAAGAAATGGAAAATCTGCTGCTTCCCATGGTAGTCTGTTCCACTGGTTAATCACTCTCACAGTTGAACAATTGTGCCTTATTTCTCCTGTGAAATATTCCTGGCTCCAACTGTTAGTGACATTTAGTGGCACCTGGTATTTCTTCCCTGTAAGAATAAGTTTTGTTATCAAGCCACTTCCTAATTTATCTTTGGTGGTTTTTTTGTTTGTTTGTTTGTTTTTTTAATGGGGATTGTTTTGTTTTGTTATTTTTGGTGGGGAGGGAGAATCTATTTATTTTTTTTTAAAGATAAAACATAGCTTTTTAAGTGTAGAAACCAGCATACTTACGGTAAACAGCCATGACCCAAGCATACTTGCTGTCGGTATCCTGTGTGCCCAGCCCACCACACCTCTTGCCATATTTCTCCTCTGGAGATGCGTGTCTCTTTCTGCTGTCAGATCTGTCTCCCAGCCCATTTCAAGAACAAATAGTTTGGTTTCTTAATTTCTTTAATGGAAAGTTAAATGGCTCCCTGTGACCCAACAGGGCAGCTTTGCAAGGAGATGTTAGGCAGCAGCACCTTGTGTTGGGAGGAGGAGTCTGGAAGCAGCAGCAAACACTGCTGAACACAGCAAAGGATCTCCATCTGCAGGTGTGGTTGCCCACCTTTGGTCACATTTAGGTGACAGTTTAAACCAGACTGATTAGTCCCTGCCCATATCATCCCATCTTGTTCCTAGTACCAGCTCTCCTGTTTGCATGACTCTCGAGGACCCCACTCCAAGGCAATAAATCCACAGAAAACTTTCACTTATTTCACTGAAGTAGTTTCCTGGCACTTGGGTGCCCAGAACCATCAAGGGACTGGACAAATTCCAGTGTCAGCACAATGGAAGACAGTGAAATCTGTGTTCATGTTATAGGTGTCAGCCCCTACGGCCATTTTTCATCTGCCTGTGCCCATGAGTCACAGCCCAAAGCTTCTCTGACCTCATAGCAAAATGCCACAGTTAGCACCATCCTCACAATTCATCTGTAGACCTAAAACCACCTTAAAGCTGACCATCTTATGTATAAAGTCAAGTTTCAAAACAATACAGACAGATGGGAGAGGTAATATTAGGCGTGCATTTTCAAATTGTCATTGCAATGAGCCCTGCCTACATCTTGGACTACAGACCACAAAGAAAGCTGGAGATCAGCTTATTTTCAAGCTACGTGAAGAAACTCACTGAAATGCAGTGACTGTGTTAAATACCTGAACAGGAGACTAGAGTTTTAGGGAGAAGGGTCCCAGTCAGCAACCTTGATTAAATCTTCAGCTGCTGCACACCAGGATAATGTATAGGCTTCTACAGAACAGCATTATCTTGGCTCAACAATGAGATGTTTAAATGCTGGAAAAGAAAGACTGCCTTGTTTTTGTTTAAGAGTTGTTACAATGGTGATCACTTTGTTTTGTTTTGCCCAGGGACACATTTAAAGAAAATGAGATATCTAAATGATACTCATGCTCATACATAGATTCCCACAGCAGCTAAACAGGCAGTGGCCATCAGACTGCTGGTTATGGTCATCTATCTTCCCCTTGTGCATGTTCATTTCATATTCACTCTAGTTCTGATTCATTGTAATTTGTAAAGTAATAAATTCCTTACCAAAAGCTGGTGTCACATTTTCCAGAAAGAGAAGTCTCGAAAGGTGTTGAGTAAAAAAAAAATTTGCATATCTCTGTTTTCCAATCTAATCCCAGGAATTATTATAGCTCATATTGGCATGGCTTTATTTTTTAAAAAGATGTTGGAATACAAGCATCTGCCACAAACAGTGAAAACAGAGTAACTTGCCTTGTTTCAGTTTCACTTACAGTTTGGCTGCATTCATGCCAAATTGGATTCATGCATTCATGGAATATTAGAGTTTATATCTCTTCCATATCACAGCTTCATCACTATTCCTTTAAATGAGAATGTTTCCATTTTTCATGAGAATAGACAGAAAATACTAATTAAAAAATAAAAAAAATTCTCTTTTAAGAAAGCTAATCTCTCACTCTAGTACCTTGTAAGTCAATGGGGGTTGTACAGTGTTTGAAATAATATTTCCCTCCTTCCTTTCATGCTCACTGCTATTCTGTTTCTGTGAATGGCTTCTTGTGAAAAGAACATGAAAGGAAGAATCCCAATGTGCCTCTTTTAAGTGTTCATTTCATGCAATTCATCATAGTCTCCCCTCATTGTCCTGCTACTAAAATTAAGTTTTAGTATTTTTCCTTTAATACCCATGGTTTTCCATTCTTATGTGAGCCTTACTGCCCATCTCTCAACCTTTTTCTTTTAACTATATCCTTTATTAGACCCAGTGGCCAAGCTGAGCACATTATTTCAGAATATTCCTTCAAAAACTCTTTGCTCTGTATCCAGGTCTTTCCTTCCTGAAATAATACTGACTAGTCTGCAGGTTTTGCCTTCCTATTTCTCACCTTTTTCCAGATCAGAAATGAACATTCATAAATATAGCCATGATCACCACTTCAAACAAGGAATATAATATGAGTAGCCCCAGATAGCAAGTTTACAGAAAATAATAAAAGTTGTTTTTCTTATTACATAAGCAAGAGTTTAGTTTGGGTAGATTTTTTTTTTTTAATTGAAGTGTGTTTTATGATGCTCTTCTTTTGGAAGAGTCGTGGTAAGTAATAAGAGCATTTGTTCTCTCCTTTAATCCTTCTTCCCAGAACAGATCTGGGGATAGCATTGCTTCTGGTATTTGTGACAGAATAGGCACACTGTCCCCACCATCACTGCCTGGTCTATATAACACATGATTTCAGGGGAAATGTTGTAGGACACCAAGCTGCCAGGACTGGAGTGTCGCCTGCCACTTGGTATTGCCATGCTGAGTGTTGCAGCTTCTACTCCAAACTTTTGGCTACTCTGTTAACTCTTGGCTGTGATGAACATGGGTGGAGTAATTACTGACTTTTCTCATCGCTGGCCTCTGCTGGTATTTTACTTCTCTTGGGTAGCTTAACTATTTCTTATTCAAAGGCTCATTCAAGTCCAGCTTTCTGTCTCCTGATTCTTCCTGATTCATTTTACTGATGGATTTAGAGTACTATAATGTAAGGCTGAGACATAAATTTTCTTTTCAAAAGATGTCTAAGGGTTTGTCATATTGGTATCATCTTTCTAGCATGTCATTCCATTTTGAATTGTAGCTTCACCAGTATCCCAGACACCAAAGCATGGTTTCCACTATTAGCTATGTCCATCAGCCCCTTCTGGGTGACACACTTTCAGTCTGTGAGCTGATACCTTCCTCTAGATTCAGCTGTGACACTGGAAGAAGTTATCACTCCCAAATTTTCTTTGTTGTCTCTCTTCCATGTATTCCTGGCCCTTTATATTTGTCAGATGACTTGTTTATGTAGGCACTTCCACTCCCATCTCTCTGGCAAAGTGACCTAGATTGTGCAAATGAATTATTTAAACTTTTTAAGCCAAGTTGTCCCTTTTTCACTTAAGTGAGTCAGAAATGTAGTCCCACTGCTTCATCAGGAGAAGCCCATGGAGTTGGTATTTTAAAAGAGAAGAAAGAATAGCCACTTTGGTGGAGAGACGTGATGACACAGGCAGCAGTGGCCACTTTTTCCACCACCAGCTGGCTCTGGCAGAGAATACTTTTCTACTCCTGCTTTCTGCATGCAAGGCATCTGCTCCAGAAAGATTACAGTGGATAAGACTGGGAACATCTTTGCTATGTGGATTTGCCAGTATGAATCAGCACTTCCTAAAGGATGTTCTACACTGTGCTCATCTGCACGATACAGACATTCAGGAGAGAGAGCGTGAGCTAGAAGAGCTTCATCTAAATCCAGCCAGGATCTTCCACTAGAGCAACCACTGGGCTGTTTTACACCTAAGAGAGCAGTGAAAGTTAAATGAAGAATACACTGCTGATGTTCCTTTTCAGAGACCAATATTGAAGCTTCCAGACATAAAATAAACTTTAATTCCCCTGTCCTCTCAATACTAAAACACTTGATAAGCATTCAAGTGTGCTTGAAAATATAGTTTTATAGGTGACTCATTGAATCTTAAACTCTTTCATATCTCTACAGTAACTATACACAGTTTTTCAGTCATACTACCATTTATTCTACATTATTCTTCCTTAATCTGTGCTGATAACCTGATTTTTTTCTCCCATTCTCTGCATTTCCCAGCATATTTTCAGAAGGAAACTGATGCTAAAAAATAATCTTATTTCTCTGCACTGTCTTCTCATTCTTAACCATTCCACCCATTCCCTAACTGCACCATGAACAGGATTCACAGGCAATTTACCATTACATTTCCTATATGTCCTATGCAAGACATTATGTATATAGGCTGAAAAGCTAAGCAGATGCTTGATGGAAGGTTGTCCCAATTTCTTCTCCCTGTGTATTGCACATGTAGAACCATTGTGAAACTTCATCTATCTGCTTGACTGCTCAAGCTGTTTGAGCTATAGGGACAAACTACATTCATTGGCAGTACAAAGAGGCAATTGTCCTACAGCAACTGTCATCATGCATACTCTGTGCTGGAACACAGTTACTTGAGTGCTTTCAGGTAGTTTCAGGCAAGTTAGATTGCCCCCCATGTCCACAGCAGAGCTGACTGCCTCAGCTAATCTCCTTGGGGTCCATGTGCAGTCAGTGGCACACCATCTACACACTCTGGTTTAGATATTTAATTTAGGAGGTCCTGATTTTGGTCCTATATGCCTGGCTATGAGTGTTGTAAAGGGATGCAATGCAATCCAAGACTAATCTTAAAATTGTAAAAGGAAAAAAAAATACCAAGAGGTTAATGTGGCAGAGAGAATAGGGACAGGCAGTCCCGCAGGTTAACTGAGGGCTCAATATTACAGTCTTTAGTGTCTCTTAGGCCACTTTCATAGCTGATGTGAACAGGTCCCTGTTGAGTGGATCCTATTAAATAAAGCCTGAAAGTTTCAAGTGTTACATAAAGGTGACAAATTTCATAGTGTTGCACAGACACTGTATCAAATCAAGACCTTGGTGTAGAGAAAGGAAGTGACAGTCCTGGAGCTGTAATAGAGAAAGTCATGTACAGATGTTGTCAAAATGTCAGGATCAACAGACTTGAAGCAGCAGCAATCTCTGCAAATAAATGTCTTAACATCAGATAAGTTCACTGCCTCTTGTAAAAGTTACTCATGTGGATAATAAATCACCAAGGTGAAGATCAGGTGCTCCTCACAGACAAAATAATGGGTAGAGCCGGTGCTGAGCACTATTAAACATTTCCCTTGTCCGTGAGAAAAAGAGGGTTATTTCCATTGCACTAAATACTCTCCTCCCTTTTTCTTGAGAATTGATATTCTTGCATCTGCAGCCCTTTCTTTATCAGAACAAAACATTCCTGCCCATCTGCAAAACCTTTCAGGCACCATGCCAGATCAACAGCATTTCCCAGCACACAAGGCATGTTTAGCACAGAGCAGAAAACAGTTATCCAGAGGAATAGGACACACAAGATAAGGCAAAGCTGTTGAGGTGCCTCAGAAAGCTTGGCAGATTTCAGGACTGCTGACTGATTCCACTGAGACAGAGCTTTGCCCAGACTTTTATTCCTGATGAAACACCTATAGCCATCTATATTCTATTCTGGGCAGCTCCCTTCAGCCAGTTTGTGTGTCCAAAGGTATAAATAAGTGCTTAATGGTGAGAGGCACATGAGATAGTTCCCTAAATGACTGGTTTTTCATCCTGACAGTGACTAGCTTTCATACATTTTCGAAAAACAAGTTCAATGAATTCATAATTCTTGTGTCTCAGAGATATTTGCATTATTATGAATTGCTGACATGCAGTAGTTTGATTCTTCTACGTGTTGTCACCCAACTGAGATTTCACTGGAGATAACACAGAAATCAGACACCACACAAAGCAGAAGACGTGAAGAAACTTTATCTCTGTAAATGACACCCTGTTGTCAAAGGAGAGGAATGTTTGAGGGAAGGATAGGAGGTCTAGAAGAACATTTTTGAATAAGGATGTTTATGTCCAATACTGTAATCACAGGTGTAACTGCTCTCTGTGGATTCCAGGCTAGGATAGCTCTTGTCAGCTACTCCACAGAACCAGTGGAGATTTTCTTTCTGTTCTGAAGTAATTCCTTATGAGGTGTTTAAACACCTATTTTCAAACACTCCATCTAGTTAAGTAAAATGGTACCTTTGTTAAAAAAAAAATACAACATTATTGATATAGCATTGATTCTGCTCTTTCTAGACCAAGTGGTATCTCAGGTCTTGGCTGTATATTACACCTCTCCTACTGTGTTTTACCTGTTTCTTGTTTCTATGGCATGAGGTATATTAGACATTTTATATCCATTTAGTTTTGGGACATACAAAGACATTTCAGACATATATTTCTGAAAATTGTCTAACTTTTCAAACTATACCAGCCGATCCAACAAAAGACTACCACTAAATCTCGTCTCACCAATGTCCACTTGAAGTACAACCCTTTCTGTCTGAGCAGCAGATGGTAGAAACCTGCTACAGCCTGGAAGTTTTCTGCCTTACTTGAGCAAAATGATGGTGATCTTTTATTCTAAAGCTTGGTATTTTACAGACAAAAAAAAATACAAGAACTTTGCCAAAGGACTGCATGCTTGCAACAGTGTTGGCTTCAGAATCTAGCTGAAGCTTTTCAGCTTAAAATTATGAAAGAATCAAAACCAGAAGAATAAAGATTTTCTAACAAAGGAAGCACAGTATTAGTGTTTATGAAAGAGGACAGTGCAAATCTTCACTGGAAATCTTTTGTAACATGCTATTTACCCTTAAGTTTTCAAATTTTTTCTCAGTGTTATTGTTTTCTTTACTAATACCTTAATATTTCTATATTATGATGGCTCAGCAGAAGTTGAGCTCAGTACTGTATATACATGGGCAAATAGCTTTAGAATCTAAATCCAAGACAAAATACAAAAGACCTAGATGGAGAGTGAGGAAGCGATGCAACTGCATTAGCCAGCCAGACAGCATGGATTGCCAAGAATTTTCTAGGCATCATAGCCAAGGAGAACTGCAAGAAGGAATCTGAATTAGAACAATGAATGGGTCTGAGACATCATTAATAGGAATACTTTTTTTTTTTTTAACATGGCAAATATGTGGCAGAAGCAGGACTCACTCTCTCAGTATGCATGACAGGAAGAGAGGACAGAAAAGCTGTTAACCTGAGAAAAGGGATACAGCTGAGTTTTGATGAACACAGAAGGGGAAGTCAGTAAAACCACACAGATGTAGCTATGCAAGTAGAGTATGGATTGCACATAAGAACTGCACAGCTAAGAATTATCCACATTCTGAGTAAAGTTTCATACACTTAATTAGTTTAAGTTTAGACAATTTCTGCACCTTGTTCATGCAAAAGACCTAAAACTTGCACATGATTTTTGCTGATGAGATGTATAGGAAGGGCTTTCTCTTAGAGGAGCCTAAACAATTGAATCTGTATTTAAATGAATTCAAAAAAGTTCAAATAAGTCAAAATTGATATCTAGCATATGGGTCTGTCTGACAAGATCATGTACAGTACAGAGTGATGAAAAGAGTGAAAATGAGGTTTTGGTAGTGAAGGCTGGAACATCTTCCTTGGTCAGATGGAATATAAACCCATTACATACCCACTGAAAATGTCAAATCAATACGAGGTTTTACTTTGAACAGAAAGGACAGGGATTGGATGCCGATATAACATATATATATATATAAATCCAGGCCAGTCACCCAAGCTTCCTTTATGGATGGTAAAGATCTGCTAAATGGATATTAGTATATATATATATATATATATATATATCCGGGCCAGTCACCCAAGCTTCCTTTACGGATGGTAAAGATCTGCTAAATGGATATTAGGACAAAATCAATTTCATCTAGGTTAACTATCTAGCACAGGCCAGTTTTGAATAACAAGATCCCTAATGTTGGTCCCTGCAAGTGCCTTTTTCTGTCCACTGACTATGAAAAGCAATTCAGATGCCTGGTTTAGCTGTAGACATCTATGCTACAGATGCCTAATGTTAGGTGAGATGACTCAGCCGTGGAGGCAGATGTGGAGTAGTGACTGTAAGCCTCAAGAAGAGAGATGGTAGATTATTATACATGTGAGTGTGAGGCTTCTCAGGGATAAAGTGCAAAGAGAACAAAACTCTGTGTGTTTTTCTGTATAAGAGCTCTCATCAATCTATCATGTATGGAATTGTTGCTTTCAGAATGGAAAGCTTCCTGCTCTGGAGGAGGAGGAGGCTAGAGGTTCAAAACTGCATAGCACATTGGCTATGCTAGCATAAGGAAAGCAACAAAGTGATCTCTCTCCCTAATGATTACAGTTAAGTCTAGTTCCAAGAATACTGTCTGTGTATCCAGCAAACTCTCTTGGACATGTACATTTCCTCTGGCTCTAAAGTACTAGGCTACAAAATACCATATAAGTGCATGAAATATCCAGACTTTTTTTCCATGAAAAGAAATCTTTCAGCATTGCAAAGCCGAGTGCAGACATTACATCTTTTTTACTGCTGGCAAAGACCAGGTGGGAACTCTGTGTACATGGCATATCTGCAAATAAAGCAGGTCTGGCATACACTTCTAAGTTGTCTCTTATTTCCCACCCAGATATCTTGCAGCTGCAAATGAAGGGTATTTGTGATAAGCATGTTTGAAAAATAATTATTTGATAAAGAAAGCCAAAGGTCAACATTAGAATTAGAATCTCACCACTGCAACAAACTGAGCTGTGCCAGGATGATCCTTTGAATGGATAAATAAGAATTCTGTGGATAAATAAAACAATAAGTGCTCCACAACAATGAATTTAAACTCTGTGATCTCATGGTAAATCACTGTATTGTGCCTATATGCAGGGAAAGGATAGAAAACACTTTGTGACATGACATTTGGCCTCTACAAATAAATATTCATAAGTTACAAGCAAAGGGGAGAAACAAAAAACAAACAAACAAAAAAAAGAGTTTGTAGTTGCACTAATTCCTGTGGTTAGAAAGTATTTGGATAATGATGGGATATCAATAATAACCAGGAAGCAGAACAACAAACAACATAAAAAAGGAAACTCAAAGGCAGTCAGCCCAGAGTTTCCCATCAAAATCAGCTTAAAAAAAAAAAAAAACAGAACAAAAACCCCCAGATTTTAAATAAGTATTGTGGATGAACTCACTACTGTGTTTCTACAGGCTGATGACATGATGACTGCTTTGATTTCAATGTGATGTAAAGCCAAACCAGCACACTGTTGACATAGACCCATTGTCTCATACTAACAGAAACACTGTTCAGTTAATGGGTCAGGTCCTGACTGATTCAGACCAGAATCTGAGACTGGAATAAGCCAATTGAAGCAGATTATTTGATCCTAGTAGAGAACTTTTATCCTCTTGCATCCCCAGGCCATAGATAAAACAAGTGTCAAGAAGCCCATACAGTGAAGAAGCAGAGCAATGAGTGGCACATGGAGGTTGTAACGAAATCCCTGAGGTCCACAGAATTTTCCTTTGTGCAGAGACAGTACAGGATCCATATATGTAAGTCCTGCAGGATCTATCCTGTAAGGTCATAAGGTTAAATTTGTGCTGATGACAGTGTGGGGCCGGGGTGAAGAAGTGTGCTATAGCAGTTGAATGTGCAGATCATGTAGCTGCTGTGGGGATGACAACACATGATAATGCAGTCAGAACAATGGATGGTATCTGGGCAAGGGATCCCCTGTGCCAAGACTCATGTCAGTGATGTCACACCCTTGGCAGAGAGAGCTATGTAGCATCTCTCAAATATCTGTTTGGAAATGCAGACCACAGCTTTGGCCTGAATCGCCTTCAGTTTCACAGGGTCATGAAAATGCCTTCAGACAAAAGAGGTGTTTCATTGCAGCACAGGGGCTGCCCATCTCCACCCAAGAGGGTGCTGTAGCAGTAGCCCTTCTTATGTCACATCTCTTCATCAGCTTCTTGAAACACTAAAGCCCCACATACTTACAAATTAGTTAGAATATACTTACATACTTACAATTCTGTTAGAATAGCAGATCCCCTTGTGGCTTATCTTTAAGCACCTACCTATGAATTTGGAAAAATCATAGCAATCTGTCTATACATGAAATCCTATCAAACAGGGGTTTCTTGTTGCATTACTATCGGTCATCTCTGCCCCTAGGCTGAAGCTTGAAGACATTAAATTCAATACAGCATTATTATTTGTGTATTCTCCTGTATCAAGGCCATTAGCAGGCTATACAAGTACCTAAGTGAAGCTCATGAGCAGTTTTAACATATTACTGAAAAAAACATTAAGTAAAATATATTTTGTGTTCAACTGCAATAGCCCAGCATCTGAAATAGGATGTTTCTCTCTGTGCATACTAGGAAAGTGCTAGGTCCCTTTCAGAAAGGAAATCTAAATTCATCCTGAGCATCATTTGGACGTCTGAGAAAAGGTTTAGTAACATGTCTAGCCAAGCCACAGAACTTTTTCACATCTGGATGTGTCCCATGTGCTAAACTGCTTCAGTCTGTGAACAATTCCAAAAAACACTCAGCTTTATTATTGTAAAAGGATGTAATGTTATATAACCAAACGTGAAAGCACATATTGTGGAATATTTCAGAAAGAACAACATGTTAAAATTGCACTTTTGAAACAAGGTTTGAATTTAACGGAGAAAATGGCCTCAACTGGTCTGCATATGTCAATAGTTTACTTTACGTAATCGGCTGAAGGCAGAGAAGCCTGCCAGGAAAACTGCTTTTAAAAATAAAATCACACTGGTGAAATGGGCTTTCTTTAGAGCAGAGGTGGGCCTCAGCTGCAAATGTCATATCTGGCTTGTTCAGAAATTTGAAGCACTTAAATTCCAAGGTATTGCCCCACTATGTCTTTGAAACAGATTTAGAAGTTATCCTCAAGGAATTAAGAATGTGTCTCTTTTTATATTATGCAAAGAAATTCTGAAAGGTTATAAAAATAAGATCTTGGGATGAGGTGGATTTCCTATGAAATATTAGCAATATCAAGATGGACTTTTTCCTGGTTTTACTGAATGGCCTTTCAGGGTCAGAAAATCATCCAGAGTTCTTCTTCATCCTTTATTTAGTTGTGGACTGCCAAAGTAACAACCAAGCCCATTCCAGGCCCAGAGATGTAGCTGTGTTAGGAAGGAGATTGTGGCACAGTGGAAAAATGCTAGACCAGACCTTCTAGAGATCTTTAGGAAAGGCCTGTCTCAGATTCCTGCCTATAAAAGAGTGAACTTCAGAACAGCACTGTGGGAATATGTGAGAAATATGCCTTTGCTTGCACTTACTGGCAAGACACCATGGCAAAGAAAGGCATTAAAGATTTTCTTACTAGTGGAAAAGCAAAAGGTCTAATGTAAAAGAGAGGAGTGGAACTCCAGAGTGGACTTCTTTGTAATTCTTCAAGATTACTTTTATGTATCATAAAGATGGGCTACCTACAGTTCATTTGTTCCTCTGGAGTTCTTGTCTTTTATTATGCTGCAGAATTGATGAGTTTCATCCCCTAATCATGATCCTCTCTGTCACTTCTAATGTTTGATAAAAATAACTTGGTTTTTTTGGGTAAAGAATGGACAATAAACAATGTTCAGGATAAACATCACTCCCTATTTCTGCACCGCTGTCATCCAAGGAGGGTAACAGCATGCTTAATAAACTGGGGGCAAAGTCTGCCTCGTGGATATGCAGCTTCTCTCGAGTGCCTCGAAGAGTGTGGATGCAGTTCACCTTGTGCACATACCCCTCGCTAGATGCATTTCAGCAGCAGGCCATCTCTGTAGGGGAAACACAGCAGTCTTTCCCATTCTGTGCCACCAGGATTACACAAAGGAAGGGAAGTGAGGAATACGTCATCCAGCTGAAACTACAGAGAAAATTCAGGAAGAAAGAAAAACATCTGAGCTGGAATATAGCCACATCTCAGAGGTTAACACCCTACTTCTGTGAAAAGTGCCGTAGTCATAACGATAAAAAAGTGGTCAAGTCCTCATGTTTCATACAAAGGAAGGTTTTTCAATTCAATTTCCATTTTAAAAACCCAAAATTCAGAGCAATGCTGTTCTTTCTAGGCACTCAAAAGTTCTGGGTAAAATCTGCCACAAATAGGAAGCCTTTTTTGGTTAGGAAATCTTAAAAAATATGGTGTGTGTCAGAATCCAGTGAGTAAATCAATTAATAACTCTCAGTCTATGGCTTATTTGTGAATCATTTCTTTGCATACTTTACTTATCCATTACTCATACTGTGTGGTTGATTCCTTAAGGCTTCATCTTCACTGCAAAAGGGATCTATTCTTCACTACAGGCTACCTGGGCCAGATCAGCTTTGCTCTCTGCAGCTGTATTTTCATTTGAGTTGACAGAGACAGAAACTGCTGACCCTCGCTTCCATTAGGATTTAAACTGGGATAGCCAGTTGGAGAAAGACAGCAATTTTAATGGAAAAAAACCACTGAGCTTGTTTTGGGTTTTGTTTGCTTTGCAGAGAACATGTCATTTTTGTCCAAGACATTGTTTCAGCTCCCTAATTGAATGACGGAAATTTTTTAAGCAGAACAATGAAATGGCCTTCTTGTGAAAAAAATTCTGGTTGCCATCCAACTATTTGCGAATAATTCCAATTGTAGAAGTCAGAGTAAAACAAACTCTTTAAATTATTTGTGAATACATTTGTATTTTGTATTTTTTCAATAGATTCTGCTTACTACCACACTTAGGCATTGATTTGTGAAGAGAAGAGGATCTTATTTCCTGTCCAGCATCACCAATTTCTTACCCATTTGATTCAACTCAGTATATAAAGTCATGCACCACCGCAGCTCGGCTTTCCCTCACCTTGTGCTCCATGAAGCTTTAACTCATTCTGATAAGAAACAAGATATCTAGAGATAAGCAGGAGGGCCTAGCTAAAAATATAACTGAATAAAAAGCTTGCTTTTTGAGTGCCTTTTTTGTTACTTAAGATCTGCCTGTCAAGTGAGGTGACATTCAGCATGAACTGGATCTCAGAATCTCAGCCTTAGTCATTTCTGCTTAATGCAATAACATTTTGAATGAAATAGTTTATTTCCTGGCAAAGGGCTTAACAGCAAAATTAGACTGTGTTCTGGCATGGCACTTAAATTGGCTTCCAGAAAGCTTGTGATTATCTTCTGAAGCTGGCTGAGCCAAGGGTCTGTTCTTTATCAGTGCTTCTTGGTCTGTTCTGTCCTTTTCATTCAGCCTCACCAGTGTTGAGTAGAGGAGGACAATCACTGCCCTGGTCCTGCTGGCCACACTGTTGCTGATACAGGCCAGGATGTCATCAGCTTGCTTGGCCACCCGGGTACACTCTGGTTCAGGGTCAGCTGCTGCTGACAAACACCCCCAGGTCCTTTTCCGCTGGGCAGCTCTCCAGCCATTCTTCCCCAAGCCAGTAGCACTGCCCGGGGTTGTTGTGACCCAAGGGCAGGACTGAGCACTTTGTTTTATTGAACCTCATACAATTGGCCTTGGCCCATTGATCCAGCCTGTCCAGATCCCTCTGCAGAGCTTTCCTGCCCTCCAGCAGATCAACACTATCACCTAACTTGGTGTCTGCAAACTGACTGAGGGTACACTCAAACCCCATGTCTATCTAGATCATCAATAAAGATGCCAAAAAGGACTGGCCCCAACACTGAGTCCTGGGGAACACCACTGTTGACTGGCTGCCAACTGCATGTAACTCCATTCCCCATCACTCTCTGGGCTATCCAGACAGTTTTTAACCTCCAGTGCACCTATCCAAGCCATTTCTCCAGGAGAATGCTGTGGGAAATGGTGTCAAAGGCTTTACTAAAGTATCAGTGTGATGGAAGAGATGTTAAAGCTTCCATTGCTGCTGCTTATGCAGTCCTTGTTTCTACAAAGTCTAAAAAGACTCGTTATTCTGTAAATATGAGCTTATGAGATTGACATCTTAAAAATCTGAGTTTACAGGCTGACAGATGTAAAAGAGAAAACAACTTTCATTATCAAGATAATAAAATTATTTCCTTCTGCCCTTGAGTCATCTCCACACTATTCATGTTTTAGTCCATTATCTTGGAAATGTGCACAAATCTATAGAAAACACCATGTGGTCTGAGGTTTGTGACAGACATTCACATGTAGGTCAATGGGAATACAAGTGTGAAACGTTCTTCAGTGTGCCAATGGCCAGTCTTGAAATCATTATAACCTGCAGCCTAGAACTGAATCCCTAGGAGGTCAGTAACTTCTTTTTATTAAAATAAAAATTAAATAATTTAAATAATAGTTTAATAAATTAAATAATTTAATAAAAATCTTAAAATATTTATAAATATATCTTTCTTAATCCTTTGAGCTGATCATGCCCTTTCCTCTCTTGGGCATGAATAAAAAAAAAAAATCCAGAATGCTTTAAACAACATCTAAGTATTTTGCATACACAGGTAAAACATGCAAAACCATTAAAGAAAGAACAGAGAAGTCCAGAAGAACGTGAGCTATTCAAACTTAGGAAGTTTCCTAGAGAAAAAGACCCTTGCTCTGGTTTGTTTCACATTCCTGGTGAACTCTACAACAAGAATACCAAGGTGTTTCACTCTGGAGATAGGACTCTGGAAATATAGGACAAAGTTCATGCAAACTTTTGTTCAGTTGATTAGAATCATGGAATTGTCTAGGTTGGAGAAGACCTCTAAAATTGTAGTGTCCAACCATTAACCCACTACCACCATGTTCACCATGAAATGTTGTCCCCAGGTGCCACATCCACATGCCTTTTGAATACTTCCAGGGACAGATATTACACCACTTTCCTGGGCAGCCTGTTTAAATGCCTGACACAGGATTAACAACAAGATATTGAGTTAAAGGAAGAAAACGGCAGGAACTGCTGCTCATAGTGTCATAAGAAAGATGCTTCAATTTTGATCTGAATTGCTGAAAACTCTGAAAAAAGTTCATGTGTGGCTGGTTCCAAAGCTGAAGTCTACAGAGAAGTTACTGGCAGTGTGCCAGGAACTTGATCTCTGCTCCCTTGCTTTCCAGCCACTGAATTGCTTTAAAGAAGAGCCTAAAAATACATCAAATGCCTCCTGATAAATAATTTTCCACATACACACCATTTCTGTACTTGTTATAGGGCTGTTATGAGAGTGAAATGATCTACCAGCCCCTCTCTCTCTGCTAAGGTGCCCAGCACGTAATGACTGTGTTTGAGAGTCTGGGATTTGAATGTCAGTACATCCAAAGCAGAGGAAACCCATAGAAGTTCATAGCTCTAACTGGGATGTGGGAAAGCTTCCTGGTTTAAAAAAGTAATAATAATAAAAAAGCCTGTGAAAACTGGTAACTTCACATTTATGCCTGGTGTTATGTGATCCTTCCTCCCTTTGAGGTACAGAGGATACCTTGTTCTACCTTCGGAAAACATCCGGCTTAGTGGAAGGAGGATGTTTGTTCTGTTCTTCTGAAGAAGTTGGAAGCAGAGCCCAGTCTGGGGCCCCTGATGAAAGGCTTCATGATGCCACACTCCCTTGAGGAGATTTTTGAAGGAACCTAATTTGCTGTGAGATACAAATGAAACCGTTTACAACGAACAGGTTTCTCCCTTTTATGTGTAATGCAATACTCCTTTTAAGCTGGTGGATTCCTGTCATCCAGTTTTGCTGAGGCACACACTGACTTGTTGTGCATATCCAGTTATAATGCTAAAAATATTGAGAGCCCAAACTAGCATGGCTATGTTATTTGCAATTGCAAATTATACCACAATTCTCAAATCTGGTGGGCAAAATTTTGGTTTTAGCAAGATGTTTCTCAGGTGATAATCTAGGAGAGGTTTTTAAGCCTGATGCCGTTTCTTCATGGTAACTGCAGAAAGTTTAAAAAGAGTTTGTCTGGTTTACATTTATCCTGGAAAACAGATTGGAGAACTTGTGTAAGTCTTACATGAAGCAAACAAAAAATGGGTCTTAACCCATTTTTAAAGCATTTTGTCCACCATTTAAGGTAGAATTTTCATTTATTTCTGTTGTTGCTACACAATAACTCCAATTTCTGACAATATCCTCAAGAAAACCATGTCTGTTCAAGATCTCATGCTGTATATTTATTTTGCTGAAACTGCTGAAAAATTCTCTGCTGCGAGAAAGGAGAAAGCTGATTTCCAGATTTTTAAAAGATTAAAACAATCAAAGAAATTCCCAAACAAATAGATAGTGATGCCTTTAAAAATACACAAGTAAAACTATCTCTGTCTCAGATTCCAGGTTCCTGTACTGTTATAACCATGATAGTTTATCTTTCTACACTGCACCACTGTGAGATCAGTGGCGCTGTGTGTGTATTAAATTCCCCCAAAACTGCAATCTTATCTTCTTTACCTAATAACCAAACAGCTGAGGCCATGTTGGCTGCTGTTGACAACAGTGATTCTGCTGAAGGAACTAAATAAACTGTTAACTGCCCAAAAATGCTCACCCATGGCAAAACATCTAAACAGGCAAAACTACTTCAGCTTTACCACAGCAGAAACAGGGTGAGAAACTTGTCCCATATCATTCTCATCCTGCTAATGATGAGTTCACTGAAGATGGCAGCTTCTGACTCTAAATGAAGAATAGAAATAAAACAGATATCTAGAGTCCCAAGGTTTTTTTCAGACTTTGTTTGGTTCATAGTGATGGTTCTCATATCTATACTTCACTCTGCGAAGACCACACCTGGAGAACTGAGTCCAACCCTGGAGTCATCAGTGGAGGAAAGGCATGGACTTGTTGGAGCAGATCAAGGGAAGGGCCACAAAAGGGATCAGAGGGCTGGAGTACATCTCCTGTGAGGAAAGGCTGAGACAAGAGGTTTTTCAGCTTGGAGAAGACAAGACTTAAAAAAGACTTTATTACAGCCTTCCAGTAAAAGGGGGCTTAGGAGACAGCTTGAGAGAGACTTTTGACAAGGGCATGTAGTGCAGCACAAGAAGATGTGGATTTTCTGAAGTAGGGCATGTTTAGATTAGATATTACAAAGAAATAATTTACTGTGAGAGTGGTGAGACACTGGTACAGAGAAGTAGTAGATTCCTTACCCCTAGAAACTTTCAAAGGCAGGCTGGATGGGGCTGGAAGCTGGAAGAAAGGAAGGAAGGAAGGGCAGGAAGATGTCCCTGCTCATGGCAGGGAGGTTGGAATGAGGTGATCTTCAAAGGTCCCTTCCCACCCATTCTATGATTCCATACCTCCATACCCTGATCAGCAGGCACCAAACCTACTGCCTAGAAAAAGTCAAATCCTTGCCATGCTCCACCAGTACAGCCTGCTCCCTGTAAAGCCACTTTGGAGCAATCTTGTATCTACCACACAGCTAAAAATGCTTAAGAGCATTTTTATCAACCAAAATTCTTGTTTGTGAACTAGAAAATGAAGTGGACCAGATTGTTTTGGTTCCAGCTCCAGTGGGTACAGCTGTTATTTGATCTTGGCATGTTCTTTTCAAGCCTGGCTGTTTCAAAGTGGTGACTTTTTTTGTTTATTTGCAAAGAGCCCTTTTGAATATATCCACAGTTTTATTTGTGTGTGATTTCAGTGTTCAGATACCTTAGTTTTTAATCCTTCTCTCACTGCAGCATGGGAAACTACAGAAAGCTAGCTTCACTCCTGGCATATCAAGCAGGAACAAGAATAGTCCACATCTGGGTCTGACTTCTTTTGATGACATTCAAGAAATTCCATTGCTCAAGGAGTTCGGCAAGGAAGACAAAAGTCAACATTTCACAATGCCTTGGTCTGGATATCTTGGACAGGGGACCTAGTAAAAAATACTGCCTTTGCTATGCATAACATGCTCAGAGCCCTTGAGTTTTACTGAATTTTGGACTGACAGGGGTGACACAGGTGCATTTCCGCTAAAAATATCAAGCCCAAAAGCAACTACAGCCAGTTTGACCCCAAAAACAGTACAAATCAAAGCAAACTCAGAGAGACGTCAGCTCTGCTGGTCATTACTACATCAGCAACCTTAGAAGCAAATTTCAGATTTGCCTTTAAAAGAGTATTTATAAAGAGCTTAATCTCATTCAAGTGGTGTAAAAACATCTTGATAATAGCCTCTGTACATTCTATAGGATGAAAACACCTGATTAAATACCTTACATAAACATGCTCTTAGCTTTGTGGTCTATCCTTTGCAGTACTGAAAGAAATGCTATGCAAAAATTCACTTTAAATATTTCATTAACCTTCTTAACTGTGACCCAGAATCATGATACATGCTGAGAAACTAACAATGTATTTTACATAGCAAATGTATGTCTCTGTACCAGTAATTTCTGAGCAGAGAATAAATAAATGTCGATTTTCCAGCTGTACCAGCTGAGGAAATTATAGACCCTCCTCAGTAAAACACTTAGCATCTTGTTAATTTGAATAGCTCTGAAGGAAAGCTTTAAGCAGAATAAATGACCCTTTCCCTTAACAAGAAGTAAGGGGCAGCAAATGAGCAAATTTGCATATGGAAAATACTTACTATTCACCAGCATTAAATGTTTCCTGTTCAAACTGGCAAGAAAGAAGAATCTAATTCTCTAGAATGTTTTATTGAGGAACTAGAAAGTTAATGGAAGATACTACTTATGTTTACCTCAGGAAATAAGCTAAAGTCAGCACTGATAATTCTGCTGAAGTGCTCCCAATTTCCATATTAAAGAGGTTCTTATTTGCTTGCTTAAATCCACATCTAAATAAGACAGGTCTGATGAGGCTTCAGGATTAATGCTCATAGATTCTAATAATTCAAACAAATTTGCAGGGTCTTTTAAAACATGCATAATAACTATAAGGTCAGAGAATAACTTAGACAAGATTTTTAAGTGCCTATGATTTTTGTTACTGCCCATTTACTTTGTGACAACTGAGAAAGATTCAATTTCACAGAAGAGGAGCACAGTTTTTCCAAAGACAGACTTTCTGAGATATTTTGTGGAGGCCACTCAGATATTAGAGATGTTAGTGCATTCAAGTAATCTGTATCTTTGGAAAATCTTAGCCGCAAGGGAACTGGCTTCTCAGCAATGTTGCAAGCTGTATGAGATAACCAGCTTGGCTTTAGTTTTCTGGCTAGCTCATAATCCAGCCCCTTCTGAAAACAAGCTATGAAAACACAGTCTGCTTGAAGTATTGCAAGAGGCTGTACCACTGGGAAAGCAGAAAAATCTTATATTCTCCTCACTGCATGACAAAATCCAACTGATAATGCTCAGATGTCTTTTTTAAGCGACCTAAGAGAAGCTGCCTCACCATTTTGGCAGCCATCCAGAGTGTGTATTTTGTGCCCAGAGTTGGGGGAAAAAAGCCATAGAGGCAAATGATTTTGCAGGAAGACTGACACACAAAAAAAAGCAGTTGGAGTATTTTTAACAGAAGCAAATGTTTCACACTGTTTTACTTTCAAAGGCCTGGCTGCAGCTCTTGTTTAGTTTCTTTTGTACTTGGCTAGATCCCCATGTATGATTTGCAGAACTTAATATGTCTTTCCTGTACCTATGGGTTTTTTGGTAGCTCCAGATTAGCATCCACTGAAAAAAGCATTGTGGAGATCTCAAGGCAGCATATTCAACTGCACTCACCAAAATCTATGTTAACAAGATCAATAGCAGCGTGTGGGTTGTATGATCCAGGGAATAGCTCATCTTGGGCACCTCATCAGTCATTAGCAGTCACTGGAAAAGCCATAGGATTCCAACAGTGACTGCAGGTAGATATCAAATTTAATTGCAGCCAGAATTAAGTGTTTCAAGTTGGCAGGCTTTTGTTTAAACAGCTCTGTAAATGGCATAAGACTCACCCATTGCAGCTACATAGCTGTTTCACATGGAGCACTGCATGTAAAAAATACCATAAAGGAAACCTTATCACTCTCTACAACTGAAAGGAGGTTGTAGTGAGGTAGGGACAAGTCCCTTCTCCCAGGTAGCAAGTAACAGGATGAAATGGCCTCAAGTTGTCCCAGGGAAGGGACATTTTAGATTGGATATTAGGAATTTTTTTTTAATCTAAAGGGTTAAAAAGACATGTAGATGTGGCACTTGTGGATGTGGTTTAGTGTTGGGCTTGGCAGTTCTGTGTTAATGGGTGGACTTAGTGATTTTTCCCACCTTACTGACTCTATGATTCTGTAAAAGCAAATTCTCTTCCTCTCGGCTGCTCAGGTTCCCTCCACAGTGCATGTTGGCTGCCCTATTCCAGTGATGCACAACAGCCACAAATCCGCTGGGATGACCAATGCGACATGAACAGCAAGCACAAGGCAGCGAGAATGTTCTATCTGAAAGCCTGACTCACAACAAGAGCACATATATGCATGTATAAGGGATGTGAAGAGAGTTTGTGTAAGAGCTGTGCATTTAGATATGCAGAGAAAGCATCTCTGCATATTTACATGCGGAGTTGTGTAAGGAATTGGAAATTCCACTATCACTACATCATCGCTGTTCCATCTGTGTCAGCAGAAGCATCCCACTGCACTGGACAGACACTATGGCCTTCGTGGGGGGAGAAGTGGAGAATAAAGCTGTGAATGGAGTGCAGAGACAAAGAAAATATCTTTGTGTCATCCACACCTCTGATTTTTATTTGAACATTGTCTTTATCCCCTTCCTGCATTCCTCAAAAGCTTCATATTTGTGTGCTGTCAGCAAGGGAACTGTTCTACACTGACTATCCAGCCTAAAACCCACAAGGCCTGACAGCTCCCCAAAGCCTGCCTACGGATTCTGTGTGACACCAAACAGACAAACTCTTTAGGCCACTGTCCTGTTGACTGCAAGAGCATGGGCCATGAGGTGAAGTTAGGAGAGGGCAGGTGTGAAACAAACAACAGGAGATGGTTCTTCATTTAATGGTTTGGCCACTGTTTGGCCTTTTTGTCCCTGTGTCCTAGGGACAGGATTACTCCAACTCTGAAACACCATCAAAGCACTCCCTCAGAAACTAAGAAGGGATGAAAAAAGAGAGAAGGCAGAGAAAATGAGAAGTCAAAGGACTCGAGGAAGCAGTGTCTGAAAAGGAAGAAAGACATGGTAACACACAGTTAAAAAATTAAAAGTAAGGAACTGCGGAGGGACAAAGAGAAAACTTCTAGCACTCTGGTGAGCTGCTGGAACAGCAGTGCTGTTCTGTCTAGGAGCAGAAGGACAAATGAAAAGAAGCCTCACAAATCTGGGGCTCAGTAAAGCTCAATCCTGTTAACACAACTGACTGGCTTGGCCAAGGCCAGAAGGAGGTAGGTGAGGAGGTCCAACACTGGTGGAGCCTCAGCTGAGACAAAGGTAAATAAAAAGACGAGGGGAAAAGTGCAGCAGCAGGAAGAAATTCAATGGGAGCAAAAACAGGGAACACAGACCTACAAGCCTTATCTAAATGTATGATAGCTGCTCTATGAACATATTTCTGTAATAGAACCATAGAATAATAAAATGGTTTGTGTTGGAAGGGATCTTTGAAGAACCTCTAGGCCAAACCCCCTGCCGTGGGCAGGGACATCTCCCACTAGACCAGGTTGCTAAAAGCCCTGTCCAACCTGGCCTTGAACACTTCACACACTTCCATACACTTCCATAACCTCTCTGGAGAACCTGTTCCAGTGCCTCACCACGCTTACTGTAAAAAATGCACTGCCTGAGTGGGATTTTTCCACTTTTTGTCTACAGTGATCAGAGACATCAGATTAGAATATAAACTGAAAGACTGGATACCAGGCAAAATAGAGTGAAGAAAAGAGGAAGAAATATCATTCTCAGGACAGAACATTTGGGCTAATGGCTCTCCTGGATATACAGAGTGGAGGCACAGAGCTATGTGAATGATGAATGGACTCTCTTTGCATCTGTTTTCAACACAGCTTGACACTGTTACCATTACAGTTCTGGGAGTGCTGAGAAGTTAGGGATCATGGCTGGGATCAGGGCTGTCTGCGCTGTATATGCCAGCAGATTTTATTTCTCAAGTCTGAACACAAGAAACAAGAAGAGACAGTAAACAGACAGCAGTGCTTTGAAAGAAAATGGTAGGTTAAGGAAGGAACACCTATCTGTCTTGTCATTGACATTTAGGAGACATCCATCACCCTGTTTTCTAAATCCCAAAAAAATTTACAGAATTACAGAGTTCAGAGGAACCATGTGTTTCTCTCTGCTCTTCTGGAATGACAGTGATAGGTCAACTGGATCTTAAATAGATAATGTATAGAGGCATCTACTTCCTTTTCCAGAATTTAGAGCCCTTACTGAGGCAGTCAGCTGGATAGACGAAGACTAATTTGTGGTATAAATTTAAATGCAAGAACACAGACTTTCTGCCATGTACCAGTTAGACACTTTTTCAGTTGTTTTTTTAAGTAAAGGAGTTCTTCATTTAACAAGGAATTCATAATTCTCTTGGGGAATCCTATCCAGATCCCACAAGGAATGCATTGTCCTAAGTGGGTGGGGACAATACCTCTCTATTGCTCTGACATTCCCACTAGGCTATAAGTTAGAGGCCCTGTTTTGGCCCCCACCATACTTGGAGAGCATATCTTATTCACTGGGAGTTAGAGTCTTTGCAAATTCATTCCAAATTCTGCTTGATTTAATCAGTGCAATTTTCTCTTTCCTAATGGATTGGCCTTTCCCTCTGCAAGCCAGGAACAATTCAGCTGCAGCAAGAGCAGGGAGGGTTCACTGGTATCACAGCAACCCTTCCACCATCCTGCTTTTCATGGTGTTTGTTCCCAATACCTTAACAGCAGCCCCTCCTCTCAAGGTCCACTTCAGCTCAGTGAACTTGACACCCTGTCACTTCTCACAGCCTTCTCACTGCTCCTGTAAATACAGGCTCCTTATAAACTCTCTGTCTCTGCAGTGACAAACTGCAACCTTTAACTCAGACTGATGGAAAATTTATATGATCACAAAGCTCCCTCTTACCTCTTTTTGTCATCTCCAGGACCTCCCAGAGACCTGGTCTCCAAAGGTTGTGGCAGAACTGCTTTTAAAAGGCTTCAAGGAATTGGAGGAGTTTGTCCCAGACCAGTCCCCACATCTTGACTTTCCACCCCCACTTTCAGTTAGAATTTAATAAATTTGGCTCTTTTCCAAGAACAAAAACAAAGGAGAGAATATTGCCTTTAATCTCCATGTCTTGCTTTCATTGTCAGTAAAGGAAGCATAATAAAATAAATTTGCATGGCTCTGAGGGGGATTGTGAGGGATAAATTAGTCTGTAACGTATCTGTAATTGCTCAAAATGCTATAATGAAAAGTGTGAACAGCATGTGAAAAAGGGATCACCTTTAGAGCCCATGTGACGCTGAGCTGAAGCCTTCCAAAAGGAATCATTTTAAGAAGAAGAGCGCTGTGTACTGAGCTCACTTTTAATGCTGATGAGAACACTGCATTGAGAAAAGTAGGGGAAAGCCATTACCTGTGAGATGTGCCATTCACATTGGCCTAAAGCTCTTCCTTTACTTGGAAGGAAAATAACTAATTGTGGAGCTGCAAGCAGCGCCTACCTGACATGACTTTTGAGATGTAAGCAGGTATCAGGGAACCTGTTGTACTACTATTAACCAACACAAACTATGCACTGGGTCTATGACCAGATGTGAAAGAGTCTGTGGGACTACTATGCAAAAGACATTAAAATAGGACTATCAGCAACCCATATCTTAACACAACATGACTCATAATTCATTACCATGAAATTTGCTTAAAAATATCACCATTTCCTATAGGTAGCAATTATGGACAGGGGTTCCCCTTCCTCCTAACTTCTGAGCCCTGAATTCAGAAGTCCTTTCTTTGAAAAACCTGAACACTAGAAACCTGCCAAAGAAATAAAAGTTGAATTTCTCACATAACCACCAAATTCCAGAAGCTGGGCTTTAATGTAAAATGCAAAGAATTATAAATGTTAACAACAGAGCTATCAGCTTGGCAAACTATCCTCTGTTCTTGGCAAAGGCTTCCTACAGGTGGCAAGTTTGAACCCTGGTCTGTCTGTGTCTCGCAAGGCACAAAAAGGGACAGGTTGAGGGAAGGGCACCTGTCACAAGATGATCCCTCAGGTGCAGCCAGGACTATTGCTAAGGTATAAAGGCTGCATCGACCTGTACTGATTTGCTGAGCAAGTGACTTCAGAAATGGGTATGGCTTATATCTGTCCTCACATTTTTGAGTCATTAGACTGCAAGGCTGTGAATCAGTTGCTTTCATGCTACATGGAAAGCAATATTTACAGCACCCAGAAACAGACTGAGGAGGGGAGACAACCCATCAGTATGAAAGGCAAAGAGCTTAGCCACTTCCATAATTATGGTTTTATGTACATGCAGTCACATCTGGAGAGCAAAGCAGGGTATGTATTCTCCTCCCCCTTCCTCCTCCTCCTTTCCATGTGAAAGGTATGGCACTATGATGTACTGTCCAAGGGCTAAGGTCATGTTTGCTTTGATCTGATAACATGTTGTATAATAATAGCTGGATGGCATTCAAGGAAAACCCTGCTTGTTTTAACTTGTGGTTTACCATCAGAAGTGGAAACAAGGATTACTTCTTTTCAGGGAAACACCAAATGAAGGACAGTTTGCAGGAGACAAATTCCAGAGAAATGGTGCATTGTGCAGATACGACTTAAACTTCAGCTTTTTACACAGCTTCCAGCTACCTCTCAGACAGGAAATTATGATGGTTGTGAGGTGGTATGGGCTTGAATCCCAGCAAGACCCTATATCTATTCTTACTTCTGCTACAAGTTTGCTTCTCAATGGCTTACTAGTTTCTAGAGGGAAACTGAAAAGCTTAAACGCACTTAAAATAAATTCCAGGGCATAGCACCTTTAGCAAGCTTCTTTATGGAGATAATAGTGTTTACTCCGAAGCTTTATGAGGGTATTTGTGATGCTATTACAACTGCAGTACTTTGACCATGTAAATGCTACGTTGTCATAATATTCTCTCCTTCGCTCTGTTATGTCTAGAACAGGACTTTGAGATTTATGGGTGTCTCACTCATCCTTCTTTCCTGGGTGTCAAAGACATCAGGAAATTATGCTCGCCTGTGACAAAGGCTTGTGAGTCAATATTAAATACAGCTGAGAGCTTGACTCCTTGTTATTACATCACTAGGAGAACAGGTAATGTAGCTAGAAGCCATAGATCAAGGGTACATAATATATCACCTGCTCTTTGGGTACCAATGGCACTCACAGAATCATCTTCTTGGAAAATCTGGCCCTCTGACACTGCTGAGTATATTTCAGAGCCAATGTTATGAACAAACCATTATTTCCTCTTTCAGATGCAGATTTTTACTGCGAATAAATATGCTTTGAATTGTGTTCTCTTCAGAATTGTAAATCATATTTTACTGCTTGGAAAAAATATGTTATTTTCAGCATTAATAACTAAGACAAAGTGTTCATCTACACTTTGTTTTGCCTACAAACTCTCTCCAATGCCAGTATAAAACTCCTATGCAACCCCTTGGATATGGTGAGAAATTCTGATACATAAAAAAAAAATTCAATGAAAAGCACGCTTAGGAATCCTGTCTTTTAAATGCTTAAAGTCGTTGTCACTGTTTGAAACTTCCTAAAGCCTTAAATCTAGATCACTCTCTTTCTTTCTGAGCAGAAGTCCTGCTGCCTTCCTTAGCCATTTTGAAAGGATGAATTCTCACAATTTCATTTAAGAATGGAGAAAAAAGCAGTGGAGTATTCCGTTCTGCATTTGTGAAATGCGTAAGTGAGATGTTCAGCCACTGGGGAGGAAGGAGGGCTGGCAGATAAATAGTAGTGGAAATTCAGTAACTGTGTTGCTCTTTCAAAATAGGCTTGCTATAGTTTCAAAAGATATTATTTACAGAGCACCATATGCAGCACCACAATCAAGGCAGACAGAAGGTATCAGTCCCAAAGCATGGTTCAATATTCAGCCAGTGGACATCAAAGACCCATGGTTTTAATATCCCTGAGCTCCCATTCTCACCTGAACATTCCCACCTCTCATTGCCTTTACTCTGCTGACAGACTTTGGAGCCACATCACAAACTGGAACAGGGAATTCTTATCCAACTTAAAATGTAACACTGCAAAAAAGACCAGATAAACATCAGCCATATTTTCCAGTCAGGTAAGTTCCCTGGTCAGATTCATCACCCAGCAGCACAAGTGCTGCAAGAACAAGGGTGGTGCAGGAGGAAGGGATGGCCATAGTGGAAGAAGAAGAGGAGGCTCAGTGTCTGTTTAAGCAATGCAAACAGGGTGATTGTTAAACTGGTCCTCTGGTACATTGACCCTAATGGTTTGAAGGCAGGCTTCACTTCGGATATGGTGAGTCACTCCCCTTGCTAAATGGCACTATTCACAGCAAAGAAAGCCGAAGGTTGTTCCCTGCTCTTGTGATCTTTGTGGGAGCCTGGAGTCATGTTAGGCATGTGAGAATCTCAGCATCCCTTTGGAAAGGTCAGTTTAACTTGGATACCTCCTGACTGTGGAGGGAAAAGGCATGAAAGTCATATCGTAACAGATCAAAATGTTGAAAGCAAAGAGAAGAATCTCAGTCCCATAACAGCAAAAATGTAACAGCTCCATAGCCTTTGCTATGTCAAATGATACGATAATGCCCAGATATCTTCTTTAAGTAACCTAAGGGAAGCTGCCATACCATTTTGGGATCATAGCTAGATATTCACATGTTCCACATGATCAGTGGAACTGTTTAATTACATAGAGTTGTTTCAACATGATGCTGTGCAAATTTCACTTACAATCATCAAAGCTTGTTCTGTTCCTGTGCTACAGCAAATGCCCTTGCTGCTTCTTAGTACTCAGAGAAGTGTCAGCACAGCTCTAAGGCAGAGCATGTGACTCCTGAGATTTATGTCCTGCATGGAATCAAAGTTCTGTCAAAAGCCCTTGTAGTCATGGGAAATCCTCTTCATAATTAACATTTATGTAACGACTCCTTTGTGAGCCAAACATATGTTTACATTCCTCCAGTCTGTTTTTTTAAGAGACAGTGCTGGCCAGATGTTTTTGCAAGAGCATTGGAATTAGGCCTTTGTTTTCAGATCTGCTTCATCTACCCATGCAATGTCTCTAAGTCTCTAAGGGGACAAATGCTCCCACATATCCCTTTGTTTACCAAAGAGCATGGATGCATTCTGCTTTTCTTGAGAGTGTGTATCAGGGAGAAGTGACAGAGAGCCTGTGGAGTGACTGAGTCATCCTACCTCCCCCACCAAAGGAATATGGGTTTGGTCTAGAAAAGAGATCTGAGGATCTTTGAAGAACGATGCCCAAAAATCGTGTCTCACCTAAAGAGGTCACAGCTCTTTGGAGTGTGCTGCAAAGTGATCAGTGGCCCTGACTTGAGGAAAAGCAATATTTCTGCCTCACCATCTAATCTGCAAGGCTTTTCTTGTCTTTGTGCCTCCTGTCTTGGTGTCTTGTCTGTAAGATGGATGAGCTATTATAATCCTCACCCACTGTGACTATAGAATACATCTCACAAACACCTGAAAGATGGAAGCTGGTAAAGGAGTAAGGTGCAGTCCAATAGGCTTTTGAGTAACTCCTCATTGCAAGTTCCCCTTCAGACTGACTCACAGTCCCGGGACTATAACTTAATTTTGGACAGAACCCCTGTTTTGGGAACTGTTGCCTAAGGGTGTTCATGGTATACTGTGGTTTCTGAAGGCAAGTTTTTTAACAGGCAAATCATCCATGCAAGGGAAACTCAGTCCTCTGAGAGGATGAGCTGTATTTTCTAGGAAACAAAGTGATCTGGACTAGAGAAACACCAAGGGATGTGGCAATTTAGACAAGTTCTGCAGGTAGCTGTTTCTTCCAAAACCATGAAATGTTATATCTGGGGATGAGGCAGTCTCCATAATAAAATTCTTAAATAAAAACAAAACAAAACAAAACAAAACAAAACAAAACAAAACAAAACAAAACAAAACAACATTCTAAAGACAGAAAATGCCACTAAAAGTAAATTTGGTAGCTGTCTGCACACAGCCCTCTCATACAGGGGCAAGTGTTACCCAAGTTGAGCTGGGCTGTCTACAGAAAAGTGAATACGGAGAGCAGCTGCCACATTAACTAATTTAATGAATATCCCCCTCACCTTACCAGCAGGAATTTGAACTGCAATTTAAAACAATAAAGCTTTGCAGGGAGGGTAGCAATGTCCTTCCTCAAGAAATTTCTCTGGATTCAGTCCCCACTGCCTCAGTGAAACTGAAAAATCAGTTTTACCTTTCTGCAACAGGACTGTTTTGAAAGCCGCACCTGGTTTCATCAGAGGTTTTCTGACTGGGCTTTTCATAAGTTTTTCATGAGAGTTTCCTTGCGTAAGGATGCACATCTGAAAACTACAGAATTCTGCTCTAAAATTTCAACAAGAAAGTATCTGCTTAGGAAGGCACTGAAGTTCCATCATACACAGGCAGCTACTACATCTAGTCTAGATTTTTTAGCACTAATGATGTTTACTCAGTTCATGTTTATTTCTGTTTAATAACGAATTTATCCCTATCATAATAGTATATGTCTAATCTAATCAAAACCCTTTTAATGCAAATGAGAACATAGAAATTGAAAAGTGGTGGGTTTTAACATCTCGACAATGGAAAACGTTCACTCCAGTTGAAACACCTTGAGACTTCATTTGTCATAAAAGACTGGATTTCCAAAAGAACAGAACTGTTCATAGGGGATGATGTTAATCTCTATCAGTAAGAATAACAGAGTTTGGCTAAAGGACCACTGATTTCAACATGTAAGTAGTTTTCTTCAAAATTTTCATGTCACTGATAATCACCTCCTCTAGATTTTGTTTCTTTCAGTAACCCACAACTTTAAAATTGTGCTCCTCTGTTCTGTTGAAGTATGTGTGCTAATCTCTGGTAAACCACCATATTTGATTTAGTTGAATATGTTTTGGTAACATTCTAAGTTAGCACAGTTAGTTCATGTGCCAAGTATTACATTTTTTCATTCCCCACAAAATCAGGACAAACTGTACGTCTCCTGCTGTGTCCAAAGCTGATTTGGCTAACTTTCAGCTATGTTAATTAAAGAATTCAGCAATCCTATTTTTATCTGATTCTAAAATACTACAGATACACTGCTGGCAATTTTGTTTGTTCTGATGCAAAATTCTTTCAATGCAAAAAAAGTTCAGTAGTTCATTATGTGCTATTCATTTTCACATCCATGCACAGACACCTGGTATAATGCTCAGAGCTCTCAACCAATTACAAAGATTTATCAAATTCCCTTTCAGGATAAGGTTTAAGAATATAGATATGGATGAACTTCAATAAAGCAAATATCATGCAACAGAGGAGGAGGTAAAAAGAAAGAGAATACAAATGAGAAGGTTCAAAGGTCTTTCTTGAGCAAAACTGGTTGCAATATCAAAAAGTTCTGGTTTGAAAACACTGTTTCTAATGCTTTTGAAAATGTGGGTTAGCTATTAAAAAATTATTTACTAAATAAAGTTTATTAGTAATAATCACTCCAGCCAATGGACTGTAAAATATTGTGGACCAAAAAAACTGATGATTGATATAATGTTCTAAGAGTAAAAGGGTTTTGTTAATTTGAAAATAAAAGGATTAGAATTGGGCAGGCACTACATTTCCAGCACCAACTCCCTACTTCTCACCTATACAATTTATTTCTATTCTGCATTAGTATTGCTGGCCATACTCATAACTTAGAGGGACAAAACTTATTCTGTTTGAAGTAGTGGGCATTTTGCCATAGATTCAATAGGAATAGAATATGGCACCTGAAAGTATAAGCCATATGATGAAATATGGACCTGCAAAGTATTTGATTTGTGGTTTTACCTGCCCACATTACTGTTTTCTTTACAACTGTTCTTAGTAAAATATTCTTTTAGGCATCTGATCTTTCAGGTCAACAAGATGTAGCATAAACTACTTATATTCCCTATCTCCAACTCTGTTATCTAATCTGAATAAGTTCAATGCATTTTTGCTCTTTATCATTCACTGATTTTTTGGTTGTGAGCGTTAAAAAACACACGTGCCCAGAACATCTTGCTTTTGTAGTTCTTCCTAGGTTTCAGCTGCTATTGCAATGCACAGTCTTCAGTAATGCACAGGCTCTCTTGAAGAATATTAGAAGTGAATACCAACACATGCAGAGCTACTGTTTGACTTGAGAATATCCCAGTGAAATTTGAGAGACTGTAATACTTTCTTTTGGATCATTACTCCTTCTTACTCCTCTGGTAGCAAGCACTGCCAACACGTCTGGATTTCCATTGGAAAGGGATGCTGTATGAAAGGCAAAGGCAGGCTTAACTGATTACTGAGAGCACATGGAAGTGGTACAAAGAGAAGAACCAGGAAGGTGGATGTACAAAGACCACAGACCCGCTACTACCCTTTATTTCTGTCTTCAGAACAAAAGTGACCAGTAAAAACTGTGGTGATTTTGTGATCCATAGAAAGTGAGTTTGTTGGCCTGCAGCCAATTGCCAGGGGAGAGATCCACATCAAACAGCTTTCAACACAGTGGGTGACTTATGATCTGAAGTCATAGAAGTTTGTTGCCAGATTCACTTGTAGCTTTAAACCGATACGGATTTATTGGGAGGTTACCAAGGAAATTTTACCCTTCTTGTAGCCCCTCTCCCACTCCACTGGTGTAGTGCTAGCAATTCCCTTGTTCCCAGAGGGGATATCATCTTATCCCCTCTCTGGCACATCAACACCAGCCACAAGCA
The DNA here is from genome assembly GCF_014805655.1 of Passer montanus. Classification (NCBI taxonomy): domain Eukaryota; kingdom Metazoa; phylum Chordata; class Aves; order Passeriformes; family Passeridae; genus Passer; species Passer montanus. Next base: position 16,378,717 of record NW_024368818.1, on the reverse strand, counting down.
GTGGGGAGTTGTAGAGAAAGCACAGCCTAGGTCAGGACTGTGAGTATGCATTCTCCTGCATTTGGCCCTTCACTGTGGGATCTCCTCAAGGCCATTGAGCTGCCAGAAAGATGGGTGCCCAACACAGAGCTGTGAAGGGAGTGCTGTGTTCCTGATATTAACATCTGGCCTGCATCTGTCCCTGATTTCAGTGGAGAAGACAAGAAAAACATATAATCCAATCAGTTCTAGACAAGGCTCATGGCTGAAGCACATTATCAAGACAAGCCTGCTGTGCCACTACTACCAGGAAAGTATTGCTTTTTGAGTTCTAAGAAATAAATCTAGGAAGCACAGGATGACAGAGAAGGTGAGAACATTCATTCTGATATTACTCACAATTCTTTGCTTCTCAGATCCTGAAAAAGAAAGCAATTTTAAATTGCCAAAACTTTTTTTTTATGCATTTCCTCCAATTTACTAAACAGAAGGCATTTTCATTTATGTACTTGTGTTTACTGGAATGAATTAGGACAAATCCTCTATGGATTTTAAGATTTAGAATAGCTTATACACCATCAGAATGTTAGGAGGAATTTAGTTAATGTTCTTTTCAGTGAAGTAGTTTGATTTAATCAGCATGAAGTCTTGCCCACATGTAAATGCAGTCACTGACCCCTGAAGCACAGAGCCAAACACAGATAGCCTGACTCACTCCAGTGGGCAAGATTCAGATCTCACATAAAGACCAGAGAGTGGAACCATACAGGGCTTGAAACCAACTCATTGGCATAAATGGGTTCGTTTGCTTGAGGAAGAAAACCAGGATTCACTTTTACTGCACAGACCTGATAATGAGAATACTTTTCACATGTAGGTTTTCTTCTGGGTGAGAAGCCCCATTCAAGTCAGCATTGGCAGGCCCCAGCTATTTACTCTCTATAGTTGGCATTGCCAGCATCAACATTTTTGTTTCAGCTCCACATCAAAATTCATGTGGGTGTAAAGCTTTCCCAGACACAGAGCATGAGCACATGATCCTCAAAATTAATGAGAGAATTGATTAAGCTTTGCTGCATGTATATGTGTGCAAGAGTGTAAGCATAAGTACCAATTTTATCTTGGCAGCAGTGGCTGTTGCACTGATACCCAGTTTGTTTGCTTATATCTTTCCTTAAAAATATTCCTTCGGGGCTGGAGTGTGTTCTGCTTGCTTTTGGCTCAAAGGTGACTGAAGGAAATGATAGGGGCCCAAAAGGAATGCAGTTCCTCCTGTACTTGCCCTGCTGGCTTGGTGTTTGTGAACTGGCAGGGGAGTGAAATTAATGACAGTGCCCTCTCAGAGGTGCCCAGAGAAGGATTCTTATCAAATGCTGTTTCCTGCCAAGTCTCACAAACACTGCCAGCCTGCAATGATGGGGAGAAGCATTTGGCAGCAAGGCCCTAGGTTTCTGACATCAAACTGGGAAGAAGGGATGAGGACAAGTGTCACTAGCAGGGACAGGGCCACATTTTTTTTTTTCTGTATGAGAGATGGTCTACAGAAATTTTGGGGAAGTGTATAGGTGCACTTACCATGCTGGTGAGGCTGTGTTGTAAGGTTTGCTTTTCCTTGTTCAGTATCTGAGTGAGTTACTGTGAGAGTGCCCACTGCCAAGAAAGCATGTGTAAAAAAACACAGTAGGAAAGAGAGCAGCAGGAGTGCATTAGGAATGTTTACTGATGGGCAGAGGACAGTAAGCCTCTTGCTCTTCAGAGGTGTCAGTGTTTGACACATCCACTGGGAAGTGTGAACAACATGTAAGGGATTTCCTTTCTCTCTCACACATTTACTATGTGCATTTGTCAGCCAGGTAGGAGTCCTGCTTACGGCATTAATGACACAATCAATCTTGCAGTGTGCAAGTTTCATGTCAGGACAAGAAGAGAAAGGTGTTAGAACACACAAGAGGATTCAGAAGCATCATATTTGTTGTCAGCCTCTACTTAGATACTCTCATGAGGCCTGGGAGCTCCCACACAGACTTCCTGCTCCTAAGTGAAAAAAATTAGTTCTGATTGCTCCCCTCCTGTGCAATGGTACTGACTCACTTTTGTCCCTTCCTACGTGCTTTTATCATGTCAAAATCACATTAGCTTTTGGACAGCTGCTTTCTTTGTTGACAAAGTCAGCTTCTTTTGAGGGAACAGCACTGCAAGGGACATTGACTACTAGATAACTGGAGCTGCATGAGAAGGTGCCACAAGCTGCAGAGCTTAGAATACTGTGTCTGAGGAAGGAAGCTGGATATTTGCCTTACAGAGAGAGGTACAAAAGAGGAAACATAAAAGGAACAAAAGAAACATGAAAGCTGTCACTATTTCCAGAAAGAGGGAAGAGAATTGGGAAGAGTTCTCTGGTTCACTATGGACTTGAGGAAGTTGTCTTTGCAAGGAGTGAGTTGAAACAGATTTGAGGATTGATAGATTTGGAATAGATGTGAGGACAGTGTGGAGGAGCTTGAAGAAACACAGGTGATATAAGAGGAATGCAGAGCAAGAGCTGAATGTCACTTTCAGCAGGAAAATTCTGGATAGACTCAGGGTGGATAAGGGTGATGTATTTGAAACAGGAATTAACATGAAATAATGATCATTATGAAAGGAAGGAGCTGAGTACCAAAAGTATGAAGGACCAGAAACTGGATACAAGTGAAGCAAAAGAAAAACCTATGAACAATGACATTTGGAGTAGTGAAGAGGTATATCACGTTAAAAAATATCCTAACTCCTCTGTGTTTCATTACTATTTTGAAATATTCCAGATTGCAGTGATCAATAATCTTGTTGCCTCCTTTCCTCCTAGCCAAGCAATGTGGCCACCTTGCCTACCTCTGTTGGCTTCTGTTGTTGGCAGCATGAATAAGTAACAAGAACCATACTCTTGGACTACTTAATTTCATTGTGCCACTAACAAGCATTATTTTAACCATAATTTTTCTTTGTTCCAGTTTAATTTTCTTTATCTTCTTAGAGGCATTGCTGGAAAAAGTTCATTACTATCCATAAAATTATTTGTTAAGTTGCTATGGTGATGCAAATTATATTGAATTCTTGCTATAGTCACAGGAAAACAACATTGGGTAAATCTTTGCCAAACTCTTTGAACACCATTTTGAAATTAATACATTGGAGTTAAACAGTTCTACTAGGCTGGGCAAAAGTAGGCTACTCAAAAAGTGCATCACTCACTGTAGATTTCTGCATATGGTCTGTGAGTGGCCTGGTTCTAGCTGTGCAGCTGCTCTGGAGTTCTTTGTTGCCAGAGATGCACAAGAAATGGACTGTATAGTGGCAACAGACACAGACAAATGTCATAGAGAGCTACATTTGGGAAGCTGGTGTTTTCTATTTCTTGCAATCTATTCTACATCTTATGTCTACTCAAACAGATGCTGAATTCCTGGAGCTGACATCAAAACCACCTTCCCTGGGGAAAGTACTGTAACCCTTAAGAGCAAAAGGAACCACAGTGATCCTTTAAATGGGTCATGGGAAACATCTGGATTGTAACTCGTTTCCAAATAATTTATACAACACTGACAGGACGTTTCCTTACCTTACACAGGTGGCTTTGCTGCCTTTGCTTTTCCTCCCCATTGCTTCCTTCCCTTCAGTTATTCCAACGCCCAGCCCTATTTCAAACTCATTCTCTCTCTTCAACTTCTCTTCACTAGACCCCTTAGCTCCCCAAATTATGGTTGATAGGCTTTTTTTGTTGCTGTTAGCAGATGTAGCCTCAAATCCTTGGTAATAAGTCTGCAACAGTTTATCAGCATATGCTCAGCTTTGCTCCTCACAAGTTGTGTGGCTCAGGTGGGCTGATTTCTAATAGACCTGAAATTCAGCCAAAACACCTGGCTTAGATCTGAAGCTAACTAACAGTGTCCCCAGTCCATGGCTCTCCTGATAGTACTTCCATGAAGCAAGGAGGAAGAGCATGGATGTCAGCAGCACTGGGAACACAAAATCACCCTGGTGGACTGAAGGCATTACAGTGTGACAGGCACCTCGCTGAGTGGAAATGACATTGTTGCAAGAAAATGATACACATAATAAATTGCAGAGGTCATGCTGAGGCTAGTACTATACAATACACATGAGAAAAAAAAGATCTGTTCGCTTGTTTGTCCTTCCAGGATAGCTGAATACCAGCTAAATACTGTCCATTTTGGAGAGCTTGTGAATGCATGATACAGCATTTTCACAAGAGCTAGATCCAGATTCTGGAAGAACTTTTCACAAGAGAAAAGAATGTTGTTTAGGTTTGCTGCTTCACTAAATATAGGACTCCTATCTCTGGAGTAGTTTCTCTTTAGTTATGTACTCCTTCCTCCTTTCATTCTCAAGCACACCCAGGCACACAAACAAAAACAAATGAGTTATAAGCTAATCAAACTTGTTTTCTCCAGGCTGGAAAGGAAAAGAGATAATATTTTGATTTCAATTTCCAAATCTTTGGGAGGTGCTCAGATATTATCTATTATAGTGTTTCAAGCTTCTTACTGTAATGGCATCAAGTGTCTCCCAAGCAATTAAAAAGCAACAAGCAATTATCAAAATACATTTTGCCATCAGTCCTCTCATCCATTTCTGCTTATGAACAAGCATTACAAGCAGAATTTTTAACTGTGGAGTAAAACTGTGAGCTTTCTGTGAACAAGAAGAGCTGTAAAAAATGCAAAATTTATTTTTAGTTTTGGACCTTTAAGATCGAGGTCACTTTTTGTTCCCTTAGGAATGAGATATTTTGTCCAAATCTGGTCTCAGTAACTCCTAGAGTCACAAGCTTCCTCTGTTTGGATAGTTTCACTGCTCCTGGAGAAAGTGACAGGGATCATCTAAGAAGAACCAATGGAGCCTAATTTACTCAGGCCAATTCAATGTAATTTCTCCAAATAGCAGCTTGAAACAGGGTGTTGAAGTCCAGGTCCTAGCTGAAATCAGCATAAAAAATACCGATGTATTGGTAGCTTATAGCAGCCCCTGTGCTTCCATAGTGTGAAGCTAAAGCTGTCTTATGCCAGAGTCCGCTGCTGTATACATCAGTGATTTATTTCCCCAGCTTGGATATTTGGGAGTCCTAAAGCAGTTCAGGAGGAGCTAATACAAATACAGCAGTATCCTCAAAGAGCTTGGCATTATGAGGAGAGCCAGTTCTACATGTTGATAGCCTTCCTTATACACACACAGACACACATGGCATTATTTGGGTTCAGCTTTCACCCGATGTTCTTCCTCTGACACCAATTTTCCTTACGCATTATAAAGAGATAATCCTACTTACACACCCTGTCAAGCAGACAGGGCTGAGTATCATTTGTATACTGCTGCTCTTTAAGTTGCCCAATAAATATTTCAGTGGCTTCATGGATGGGGGACACTTACAAGACAGCTCCTCAGGAAGCACTTCTGGCAGAGGAAGAACTTTGTCTGCTGGAATCCCGTGGTGTTGCTCTGTTATTCACTGCTGTGTGTTTGGGGAGGAGGAGGAGAGCGCTGTCGCAAGGAGCAATGGAAGCTGCAGATAGCTGGGAGGCTGGGGCAAGGGGCGGTGGGAGCCAAGGAGCTGCTCCTCACTGTGTGTCACTGTCTGTCACACGCAGCCAGGTGTACAGCTGTAGGCACCAGGCTGGGAGAAGGCACCTTAAGGAACAGTTTCTGATTTTTGTGAACAGAAACCGAGTAACTTCGTACAAAATCCCACGCTGACAGGGACAGAGCCACCGAGTAAGTCCAAGAAGCATTAGCTGACTAGCAGAACAGTGGGGGGCTAATCATGAAAGACCTGAAAACCACCAGTGTTTTTATACTAGCCGTGATGTACATTCGAGAAATTTTTGGCGAGTTATAAAAATAACTCTGAAGAGAAGCCCGATAGTAGCAACCAGCCGGCTCCGAACCCTTCGCTGCCTAAGAACAGATTTTTTTTTTTTTTCCCTTTGAGCTTTCCCTAGCCTAAGGTGACACCAAAGGAGTTTCCACAAAAACTTTGCAGGCTGAGAAATACAAAAGTAATTCCTTCAGGGGCGGAGACACTCTCCACGGAGACTTTACCCGGCGCTGAACCCGAACAGGGGCTCACCGAATGTCCCGAGGGGAGCCTGCCCAGAGGAACGGGAGCCTCCCCAAGGGAAAGGGACTGCAGGGCCAGGGGAGGCAGCGCTGGACTCGGGGATCCCGGGGGAAGCCATCCCGGCCTGAGGCGCGGCTCCCGCCCCGCGCCGCTGAGGGGGCGGTGCGTGTCACGCGGGCGGGGCGCCGGGCGGTCACGTGACGCGGGAGAGGCCCGGCAAGGCCCGAGGAGGAGCTCGGCCGCCGCCATTTTCCTGCGGCGCCCAGTGCGTGTCCCTGTCCCCGGCCGGGCGGGCGCGCAGGGGGAGGGGACGGCGGCCGGGGGAGGGGGGCGGGAGGAGGCGGAGGAGGAGGGGTCCCTGCTCGGGTGACAGGTCCGTCCCTGAGGGCGGAGCGGGGGCCGCCTGCGGCACGGCGGGGTGAGGAGCCCGCGCAGCTCCATCCCCCCGGCGACTCCTCCCGTCCCGGCCCCTGAGGAGGGAGCGGAGCCGCGCTCGGTTCCAGCGCCGCCAGCGAGCCCGCCATGTCCGGCCAAAGCCTCACCGACCGCATCACGGCGGCGCAGCACAGCGTGACCGGCTCGGCCGTCTCGAAAACCGTGTGCAAGGCCACGACCCACGAGGTCATGGGCCCCAAGAAGAAGCACCTGGACTGTGAGTACCGGCAGGGCGCGGCGGCCCCAGGGATCTCCCCGAGCGTCCCGCCGAGGAGCGGGATTGCCCGGCCTGTCCCGCTGCGGGGCTGCCGCCCATCCCACCGGCCTCGTGGGCACGGGAAGCCTCCTGAGGCGGAGGAGCTCGGGGTTTCTGCATAGGGCATAGCCCGAGGGCGGGGGCGTAGGGTCGGGGACGTGGCGATGGAGAGCTTGGGAGAGGCTGTTCAGTATTTCTGCTCTCCAAAAGGGGCCTTGCCAGTGTTCCTTATGCATAGGGCCCCGGACAATGTGAGCTCCTGAAGGACAGGACCTGCCCCATACCCCTTTCTTAGGGAGAGAGACAACCACGGAGGCCAGGCGAAGGAATGGGCTGCAATTTCCTTACTAATTGATCTCATTTGCGTCGTGCTAGGGCAGCACTCCCCCTTCTCTAGAGGAGGTGCAAGAGTTTCAGGAAGGAATAGCTCATCAGTTATCTTAATTATTTTCCAGGTAATCTACCAGGGAGAAAAAAAAAAAATCCTTCTTTAACAGTCATGTAAATCTCCCATGTAGGAAAATATGTGAAACGACTGTTTGAGGGGCAAATCTCTCTCAGTGAGGATGTTCTTAGTCTTCTTTCTACTCTGTCTCATTCACTTGGAAAGATGTATCTAAGAGGACTTCTTTAGAACTTAAGTACCTGGTCTTAACATACCATACAGGGTCTATTTTTGGACCATTTTTCAGCTTCTGTTAAGAACAGATCAAAGGTAGGAAGGCTTAAAAGGTTTTCTGTCAACTGTGATCCGTCCAGGTGATTATGAAGAGAATGACGAACACCAAAGTTCACATTAGCATTTCTCCCACCAAGCTGTAAGGCCACAGGACTGAGGAAGTTCTTGGTCTGAATACCTGATTGTCTTGCATCTGTTTATTCTAGGCTTCTTAAGGACAGCAACCCCTCCCCATACCCTTTCAATTTCCCAAATATGTAATAAAAGACACTGGAGAGATTTGTGTGTCTATGCCTTCTACATGTGTGCTTTCTCCATTCCTCCCACCCACGTCTGCAGGAGAAGGTTGAGTCTTCCTGGGTCTTGAGTTTGTGCCTTCTGAATTGCTCTGTATCCAAATGAGAGCACCAGATGATAGTAGTAGGATTAATTGGACTGTAGTTCTTTCTTCTTTCCACCAAAATGTGTGCATGTTAAAGGTTTAAGAAATTCTTGTTCTGCAAGTACCTGAGAGCAATGTGATTGATTTTTTAGGGTAGCCCCAGAACAGCTGCCTCTGCCTCTTTTTGGTATGCCCTCATTCATTTAATCTTTTGGCTGAAGATGGTAGTAACTGAGTGGTCTTGTTATATTTGGTTAGCTAAGGGTGTCAGAACGCTGAGGAAATCTTTGGGCTTTGAGTAACTTATTGGCAGGTAGAGAAAACACCTTGTCATATGGCATAAGTATGAAATTGCGATGGTACTGGATTTCACACAGCAGAAGTGAGGCTTTCTGGAAAATAAACTTTGTCAGGTTTAGCCTGTAATTGTGCTAAAAGTACGATTTCAGTAATAAGGCATTTAGAGCTGAATTATTTTGTTGTGTAAGCTTTGTTGAAAAGAATATGAAGCTGGCCAGCAAACTGCTCTTCAGGGGGGTGTGTGTGTAAAAGGGTGATGTTCAGAGCAGGGCTGCTGGGAGACAGCCTAATGGAGACCTCCAGGGTGCTGCTGCAGAAGGGTGCCCAGACTTCCTTAGAAAGCTGTCTGGTAGTTGCTGGATGAGAAGACCAATTCTATGTTTCATTTTTCTACTCGAGACTGTCAGGAGTTTTAGTTTCTGCCTCTCTCTGAGAATTTATATCAAAGCAAATCAAAGTTGGTTTTTAGTTAGTCCCTCTTTTTGGTGGTTAAAATAGATTGTGGCTAGATGTTTTGTACCCTAATATGTTTGTTAGAAGTCTCTGTTCCTGGGATCAGGAAATGACACATGGTCTTGTATTTTGAACTTTTTCTTTGTTCATACCCTTTATGGTTGTATGCTTTAAAATAAATATTTTTTACACAAGCTGTGACTCAAGCCCCACTTCTGACCTATTTGTACATATTTTCCTTTTACAACAAACAGTTTAACTTGGTGAGGCCTATGAACTGACATCTCATTGTCAATGACAACTGATATACCTGTCTTCGTAGGTAGCATGCTGCCCTAATATTTTTCTGATTATTGCTTATTATGACAATACGGGTAAAACATACTATAGCTTGTGTCCTGGTGAATGGATAAGTTGAGTTTTCCTACACTGTCCTGTAATGAAGTCTTAGTTTTGTAGCGTGTTCTGTGACCATGACATACATTCTTGTTACTGTATTTCTTGTGCAGATCTCAAAATTTGACTGTCCTGTTACTGAAATTCTTTCTTCATTAAGCTTGGGCTGTCACAAACAGATTTAACTAGCTCAGCCTCATATTAACTCATAAAAATGGAGGGAAGTCCAGCATAGATACTTGTGAACTTAATTATTCCTGTTCTTATTTATCTTGTTCCTGACATTGTGTGGAGTTTGAAAACTGAAGTGCTCTCCATCCTAGGTTACCTCTGTTTTCTTCAGTGATGGTTATCTTTATCAAGGAAGTCAAAAAGGAATTTTTTCCTTCGCTCATGATGGTTAAAATGTAATATACTTCAAAGAATGCTTTCTCTCCCGTTACAAAGCTTAGTTGTTTGGTTTGAGGGAGCAAGACTTCTAATTGACAGGTGGTCAGGCTTGTGATAGGTAGCAACATCATCTTGAGGCTGTATACTTGAATCCGTGATACTGTTTTTTCCTCTGTTTTGGTGGTCCAGCCTTAGAGCTGGGTTAAGGATTCTGTTTGGTAATCTAAATGCTGCTTTTGTTGTGATGGATTACTTGTTTTGCAGAAATCAGGTTTGATAGCCTTGAAACCCTCGAAGCATAGTTCATGAATTTCTTTTATGGAAAACCTAGTTTCACCAGGACTTTGTCCCGGTTTTTGCACCTATCTGAGCAGTGGGAGCTCTAAACTGGTTTGTGGGTTTAACTTGCACACGGAGATTGGTACAACCCTTTCTTTCTAGTTAGCTTTTTTTGTCCCCATGTTGAGTGTTGGATAGTGATGCTAAGAACAAGTGCTTTAGGTTGTTCAAATATAAATGGTACTGGGAAACTTGTTGCCAGATTTCACTCCTTCTTGACGTGATTCGGGGAGGAAGGTGTGCTTGTGTTTCTATGTGTGGTGGATAATTAATATTAGCAATACCTGAAGTTAATGCCTAGTAAATTTCACTAGGGTTTGTTCAGTGAAGCTGCTATACCAGGTATAGCTCTGTAGCATAAAAATGTTTGTGTACATGTTGTGGAGTGTACTTAAAACAGCTTTGTTGTGATACACATTTAGGGTTGGCGTCTTGAATGAGTGTGGCACAGTAACCCTATCCACTTGTAGCTAATGGAGTAGCCCTCTTTAAATGAGAATGTGGATGGATGACTTGGAAGGAAGTTGTGATGCTGTAATTGCCCATTCTTAACAGGAAATATCTCTATAATTAAGCCACAGTGTAATTTCCTTGATTTCTTATTGTGAAAGAAAACGTGTATTTTTAAGGAAGACAGTAAAGGAGAACCCTGCCCTGTGTTGGGTAGATGTCTGTGAGAAGCTGTGTAAGTGAAAGTAAACTTGAAGGAGCTTGTTTGGAACTTAAATTCCTAAGTCACTAGTGTCAGCTGCTTTGGTTTTGTCTAGAGGCTACTGCTGGGGTAGAGAAAAGCCCAGCTAAAGACTTACTTCATGTCTGTGCTGGGGACAGCTTCTATTTCAAACTGAGATGGTATAAAGAGGGTAACTTGTAGAACTGAGGTACAAGGATCATTGCTTTTCCCTGGATCACCCAAGAGATTTGTAGAAAAGCTGGGAAACCCAGCGTTTTAAGGGTTCACTTGCCTTTATATGCTAAAGTGTAAGTGGGTGATGAGGTGAATTAACTCCTAGTTCTGTGGATACTTCTGTGTTCTCCAGTAGAAACAGATTATCCGCATTCCTTTGCTGGTATTTTAGTGCTCCAACAAACTCATATTTTGTCTCTGGTTTTGGCAGAATCACCTGAAGTTTCTTGCAGCTTCGCTTCCCTTTCTGTAATTGACTTCAATTTCTGGAGGCATTCCATTGTTATTTTTGCTTAGAAATGTTCTTTGTAACTGTAATTATTTAAAATACAGATAATTGCATTATTACAACTTTCTTTTGAAGTATTCAGTTTTCTTTCTGAGTTTTTTTCTCTGATTCCTTCATAGTTTCTTTCTTTAGCCAACTTCCTTGCTTTTTACTGGAATTCCTTTGGAATATTTGTTCGTGCCTTTTAGTAGAGTATGAGAACTATCATACTCCTCCTGGCTGCCAGAGGGACAATTTTCTACTACAGCTGCTCATTTGCAGAAAGAATAGCTGTGTAGTTGTGCAGCTGTTGTTTTATTTTGCTTAGCCTGAAGCAGTATTCTGCTTCAGATGAAGTAAGAGGCAGGAGCTAAGGAGGAGAAGCTGTAGGACACCTGCAATCAGCTTCCTGTGAATCTTCATACCACCATTGTTCCCCAGCAGCAGTGATTATTCAGGTCTCATGTAACTTTGGGCTATAGCCCTAGTTGAGATTTTTTTAATGATTTTTTTTTTTAATGGTGCTGTCATCTCTTGCATTTACTAAAAGGGACACTTGGGAGAAACATTCTTTAGCAGTTTAGCCTGTGACCTAATGATCTATTTCAGTCTTCAGTTCCTAATCCTAAAATCAGTTTTTGATTTGTAGATGTGAAAATTTGAAGTTGTCCCTAATGACTTGTCTCACAAAGTAATGGCTTATCCAATGTGGAATTTAAAGCTTCCCGACTTTTGCATTTGTTGCCTTATGTAAAGTATATGATTTGTTGATGATGGTAGAATTCAGGGAAAGTTCACTTAAAAAATGTTACTGATGTCTTGTTCTCTCTGGAAAATGCAACATTATTTCTGAAGCCGAGACACCTTTTGTATTTGAAAGCTTAATTTATTAAACAGCTTTCTTAAATGGAAATTTGTCACTACTGTTAAAACATTTTCACTTAAAACATCTCACACATCAATTAATACTTTAAAAATAACACATAGTAGCTTTACTGCTGGTAGGATGTGTCCACTTCTCTGCAAACTGAGGTAGCTGTTTCTCAACCATGATAGTAGAAATCAGGTAAGAATTGTAAATGACTTGTGTATAAAGTCTTGAACCCCTCTACTGGGGCAGTTATTTAATATTTTCAAGTAGTTTGCAATACAAGTTTGAAGCAATAATCTCAAATATGTATCCTTTTGAATATTTTAGCAAACTCTTCTGCTGCAAACTTTTCTTTTAATTCATGAGTATGTGAAATTAACCATGTAGATTTCCTGCTGGTCAAAGTCTTAACTCTGGGAGTAGTTGCAATTTGAAGCTTATTGTTATCTTGCGAAGACTTGGGCATGAGAGAGATTTTATTGCTGATTGTATCTGCAGCCGATTAAAAGTAACCAACAAGTCACTAACAAAAATATAATGCAATCAAGTGGAAAGAAGCTTGTGTTGCTATAAAATTATTTGCCTTGGTGTTTTCCTTGCTCTTCTGGCTGTTTTCTCCATTGTGAAGTATGATAACGAGTGGGCAGATTATGAACTCTTAGTAACTTCAAAGTAACTGTATCCTTCAAAACTTGGAGAATAAATATTGTTCTACTTTGTATTTCACCCCTAGTTTATATAAAAGCTTTATTAATTGGCTGGTAGTTTCAAAACTTAAAAATAATGTTATTAAATTCAGTGCTAAGGTGTGGTAGTCTCAAATCCACTAACGGGAAATTCAAGTTATGAGTAATATGTCAGAAATCAGTTCCCTAATTTCTAAAATCCCAATACCTAAGCTGTATTTAACTGTGTGAGAATAACTTAATGAAGTTAAGCATTTCATACAGATTTAGCAAATACGCTGGATTTTCTGACTGTGACTAAAAATCTCCTGGGCTATTTTGCTAAAGGAGCTTTATTAAAGTAATGCTTATCTGGATCATTTGCAATATTATACAAGGGTAAATTAGGCTTTTATAAGTTTTACCTCTGAAGAGAGGGTGTAAATGAACAAGATCGACACAAAAATTTGACTTGGGCATGTTAATTCACAGAATGAAGCATAAGAGAATTTACTGGGGTGAACAGCGGTGTCATAAAAGGAAATTTTGAGACTTTTATGCAGGTCATGACATAAGCAGTCTAAATTAAAATAAATTTTAAAAACTCCTGAAGTGGGGATTATACTCATTCTGAGCTCTCCTATGTACTTTCATTCATACTGATGTTAATTTACCAAGTTATCCTCACCAACTCCTTTTTTCTTTTTCTCTTGAAAAGACGCTTTTGAAGTCTTTACTTGCTGTCCTTTGTTGCTTCCTCCTAAGCAAGCAGGCCTTCAGTCACAACATTCAAATGCTCCAGCAATGGTGCCATTCCAGCAGGAGTGATTCTTTCGCTGATGTGGGAAGTGAGAAGTTTGCATGGGTTGAAACTGTTCTGGTATTTCACATATTTACTCTAAATATGTTGCTTGCAATAGCTCAGCTATTCGAGTTGCTGGCTGTGTGTTATGGCATCAACAAAGTGCCTGTATTGTTTGTAACCTTTCTTCATTTTTTTGAATAATTAATTTAATAAAATTTAAAGCACAACTTGTGAATCGTTAATAACGCTGTTTCCTAGTTAAATAATTAGTGTATAAACAAATTTTCCATGTTAACATCTGGGAAAAAAAGGACGTTCTTTCATCCATTTACAAAAAGGTGATAATGAGGTTCATATAATTCCTTAATTACTTTTGTCCCAAAAAAAAAGGAAAAACAAACCTAGCCAAACCAAACCAACCCACTGGTATTCATCAGCAGAGCGTAAGTTTCTAAAGTTGCCGTAGTCAACTAGATTTCCAACTCAAAGTGTGTAACATGTAAAGTTTTAATTTAAACTCAGGCTACAAAGCTATTGACAGAGGTAAGCACGTTTCAAATACTTACTTGTAATGAAAAAAAAAGTATTTGCCTTACCTGGCAGTAAATCCACTCAGAGCAGCTCTGGTTATTGCAGCTCTGGTATTTTGTTACTCTGCCAGATGAGAAGGTTGAATGTCTTGGCTGTCAAAAGGTGGACATGGGTGTCTTCATGTTCCTTGGTGTTCTTAAGGGCTGCTTGAAACTTCCATTGCTGTTGGAAGTGTTTGGGCCTTTCTGGGATGGATGCTGACCTGTAATGTGACCTGAAGTTTTTCTGTACCTCTCTTTTGCTGTTCAAGTGTGTGCTTTGTGTCTTGGGTTTAGTTTTGTTATGTAGCATGTCCCTCTCTTCCCATGTGTTCAGGAGTTGCATCACCATTTCGCCTACATTTGCCTGCAGTTGAACTTGGCTTATTTGGCTGGTACCTCTGCTCTTGCTGACCAGTGGGTCAATATTTAATTGGAAATGGGGTCACACTTGAATTTGTTTTATCCCCTTTCCTTCTGTCTCTGCCCAGTATTATCATAGTAGTTTCAGCTGTCATTGCAGCCTATTTCAAACATTATGAATTTTTCTGATCAGTGACTCTGTATTCTGGGTCTGACCTTATTTTTTATGTGAAGTGTAAAACCTTGTTTGAACTGTTTGATAGTTAAGTCTCTACACACAGGGGCATTGTGTTATTTGATCACGTTTAATTCTGTCACCTTTTTTATTTGCCAAAAGCCATTGGTGTTCATAATTTGGCACGTATACTGTTATGGAGAGACTAAAAATAACTTTCATTTTAAAATCAGTTTGTCAGGAGTATTTGCTTGATTATATATTGTACCCTCATGAAGTTGTAGTTCCCAAAGCAATTCTTCATTTCTGGGTTGATGTAAAGATGGTTTCATCGAGTCTTGCTTACTCATAAAATGCCTTCATTCTTCTGTCTCACAAGGGGCACTTGAATTTAATATTTATGTAAGCAGTTTTATCAGTTCGTAAGTTTTAGGGCTGAACTTCAGGTGTTTTACTTGCAATTACTTTTTATTAATCATGAAACATAAGTAGTTGAAATTCTAGTTGCAGATAAAAAAGAAAAATGTATTTTTGAACAATATCCATGTATTTTTTTCTCTTGAGAAGTGAGATTTCTTTACTGTTTGGAAATATACTGGAATCCTTAGGTAGATTTCAATTTTGAATTAATTCTCTGAATGTCCATGTCCCTTAGCTTTCATTGATGTAGCCATGATCAGATCAGCTGGTTTTTATTCAAATGACTGCATTTGGATTTATTATCCTTTAAATCAGCTTTTCTGTTATAACCTAATGTCTTAAATTCATAAAGGGTTATTTCTCCATGGAGTGTTTGCATTTCAGTTAGGAGTGTCACAGTGTAGCACTGCAGAATAAGATTTAGAGTATCAAAAATACATATGAAGTGGTTTTTAATCATAGGAAAAAAAGAAAAAAATGAACCCAAATATGAACACCTCTGCATTTGTGGACTGTCATTATTTCTAATAAGGATATTTCATGCTTAGTAAGTTGTCACATTTGATTAGCAGATGAATGGAAAAGCTCAGGATGCACAACTCTTAGCTGTAAGCTGTTTGATACACAGGGACTAGTACACTGTTTCTTGGGCTTTGAGGAAAAATGTTTGCCTGTTTTGGGGTTCCTGGTAGTTATAAGGAGCTAGGCCAAGCTTTTTTCCTGACCTGTTCAGTTGAAATGCCTTGGCACTATGTAGTATCATTTAAGCCTATGAAATGTAACATAAATTAAGTAAATTTCCAAGCAGGTTACTTTGCATTAAAAGTCTGGAATACATGAAATTTGTTTCAGTGCTGAATTTGGTGTGTAAGTGGATGGAAAACCAAAAAAGTTTTTGTATTAGTTCTCAAATACTAAGGAGCAGCACAGTTGGTATAACTTTGACATTTGGCATTTCATTATTATGAATTTGAATTTAATATGATTGTAATGTCATTGTTATATGTTTGAAGCTCATGCATTCTAGGGTCTGATTTTCTCGCTTGTTTTGCTGGGATTTTTTGCTTTTTGTTTATACGTAGTTTATGAGGAGACTTTCTTCGTATTTAATGATCTGTAAGTAAAATACAGTGAGTTGGAGGAGATGCTTTTGTCCTTATTTTAAACTGTTAATGAGGAGTCTTTGTAGACAGGAATATGGTCAGTTTCTTGGTATGTACTAGGGCTGACACAAGATGTCTTAACACATAGTTTTACCAGAGTTCCATATTCATTTTAACTCTCTGAGGCTTTAACCAATAAAAAACCTTACTTTAAAGTACATGGAATCATTAATTCTTTTCTTTTTTGAGCTTTTCTTATGAGACAGTTTAATTTTAAAGATAGAATCTGGCCGAAGGTCCTTTCCTTTTACTGAAAACCAAAAGACAGATGTTATTTACTCCTTCTCTTGGCTTTAGTTTATCTTAGAGGCTGTTTGTGATAGGGACATGTCTTTGTTCATGGTAAACAGAGAAATTCCCAGCTGAAAGCTGTGGATACTGAGGAGCTCTTTCTGTATACAATTTCCCTTACCCATCCAGTTTCAGAGTAAAAGTTTGAAACTCGGTGTTGGCTCTGAAGCTTTGTAAAACTTGATGACCCCATGGTCACTGATGAACAGTCTCTAAAAGTGAGGCCTGAGGGAAAGAACTGATTTGGGTTTATGAAACTCAGACATAACAGTGTTGCTGAAAAGAGGATGTGTTCCCCTTGGTAATATCCTCGGCTTTATCTACTGAGAATTGGTAAAGCTTAGTATATAGTCCTGGAAAAAGTCAGCTTCCTTTTTACTCTGCATGCTAAATGAAGGTTGTTCCTGCACCATCCTAACCTCTTATCACAGTATGTTCTAAAATTTTTACTCTGAGCAGCTTGGATGTGTTCTGTAAGGGATAGTTTTTTTGTGCCCTTGTGAAAGAGTGCTGTTCAAATGTGCATTGAAGATGTGCTTGGGACAGCCAGGGTGAGTCTCGTTTAGTCAGAGAGCCCCAAATATCTCATGGGAGATGTTAGTCTAAATTGAAAAAGGAAGTAAAAGCTAAATTAGGCAGGCATTTCCAACATTTCTATTAATAGAATGGAAGAATTTAGCTGTACTTTTGCTTGACTGCCTCCCTTCATGGAAGAGCTTCACACTCACAGCACATGAGTGTCAGTTGAAACAATTTTGTGGTAATACCTCTGTTTTTATGTGTAGAGAAGTTGGTTTTGTTGGTTTTGGTTGTTTTTTTTTAGCTCTTGTGCTCTGCTTTATCCAGTTTTCTAACAGTTCATGGCAAAATCTGATCTGGTTTTGGTGTAAAGAAAATGTATGAAAGTGGCTGTCAGTAACAGATCTCCTTTAATGAGTTCACCTACTTTTAAGTGCAAAAAGTGAAGTAAATTGTATGGAATTGATGGAGCTTGTGTTAAAATGACTGCAGAAGTGCTCTAAATCCATGTATCATGAACTTTCCTTGTTGTTTAATAAATGGTTCACTTAAAAAACTGACACTTGTTTAAACCAAAATGACCAGAATTTTGCACGCCACCAAATACGTTGACATGAGAGGTGTAGTTTCTTGGTTTTTGTTATGCTTCTTTCTCCAATTCCTAATGGGAAAAATTAAGAGTAGTCTCACTTAGGAGTTAGACAGAAGTCATATAAAAATGTCTGGTGTGCAGAGTATTTTTTTTTCAGTATAGAAAAAGATAAAACTCAGCCACATTGTGCAAAACTTTCATATACCACCAGGGAGTACAGCATTTAGCCTATTTGATCTCTGAGAGACCAGCTCAAGTACCCAACTGTGTAAACCTGTGGTGGCCTGTGAGATTTTCTGCCAGTCACTTTGTAGGAGAAGGATGATGTTTGATTTTCACTGAATGATAAGTATTTGAAGTTTGAGAATTTGCTTCTTTGATCTTTCAAATAATTCAGATACTTTGTCAGGAGGTTGTTTTTTTTTTTTCTTTAAGAAAATTCATTATATGATAGAATAGGCAAATAGTCTAAACTCATTTCCTCCTTGGTCTGTTAGCTGAGACTTGGTAAGGACATTTTTGCAGCAAGTGCAAAAAAAATGCACTTCGGGCAAGTGTTTATAATCCTGAGGGTTACTATTTTGAGCTTGACCAGCTTCTTCTATAGAAACTTCAAGAAAAAAGTATACCTCAGCAAACCTCCTTCATGAAATCTGTGTTTTGTCACTTATTAGCTCCATGATTCAATTGTCTTTGCCTTATTTTCCCCTCTTTTCAGGTTTTTCCGCTTTTTTTGGGATGCTTGGGTCATTGTTTATAAGCCTTTAAATCAGAGCTACACTGAGACCTGTTAAGCTCTGTTTAGTCAGCTAAAAGAGTAAGTGATCATCTGACAGGACACTGCTGTATGTATTTCCTGAGAGACCCACAGAAAAGTAAGATACGTAGATTATCCATACAAAATAGGAAATACTGCATAGCTGGATTGTAGTATGATGTGTGTGAAGTTTATTCATAGTAAAAATCTGTTTTAAAGCTATCATCTGAGGAGGTTTTCTCCAGTAGTTGGGCATTGTGCTATTTATAAGGAAAAGCATTTGCACTATTTTGTAATAAATAGCACGTACTAATTTTAAAAATCTAAGTAATTTGGACTTTTATTTATGTTATGAGAGAAAAGCGCTATTTGCAGTAATTTTATATATTGGGCTTTTGATGCCTACTATATTAAAACTAATCCAAATGAGTAATTTTTGCATCTCTATGATGTTGGAAGAACATAATGTAATAATCAAACCATTTTAGAATATGGCTTAAATATTTTTGGTCTTGGATGTAACAGTTTCCCAGGGTTTTTTTTTTTCCTTCATCAAGTTAATTTTGAAAATCTGTGTAAATACGTGAGAAGCAATAAAATGTGGAATGTTCTTTTTTAACCAGTATACTACTGGGGCAAAAGAACCTGTAGTAGAGGCTGACACACCTTGAGACTCCCTTGGCATTACAGCTGTTTTCTACAACATGTTAGCATGGACTCTTGACAAAAGGAAGCCTGTTTCCACACAATTAGAAGTTTAGGTTTTGGTTGGGTTTTTTCCAGTAGTTAACCAGGCAGCACAGCTTTTTCCACTAGTTAACCAGAAGCTGTAGAAGGTGGTATCTACCAAGAGATGTGTCCTACCGTGCAAAAGATACCTACATCTTCATTGGCAGTTTCAGCACTGATGGAGGAAAGCAAATACAGAGGCATAACTCCTTTAGCTTAAATACATGCTTCCTGACAGCTCCCAAAGGCATTCAGGAAAAATGTGCTATTCATGCTCAGAGATAGATTTTGTCCAGAAGGAAATCTAATTTCCAAAGTCTTGGTTTAAAATAGGAGAGAATGACACATATTCCAAACAACTTTGCTGCTGGCGTAATACCTTTGAGCTATTGAAATGAGGCAAGTATTGAAGTAGGAAAACTCAGGTCATGTGGCTTTGGTTTTGTCTTATCTTTGGTTTTTGTCTATTAAACTGTCTAATTAAAGATGCTGCACTGCTGTTCAAAGAGAAAAGAATGTGAATTACATGTGTGTGATTAATTCCAAAGTAATAAAGGTCTCAGTGTAGCTCTGTTCAGTGGGATGTGGTGGCAGGAGGTCAGGTTGGTGTTAACGCTCACTGGTTTCAGTTTTACTGTGCTCTACTGTGGTGGTACATCACTACAGAATTCCTTTCTAGTGCACCTTTTAGAATAAAGGGATGTGGAAGGCAAACATCTAAGAAGCACCTAAATTGCACTTGTGTGAATACTCTGTATATTTAGAAGATACATTTAGATTCAGAAAGTGTGCTACAAGTGTTTACTGCCAAAATGTATTCTGCATGAAGTCTGGCTTTTTCTGTTTGCTCCTTGGTAATGCAGGATTAAGGAAGTCACAGATGTTGGAAGTTAGTGTGGGCTGAGAGAGCTGGAGTTATTCAGTTTGGATACAAGAAGACTGTGGGGTGACCTCACTGCAGCCTTCCAGTGGCTGCAGGGAGCTTATAAAAAGGAGGGAGGGGAAATTTTCATATGAGTAGACAATGACAGGACAAGGGGAAATGGCTTTAAACTGACAGAGGGTGGATTTAAATTGCATACTAGCAAGACATTGTTTACTCAGAGGCTGGTGAAACACTGGAACATATTGTCCAGGGAAGTTCTAGATGCCCCATCCCTTCAAGTGTTCAAGGCCAGATTTGATGGAGCTTTCAGCAGCTTGATCATGAGTGACGTCCCTGCTGTGGTTGGGGTGTTGGAACGAGATTATCTTTAAGGTCCTTTCCAACGTAAACCATTCTGTGGTTCTGTGATAGGTACTTAGTCTTTGGGTGAATTTTTTAACAGATATCATCAGAATGCCATACAACCAGGTGAGCTAAAGTTGAGATTGGGAGTTCCTTGGAGGATTGAGGAGGGTTAGATACTGAAGCGAACCCTAGTTACGTTAAAGGCTTACCTTCTTGAAAAGATAGAAGTTGTCTTGCTGCAGAACTACTGTAGAGTTATGCTCATTGAGGATTTTTTGTTCAGTGATGTCTGCTATTAACAAAATGGTTTCCCTGTTCCAGTAGGCTGGGCTATGGTAATGTAACTGTACCACTGCTAGCAAGCTGCCAGGTGAGGCATTTGTTGGTACTATGCCTGCATCCAGAGCAATCTGCAAGGATTGGTTACGTGCTGTTGGCAGTACAACAGCAGCTTGTACGTGTGTTTCACAGGCCTTGTTTTAAAAACATGTCTGTTAGCACAACTTGGTTTTTATTGTATGGAGGTGCAATAGCTATAGAATATTTACAGGTTCTTTGGAGCAGAAAGAGAGGGCTATAAGTACATACTATAACCAAAAATTTACTGTATGCAAAGGCAGATGGCTTGGGCACTATTTCTGTCAGAGACAGAGAACAGTGTGGTAATGTTCAGTGTGTGTGTGGTGATCGAGAGACCTGAGGGTTAGTATCTCTGGCATCACATACTGATCTCTCAGCTATCTATGAACCATGTTAGGTGCCTTCTCTGTGTGTCTTAAGGTGAAATCGTAGGATAAACTCACATGTATGCAGGCTGCTTGAAGTAACTTCATGTTTTTGGTAGGATATAAAAGCAGTGTTAAAGCTATGCAGTTTTCAAAGTACTTAGTCTTCATCAAAGTTAAAATGTTCCATCTAATGCAACACAGAATGGGTGTTCCATTCACCCACTATGTGTAACCAGCCACACTATAAATATTATATTGGATACTTAAGCATTATTATAAATTATTCTCATATTTAACATAACAATTTAATATTAGATGCTAATATATTAAATATTGATTTCAATATCAAACCAATGGCTGTCATTCAAAATCCTGTCATTCAAAAAGCCTGTCCTAATGTATTCTTAAACAGAAATGCTCATATAGAACCCTTAGGGTACATACCTGCTTTCTAGCTTGTCAGAACCTGAAATGGGGTGCATCCTCAAGTGTTTGTAGCTATGCACTCTGGAAATACAATCTTGAACAAAGAACTATGCATAATTTTATTCATGAATTCATTGAAATTAGCATGTGATCAGTGAAAAAGAATATTGATTTTTCCCTGGTTTAATTAGGCCAGTGGGTTAAATATTCAAATTGAATGTACAGCTTATGCAAGAATTGTCATGTTAGTTGGCTGATACAGACATTTTTCATCTTTTAATCAAGAATCATCTTTAGAATATGATTCACAGGCTTGTTATTAAGCATGTTTGTGAAGACAGGATCAAGGCTCTAAGTTTACAGATAGTTTTCAGTGGGAATAATGTGCTAGTGTATGTGTGGGAGCTTATAATTATTTTGAACTAGATTTCATGATAAAATGCTTTTAAAAGGGTATGTAGGAACTGAATGTAGAGCAAAAGTATTCAGTAGTTTTGGTATGTCTTGTATATTTCTTAGTATTCGGGAGCTGAAACAATTGTTGGTTTGTTCTGTTTTGAGGAAGAATTTAGTCTTAAGAGTGGGTGGCAGATGGGAAATTAATCCTTAGAAAGGTAACTGTATTTTAATGTATTTTAAATACTTTTGTATTGATTAGTATTTTAAGATTTTAACAAAGGTAGTTATTCTCTGTTATAACAATTGATAGGTACAGGTAACAGCCATGGGGTTTAGTGTGGTTTTTTTTCTTTGATTTTCAAACTTAGTGGACCCAAAGAGTGCTGCTTTAATACAGACTGCTTGCATCACTTCGCCCACAACTGGAGAATACTCAAAGTGGAGAATATGTCCATATGTAGTTCTAATGATTTAGTAACTGTATGTTGGTACACACTGTGTATCAACAGAGAATTGCCTTGTCTTGGGAATGAGTGCAGCTGCTCTTCAGACCAAGATTAGAAGATGAAGTTACGCTGAGAAATTTGTGTAGTGCTCTATGAATGCTTGCAGAGGTCTAAACATGTCAGGAAGGTGCAAAAAAAACTTTTGTCTAGCAGGATTTTCTGAATGCACGGGAACCTTGCAAAAAGGTTTGGCTCACTTGATTTTCATTATAAACCACCAACACGAGGATGTAGGAAAGATGGGCATCCTTCCATGTGTCCGTAGAAGGAAGTAATTCCCATTATCCAGCTGGGACACTATACTTAACTATATATATAAATAAATATATACATTCATGTGTATGTATTTGTGTGTGTATTTATATGTATAAATCAGTGAAACTGTAGAGAATCGATAGAAGGTCAGATGAATTAAGACAACTGAAAATTTAGGAAACGTTGAAAGAAAATTATTTTATTAAGCAAGAAAATAGTAGTTTTTCCCTTGTGTTGAAATTTTTTATGGGGAGCATGGATATTCAGTCTTCATTGAGAAGCACAAAGGGAATTTCTTTTTAATCTGCACCAGAACATCAGATTTTGGAATATTTATATAAGAAAACTTGGAACTCTAGAGATGTGCAGTAACCACTGAAGGCTAAGACAGACAGCTTGGAAGAACAGAGGATGACTGTAGTGGGGTGGTTGAGTAGTGTCCTGGTCACTCAGTGGTGCCAAAAGTGGAAGGACTTGTCCACTTCCCTTTTTCTTCTTATTTTTCTTACCTTTGCATGTCATCATCTCCTTTTCTTGTTGTGGCTTTCACCTGTTTTGGTCTTTTGTGAGCCATTTTTTATCTGGTAGGATAATGGAAAAACTATGCTGTGTTGTATCACCTCATGTGTCATCCCCATATCCCACCCACCGCCACTGAGGGCAGGGGTTTTTGTGTGGTTTTTTTCTGTTATCAGCAGTTAGTATGGTTCAGAGAAGTGCACTAGGGCTGACATAACACCAGCAGTGGAAGTGTGTGAATGTTTGCAGGTAGAGACAGGAACAGGACCACCCAGATTTGTCATGAGTTGTCATGAAAACATGTCCTGTGAGTTATATATCTTATGCATTTGTGTTGGTCTAAAATAATGAACTTCTGCCATGTGTTAAACTTGGATGAAGAT
This sequence comes from Passer montanus, assembly GCF_014805655.1. NCBI lineage: Eukaryota > Metazoa > Chordata > Aves > Passeriformes > Passeridae > Passer > Passer montanus. The sequence goes on along the minus strand of NW_024368818.1, from coordinate 16,355,452 downwards.
CTAGATGAGTTAAGCTATGGTTTGTGTTCAGCTTGAATGTATTTGAAATGAGAATGTTATATTTACAATCTGTGGCTGGAGCTGTTTAGGCAATATTTAGCAGTATTTTAATGTTTGTCTTTAAAATGTGATGGCGGTACTTGGCAAGTTTAGATGAAAATGGTGTTCGAGTCCGTCTTGAAAAAGCAGTTATCCAAAGGTAACACACTTGTCATTTCCACAATATTTGTAACTGGAGAAGTTTGAATAATCATTATGAATATTAAATGAAGTGCTGATGTGGCACCTTCCAGTATGTAGGAACTAAGATAAAGAAAAGAAAAAGGAAAATGGTGTACATATTGGTTTGAGTTGTTCTTCTCTTATTTTTGACTTCTTTTGCTGTTTCATTCACCAGTGCTTTGTTTGTTGAGGAGTTTTGGTAGACACTACTAATGTTTTTCAGAGAATTCTTCATTGAAACCAGTTGTTCAACTGAACAAATTTTTACTCTATTTTTTGCAGAAAGTATATTAATTCGTTTTTGCAGTTCTCAAACAGAAGTAGTACGTTGCTTGAAGTGCTGCCATATGAGAAAAATGTAGAGTTGAAAGATACCTGAGGCAGTAATGCTGAGTTCACAGGGTTACTGTTAGAGATTTGAAGTAATTTCTGAAAATTCCAATTAGAAACAGTGGTTTTAAGTAGGAGAGAGAAACATGATAGTCTCACTTGAGTTGGAAGAACAAGATGTAGCTTGATGAAATGAAAATATAAACCTGTGGCTATAGAGCAAGTTATTTAACATTATAGTAAATCTTCTTTCTGCTTATCTAATATAAATTAGATTAAATCATAATTCTTTTTAAACATGGAAAACTCAGAATAGAATGAGACTTCTCAGATTTCTTTAACTCTTCCATAAATTGTTTCCTGAGTTAATGCATGTAGCTGATAAGATGCTGTTTATATGCAGAGAAAGAATTCTCAGTGAAAACTTTTATTCTTAATTTAAAAATGTGTGATCCAGATTTCCTTGTCCATTTTCTCAAGGGGACTTTGATGAAGCCATGGGGCAATCTGATGTAGTAAACTACTTCTAGTAATGTGGTTTGGTACAAATGGGTTTATTCAGAAGATAAACAAACCTAAATTTAGAGCAAGTAGTGTTTATGGCATATTTTGTTTTAAACTGCAAATGGTAGGTATTTTCTGTTAATTAGGAAAATACTGAAGTATTCACTCAGTTTTCAAAAACATGCTTGTTATACAATATTCTTCAGATTAAATTCAGCAGATTAAAGGTCATTTAGTGAGTGGCTCAGAATGAAATTTACCATCACTGTGTTTTATTTGATCACTCCAGTATGTCATTTGGGGTATCCTTGTTTTTGCACAAGCTTAATTTTTGGTTACAAATGTATTGTTTGGAGGAAGAAATCAATTTTTTAAAAGTTATTATTTTACCTGTTTGCATTAATATTCAGAATTATTATGAGTATTATTTTTAGATGAATTGCTTGTTTCTATAATGAAAGTATTTATTTACATACAGGAACATTCTAATCCTATTTCCTATATTTAAATAAGGACATCACCTGTGGAAGAAGTGGGAAATTATTTAGAAAGTTACCATATGCTTACATTAAGTTTTCTACTTCTAAAATGTCAGTTGGAATGTGTAGAATCAGGTTTGAATATGTCAAGGTTTGTAGTTATCAGAACTGTTAATCCGTAGAAGTAGATTTTAATTATAGATTTTACAGAAAACCTTTTTCTTTTGTTCTTATTTTTGTATATCTGATTTGTTGAAGTTTTTATAAATGTCCTTTCATGGCACAGTTAAGTCCTCCAATTATTTAAATATTAGAGAACACTGTATATATATGTTCTAGAAATGTTTTCAAAGCACTTTGCTAGAATGAAACTGCTATGTATTTGTGAAGTAATTTCAATTTTGTTAATTTTGTAACTGGATAAAATTAGATCACACTCTTTACAATCATTGTGTCATGGTGAATAGAAAAAATAACCTCCATAATCCAAAATATCTGTTGTCATCTGTGGCCAGTTGAGAAACTCGATTCTTTTTATGGAAGTTTTGAGAATAAGGGATTACCTTGACTTGCCAATTATTCAAGGAGGGAAGATGATCTGTTATAGAAATTTGAAGAAAAAAAATACAACTGGGAAGAATATCTAATATACAGATGTTAGTTATTTCTAATATTTTATGTTACATTTCATGCAGACCACTCTGGTTAAAAAGGCACTTCTAGTTCAGTAAATAACAAAATAAAAATGGACCGTGAAAAACTTTGTTTCTGGTAAATTCAGTTTCTCCTTCATTTAAAGTCTGCTGACAAATGTTACATTACTGTAACTGGAACAAGCTCATTTCTTTAATTTCCCCCTTTTCAATAACCTGTATTTTCTCCCTCTTGTCTGGGAAGGAAAGATATGGCAGGTGTGTGTGCTTTCCCAGAACCTGTAACAGGAATATTTAAAAACTACATGGCTATATAGATCATGAACTCTTTAGGGGGTAAGCAGTGAAATGTTGGTCTTAAACCTATGAAATTTGTTTAGAAATAGTAAAAGCTTGCTGTAACTGTATTCCTGACAAAAAATTGAAGGAATTTTTTGTCTGGTGGCTGACTTCTCAATGGCATAAAACCAGACATTTTTCATATCGTTAACCAATTTGATGTGAACTTGCTGACTTCTGATCTTTGAAATTTTTCACCAAATTCCTGAAGTTGTCAGTGTTAACTGCTGCTACACAGTGTCATTGTGTGGGAAATGGTTGCATTGCTGCTTTCTCACCTATCCTTTGGGAATGTTTTAGCTGTTTAATAGACTTTTAGATTCAGCCATTTGCATTTTAATTAAGATTGCTGACCAAATGAGGGACCAGCTCTGTTCCAGTGATGAAATATTTGTGTAGAACAAGAAGAAAATGAGACCCTGACATAGAGGAAACTGGTATAATTTGAAAATCGTGATAGGAGTTGAAATCTAGGCAGCCAGGAAAGGAATTTAACTTGAGTATTGACAGTGTAGATAGCCATGTTTTTTCTGTTAGTATTTTACTTTTGTTTCAGCATTTGGGTTGAGATGCCAACATTTTTCCCACTCATTTCCAAAAGTATGATAAAATGAAAGTGTGCCAACTTTGAAGGTTTTGTCTTGTTGAGAAAATGGTCCCTTAGAGGAAAGCAAAATAGCCCCATATCAGTAATTATTAAATCTTTTGCTCAAATCTAAAAATTATTTTGTATGGCCTTGCGTGAAAGAAGGATTGGTGATAAGCAGATGCACACCCTTAAATAAATTATCTTAAGGATAGACAATGTCCTGTATTCCAACACTGTGAGTAGCCACAAGTGTACCCTTGTGAGTGGAGTGTCAGTCACTAGCATGTTTTCTCTTCAGTATGAAAGGTACCAAATTAATTGTGTTCTGTTGAACTCCCCTATGTGGGTGTAAGTTGCGTGAAAATTAATTAATGCAATAAATGTTTTATATTTTCTTTTGTATTTAAAAAAAGATCCAAGTTTGCTGTGTGGACTTCAATTTTAAATTTACCAGTTGAGTAAACATAATCTAATTGTATTGGCTTGTGCTTTGGATCCACCAATATGTATTTAAATATTCTTTTATTATTCTTGTATTTTTTAACTGAAGAATGTAATGTGTTTAGCTCTTGGCCCTATCTGCCTACTCATGTTGGATGATCAATAGTTCAATTGCTTACTGAAAGGACAGTGTCTCTCGTATTGCATGTATTTAAATGGCACAACTCTCCATAACTTGCAGCATATAACCAATTACTTGCTTATTCTAGGTAGTGTCTGTGGTGTAAAAGATGAAAAAACCATAGCTAACAAAATGGATATCTGTCACAGTTGCTTGACCTATTTTGAAGTAACTGGGGTGTGGGACACACTGTCTGGCCTGGAAGATCTTACTCGTGTAAATATTTTCAGTTTATTTTACTTAAAAATAAAAATATTGTTAAAATGAGAGATACAGGTAACCCACTGGAAATAATCAGGTACTGCATGTACATGAAGTATGTAAATCTGGCTTACGTTCAGTCTGCTTGTTAGGTTACCACAAATGACACAGTCTGAAACTGTATCTGAAACTAAAACCATTAACAAAAGCTTTTCTCAACCTGGTTCTTTATAATCTTACTGTGAACTCATATGAGTAAGATTCTGGGAAGAGACATCATAAAGACTCATTCAGGATCCCTTGTGGTTCCTTTTTGTGGGGAAGGAAAGCTGTTTTTTATAATTTTGTCTTAGCAGGCTGCCTGGTGCAGAACGAGGTGCTGCACAAGGAGTTAGGTCACAGGCACATGCTGAAAGCACATGCATTCTCTGGGGTAATTTGGGACGGATGCCTTTGATGCTTTATTATCTAGCCTGACTTCCTCATGTTTGCCGTGGGTCAAGACTCATGATCTCTTACCATGGGTTGGCTAATCCACATCTACATGCCTAGTGTGGAGTAGACAGCATACTTTATCATCATAGCCTTGTAGTCACTGCTTTGTGTAGGTGATTGCTGCTTCTTTCTTGTGTATGAACCTTCAATCTTGCTCTGCTCTTACTCTACTTCACATCTCTATACTTCTATCACCTGGTAACTATGAATAGCATAAGGCAGTGAATCACTTGGCTCTTTCCCGTAATGAAGGCTGAACGGTTGAAAGGCTGTAGAGCTCTTGGTTGGGACTTGCAAGTAGATTATTTTTCTAAGCCTGAGTATTGTACTGGATGTCTTAGAGTAGTTAACTTGAACAGGGTTAGGCAATATGCTTGCTTTGGTACAGGTGCAATTGCAAATCTTCCAGTGTTGCTGAGATGTCTGTTGGCCAGACCTTTGTTATGATTCCTTGCAAAACTCTTGCTTTGGTGGAAAAAGACCCAAACAGAACTGAATTATGTGAAAGTTACTTGGTAGTGAAAGCTTTCACTGTTACAACAAAATAAAATCTAAACACTATTTTAAAACAAGCTAAAAGTGTTTTCTTGGAAAATCTAGTTTTGCCTCTGAAACCTCTACCGAAATGTGATACACGATTTAATGTCGGTGGGTAAGTGGTGTTCTCGAAACATGTTTTTGTCAATCACGTAAGTCTAAGGTTTTTGATCTTTAGGAATACCTGTTAGACTACACTTTCTGACTTCAACTTGCTTTGTAAAACAACTTACTTTGGTTTTGCCTGCCTTTATTCTCTCTTTCTGTAGATTTTGCATGGATTTGTAAATTGCTTAAGATTGGAAGGGATCTCAGATTTTGTAATGAACTCCAGCTTTTAAACCACACTGGATATTAACAAATCTGGCTGTTTACAGGCTCTGGTGCCTGACCATTTTCTTTTGTTTTTATCCTTTTTCTGTGAACATCCAGGAAATACCTGATTGAAGGTAGCCTTTACATTTCCCCTCTCTGCCTCCAGCCTTCTGTTTTGCTGGTGGAATAAACCCACCTCCTTCAACCACTTCTTGTACATCATGTGCTTTACACCCTGGGCAGCCTCGTAGCCATTCCTTTGGCTGTCCCCAGCCACAGCCATGGATATGACTGCATTTGTGGCTGTCTAAGCTTCTCTCATATAAATCTCCCAGCCAGCTGCAAGCTTAAGGTTCTTGCTAATTGCTGCCATCTTTGAAACAAGCAATGACATTATCTAACACCTGTATGCTGTGTGTCTTGTGCTGTGAAAGTTTTAAAAGATTTTAGAATTGCAGAATTCTATGATTTTAGGTGGTTTATTTCCCAGGAGAGTATTTCTTTTTCTGCTGTGAGGTATTCTGGGCCTTAATGAAGAAGGTTGACACAAAGTGATTTTTCTTTCTGTAGTATTACGGGAGTAACTATTCAATCTTCCTCCTTGACTCCCATGACAAGCTGATCAATGAAACTGGCACGTTCTTTCACCAAGGGTTATCCTTTGTTTTCTCAATTATTTTGTTTATTTCTATTTTTGCTCTAAGATGAAAGCTGTTCCTCTTAGTGCTGTACCCTTGGGTTATACACCTGCCTGTGGTATTGCTTATAGCATTTCCAGTGAGTAGCAGTCTAGAGATATGTTGCTTTGGGGCCCTTAGGTTTCCAAACACATAGCTAGTATTTTCATAGGTGGGTGTGAGACGAGTTATGTTAAGTGTAGGATGTGAAAATAACTATATATTTGTTCCTCTCCTTTAATGAAGGGTGTTTGTGGGAATAGGATAAATAAGAACACTGTATATGCAGTGTGGGATGTAGTGCAGGAGTGTGGGATGAAGGATACCATCTTCTGCTGTCTATGCTGCTTATAGTATACTTAGCACAAAAATTGCTGTTCTAATTTGGGTGTAACTGTGCAAATATTTCTTTACCTATTTGGCATTGCTCATGAAAATACTTTCAAAAGAAATTTCAGAGAGATGTTAACTTTTCTGAGATGTGTGTGGTGTAGGTACTTTGAGGTATTAATACATACCAGATTGTTGTGCATCTGTTCAATCAGTATTTTGGAGAGAGAGAAATTTCATGTTTTACTAAATTTAGTTTGTAGTAACTGTAGTATTGTAGTGACTCCCTTGTTTGTGTTTGCAAATTTACTTCCAAATTTAGTTGCCTCTGCACTTCTCTTCTTGCCTATTTTCTCTCCCAGTTGGTCACTGGTTCATCATAATGTGCTTGCGCTCTCTTCCTCTGCCCCCCCACCCCAGGTTCATTCATATGCTTTTCACAGAAGTACTCATCAGTCCTGTGAGGGATGATTTTCTGAGGGTTACAGAGCCTGTTTTCTTTTATACACTGCAACAGATAATGATTTCAAAGTTCAGTGGCATTTCAGAAACCATTTCTCCCAGCACAAAATATCATCTACACTGGATATTTATTTGGGTTGGGGTTTTTAAAATATTTTTAGACAGTGAATTTTCAAGTGCCACCTCTTCTTTTGTATTTTTTGGTTACTGTTGATCTACTGGCAAATGTTACATTTAGGAATAGAAATTCTCACTTTCTAATATGCACTTGCACATTTTATGCCAAAACATATGACTTGACATCCAGTGATGTGTGTACTTTGTATTTGATGTATGTTCCTGCCAGATAGCCTTGCGCAAAACTGCCTGTGTTATTATTTAGGAGGGAAGACCTGAAGGTGAAGAAGCTGCAGGGCTTGGTTTTGATGATCCAGTTCAGAGCATGTCTCTTGCTGAGTAATATCCTGGCATTGTCTTAACAGCCCCAAATCATCATCCAATAGTAGATAACCGTGACTTAAAAATGAGGTCATGAATGCCTGTAGTCATCACAATTTTACTTATAGATAAAAAGAATGTTTATCTTTCCATCTCATTACATTTATGAATGTGGAAATAATTTCCTGCTCGCTTCCTTCAATACTTAAACATAAATAGTAGCTTTTTCAGTTCTGACCATACTAGTTCAGAGTATGTGGTAGCTGTGCTTACCTGCTGCTCTGGCTGAAGGAAGGTCCTGTCTTTCTGGAGTCCTTCAAGATGGATGGTTGTTCATAGGAAGATATAAAACTCTCTTCAAAAGTGGAATGTTTGCCTTCAGATTAAATGGGTGTTTCCAGTATGCCTTGGTAGTCCTTGGACAGGAAGGCATAGGACGTTCTGAAGTCTTGATTTTTACTGATCTACAGCCTTTGGCAGGGCTGTCAGTTTGAGTGAAAATTGCTGGTTTATTTTTGGAGTGATAATATTTTGGAGTGATAATAGTAGAGAAATTTCATCACTATGATGTTGCATTAAGTTAAGCTTCATATTAAATAATAGCAAGCTGTATTATCATATAGTTGTTTCTGTTGTATTTGTCAACATAGTGTTGTGATCTTAAGTCATCTCTTCCTTCATCAGCCTTTGGAAATGAGTTACTGGATAATGAGACATTGTTCTGTTGTTGTACTGAAAGTGTAGCTCCCCATGTTTACACAGGTGAGACAGTAGTCCAGGCTGAACAGAGGTGGGAAAGCTTTGTTTTAGCTAGCCAGCCTCAGGTCTTGTGCTCCTAACCATCTTTTTGGTTAATGATCCAACTTTGTTTGAACTGAATTAATCTGTCAACTTCTGGCATTGTTGCTAGAGGCTCCTTTTTCCACCCAGCATTTCCTCTGCCTTTTTGAAGGTGTTGATTGCATTGTATCAAGACTAAGTTGTATTTGAATCTTTTATTATTCACTTTGAACCAGTGCTGGAAAGTATTTACTGATCCATTAAGAGACCAGAAATCTGAGATTACAGTTAATTCTAGTCATAATCTTCCAGTAAAACTTAATTAAATGGTACCATGTAATAATTATTTTGCTATTTAATGCTTTAGGAGTTTGAAAGCTAAGAGTTGTTAGTCAGAGGTAGTGCCAGTCATTACAGTACTTCTGTTCCAGGGCCTTGTAAGGCAGCTGCAAAAGCAGTTTAATCTTGGCAGTGAGCAGAGTGCGCTTTGTATTATTAAGTTCTGATAGACCAGAGCCATCCTCCTTTTTGATATTTATTTTGCTGGAAAGCCCCTCAGTTTTCATCAGAAATATTACTACATAAAATGAATGTACTGATTTTTTGGGGAGCATTATTGATCTTCTTCAGCAGAACTGATAATAACAACAGAAATTTTTCTTTTGCAGATTTAATCCAGTGCACAAATGAGATGAACGTGAACATCCCACAACTGGCAGATAGTTTATTTGAAAGAACTACCAACAGTAGCTGGGTAGTGGTCTTCAAATCTCTTATCACAACCCATCATCTAATGGTGTATGGAAATGAGGTAATACAAAAATGATGTATTATTTTGAAAACAGTTACAGTCCCTCATTCCATTACTGGAAGCATTTAGGTGAATATCACCTAAATACTTCCAGTAATTCTTTTGTAAGACAATTCCAGTTTGCCTTTTTGGATCCTACTCTGAATGAACACAGGTCTCATCTTCCATTTGTTTCTGTTGTTTCAACTTCAAAGTGTGCAATTCTAGCATAAAAAGTAAATGTCCCAAATGCTGAGGGTACTTTTTTCCTATGTTCATATTCTAATGATGAAAGAAAAAAAAAAAACAAGAAAAACTAACTTGCATGGGATTCTGCAAGCTGAAAATGGAAGCATTTTTGCCTTCATGCTGTAGCTAACTCTCTGGTCTTTTCTCCTAGATAACTTCATTTTAAATTAATTTCTACCATCACACCCTAATCTTTTACAATTAAAACAAATGTGTGCCTATGAGTTGGCTTTGAGGGTCACCCTAGGACAGGGTGAAATAAAACCAAACTGTTAACAGTTAAACAGTTCAACAAACGTAACTCCAAGTTACACAAAAAGGAATAAACCTGTTTTGTCTCAGTTTTAATTCCTAAGGGGCCTTATTGTTTGGAATACCAAGCCAAGTATAGCAGCAGCTTGAATGTCATGCCTTTAAAAAAAACAAAAAGAAAAAATATTTCTAAGGCTTTCTTAGAAAATGTTTGTAAACATTGCTTTTTACTGCAGAATAAGGTAAGCTATATGAACTTTGGAATTGAGATAGTTTTAACAAATTATCAAAATTTTTCATTTGAGTTTGCTTTCAGAGGAACTGCGTCCTCTGACTGACTAGTGTGGGTTGGATGGGGAGGTTAAGTTTTTAAACATATACTGGTTTCCCTTGCCGGTTATTGCTGGTCTGGGTGAAAATCTGTTCTGTGAAGCTAACTTAAGCCACAAGAGGGCAAACTTCTGTTGTTGGCTTGAAGCTTAAACCTTTTCATTGGGATAATTGACACTTTCCAAAACACAATCTATACACCTTGCATTTTGAGTCATGTGAATTTTAAACGGATACCAAAGTAGTTCATAGTAATAATTAAAAGTATTTCATGGGACCACTGTCTGAAATACTTTCCATTAAGAATAGAATTTACAAACAAATTTTGCTTGCCAAATATATTACAGAAGTATTGAGGGTAAGGTTGCTGCTGAAAATGAAATTTTTCACATTTGGAAACAGTACTTGAACAATGAGAGTGCAACCTGATTATAGCACCATTTAGATTGCAAAGGACCTTTAAGATCAAATCCAGCTGCTAAGCCAGTGCTGCCAAGCCCACCACTAACCCTTAACCCCAAATGCCACATCTGTGTGTCTTCCAAATACCTCCAGGGATGGTGCCTCCAACTTTGGCTTAATTCCTTTATAAGTAGGTACTGAGTGCCTTTACTCTTCTCCAGTCTTTTTTCTGTGCAACCTGTGTAGCATAATGAAAGTAATGAACTAGTACATGTTACACTAATCAATGCTGTTTTTGTCTTTTGTCAGAATGTTTCTTGCAACTGCATGATTGGCTTATTTTTGTAGCAGCTCTATACAAATTTTTTCCTTTTAAATTGTGTCAACAATCTGAAATGTCTTTACCAGAAGAAAATAGCATCATTCACCTTGTGAAGCATAATTTGTAATTAAATGTAATTAGAAGTATTATGATACAGTGTTAGTTCTTTATATGAATTATGTTTGATATTTGATTTATAAGCAAACTAACATTTACATCACCTATTTTCATAGTTAAGCTAAGTACCATTACAATTTTATGCTGAGCAAAGTTGACTTGGCTAATTAGTAATATTAAATCAGTTGTTATAAAATTGAAGTCAGTGAAAAAACTATGAGCATGTAAAATGAGAATGTATTTGAAGGGATTTTTTCAGAAGTTCAGAGTTCCATATTCTGGCTTAAAATAAACTCCAACTAAATGAGGCCTTTGAACAAAATTCCACTTGGATTTTTTCGCGGATTTATGGATAAAAAATAACTAGCTTACTTCGATAGCTTAGCTGGTTTTGTAATGTTTCCAGATTTGAAGTCAGTGTTAAGGCATAAAAGCTGAATTTTGTAACTTGGATAAAAAGTTTCTAGTATTGTTAACACAATTCCTTCTCCTTAGTAACACAGTAAAAGTATTCAATTTTTTTCTCTTTTGTCTAGCGTTTTATCCAGTATCTGGCGTCCAGAAACACATTGTTTAATCTGAGCAATTTCCTAGACAAAAGTGGATTGCAAGGTAAGGTGTCTTTTATTCATTAAAAGTTAGTAATGTGCTGAGGAACAGCAAAGACAACTTGGTTACTCTTAATGAACCCTGTCATTTAGGAAGTAACTTTTCTGTCCATTTTACCCCAGACTCCATTTCTTAAATAAAATGCTGTAATGATGTGGCAGGAGCTGTCTGCTGGAGGATCATGTTGCATGTTTTCTAACAGGCATTCTTAAAGGCTTCTGACTTCCTTAGACATACGGACCTCAGTATCCCTCTTATTTATCTCTAGAGATAGAGCTTTCCAAATGAGGCAACTTTGATGATTAATTTTTCAAAAATGCATCATATGTACATACATCATGTCAGTGAGACAAGAATCGTATCTAAAAAAATTTAAATTACTTCTTTGGGAAATGGATCAAAGACCATTCCATTTATTTTTGAAACTAATTTGGTGGGCAAATAAGTCTTTCTCTGGTTCATATTTTTCAACTGGAAGTCTTCCAAACTGTTATGCTGCAGTTCAGTGCAGTTCTGACCATACCTGTAGCTGGCATTGTTTTTTTCTCCTAAGGTGGTTCCTTACTTTGTCTACTGCTTCTTATATACTTCTGATCTTTGCCACAAGTGTACTACAACAGGCAGCCAAAGAGGTTGCCTGAGGACAGAAACCTTCTCAGTTATAACCAAGGCTCTATCAAGTTGTCATTTTTTGGAGTTTTAACTTGTATGGTCTCAGCATATCCTATGAACAGATCCTTCTTCTTAGTCTATACCCCTAGACTGACACTTATCAAAATATTTGCTATCACTGCTAACTTAACAGAGAAATATTTCTGTCATATTGTGGTGTTTCCATCAAAGCCTTTTTTTTTTTATATTCAGTTGCAAATGAGACAAGGTGTTGGGGAGCTGGTGTGAATGCCTTTGTGAATGCATAATTTAATTTTTTTAATAGTAATTTCTATTGTATTATAAAAACTTGCATAAAAATTGGCTTGTGAAAGTGATTTGCTTAGGAAGTGAAGTGTAAACTTTTACATAGTTGAGGTTGTCTAGATATTTGTGGTATTGTCTGTTTGATTTACATGGTGACTACAATGACGTAAGCAGTTATTTTCAGATCATATTTTTGCACAATTTTGCATAGTCAATGGAGCTGTCTTGTGTTAATATTTTGCACTTTATTTTGAATAACATTCTTATTCTTTGATTAGGTATGTAATAATCCCCTGAAACTTATTTTTTAGGTTATGACATGTCAACGTTTATCAGGCGGTATAGCAGGTATTTGAATGAAAAGGCAGTTTCCTATAGACAAGTGGCTTTTGACTTCACAAAAGTAAAAAGAGGGTAAGGACTACATTTTGTTTTACTGATCTTGAGGTTTTGTTGTATGTCCTGTAATTCTAGTGGAAAATACTGATGTTAGCTCAGGCTTAATACAGGCAATAATGATTCCTTTTATTTTTTGAATATCTCCCACGACACACAAAGGTCCAACTGCCCAATAATGTGTGTTGTAAAAAATATTTTAATTCAGTTATTGTAAGTTTTTATCTTTAAACATTAACACTTCAATGTAAGGAATGAAAGATGGTATGCATGGAAGTCTATATAAAAAAGTAGAAGTTTGAACAAATCTTTCACAATAGACTACATACTTTGCCTTTTATGTAATATAGAGGACCATGCAATTTATTTGTGCTTGTAGCACTGGAAGGTTTAAATGACAGGTGAAACACCTTGCAGTCCTTCCTAGTGTTCCTCTGTTCTTGTCACAAAATATCTGTGGGAAGCTTACTACCTTTGTGAAGGTAGTGTAAGTTTGTACTTTTAATAGTACATTACAGCAGATCCTATCCTGGGCTGGTCCATAAGAATACAAATTTTCTCTGGAAAGTGTGCTCATTTAAGAGAAATCAGTTATTTTGAGACCAGGTGCCTGTTTACATGTAAAATAACACAGTAAAGAGCACCAGTAGTTTGGTAAATTATATGTTATAGTGAATTAGTTAATCTGGAGCTCTTCTTTGGGAAGGCTTGAGAGAAGGTACCACTCACAGTTGAGTCCTTCTGTCTTTGTCCATTATCTTTTTATATGGTGCTTTTTAAGATTTAAAAGCATAATGCTAGTTTTACATTTGGGTGTCTTTTATCACCCATATTAGGGGAATTTATATTGAAAGTAAAAACTTAATGTTTAATCCACAGAAATCTGAATTTAATACTATTGAATGAATTAATTGTAGTAATGGGCTCTCTAATGGTATTTTGCATTAATATTGTAAAGGCATTTGGAGTGGGGCCTTAGAACACTGGCCAAATCCCTTCTGCCTCCTTGCTGAGAATGTTGAGTCCATTTTGGTTTGAATTGTGACAGTAGAGTAAAAGGAGGATGCCTGGGCTCCTTTTTCTCATTCTGCCTTTAGAGTTGCTTGGATTGATTGCCAACAACACAAAACAGTATTTTCCAAACCTAAGGTTTGTGTGCGGTAAGGTGGCTGCAGCAGCTCTAGAGGGATACACAGTTGTTTTAGGTCTAATAAGGTGAATTATTTAGCCTGCACCATGTGCCTGGAGGTCCTTCTGTGAGCCGAGAGGAATAACTGTTCTGATGGCAGCAATCTGTCTTTCCTTCTCCGTTTTACTCTGGGCTCTCACACCCATGCTCTGCCCCATTCAGTTTCTTGCATTTGCTGTTTGCTGTTAGGAGTAAATACACAGCACAAGTAGAGAGCTGGAAGCAGCATGCTCCCCACTGCTTTCCAACCTGGAGAACAGCCACAAACTGTTCTGTGAAGATGCACTATGAGATTTGCACTTGCAGGAAGTATTTGGTTTGCTCTGTGCATGCTGATGAACTGCAAGGCTGTCTGATTTGTCTTACAGAAAGCAGTTGTTTCATGTCACTGAGGGGATTTAGTCCTTTCCTCAGCTGTTGCTTTTCTCAGATATTTTTGGTATTCATTTGATGTTTTTTTTCAAATGTGCAGCCAATCTTAGTCTAATCAATCTAAGCAATTAATAAACAAGCAAATATTGGTGGTCAGCTTTAAAAAGGAAATTTCATGTAGTCTCTAGAATCTTTCTGAAAAACATACTGCTGCATTTTTTTATTCTTTCTTTCTTCATAATTTGAAAAGAGTCCAAACTGATACAAAATAATATTTGGGTGATTGGAAAAAGAATACATGAAAATTGCTTCAAAAATAATCTTTGGAGTTTTGTTTTTTATGTTACCTGATGCATTATAGCTCTCCTATATTTCTAAACACTATCAGTTTCATTTTCTTTGAATAAAAGTTTATCTTGGAGTAATATTTTGACCAAATAACTGCAGCGCAGAAAGACAAATTATTACGATTATGTTGGCTAGACACCATTCCTAAACACCACAAGGATGGCTTTGTATGGCAGAGACTTAAATGTTTTCTCTGATGACCTGATATATTTTCTGTTGTTTCTTACTAACAATTGCCTTCAAAATTCATGTGAAGAATTTTCTTTGTTGGTTTTTTTTCCCCCTCACAATAGGGCTGATGGAGTGATGAGAACAATGAGCACAGAAAAACTGTTAAAAACTGTACCAATTATACAAAATCAAATGGATGCACTTCTTGACTTTAATGTAAGTTTAGCAGCATGTACATTTCTACAGACCATCAACTTGCTGTACAAATACGTAAAATAGGTCAAGATTAAATGTCTTGCTCTTGGTTCCATGTTATCTGCACAGCTTAAAGAGCACAAATTATTTTATGCATTGGTATACCCCCAAGAAATCAGAAAAAAATAGATACAATGCTCACTAGAGAGAATGCTTTGTGCTAAATTACTGTGTTTTTATTGTGTACCTTATGTAAGAATTGCTTGTTTGTTGAAAAGCTGATTATTTATGTCCTCTGTCTTTTAGTTAAGTTAGTTAACATTAGCATTGGTTGACAAAAATGTCTGCCAAAATGATTTGATTTAATTCTGTGGTGAAACTGTTGGTTAGTTATAGTGGTACTTCCTGCTAACAGCCAGTGAGATGACTGAAAAGCCTGTCTTGAGATAGTGAGCTGAAATTTAACTAGAAGTTTTCCAGTAAGAGATCAATCCTGTTCAATTAACTTTTTCTCTGATCTTCCTAGGTTAATAGCAATGAACTTACAAATGGTGTAATTAATGCTGCCTTCATGCTCCTCTTCAAAGATGCCATTAGACTGTTCGCGGCATATAACGAAGGGATTATTAACCTCTTGGGTAAATACAACTGCTTTCTGCAATGCTCAGCTCTGGGGAGGGGGGAACTCAGTGAATGATTCATGAGAGCTGCTCTCTTGAGAAACTGAAACAGTCTTACTGTAAAACATCAAAATTTTACTGTTATTTCGAGTGTTTGTCTGTGCAGTTGCATTTGACATTGCTTTGTACCCATGGTTAGGTAAAATCTGAAAGCAAAGTCCATCCAAGATTTTATTCACCTTTTTTTTTCTTGCATTGCTTTGTTGGGTATTTTTGTGCATTGGTTTTGGGTTTGTGTTTTTTGGTTTTGTTTTTTTATTTTGTCTTATTGAACTGCATGGCAAACCTGAATTATAATATTAATGTTGGTTGGGGATTTTCTTAAGAAACAATTTGTGTTTCCTAGTAAAGGAATCAGTTATGGTCAGTTGCAAATCTGCGGTCACAACATCAGTGATGGCTTGGCTGTTGAAACTTTAATGTTGCTTTGTTTCCATGACTGGTTGTCTTATTTTCCTAGATTAATGAGAATTAAAAATTCAGGGTTAAGGCCCTTTCACTTACACATACTGGAGATGAATTTTCCTAAATTTAGGAAAGAATTAAGTTGAAAGTAATCGGTTGACTTACTTGATTTTGTTATGCTGTCATTACCCAGTGCTTGCAAAATGAAAAGCCAAATCCAGAATAAGTCAGTAAGGGACAATCTGAAGTCAGTCAGTCTTCCAGTGTGATGCCCCTGTCAGCTTCCTTTCCCTTGGTAAGAAATAATATGCACTTGCTTTCAACTTATGCTTTGAGTGAAGCTTAATAAAAAAGAAGCAACAGGCCTTGAAAGGGCTTTTTGAAAGAGGAGTGGGACCCTCTCACTTTCAGCACTGGTGTTTTCTGCCCCAGACCATAGTAAGAGGCATCAGTTTGTCAGACAAGATCAAAATCTTGCCTGATATCTGACCACTGGAATAGAGTAGATATTTGACTGCCAGATTGTAAAACTGCCCTTTCTTTCTTTGTTCTTCTTCCCAAGAAGATGAATTTACATTTCTTTGAGTGACCTATTCTTAAACTTGATTGTCCTCTTCGAGGTGGTTATGCTTTTGTGGTAGCTAGTACCTGGTAAGGTACTAGATGTAAGGTAAGGTGTAATTGCATGCATTGAACCAATAGCTCACATTTGACAGAACTTTTTGTCATTTGGTGCAAGTTAGACGTAATGACTTCTGCAGTTATCATAATAACAGATCTGCAGGTATTTTCTGCTTGCCTTGGTGTATATGCTTTTACTTTGCATATCCTTTGCAAATCTTGATTTCTTATTTAATGCAATTATTCTTACTGTTTCTAGAAAAATACTTTGATATGAAAAAGAACCAATGCAAAGAAGGCCTTGATATATATAAGAAGTTCCTCACTAGAATGACACGGATCTCAGAGTTCCTTAAAGTTGCAGAGGTAAACTTAAGCCAATCAACTTAGCTGTTTATTTGAAAAAGCTTGTAAAGTGCTTATTTTATCATAAAACAGGTCCTTCTTCCTTCCTGCTTATTTGCTATTCTCTCAAGGGTCATCTTGTTCATCACTGGTGATTAGTTAATTTGAGGACGGTATTGGAAAACCTGACTGTGGAGTGCTTATTGGTTTATCTTTTACTTGAGGAGAGTGTATTAATGTGCATTTTAAAATTTCCTTGGTTATGGAATACTTGTGAGCTTTCTTTGAAGAATAGACTTGCTTTAAACAAAGGAACTTTCACAGTCATCTGCTTTCTATGTTTCTAGCTGTGGTCTAGTTTGAAACCCACAATTCTACCAGAAGTTTTAGATGTAATAACAGCTTCAGAAATAAGCAACTGAGACAAACAGATGAACACGGGATTTCTTCAAGATTTTTTGCTGTAGGTGTGCTCATAGAGGGAAAAGCAATTACCTTGCAAAATGTTTACTATGTGGGTTTTTAAAGAAAAATGCTTAGTATGTTGCCTTCCTGTTTCTAGATCACTGCTAAATTGATATCCTAATATTATGTAATTCCTCAGTTGAGGTGTGCTCCTCTTCTTGTTTTTATTTCCTTGGTATTCATACCTCTCTTAACAAATTAATAAGCCTACAAGCTTGGCTTGCTGTCTGTCCTGACAGTGTCTCTGTCAGAGATACTGTCTTCAGCTGATAAGACCATCAGCTGAAGTTGAGAGTATTGATCTTTCTGTTGTAA
Source organism: Passer montanus (assembly GCF_014805655.1). Lineage (NCBI taxonomy): Eukaryota > Metazoa > Chordata > Aves > Passeriformes > Passeridae > Passer > Passer montanus. The sequence continues at coordinate 16,337,988 of NW_024368818.1, read as the reverse complement.
CAGTATATGTCCTGCTGCAAACATCCTAAATTTCATCTGCATTTTAGGAAAATGTTTCTTTACAAAACTTCATTGATGCTTTGTTTCATCAAATATATCCTGCGTATCAGTAGGTCTGAGAGTTTGCCATGTAAATTGTGAGATAGGCAAACTTATTCAGGTTCTAAAACACTAGGTTCTTGCTCTCTTGTTTCTGAGGTTCTATCTGTTAAAATATCTGTATAATATACCTGCTTCAATGTATATACATTTAAGAAGAATTTATTACAACCAGCCATTAGGAGTACAGACTCTGGAGATGTAAAATTTGTATTGAACAGGTTTGTGCTTTTTGCATTACTTCATGTTAACGTTGTTTCCTTTCTGAGCATCTCTGCCTTAAAAGAAAACAGGTTCTAAAGCTCATTTGTTCTATTACAGCAAGTTGGAATTGACAGAGGAGATATACCAGATCTCTCACAGGTAGATAAACCTATTATGTATTTGCCAGTGCATGTATGTGTAATTTTAGGGTTGCATGATCAGAAATGCCATTATGATACTCACTTAGGCATTATTGTATACATTGTTACCAAGTTCTCTCAGTTTGTGATTAAATCCAAGCTCTGTCAGAGCCTGGCTTTTATATTCTGTGATCCTGTTGTAAAATTTTTATAGCATTTCTGTCATTCTCTAATTGAATTTTAAGATAACCTTATTTCCGTCATGCTTGAAGACGCAGTTTATGTCTGTGAGGTCACATAATGCAAGTCTTGCATGATATTACGAAGCTGTGGCTTTTAGCAGCCTTGCGTTTGGCTATATGCCTATTGAAGTTAATGTGAAGGCTTGCAGAACATGCACAAAGAAATTACTCTAGGTACAATTTTCTTCTTAGTGTCTCTTAAAACACTGACTGCTTCTGATTATCTGCCTGCTGTTTCCTAGCTGTTAATTTTAACATTTCATGACTTATTTCAGTCCTTGCTGATCAATCATTGTGATGGAATAATGTAATGAGTCAACATCACCTTATACTTGAAGTCATTAAATACGTACAGAATGCCAAGAGGGAGTAAAAATATTCAGAGCTGTTGTACCAGTTGCCCTAGAGTTGCATTGTCTGAAAATATTTGAACTATTGGTTCCTTCAAATGTATTCCCCAATGTCTCTCTTTGCAGGCACCGAGTAGCCTTCTTGATGCTTTGGAACAACATTTAGCTTCTCTAGAGGGGAAGAAAATCAAAGATTCCACAGCTGCAAGCAGGTGCTTACACGCTTGTCCTTTTGGACAGTTGTCAAATCGAGTGTTAAATCAGGTTTTTTTCAATTTCATTGTAAATTAAGATTTGAGGAGGCTTCCTTAAAGGCATTGTATGAGCAATGATGGATTAGCATGTTGTCATATCTTAAAACAGCTTCTTTCAGGTCAGCAGAACTAGAATCCAAGGAGCTGTAAGGGCATCCTCTAGCATCCCTACTTATACTTTTAGCTTTTGATCCTGAACTTCTGAAGAGAAACTAAGTTTCTTTCATTTACTACCTGCAAATGTTCATTTTATATTAATAATTAGACTTCTGCAATGTATGCAACATGAATAAATGCATGTTGTTAGACTTTTACATGTCAGCTTTAATCCCTGTTTTGTCAAAAGAAAGGACATGCTTCCAGGAAGTCCTTATATTAAGAATGAATTTTGAAAGTAATTGGAAGTGAAAGCCATAATGCATAGACTTAAATTATTGTGAGTGCTTTCCAAAATACAGCAGGAAATATAGAAAAGTCCCCTCTACATGACAAATTTCATTGTTCAAATTTAACAAAGCATAATCTTGGGGGTAAGAGTAAGACTTGTAAAATTAAATAGCATTTCTTTATTGCATGTTCAAAAACAGAGGCAGTAATATTTTATGAGCTCATTATGGCAGTGACTATTAGGGCACTGTTTATTTCTAAAAATTAGAAATAATGCTAATTTTTAGAATATTTGCTTTCTTTTATAAGATTACTCTGTTAAAAGTTAAATATTTGGTTTGTGTCTTTTTGCATACTGTTAAACATGATGATAAATTACAAATTTCCTTCGGGATATATTAAAAGTATTGATAGTTTGTTCACTAAGCCTGTGAAATTAACAACAATTTGAAATGGAGCTCAACAATTTGAAATGACTGGAGATTGCTGTGTGCCTACAAATAATATCATTTTAGGCAAACAGGAAAAGAGAAAAGGCTTCAAATGTGAGTTTTGTGATGCAGTTTGGAGGGGAAGCATTTAAGGTGGAAAATCGAAAAGCCAGCAGAGTACACTGCAAGATTTCTGGGCACTTTTAATTTTGCATTTCATATAATGTATCTTATTTAAACTTTTCACTTGTGCAGTGTAAGATCTAGCCAATGCTACAGAGAGCTTAGGAGGAGACTGGGTGGATACGAGCGAGCTGCTATCACGTGTTGTCTGTTAACAGCCAGCTTTTCTCCTGTCCAATTACTTTAGGGCTACCACCCTTTCCAATGCAGTCTCTTCCCTTGCAAGCACTGGCCTGTCCCTCACAAAAGTGGATGAAAGGGAAAAACAAGCTGCGTTAGAGGAAGAACAGGCTCTCTTAAAAGCTTTAAAGGTAAGCATACCGAATTTTTAATTGAAAATGCTTTTCCTGTGTTCTTTTTCATAGCTTATTAGGATTCATAAAGAAGCAAAGGGGAAACCAGAGTTTTTAATAATGAACATGTACTGTTGACAAAGTGCTGGAAATAGAATTGTGTTTACTTAGATGGTACAGCTTGTGGAGGGTTTGTTAAAATAGTTTTCTGAAGCATTTGTGGCACCACTGACTCCTGTAATTACAAGTGGCGAACACTAGTGTGTGGAATAAATGATTCTATAGTTCTGCTTTATTTACCTCCAATGTCATGTACACAAATATTCAGATTTCTTATACCAGCTCATTTTCCCAACAGGAGCAACGTCTAAAAGAACTTGCAAAGAAGCCTCATACCTCTTTAACCACAGCAGCTTCTCCTGTGTCAACTGCAGCAGGAAGCATAATGACTACACCAGCCATTGATATTTTTTCTACCCCTAGCTCCTCCAACAGGTATGCTGAATCCTCCACTGGGAGATGTTCTGCCCCAAGGGTTTCCTCTAAACTTCTGCCGCAGAGCGTATATTGCACAAGATTGGTTGGGTGTAGAGTACATTAGCAATGTGATAAGAAATTATAGTGAAGCTGATGGGAAAACAGCCTATTGCAATAAATAACATAAAACTGTATTCTCATCTCTTTGCAGAGGTTTCTGGTAAAAATGGACTGCTGACAGCTCTTGTAGCTGTTATTAGTCCGTAAGCCAGACGATTGGAACTGTAAAATACACATGCTTTGTCCCTAAGGAACATTACAAGTAAATTTGAGATGTCAAATAAAAATTCTGGTTGAGAAGTCATGCATAAAATGCATTTCTAGACCTTTAAAGGTAGAAAGGCAAATATTCTGGCTAGTTTTTCCAAAAAAGAAAAGCCTGAAACGGGGTTTGAAATGAAAGGCAGGTCTTATGTTGTATCTGGAAGATTTCTGCAAGGACCTGCAAAGAAAGTGCAGGAGTACTCACTGCATGCTAATCCTGGTCTTTGACTAACAGGAGCTGTTGGTATGAGCAAGTGTGTGATCTTCATTCTGTAAAATACCTGTCAAACTAAGCAGCAGCAGAAGGTACAGTGCTTTTATCAGTATAGAAGGAATCCATGCTCTGAAGTCATATTTTTTGCTTTGAGCCTGATCCTAAACCTGAAGGGATTGCTTAGTTGTTCTGTTAGAGCTCACATAAGAATCTATTGCTCTTTTGACAGCTTTCTTTCCCATTAGAAAGCTATTGTAGGAAATTACTTGACACCAAATATGTGGTAAATAGCTGAGTCACATATAAGAAGCTAGAGAATCTGTCAGTGTTAGTAACAGAAAGACTTCCTGGTAAAAAGATTTTTTTAAATTGCTTTTTAGAGGCCAGAAAACTTGAAATGGGTGTGTGCTTTGAACTTGCGTATCTGATGTTGTTTTTTAAGAGGTCTGAAACATAGAAACATCTGATAAATCTTCTTTAAACAGACAGAAATGCTGCATAGTGAGGACAAGAGTGTTTTCTTGTAAAAAAACTCCAAATGCTAGTTTTTCTTGTTCAAATTTCCTTGCTGGCAGAATGACTGTTATGAGCAAAGAACAGATTTTAAAGCAGGAGTTGTCATGAAGGGGATATGCTGGGTCAGAAGGTCAGTGGCTTGCTATTAGATGCAATGTGTCTGGTTAATCCCTGTCATTATCTTCAACAAGCTTTACCTTTAAAATTGTCTTTATTCAGCTGTGCACATTACAGGGCAATGCCAGACCATGCTGCTTTTTAATAGGAGCGGTAGTGGCAAAATGTGATTTTAATCACTGCTGAAATGAATCATGCAATACCAAAAACTGAATTATGCAAGTGATAGGGTGAACAAGAAATATACAGAAATCTAGTATGTCACTACTAGCCATTAAACTCTTGTGCTGGTCTCATTTAGAGAGATGTTTGGGTGTCACAGTGATTCAATTTCTGTGCTTAGTAGAAGACATGTGCAGATTTGGGTTCATTTCATGTCCTGAAAGTTTCTGGGAGAAGACCAGTAGTCTTTTTTTTTTTTCTTTTCTTTTTTTCCCAAGACTTATTTAAAGTGTAAAATGAACTCTCTGCAAGAAGATGAATTTTACTGTTCTTGTCTGACTCAAATTAATGCGGCAGTTGTATATAAGCCTTGACTCTTAATTTCCATGTGATGTTATAAGATCTCAGTTTGGTTTTGACTGGTCTAAAATGTGCACTTAAATATGTTTTCATTCACATGCCTGATGTGTGATCAAGTGTTTTAAGGCCTTTTAGATTTTTCTTTCCCCAAAGGTCTTCAATAGCTCACGGCTGTGACGTAGTTTCTCAGCAGAGATGGGAGTTGTGGAATTTAGAGTAATACTTTGGTGGTGCAGCCCATTAGAGTTCACTTTGACTGTCTTTTTTTGTTGTGTTATAGAGTTTTCATGAGGTGACTTCAAAAGTTTATGAAGAGTTCTGAATATAACATCTAGCCTGGTGTTGGACTGTGAAGACAAGTGTCTGTCTTGGACAGCTTTGAGAAAAGTCCCTTGGCATAACATAAACTTACCTTGCTGAATTAACACCTTTTTACAGAATTGAAAATATGGAGCTCACCAGCCCTTCTGATTTTGGCTCAGTTTTATCCATTTTATAATAACCATTTTGTAACAAAGCTTTCATTAATGATGACAGTGGCTAGTGTTTGCCTATGTTGAAAACTGTGATGTAGTTCAAACAATTGTATTAATTTATCTTTGTAGCACTTCAAAGCTGCCAAATGATCTGCTTGATTTGCAGCCAACTTTTCATCCGTCTGTACATCCTATATCAGCTGCTCCACAAGTAGGAAGTACCTGGGGAGGTAAGAATTCTGAGTTGGATTAAGGTTCTAATTGCTATGGCCATGTTCCTGTACATGTTCCCCCTAATAGGGGGCTAGTTCCTCCTTAAAAAGAAGATCTTAAGACATTACAGGTGAATAAAGGGATGAGAAAGTAAAATATGTGTATAGATAAAAATCATGTAGCAGTGTGTGGTAATTCTAATTTTTTTAATATGTTTTCTTATTAGCAAAGTTACTTTAATTGTTGATGAGCTCTGCCAGTCTCATAACTGCTCTCTTCAAGATCCACATAGCCAGCTGCAGAAACTTAGCTGTTTAAAAGTCAGTTCAGTGAAGATGTCAAAGAGGCATTCTATGCTGCAAACACAGGAACCTGAATTCAAGACCATTTTAATACATATTTTAAATTTTGTCTAATATTAAATCAAATTTCCTGGTGATGTTAATGCAGAACTTGGATGAAGCCTGAAAGGAGGCACTTGTGACAACTGTGCATAGAAAGAACGGCCATAGTTAGTTACTGAAATAATAAGGCTTCTCTTTACAAATTCTCTGCTATATTTCATATAACTACAAGAGCAAATCAGCTAAAAGCTGTGGTTGGACATCTTAAGTGAGAGACAAAATTTATATTCTTCCCTCTGAAATGTGCTCCAGAACATCCAAATTTTCATTCTGCCCAGTTTCTAGGATGGACTGAATAAGCTGAAATGATCTTATTGGTACAGTCAAGTTCTCAAACCACGGGGTCAAGCAAGAGAGTTCTAGAAAGTCATGAATTTTCCTTCTAGATTGGTCTGAGTACTGCAGCATTTTGATGTTTACTCTGAGTTCTTGGCTGCTTTGCAGTGTTCCAGAATAATTCAGATACAGCATTATGTTGCCAATATAACTGTTGGTTATCATGGTGGAGGATTCAAGAGCTTTATTACAGATGGAGAGGGAGGTTGTGTTGGTTTATTTTTCTATATAAATGACGCTTAATAAAATAGTAAACTCCTGAACTGTGTGGCTATTTCCAGATTATTTTTTTCTAAACTAGATGCTTGCAAAAATGTTTTATTTTATGATGCGAAAAATTGGGAGTCGCTGCTTCAGGAAGTTTCATAGGTATCAGAACAACCCTGTTCTAAATTTTTACTTCCCTATTTCTTTTTATGAGCTATAGCTCTTAACATCTTTCCAGCTATCTAATGTATCTTCATAATAAGCTGTGTATGTATTCTGCTTTCCTATTTACTTTTTGCTGTGTACTTTGTTTTCTATACCTTCTCACATTTGTTTGTAGGGAAATAACACAATTTTGAGTGAGGAAGACGCTACTAATATAGGTGGCAGCTTCCAAAATAAATGAGTAGTTTGCTTGTTCTTTAGTTCTGCTGAGCAAAGCATCTTTGGAGAAAGACATAGTGAGGAGTGTATGGAGTGAGGCATACAAATTTCAGTGCTATAATAGGCTTAGAGTTTAGAAATGGAGAAAAAATGGTTTGGCTCCTCTTGATTGCTTTTTGCACAATACCTTCTGTTTCAGCTTGTCCTGTTTGTTTCATGTGTGAGATATGAAAGGGGAACTATCTGCCTCTCAAAGATCACATCACAATTTGGCATTTCTTCATGACCCTGAAAGTTGAGCCTGAAAGTCTGTGTTTGTTCAATGTTGTGTTGCTCGTGGTATGAGTCTTTAGTACTAGTTGTTGATATTTCTGCTTACTATTGACACATTGCTAAATACTTATAAGAATTAATTAACTATAAAGATTTTGGATTGTCTGCTGAAGTTTTAGGCTAAAATTCTGGGATCACCATTTTTTGTGTTACCTTTCATCAAAAAATCCCCAGCTCTTCAGCTTTACAGACATAAACACACTTTACACAGGTGAGGTAGATAAGAAGTGCTTTCCACATTTTACAGATGGGGAAATCTGAGCAGTTAACTGACTTGTCTGAAGTCATACGGCAAGTCAGTGGCAGAGCCAAGAATGGAACCTGAGCTATTTCCAGTCCTGTGCTCTAACCACTGCACAGCATCCCTCCCTTAGGTAATTTTCTGACATGCTGATGTTTGTATTTGGTGTATCTGGTGGCTTTGAGAAGAGTATCAGATCAGCTGAAATCAGTTACTGTTAAAAATTTTATGCAGAAGCTCTTAGGTGTGTAATAAAACAATAAATTGTTACAGAAGCATTATATTTGGGTCATTGCCTTTAGTTTTGTGCTTCCAAAAATGTAAAAACTAAAAAGGTTAAACTCCTGGGCAGTGGATTCTCTGATTGTATATTTTCACTTTACCTATTTCAGACTGTAAAAGATACCATTGAAAATCCCTTGTCACTGTTTTTTTCAGACAAAATACTTCTAATTGGATTACTTAAAGGTAGAAATTTGCAAATTTCAAACTACTCTTTTAAATGCACTTAAATTATTAATGCCTAATGAGAGCATGCAGGTGCAAAATGATTCCATAGACACAAACAGATGCCATTTGTATTCAAGGATAAAATTGGGCTTTAAAAACATTGAGGTGTTGCTTCCAGAATTGACAGCAATTTTTAATACTTGAATATAAATGGGTTTAAATGTAAATTAGGGTTTAAAACCCAATTAATTTTTGGTTTCTTTTGTTACTAACATTTGCAAGTTCTGAGACTTGGACGAGATTGGACATGCTGGCTAGAGTTAGAATCGGGTAGACAAGCAAAGAATCTGAGAAAGGGTTAAATTTCTGAGCAAATCTTGATAATCTGAAGTTGGATTATCTTGTCTAACTAGTCAAAACACAGGAAGTTCCATATACAACCTTGGGAATTGGGAAGAGAAAGTAGTTTTTGGTTGTTTTCTGGATGAGTGCATGTGTAAAATAATTTTAGTCGATGGTAGTTTCAGACAAATACAGTTAAAAACTTGTGCTTCTTAATTTCTTCCATATTGTTCTGTCTGTACTATTTGTTTGGGTTCTTTGGAGACCATTACAGCTATTTCTGGTATATTTCCCAGCTATCAATCTATACCTAAACTTCAGAAGCAAAACAGGTATCAGTGTGGAAATGAACATTTTGACCCATCTGTTTGAATTTTTTCCACTTATGTAATATATATAAAGAGAACCAATAAAATAAGTAGAACATGAAGCAGCAACAGAAAGAGCAAGGAAGAACTGATGAACAGATAATCTGCCCCATTTTTATTGACAGATTTGTTTCTTCTACATTTTTAAAAATGGCATTCAAAGCAGAAAGCAGTTTTAAGGAGTAGCTGAAACAAGGACTTAGCTTCAGGCAACTGGCTGATTGGCATGTCCAGTATAGAAAACATCATAAGGCAATATGTAATTTTGTATTTGTGTCATATATTACAAATATTATATCAGCTTATTCTGCTTATCTTTTGTTCAGTGTTGGACACTGTCATTTTGCTGACTGAATGATTTAGGAAAAGGTCTTTTAGGTATTTCACTTGTTCTTGCAACATAGCCAAGCAATTTGGGGAAAAGTCAGGTCTTACCTAACAACATATCTTGAGCTTGCAGCAAATCAAAGCATGCTTTAAGGCTGCAAAGAGTAATGTAGTTATTTTGTTTCCATTAGGACTTTTGTGCAGCTGAGCACATTATGAAGCTGTGTGGGACTTTACAGCTAAGAATCAGGAGGTCAGATTCAGGCAGAGAAAATAATTTACACTTCAAAACTGCTTCATGCAGCACGATGGTATTTACAAGAGTTATGGATAAATGCATAAACTGGCCAGGTTTAAAAAAAAAAGGGCCAAGAACTGAAGTATTTAACACATCTTTCCTATAATTGTTATTCAGAAATTTCTCTGTAGTGGCACTGTCTAGAAGATCAAGCTGCAGTTCTAGGCACAATAATGAGTAGGACTAGATACAGCCCTTGCTGATTCTACCTAGTGAGTTCTTAAATTTTCCATCAAGGTTTCACAGGCTCTGAAACTAGACAGCTAAACCACAGCTCCTTCAGTGAACAAGTGTTATAGCTGCCTTCTCTATCCTGTTTATCTGTTGGATTCTGATTTACAGGAATACTTTAGCTTGGCAACTGCATCCATTCTCAGGAAACCTTGAAACTATGTGCCTTGGGAAGTCACTTGGATATATCCATGTTTCCTTCATTCCAGTACAGTCTGACAGGTTTTTAGTAAGGAACATATTCCTCGTTACGGCTTAGTGTCTGTTGTCTGTAAAAGCAGAGCAGTCCTTTGCTTGCTTGCAGGTAACAGCATACCCACAACAAGCTGCTGTTCCTGATGCCCCAGGTACCAAGGAAAGTGCTTATGTCCTGTATGTTACCTTTGTATAATCATAGCTCTTGAAAATTTTGTGATGCTCAGTAACAGAAAAATCCATAAATACAGTCTGGAGAAAGAGAAATTCAGATCAGTTTGTTTTGTTAAGGTTTGTAAAGTTGTCTTGGGGATTTTATTGCATGGAATCCTCGTGTAGCACCTTGGGCTCTGTAGAGCTGACAGGCATCCCCTGCTCCAGAGATTTTGTTGCAAATGTCAGAACATGAGTGTGAGAAACAAAAAGTGATTGTGTTTGAAGAGGAATAACGTAGTTAGTTTCAGTCTAAAACACACTCAAGAAGAAGCATAGTTTAGAAGGTGGTGTTAATAATTTAAAAATTAAAAAAGAAGAAATTAGTAGCTAGTATCTGCAGTCCTGGACAACTTGAAAGTGAGATAAATAGCTAGGTCATCCCAAACTTAGATGTCAGGAGAAAACTAAATCTGTCTCCTTTTTCTTCTTTCTCTTGCTTTCTGGAATTGAACAGATCCTTTTTCTGCTACTGTTGATAGTGTTGATGATGCCATTCCAAACCTAAATCCTTTCCTTACAAAAACTAACGATGCTGCTCATCTGTCTGTGTCTTCTGATGTATCTACTTTCACCAGTAGGACACCCACACATGAAATATTTGTTGGTAAAGTACCATTTTAAACTAATTTCCTATTTCCTAAAAATTTAACATTATTTTAGTTTCTAAAATATATTTTTGCAGCCTTTCAGAAAATAAAAGCTGGCCATTTGGGGCTGATTTTGTGCTATGTTAGGATTTGATTTAGTAGCTCTACAATAAAAATGGTGTTAAAATCCTTTCTTGGCTGCCTAGATGGGATTCTAACCTGATGTAAAGAAACAGTTATAGTTAGAGCAGTTGCTTGAGTGCAGTTTTACATTCTCTTGTACTTGGGAATTTTAAGGTAAAATGCTGCATATGCCTGAGAAAGAAAATGCTGTTACTTTCTTCCTCAGGTTGAAATGCTCTTTTTAAACAAAGGAGTCTAATCTGATTTTTTTTTTATAGTTGAAGTTTTTGCCCCAGTCATGTAGTCATTAACAAAGCTATTAAAGTCGTGCACATATTGATGCATAATCTACTGTTTACCTATGGGGCCATAAACTAATAACTCGTCTGTTAAAAGCTGTTCACATCTTACTTTGGAGATGGTTCAGCATGGATATCTCACTAGAAATACTTTCAACATTTGTGTTGATACAGCTCTAGAGTAATTTAATTACTTTTCCATATGAAGATTTAGTTTGTTTTCATAGATGAAAAATCACTTAATTACATGTCAGTTTGTTAAACAAAGCAAGTTTAAAGACAGTTGTACAGCAGCTGGTTGAACCTCACTAGAATTGGTCAAAGAAAAATATAGACTGTTAGAACAAAGAGGGGTTTTTGATACCTCTGCTACTTGTTCACAGAGGTAAAAAAGGGATTATCTCTCTAAAGATATTCATACTACCTATACTTTGTCAACTTAACTAAGTAGTTTCCTAGCTTGTCTGTCTTTTTTGGAAAGACAAAACAGGAAAGATAAATATATCTTTAAATATATATAAAATACTTTTAGTTGGTACTGCTGTGTGATAATCTGTCTTTTCCATGCTTCAATGAAATTGTTACGGGTCATGTAAATATAGAATGATTATTTGAAATAGAGCTTTTTTTTTTTTTAATAGGATGATTATTTAGTCAGGTTTGTTTTCTCTGTCAAGCTCATTCTCCAGTCACATGAAAAGTTGCAGCAATGCAGAGCTATGAACAAGGACCCTGGTGGGTTTTTGTGGTGCTTGCTGGTCTTTGCAGTATTTATCACAAGACAGCTCTGAAGTCACTGGAAATGAATGGCATTGATATTACATTCTCTTCCAGTGTCTCATGCTCTCAGGATGTATCTAGAACCAGAGGGTGGCCTCCTGACATATTCATGCGGAACATGTAGATGCAGTTTTAGCACGATCAAGGTGCTACAGTGATGTGAATGTGGATTTAAAATAACTCTTTCTGGTTCTTTAGATCGTTACAATCCATTTACTCAACTAAATCCCTTTGTGGCAAGCAAATATGAATATACTTCAGGTATATGAAAAATGCCTTGAAACTTTTACACTCATTTCCTCTGAGGGTGTAAAACATGGCATTTGATTGGAAAAAAAAGATCCTAATATAGCTGTTCCTTTGAAACTGTGCTTTCCCCTTTTGTGTTAGAGATTGTGTAAACTTGTTTCTTACTGTCTGTCTGATGTGTATTGATTTCATTCCATTGGTTCTATGTTATTAGACTGTATGTGGATTTATAGACTGATGTGAAATTAAAATTCTGAATAGCATTGTATCTTGGTTCTCTTTCTGTAACACTCCCTCTTCTCCTTTCCTGGCTTTCTCTCTCGCGTGATACTCCTTATCAGATTCTTTTTGTGGTCCTCAAGCTTATCCTAACGCTTCTCATTTCCGCAATGAGCCTTCTTCTGTAGCTGGTCTATTTGGAGGTAGGTAATGGGATGATACAGCCTTACCACACACACAGAAGTTTGAATGTGTTGTGTGCCTAGAACTAGTAGGCATGTTGCTGACTACAGAAGTGCCTTGTTTTAGTGGCTCTAGCTATAATTCCTGTGCTTGTGCCAGGTGTGTGGTCACGAATGGAATGAATTTTTTCAGTTTCTGCCAAACTAAGGCTTATTTAGTCTAAACATGAAATGAGTATCTCCCCATTTCAGGATCTCTCATAGTTTACTTGTTGCTACATACCACACAAAAGACATGCATGTTTATAAGTAGCTTCTCATCTTGCTCTACCTCGTTGTTTTTAAGATAAAGGGATTGGGATGTTCGTGCTGCTTATGGCAATTTTGTTGATATATTACTCTTAAACAGTGCACTAAACTGCTGTTAAGCTTTGCAACAGAACAGGACAAAGAGGTCTCTGCTGCACTGAAGTACTGGCTAATCATTTGTGCAGCTGTGTCATGTCTGTGTAATAACCCCATGCTGGTGCTGATTCTGGAACACCTTCCTGATAGTTGCTAGAGAGACTGTGGGCTGTGACAGGTTATAATCTGTCCAAACCAGGCTGAGCAGGGTGTGTAAACATTGCTGCAGTGCAAGGTTTAGGAATACCTTCAGTAAATGGTTTGTGGAAGGCTTAGTTCTTAAAAGCCCCATAAAGTCGCATTTTGGTTTAGTATCTTTGCATAAAAAACAGTGAGCATCATTTAAAAAAAGGTTAAATGATAAAAATCACTGTTCCCTTTGTTCCATATTAAAAAAGCAGGGTTATTTGTTTCTGTTAAGTCTTGATGCTCAAAGAAGCTCCATTAAAAATACTGACCTTTGCACCTTTCAAAATATCCTTGTTAAACAAACCGCCCTGAGCTGGTGGTTGATATCAAGACTAGGATTTGCTCTTTCTCAGGGGCTGATTCAAAGGACTCCTGTATATTGTTTTGTCTTGGAGATGGTCTCACCTTCTTAGTTTCATAAAATTTGAAACTTCAAAAATGTGAGAGTAGGAAACTCAGCACATTTTGGTTGGGGCTGATTGCTGAAGCAAAATATGAGCTATTGTACATCAGGTTTTCTATTGGTACAGGCACGGTTTTAAGAGTTGCAGGACATCCCATCAAAGGAATTCCTATCTGAAGTTCAGAGTCTCTGAAATGGCTTGTTACAACTTGATGGCATACATGTCATAAAGATACTCATTTTGGTTTGTTGATTATTTACGCTCTCTTTTCCCACATTTCTGCTTCCCACGTTTTGCTGTATACATCTTACTTTGATTTATTTATAATGAAAATTACATTGCCTAAATTTTAGCGATGGAGTTAGGAGACTTTTGTTCCTTTAAGACAAAAAGAAACAGGTAATCCAAATTTGCTTTTTTTTTTCTGAAGCTTATGTTCAACAATAACATCCTGTAGTTACTAATTTTTTCAGGTGAAATCTGACTGATTTCAGAAAAATAATAAGATTGAAATGAGGTGCTGTCTCAGGAAGCAAAATGAAATCCAAGAAGTATTCTTTATCAGTTATTTTTACCCATTGCAGTGTTTTACTGCTGAAGTAGTTGTGAGCCTTTCATTTCCATGTCATCATACTTTTTGTTAGAAACCAGAAGAGCTAATTTTCAAGGTGGTGTTGCAGGGTTTTTTTTAGTGCTTTTTATATAAAGCAATGATTACTTCTGTTATTGCCTGAATACCAAGGTGTTGCACATACACGTGCTTGTGTGATCATATATAACATTAAAAATACTACAAACAAATGGCTATTACCTTCTTTAGTACTGAATTATTGACTTAATGCTGCTGAACATCATATGCAATGCTTCATGCTGCAGTAAATTTTCAGTGTTGAAAAATAACTGTGTATTTGAAGAACACTACAGACACATGGAAGACAAGTGAAGTAAGTTTGGACAGCACTAGGAGCTGAAATGTGGCTGTGCTTCCCCATATCTTGCCATAATTTCTAGAAATTTGACTGAAAAACATGGTCTACTGCAAAATGTGTGTCCACATTTTGTATTTATATTTTTTAATTATTTGTATTAAGTGTGTCTAATCAAAGGCATTAATATTTCAGGCACCTTGGGATGATTTGGATCTTACTCCAGTTGTATCTAACAGAATTGCTGGATTAGTATCAACCACAGAGGAATAATCTTCAGTCAAATAATCTTGAAACGGATTCCACACTAGCCAGCTTCTTTTCCTGAAGAAGCCTGGTGACATTTTCCTCAGTAATTTTATTGGAAACATATGATAAAAGAATAAGGAAGGTGTCCAGAGATTAAGTAATTGCAGGGGGACTGTCTTTTATGGCCTGTCTGTTCAGTTTTTTAGACAAAATCTTTCTTTGGAGGAGTAACTTTGAATAAAGACCAAATAAACTGCTCAGTGTCAGGGTGTAATCTGGACTTCAGAGGTATTCCTGCAGTTGAGACCTTTCTGCAGTGCTGAAATATTTATTTGGCTTGTCTTGCATAAAGGTGGATTTATGGGAAATGCTGTATAAAAACATACAATTTCTTTTTTTTTTCCCCACAGGGTTCACTCCATCTCCTGTTGCTCAGCCACAGCCATCAGCTGGCCTTAATGTTGACTTTGAGTCTGTGTTTGGAAACAAATCTTCTAATGTTGTCCCAGATTCTGGTGGTAAGACACTTGCTAAAATAAATAACATATGTCCTTTCCTTTAATTTATTTTATTCTTGAGGTATAAATCTCTTAATATGTATTTACTTACACTACTGAGACAGAGTTTCAGATGAAGAAAAGAAAGCTGATTTTGAAAGGTCAATAACGGCATGAATCAAATAATTTTTCTTTACAGACTATTTCTACACTGCTGAAATGTTTACACTGATTTCCCTCACTTAAGTATTTTGTACATTAAAATTTCACACAGTGAACAGCCTTCATTTTTATATGCTCTGAGCTGAGATTAAGTTTGTAGAGTGTGCTTGGAAGAGGTAAAATATTATCTTCATTTTATGTATCTGCAACATGGATTTTGGCACTCCTTTGCCTCCTCTTTTGATATTAAGATTGCTTCAGAAAATGATCAGTCAATACAGTTAATTTGGATTGAAGTCATAGTGCTTTTTCTGTTCTTTTGAGCATGTGGAAAGTAGATATTTTTCTGATCTTTTGCATTGTACTCTTGACATCAGATTTCTTTTTTCCCAAGCCATTGATTTGCTAAAAGCAAATAGATTTTTTGTAAGATTGAAATGCTTTACATATTTTTCTTTGTTTTACATTTTGACTCCTTTACAGTCACTATGAATCCATTCCATGTAAAGTTGTCCCATAGGTTAAACCACTGAAATAAAATCTTATTTCCATAGTAAAGATCTTTTTTATCAAAAAGCATAATTTTTGTCCTTCCTGTGTCGGGTAGCATCACCAGGTTAAATTTTGTATTTTAGCCATTGTATTCACTTTGCTGTCTAATTGAATGTCATGACATTTGTGGGAGGCTTGTGTTTCAAATCACTTACATTTCTCATTCAAAGGCTTTGATGAACTAGGTGGTCTCCTAAAACCAACAGTGGCCTCTCAAAACCAGAGTCTTCCAGTTGCCAAAGTACCGCCTAATAAATTAGTGTCAGATGATCTGGATTCATCTTTAGCCAATCTTGTAGGCAGTAAGTATGGAACCCCTAACATGTAAATACTTACTGATTTCTTTTAAACAAACAGAATTTCAGTAGTCTCTTTTTCTCCCTTATGACAGATTTGGGCATTGGAAATGGAACTACTAAAAAGTGAGTATGTTCAATCAGAAGTTGAGCATTTGGAGTTTCATGGAGTAAATTTTCATGAATGTACATATTGAAACCTGTGCATACCAACATATAATGTTAGCCTTCAGAGCACATGTGGGATTGTAGAAGGTGTAATGAATTGTTGAGAGCTGTTGCAAGGTGACTGTAGACTGAGTGGCAGTGACAGTAGCAGGCAAGGCATCCTGTCTCTGATTCCTTTCAGACTTTTAGGTATATTAAAAAGTAGTTCATCAAAATGTTTATTTGTAGTTGTTGCTCGTAGTCATAACACGCCTTAAATACTTGGTGTGACCTGAGTGTGAGCACAGTGGTCTTAAAGATTGTGAAACTGCAACCTGGGTCTTGAGGCTGACCTTAGACAAGTGAATTCTGTAGCAGGGTGTGTGTATTTGAGGGTAGTGAACATCTGCTCTAGCAGCAAAGTGGAGAAATGGAATTGGCAAATTTCAAGTTTATTGGGACCATCTGTGCCAACTCTGAAATCATTCAGAAAGCTAATAATATGCTGTCTTGAAATCTAACTCAAATGTCTTGACCTGAGTCAGATACACTAACTTACCTATTCTGGGCAACTTGACTGAGATACTGAGGGGGCTCATGCTGAACATTTTTCTTACTTTTCTGAGCTAAAACATGTTGTCATTAAATTTTTTATCAACCCCTTTGCTAAATGAGCTTCATTAATAAAAGAAGCCTCATTTCCAAGCAGAAATGGTGTTTACCTGAGAAAGCTTTATAAAAAAGTCCAATTTTTCTAACAATTTTTTTAAAAATTTATTTGAAGTGATGTAAACTGGACTCAGCCAGGTGAAAAGAAACTAACAGGTGGTTCCAACTGGCAACCCAAGATTGCACCTACAACTGCGTGGAATGCTCCGACGTTGGTAAGCAAATGCTCATTTTAAAATAGTGAGTTCTCTGCAATTTAGATCTGTAGGGTGAGGTATGAATTTGAAAACGGATGAATTTGAAAATGGTCTGTAGTAAAAGGGTAGTAGAAAATTGAAGTGGTCAGTTGGAGCTGTGTACTACTGGGATTTGTTTTTCTTGGCAGTGTGATTCTAGTAAATAATTTGTGATGTGACATGTAGGTTTAGCACAAACTTCAGTAGTGTTTGAGCAGCCTCTCTCTTGGGAGGTAGGGCTCTCTGGGTTTCACTCAATGGATTTTCAAGTGCATGTGGAGACAGGACAAGGGGCAATGGCTGCGAACTGACAGGACAGGTTTAGATTAGAGACTAGGAAGAAATTCTTTACTGTGAAGGTGCTGAGGCACTGGCACCGATTTCCCAGAGAATCTGTGAATGCCCCAATCCCTGGAAGTGTTCAAGGCCAGGCTGGATGGGGCTTTGAGCAGCTTGGTCTAGTGGAAGGTGTCCCTGCCCACAGCAGGGGGGGTTCAAACTAGGTCATCATCAATGTACTTTCCAACCCAAACCATTCTGTGAGTTTATGACATAAAACTCTGAATTCCAAGGAGTGAGGAGGCATTTGGCAGTCTAGAAAAGTGTAAGGGTGAAAGTGTCCTTCGGGTGCACTTAAGGTCACGCATCATTACGTTGTAACTTGGCCTGCTCCGGGGGTGGGAGCTGGCCCCATGATACTTGCAGAAGTGTCTGTGGCTACAGCTTTCCTCATGTCCATAACTACAGCCTTCCTGCCCTGGTGTGTGCACTTGCTTTTAATCCATGTCAGTTTTGATGAACAAATTCATGTCTATTTTAACAGGTAGTATTGGCAAGGATTTTGGGGTAGCAGTGTAGGGGGAGGGCTTTTAATTACATGTTAAGGCTTTACAGAAGTAGTTTTCACAATGTTCACAGAACATTTTTGCATGTGAATCCTACTCACCCTTTCACCAATGACCTGGAGAGCTGTACATGGACAGAGCAGGTAACAAACTGCCCCCAAAGATTTATTGCATCTGACTCTTGTCTGGGGGAGGTTGAATCTGCAGTGCAGTAATGCAGCATTGTGGATTTGGAAAGATAGAACTTGTCTCCCTGGATCTGCTACCTCTTCCCTACTAGGTGTCCTGTCAACTCACTACATTTATTTAGGGAGAAATATGTTTGTGGCTCTTACTGCAGGATGTGTAGATATTGAAGAAATTGTAACTACTTACCTGCATTAATTACTGGTGGTTTGAGTTTACCTGTGTGCTTGAATCTGTTTAATAACTCATGTCTTATATCTACATCTTGTGATGATAAGTCATTACATTTAACAGCTTTTATTATTGAGAGATACTGTTGAGACACTTCCTGTGAAACTGTTCTATAACATAAAAAACTTGAAAAAGAAATAATGTGGGGGGGGGGGAAAGCTTTGTTTTCCTCTGGTGGTCCATTTATTGTGGAGTTGCTGCTGCTTGCTAAATAAATATGCTTTTGAAAATTTTCGGTGAAAAAGGCATATACCAAATAAATGGACTATGCAAACCCATGTGAAACCTAATACCAGCGACAGCATCACAGGTGTGTTGTCTCAGTGAATGACTTGAATTACAAGAATGTGTTAGAGTAAACATTTAATGTATTTGTGAACTAAAATGCTATCTGTGTATATTCTGTTGTGTAAGTATTTGCTTCTAATCCAGTGTTATTGCATTATGTAATTGTTCTCCCTGGGAAATACAGAATGGCATGCATTTTCCACAATACGTAAGTGAAACAACCCACAGCCTTTTTGCAATCGACTGGCATGCTGATATTAACCACTGCTGTTGCAGAATCTCATAACCTCCTCGCTATTTACACATTTCTCATTTGAAAATCTTTGGTGTGCCAAAAATTGAGCTGTTCTTAGCATACACAAATTTCATAGGTGGTGTGCAGGCTCTTGAATCGAATGATGGCATGGGAAATACCAAGATTATTTTTCCTTGCTTTAAACTGTACCATCTGCTGCCAGAGAGCTGGGGTGTGTGTCTGTGCTGCCTTTAATGCATTTGGTGAATTCTGAATGAAGATAAAAATATTGTGTTTGAATAATTGCATGAAACCTCACAGGCTTCTGTTATATGTGGCACTTGATCCACATTAATGGTAGATCTTGATTTTCATTTTTTTTTTAAGTGGGGAGAGACCAATATGTCATGAATGCTCATATGAAAAAATAAAATTAATGCAGATAGTTTACAGAGGGCAAGAAATAACCTGTGCTTGCTGTCTGAGGAATGCAGGCTTTCATTTCAAAGGACTTTTTTCTTTATGTCTACAGTAATATTGGTCTTTCCCTGTACTCTGTTTTTATTCCAGGGTAACTCTCTAACTAAAGGGTGGTAGGTCCATATTTGAGCACTCAACAATAAGTTTATTCAGCATGTTTGTGTAGATGTGTGTACACAAGCAAAACAAAAAGAAAAGTTGTCATTTTTGAGACAGCTTTGCCCGCTGTGTGAAATATGTGGCAAATACGCTGTCCAGATGATTTTCTATCTGTTCTCATGGCAATTTAAATGCCATTTGCACTGGCTCTACTATATAGGAAAAAGCAGCTGATACTTTAGAACTGAATTCAGAAGCAGCTTTCCTGATGCCATATTCCTGATGAAGCAATTTATCTGCTTTAATTAATCCAGTATGATTAATGATTTATGATTTGCCTCTTTTCTGTAGCAGTAATGCCTGTGTACCAAGAAATGCTTATGGTGTTTGTCTTGAATAGAAATCCCTACAGAAAAACATGAAAATTACTGGTTTTGTTTTTTCTAAAAGGGTAGACTAACAGGAGGTGGAGTGAATAGATAGCAAGCTATCTAAATATCTGTAAGCACCAGTTTAGTCTGGAAAAAAAAAATCCAACTTTTTTGTCCTTATAATAGTTAAGGCCATTTTAGAAAGTGGATAATAAACTGTAGACTAAAGAATATGGCTAAGAGATGAAGAACTGTCTTTATTTAAATTTCTAAGAGTTATCAGCTGTTTTTCTACATATATATTGCCAAACTGTTTTCAAAGCAGAAGCTTGCCCCAGTTTTGACAGCAGTTGTGCTGTACCTTCATAAAAGTGCAGTAAGCACATCAGGGTAACATATATGTATCTGCAAATTACTAAGAGGACTTTTAGCATGTTCAAATGCAGTGAATGGAGTGAGGGAGGGAGAGGGAGTGCAAACTGGCTATTCCTGTGAGAGTAATTTATATCAAAGCCTGCTAGGGGAATCCCCATCATATTTTCATCCCGGCTAAAGAGAATTCCTGTGTCAGCAGAAGCAATGGTAATTTGGTCTTTCAAACTCTCTCAAGACTTCTTGTGTACCATTACTTTTGATACTGAAATATAAGTGTATACTACATGGGATTTAAAAAGTGCTTCTGCTTCATAAATATTTTCTCTCAAACTTCTCTGAGTCTTGTACTGTGTTCTCTAAACAGGATGTTGAGAGAGTGGAATGTACAGTTTAGTTCAAACAGCCAGAATCCTAACATGATAAAAGCAAATACACTCTTATAGATTTGCCAAGATGGCCCATAAACTTTAGCTTAGGTATTGTACTACATCTGAAATAATTAGCATACACTCTTAACACCAGACTGCAAATCCAATTTATTCTCTGCTATGTTCATAATAAGCTGAGTGCTGCAGTTGATCCTTAGAAAGCAATGTCTTAGAGTATGCAGCTGATCTCTCAGTTCACCACTGTTTCTCACACCAGGCACCCCCTGTAATGGCCTATCCTGCTACAACGCCAACAGGAATGATGGGCTACGTGATGGTGAGTGGAATTCCTACAACTCCAACCAGGCACATGCTGTATATTGTTTCATTGCTTATAGTTTGGTAGCTCTTGTTTTCCTGAACTATTCTACTGAAGACTGAATTTCAACTCCCATTCATTTTTTCCTCACCAAATTATTAACTTCTTTTCTGAACCACTTACATGCTGTTCGTCTGAAATTAAGTCTGCCCTTTCTTACTTCACTTGTTTTATTCATAAACTTCTTAAAATGGAACTAGATCATTTTTAGATTAAGGTCCCTTCCAACCCAAATCATTCTGTGATTCTATAAAAATTAACACAGTGTCTATTCTTGGTGGTCCTTATTGGCATGGAAGTAAGTTTATTATAGAAGTTTATCATGTCAATATAAATATCTGCTTTCAGAAGAGAAATGTTTTCTTGGTGAGGTGGAGCCTTCCTTAAATACTTTCTGCTGAGGTTTGGGAGCAAGCGTCTGTGTTGATTAATGCTACAAAAGTGCAAGTTTGTGACACTGCAATATGGTGTGGTTTTGGTTGAGAGTTGGATCTGTTAGTGACACACCAGTGTCTCAAGGCTTTTCATATAAACCTGACCTCCCTGCTTTTTGCTTTAAAAATTTTTGTTCTTACCTTAAATTTTAACATATTTCTGAAATTATACGCCTTAGCTCTTTTTAGTATGATTTTGATGCAGCACAGCTTTTCTGGGTGAATAAAAGGCAAGAAAACTTCCTTCAAGCAGTTATTCTATTAAATGCCTCACAGATTAAAGGAAAAAAAAAACTAAATATTTCATCATGTAACCAAATTAGTTTAATGATTATAGCTTATATACACTCAGTAAGTGAATTGCAGAAGTGGCCAACGACTTTTTTGAGGGCCTCTTGGGAGAGTATCATAAATTATCATATTCCCCATTACCCATCCATGAACTTCCATATTCTTGGTCAAAGCTGTTATGCTTAAACTAACATTAGTATGGATTCAAACTTGATCTACACAACTTTGCTCTTATGGTACCAGCAGCATTTTCATAGTTCTTTTGAGTCAGCAGTAGGGGAAGGTAACATGTACTGTACCAGAAGTAATCTTGCTTGTTATGTTACATTGTTGTGCTGTGTTTGATTGTGGGGTTTAAATGCCAATGTGAAGTGGAAACTGGAATTAAGGAGACATAACTCTATTACCCTGAGTTGCTGCTGCTTGTTCAAACACGTCCAGTATGTGAGCAGGTGGGTGAGGTGGGCCATTACAGAATGACCAGTGGGCTCCATAGCACATCCTGAAATCTGCCCTGGCTCATTCAGACTTTACTGAGGACATTTACCATCAGGAGTCTCTGAAATGTTGACTCAATTTACAACCCTTGCTGTTAAACATTTTAGTTTTTCATAAAAGCAGTAGTGGGGACCACAGTCCTGAGGATGGTCCTGCCTAAGTGCAGGCTTTTCCCTCATGTTTCCATCTGTTGTGAGCTTGCTGGGACAGGCAGCTTGTTTAGCGCTGTAGCGCTGTGCCTGGGCATTGCCTGGCTGCTGCTTCCCATGTCTTGGGCCAGCAGTTGTTCAGTTGTTCTTACATTTTTTTATAGGATGTTTTCATTAGGGGCAGTTTATTGAATGGGTTCACCCTGTGATTGCCCAAACAGCTGGTTGGCATGATAGGAAGAGTACCATCACCACCAGGATTAGCCAGGGAAAAGCTGCTTGGTGTCGGGATTGCTTCAGTAGGACTGCTGCTGGCTGTCAACCCAAGCCTAAGGGGAATGTCAAAAGCAGTGCCAGAGATGGGCATCTGTGTTAAATATAACCTGACTTGTAAGACCATTAATATACATTAAACTTGTAATTTGGCTCAGCTGGAGTGTTGGTAACACTTCGGCTCTGATTGCATAATGACTTAACATTAATTGCATGTACAGCTCTCAGTTTTCAGTTTTGTCCTCAGCTCTGTCAGCACTGCACTGCTGTCTGCACAACTGTGCTTGTACTTTCAGAGGCAGTCAGGGAGTGCCTCAGACCTCAGTGCTGTCAGACCTCGTGTTTGGGAGCAGAAGGACCAGCACAAATGCTTGTCTAACAAGTGTTTCAGTGCTTCAGATCTTCGCAGCAAGAGATTGAATGGGCTCAGTTGTTATTGAGAAAAAATCCTTGGGAAGGCTCTAATGTTCCTTTCTGGTCACCTTTATTTGCAGAATGATCTCACATAGTTGCATATCTCAAATATGACCATGACTTTTCACCCATTTGCCATTTTCCTTTAACTCCTTAAATACTTGAAATGTATTAATGTTGTGTGTGATTTGATGCTGTCTGGGTTTTTTCAGCCATCACAGATGGGAGGCATACCAGTAATGACCCAGCCAACTTTGATATACAGTCAGCCAGTCATGAGACCACCAAACCCCTTTGGCCCTGTACCAGGAGCACAGGTGTGTATATTTAAATTGTTGGTGCTGGGAATGAATTACACGAAGCAGTTTCTTTAGAAGTATATTAAATATGTTAATTTTATGCATAGATATAATTAATATCTCTTATCTGTGTTGGGCAAATTATTGCACAAGTTCATGGAAGGTTGATGGAAGGCTTGCTTCCTATCTGCTTGTATCCATGTTGACAGCAGCAAGTTTGTGTTACCAAACCAAAGAGGGTAGGTCTTTTTCAGGCATTGTTTTTCTGGGAATGTGACAATGACAAAGAATAGCAAAAGCTGATGTCTGTGCCCTGTGCTGAAGATGAGCTTTTTCTTCAAAGTCATATTCCATGCTGCTTTACCCGCAGAGTGTGTTTATGTCGGATTGGCTATTACAGCGTTTTCCTAAGTATATGTATCACTGTTCTTTCCCCTGTTACATTTAAAAGTATAAGATTGTAAAGTACCCATGGTGCAAGGTGTGTGCTTGTATTACAGCATTTTGCAGGGGCCAGACAGGGTATGTGTAGCCTTTTATACCCATGACCGTATTAGATGGGTTTGAAAAAATTGTGGCGTCAAACTTGGTGAAAACTCAGCCCCCCACCCTGTTGTTGGTCCTGACCACCTCAGTGGGAGGCATGTGGCACATCCATCTGGTTTTAACCATGGTAGTCTCCAGTGGGTTTTGTGTTGCTCCATGGTTTTGCAGGAGACTGCATTTGCAGCATAGTGAAGATGTGCAATAGCAATACTGATCTACCTGGCCTTTCCCTGTTAAGTGCTACCTTAGCTGGAGTGTTCCTTAAATCCCCTGGTTACCTGTTTCTTGGGATGTGTTGTGTCCAGATTGATTACCTCACCTACTGGAATGAGTGTGCCAAAGGGCCACTCTGAACTAACTGCATCAATACTGGAGTTAAATACAACACCTGTTATTGATTTGTTTTACAAATGTCTGTCACTGGGAAATTTCTGTCTGAACTCACTTCTATAACCCAATAGGCATCTTAAGAGAGGGTTTTTTTTTACTGTAAGAAAAACATTTTAAAAAGTAGGAGGAAGAGGGGATGGATAACCCTGACCACCTTCATACTATTTTTGGGACATTCTAATATCATTAAGACTTCGTATTTGTGAACTGCAGTTAGAGGCAGAGCCAAGTTTAACTGGCAGACTGAAGCTCCAGGATTAAGTGTGGTTTTACTCATCTATCAGATGTCTCTTTTTCAAAGTTCACTCTGTACATCAGACTTCTATTAGAAAAATGAAATATATTGTGCCTGTGTTTGATCTTACTATAAAGCGCTCTGTTTCTATAGGTGAATGTTTAAAGCATTCATGTGTAACTTCACCTAGGTATAGGTTGGTGTAACTGCAGTGTTTGGGACTAGACTGTAGAGGGAAGAGAATTCGGCATTAAGCTGGAACTAGAAAGAGCCTCAAGCATTTTCCAGTGCCTCAGTCTGATCCTTTTATAAGAAGGGTTCTGCTGTGTGCTCCCAGTGGGCTGTATGCCCATTGTCGTCTTCAAAATACAGCCTTGTGAATAGGGGTTTTTTTTTTTTTAATGTCTTCTTTTAAATGCTTTATCTGAAAGAGATGCTGTTAGATTTCTTTAGCTAGAAATGCAGTTCTCAACTGGCTTTGTCTTAGACTTCTGAGAGCTGCTTTGCACCTTCACTGTCACTTAAGTGATTTGGTATTTTTCACATGGATTTTATACCATTTATACCATTTTAAATATTGACCAAGTAAAAGGATCCTCAAGGATAGAAGTTTTCTTTACATTAAAAAAAAATTGAAATTATCCTTAAAAAAAACCTGCCTACCTGCCTGATTCAGTTATGAACAGGTAGATGGGTCTGAATAGTTCAGTGAGCCTTTCTGCTTCATTTGACATTGCAGGGCGTGGCCTAGGTTGAATCCCAGCTGGCTGTCAGAACATGAGAAAGAGAAATTAGTCACAAGTGAGGTGTGTGGAGCTATATTTATTCTCTTACCTGACAATGTTTGGCTCCTGTGAGAATTAATTTCATTGAAAACACACCCTTTGAGTCAGCGTTTGCTGTGACCAAGAAGGGTTTTCCCTGAGACACACAGTCTTTGTTGCTGGAAGGTGTCAAGTTTTCAGAAGCCTGATACCAGTAAAGCATCTTAAATGAAACAAGGGCTGCATGTGAGAGCTTCCCCATGCACAGCAGAGTTTATTAATGTATAGCCAGGGAGGGGAATTACCCTTCTCTCACACTGAATTTACTGTATGCTGTCTTGAGGCTCTTCTGAGAGTGTATTTTGTGCTTTAAGTTTAGTTATTGCTCTTGTTATGCCAGAAATAGAAAAAGGAAAGAAACAGAAATGTGTGTTCTTTGGGTCTGTAAAAAAATCTCAAATAATAAATAATGGTTATCTGAGAGGCACACAGCTCAAACTGCCCACAAGGATCACTGTAAACACCATTATTCTAATACTGGTTTTGCCCATGGCATCATTACTTGACAAAAACTAAATTGTTTTTCATACTTAATTTAAAGCACCAGATTATATCTCCTCCAGTCTCCTGATAAATCTTGGGTGTTGTCTACAGTAAAGAAAGCTAAAGGTACTTAAAAGCATGATGACAGACAGGAAGTTGTTGCCAAAAATGTTATTGCCAAGTTGTAGTGAGTTGAGAACACACTGGGAAAATAGGCATCATAATGTTGTGCAGTTTCCATATAAACTAAACTGTTGTTCATAACTTGATACTCTCAAGGATTAGTCTTAATAATTAATTTTTTTCTGTCTCTAGACATACCTGTTTCGCTTCTCTTCCAAGTGTTCTCTTTACATGCTTGCAACCTTTTTCCTAATTGTAGCAGTCAAAAGCAAAGGTAGTTCGGTTTTTAAGGGCACAGTAATTTGAAATAAGGGAGAATGAAACTAGAACAGTCACTTCTTTGGTAATCTGAGTGCAGAAGGCATTAATAATTTTGAAAGGTGTGTAATTTTTCTTTGAAAATATTTATCTTGCAGTATTTCCCATCTGAGAAAGAAAATAAGTTTTCATCATGATACAATGGTGGCCATTACCTGCTGCAACTTATTACATTGTGCTACCCAGGACAGTGAGAATGGTTGGAGTTGTTTGATGACATTGTAGCTGGTGAGTGTGTGTGAGTGTGTCTGAGGAGGGGGCAGGCTGAATCAGTGGTTCAAGCAGGGGGATGGCAGATGTGATACAGTGCAGCAAATGCTGAATGTCCCAGATATGGCTGATGCACAGGGGCTGGAATGTGTCTGCTCGTCACAAGGCCTGAATGTCCCAATGTGCAGCAGCAGGGCTTGGCTGTAAAACCAACAACCATGTTGTGTTGGCCAACAAAGAATGGTACAATTAGGACAAATCCATGTGCCTTCACATGGCACGTGTTGTGGTGTGATTGTCCACAGAAGGACATAGCCTTAGGAGGGGGAAGCAGATGGGTAGTTCAAAATTTAAGATTTAAAATAGAATAAAGAAATCACTCCACCCACTGCCAACATCTATGTAAATTGTAACACACAGCAGCTGTTAACACAGCCAATTCTACAGGGCAAGTAGCAGGAGCAATCACCTGGGTGATGGAGAATAGGTAAATGTTGAAATGAGTAAGTTGGTTTGGTGGATCTGGTTTGTGGTTGGTTTTTGGCTGGGTGTAGGGGGGCGAGGGGTTTGAGGGGTGTTTGAAACTGTAAGAACAGGGTAGGGAGTTCAGGACAGACTTAAGCCAGAAAGTAGACCTGAGAGATGCTTGCTTTGGCACGTTACCCCTAAAATATATGGTAAAACAGTTTGACAGACTTGTTTCATGGGAAAACAGAATGTAGCTAATGGTGGCAGTCAGCCCAATGCTCGCTTATGGACGGGTTCCTAGGTTTTACTGTGGCTCCAGGGAGCTTTGTCTTTGTTGGAGGCAGTGAGAAGTGCCGGCTGATGCTGGAGGTGAGACTAAGCTGTCTGAGCAGTGCAGAGTGGTGTGTTTCACATCACACCAGCGCTGGGCAGCAGGGACACTAAATCCACAGCTCCAATTAGATCAGCTCTGGAGAAACTGATGGCCAGCACTGTTGTTTTAAATGCTTCTCCTTAGAAACTGCTAGGAGTGGTCCTGGTTTTCAGATCTATCTATAAACTGGAGTAATCTGGTGCAATGTAGGAAGCAGTCTAACTATACTTCCCGTGTATTTTTTTTAGGTCTCCTTTTTAATAATGAGAGGAATTTTGTTGAAATGCATATTTACTCTAAGTCTTGTCTGAATTTAATTATGGCATTTAGGTAATAGTCAGGTTTTTTCCTCAGATTTTAACCTGAATGGGTTTTCTGGAATTTCCCCTGTGTGCGGTTATGTGCTGCTGTTGCACTACTGGCCCAAACCTACCAGTCTTCCCAAACCTACCAGTCTTCCACACTGCTTTCAAACTGGGATGTTACTTTGGACTTGATAAGGGCTGGAGATTTGGCAGCTCAGTTTGATAGAAATGTATGTGACCTCAAGGCATTTCACCATGAAGAGGAAGATTGTTTCCTGAAATCAAGTGGCAGCAGGCATTCCTTGCTGAAGTTAGGACTCTGTTGGACCATATCACTAGTCTGCCTGCAGCTTTCCAAAGGAAAGAACCAAGTTTAAGAGGGGAAATTCTGACATCCTGAAACTGCTTCTCAAGCATTTCCCATACTGTCTCATGACTTTTGCATAATTTATTTATGGTAACTGAATATGAGTGCACCATTGGGAGTGGGGTTTCAGGAGGAGATGAAGATTCCAGTGCAGATTAAGTATGTACTGATCCTGAAGGAACTCAGTCTGCTCATATGGTTTCTGAGATAGACATTCATGTGAAAAATTTAAATGTGCAATGGCAATATTTACACTCTGAGCACTTCTGCAAGCAAGTTCCCATAACCAGATTTCCTGTCATGCGTAGGTTGGCAGGTGCCTGGCATTTCCAAAGGAAAAGGTCTTTATGCAATGCTTTTTGCCATGGGCATGGAGTGCAAGTGACTCGATTCTGAACAAACTGTTCCAGTGAGGAACCCAAATTGGAGGATGCTGACTTTGATTTATAACTGCAGAAACATGCATGTTCTAGCAGGGGAAGACAAATAGGATTTAATAAAACACCATGTATAATGGGAAAAGTATTAATACAGAAGGAAAAATAAATCCACAAATAGTAGATACTCCTGCTAGTACAGCCTGCAGATTATTGGTCCTTCCCAGTAGCAGCAGTTAGAATACCAATATTACCCACCTCTAAGTTATGTGCTTTATATGACTGAGTTTGTGGTGTTCTGCTTTAGGTATATGACTGTAGGATGCAGTTTTTATGAGTGTACAGACTATGAGTCACAGTCTTCAGTTCTCACCTAAAATGGCCACAGTAGCAGTTGAAACTTTCATCTTTTTTCCTTTTTTTTTCTTTTTTCTCCTACTCACAGAATATATCTCATGTTCTCCTTCTAGGTCCCAAATTGAGAATTATCTATTCTCTGCTATCCAACCTCTTTTTATATGCATCCTATTTTGACAAGAAAAGATGCTGAGAGCTATTCCTTCTGGAGAAACCATCTGGAAAGCTGCCGTGCTCTGGCCAGACCCCAGCATCATCTCTCCCTGCCAGGCTGTAGTTTTCCCAGTAAAGCAGGGAGAGGACTAACCTGTTTCACAGAAGTCAGGCTGAATGTTTTGTATCTTCCTTTGAAGAAAACTGCTGTGAAAGTGTGTATCTGCTTGTTTGGCAAATGCCACTGGCGTTTCCTTTCTGGAGGGTCGTGGCTAGCTTGTTTCTACATTACACCAACCATTGAAGAGGCTTTGTTTTCCATATGACCAAATACCTTATTTTAATAGTTGACTTCTGCCAAATTTGCCTCTTAACCTCCCCTTGTCCTTTCATTACACGTTTAGCTTTCATATTCTGTCATTCTGAGACCTTGTTTTCTTTTTCTTTCCCTTTCTCTGTCGTCTTTCTTACTAGCTGTCTGCAGCATCCAGCCCTTCCAGTCAGAGTCCTCACAGAGCCTCAGGAAAGGACCCCTTTGCAGAGCTCTCTCTCCAGGATTTCTTGTAGAACAACTTAGGTATTGTCCATTATTCTGGGGAGATGCTGGTGTTTGTGATATGAAACAAAAAAGTTCTAATTCAAGTTTTATTAACATGGCTAGAACTGTTTCTGAAGGACATAAAACCAAATCTTGTTGAGTTGGAAGCACTGTGGAAGTGACTTGGAAACTCTTTGTATTTAACTTCAGCAGATCACAGGCTGATTGAGTGTTTTTGCTTCAGTCCATTGGAAACAGAACCAGCTCATGTGATACTTGCTGCAGTTAGGGAGAAGGAACTGGTGCTACCTGGTATTTACCATCTCATCAGGAAAATGTTCAGAGTTCCCCGTTAGCAGCAGAGCCCTGAGTGCTGCTGGCAGGGTGCTCATGTGCTTCCCTGTGGCTTGACAAGAGTTCCATTCATACAGGTGGAGGTGCTTGTTTCACATGTGCCAGGATCCATTTTGGTACAGAGGTGCAGTGGAGGAGTTGTCTTGTTTTTGACCAGTCAGGGGCAGGTGGGAATTAAATAATAAAATGAGTGAAAACATTAAAAAGAAATTTGAGAATTCATAGTATAAAGAGAGAGTAGGCTTATTGCACACAGCAGCTGCTTTTCTTTGTGCACTTCCTCTGGTTCAACATGAAAAATGACCCTGAGTTCTCTTCATAATGGTGTTGGTCTGTGTTATGCTGCCGCTGGTGACAATATTGCATGGATAACTAGGTGGGTTTTATTTTTAATGCAGAGCTGTTCCAAAGGCTGGTGTCGTTGGAAGAACATCCTGATGGCTTTTGGTTTTTTCCAGGCCCTAATTTTTTAAAAATATTTTATTTCTGTTCAAAACTTCAGATCATGGGGTAGCTTGGGCATCAGAAGAATGGAAATTTTTGAAGAAAAAAGGTTTAGAGTGAAGTCCTACTTCTGTTGCATGTTAACCCCAGGGTTTTTCATCTTTCCAGATTCAGTTTATGTAACTGTGTTAGATGGAAGAGAAAGGAACGTTTCCAAAAAGATGTGCTCAGCAGTAAACTCCCACTTCCAGGAAAAAAATGAACTTCAGTCCCTCAAACACTCCTCTTCCATTAAGTGATGCAGTGAAATGATGAAGAGCAATGAAGGAAGCTGGGATACCTCCATAAGAAGACATCAGTACACAACACAAAGCCAAGAATTGCCATGAATTAAGACCAAGATCTATTTTTGTCCTGGTGACTAACACG
The DNA here is from genome assembly GCF_014805655.1 of Passer montanus. Classification (NCBI taxonomy): domain Eukaryota; kingdom Metazoa; phylum Chordata; class Aves; order Passeriformes; family Passeridae; genus Passer; species Passer montanus. Next base: position 16,307,534 of record NW_024368818.1, on the reverse strand, counting down.
TCAATACTCTCAGCTTCTAATAATATCCTTAATTGGTAACGTATGAAGAGAAGCCTTCATTCTGGAAATTGATATCGGTGTTTGGAAATGCTGTCTGGATTGGAGATGTGTTCTTTACCGTAACTCAAAACAAGACTCTGGGCAGGGGAGGGTCGAATCCTAACTCTTAATTCTGCAGTTACCTTTTCAGTCCTCACAAATGTAGGCACAGCAGTAATGGAAATTAACTTTTTTTAAAAATTATATATTCAGTTTGCAGTAGACATTCCTTATGTATTATTGTTTGTATTTATTTATGATTATCAATTTAACATTAATATTGTATCAAAAAAACCTCCTTATGAAAATGAGTATGGATGTATACAGTATGTCTGATTTTTATCCACAAAGAATGAATCTGATTCAGAATGCTTTTCAGCTGACATACAGAGCACTAAATATTTTAAAGGTCTGAATCTAATGAATTCTCAGTATATATGGGAATTAGGGAAGAGCTGTAAAACGCATTAATCCTTATAGTCAATTCTGTGCCTAGGATTTTGCAAGGGAACAGTTAACTGACTAGAAGAAGCACTACATTTTTAATTCAGCATTAGTGCATTGGGAAGGAACTTTATTGCTTTGTGCTTGGCATGTCATTATTTTTACATTTGACATTATAAGGCCTTTCCAAGATGAATGTGAGGAATTGCTTTCATTTTGAAGACTTTCCTTCTTTTCTGTAAAAAAAAAATAATTGAGGTGTTGTATGTTGGGGGGTAAGCCTTTTCATTGGGCTCGTTCATGATCATCTACCTTTTAAAAGTAAAAAAGGGGAAGTAGCTTCCTTACATATGTCTAGTGGGTATTTAGTTCACGAGGAATTAAAGTAGCGCTGTTGATCGGTGCTTTGTGTAAATACACCATAACTTTTGGGTGGAGTGGGGCCTTCAGAAGGATAGTCAATGATACGAAAGCAATTCTGTACATGAATTAAGCATACTTGCTGCATTGTCTCTGCAGATTCTATTTTTGTTTAAAATATTAAAATGTATGTTAGCAAAAATGGGTGGATTTTCAAATAAAATGCAGCTTCCACAGAACTTTTGTTACGGTATGAAAGTCTGAGGTGCTTCTTTTATTTCTGCTGCTTAAAATGTGCACTGATAATTGAGTTGTTTACTTAATAAAATACCAAATGTATTTCATACGTGCATATTGTATTTCAGGAAGTGCAGCACTCTGAACCTGTGGCTGCCGTGATCCGTGCAGCCTCTTGCCTGGGCTGCTTCCCTGGACAGCCACAGTGGACACCTCAGTGACCAGGTGTCTCCTTCTTCCTGACCTAACCTGGTATTTCACCACCTTCTAGTTTTCAAGCAATTGATGGCAATAAACTTGGTACTGTTTATAACTGAGCAAGAAGCATAAATAAGTCCCCAAAAATTGTTATCTTCCCTGATTGTACAGCAGAAGGTAGTGCTGGAAAAGCTGTGAACAGTTTGCTGAGAGCACTTTCTGTAATTAGACACAGGAAGAGTTGATAGCAGTGGAACTTTCCTCCTCACAACGACCTGAGGCTTGTCCTGGAGGCCGGGGTATCATAAACTGAGCAGTACAGGTCAGTAAATTTAAAATTTCTTTCTCAAACCATAAATTTAAAAACCCCTGAACCTATTACAGAGTATGTAATACACACACCCAGATCTGGGGAATTTCATACACATTTACTGAAATGTTGTCTTCCTACCACTGGGGCTTTCAGTGTGCGTCAGTTTGCTTGTGGTCAGAATATAAAAAAGGTGAGTTGTTTGAGTTGGGGACCAGCTGGAAAAATAACATCTGTGACCTGTTATGACCTCGGTAAGTACCAGGGTACAGATTGTTCAGACCTTGTGTGAAGGAAGAAGGTAGACCTTCATCCTCCTCCAGAGCCTGATGAACTGGGTTATGATAAACAGATGCTAACCTTCTTAGGCCTCTGGTGCTCTCTGCAGAGTCTAACTTGAGCCTTTTGGCTGAGGATAGATGTGTTCCTAGATCTCCTTGATCCCTTGGACCCTTTGTGTGGCTGTGGACTTGAGACTGCAAATCATGAAAGCACCAAAGAATTGTGAACACCCAAACCCATGTCTTCTGCAGGGATGCTGAACTGTTACCCTGTACTGCTTGCTCGTTGTTGCTCTGTGTTCCTTGAAACAGCTGCTGTGCAGATTAGGCCTTCTTGCTGAAGGTTTTGCTAAAAACCCTTGCTCTTTGGTTTACTCTTTGGAGACAAACTGCCTTGAGAATTTTCATGAGTAGTATTTTCTCATTTGCTTTGTTTGTAAGTGTTTGCCTTCAGTGTCACCACAATAACACTCAGTTTAGCTTAATTTAAAAAGCACAGCACACAGATGTATTTTATTTTTTCATTACTGGCCCTTTTCCATAATAGGGGGTAGTTAAAACCTGGCTCTCTTCAGAATTGAGCTGAAAGGCTGTTTAATCTACAGGAGCAGACTGTGTAGAGAAGCTGCCTGCCCTTAGCAATCAGAGGACGATGGAGTGCTTTGTTAGAGGGATGTGGTTCCTCTTGAAGCTTTGTGTAGGGAACTGGCATGTCAGAATAACCACAATATTTTTATTTTTTCTAGATCAGAGAATTATATAATGAAAACAACTGGATTTACCTCGAGGCAATTACTTTTGCCAGAACAAGAACGTGAACAGCTCCTGAGTTTTCCAACAGCACAAATGTGGAGTCTTCGTATGAAGACAGATTAAGTTCCTTTGCTGCTTCTCTTCTTTGTTTCAAAGTCACAAACTAAACTGAGCTGGTACCTCAGGACATGTTTGAAGTCTGTCTTTGCATGACTTTTTGACATCAGAGGTTCCATTCAGCCAACTGCCAGAATAAGTCACAGAAGTTCCCAGCTGCCAAACAGCCCTTCAGCAAGAAAAAGGGACAGGGTGAAACCCTGCATTAGACAAAAAGTGCCCATTTCCAGAGCCTGACACAAATTTTGTAGCAACATAAATGAATTGCAACTTAAAGGCCATGACATAATTGAGATAAAGATTGTGGCAGAGAAATGAGAATTAAGTGCTAAAAACACTGGGAACGACAATAAATGCTGATGGGAGCAGAAGATTGACAAGATAATGTGAGGGGCAGTGAAAAAATGTGCTGAATACAGACAAAAGAGCAGTGCTAATGGCAGCATATGTAAACTGAGCAAGAGCTTGCTCCTTGGCCTGTTGTCAATCTCTTGACTTGACCTTTGGAGCTCTCACACGACAGTGGAGAGAGCAGAAACAGGCTTGACATCTTCCATTGAGTTTGCCCAACAAGAAAAATCTGTGAGACGCTGCTGTTTTCCAAGCTCAAACTGGAGAGCAAAGGGACTTAGCTGATTGTTCAGCTGCATCCTGGCTGGATCAGGAGAATGAGTGAGGAGGAGAAAACCCAGGGCAGGTTCCCTGAAGGTGTAACATTGCTGCCACCTACTCAGCACCTTTTTGTACTAGAAGGTTGAGTAATAGGATGAGAGATGGCCTCCCCAGGACAACTTCTAGATCAGTCTAGAAGTGAGTAAAACACATTTAATTATTTTCCTGCTTCTCTGATGATGAAATTTCCTGAAGCAAAGATCAAAAACGCTTGGAACAAAGAGACAACTTGCTTTAATTTCTGTGTGAGGTGATACAGCAAATGGGTACAGAGAAAGTGTTGGATGCAAGCATAGTACTTTGGATATCCAGCAGCTGCAGTACACAAGGAGCACTGGGGTCTTGGGTTTATTTTCATAGCATGGATCTCTGCTTTGTTCTTGGCAGTAACTGCTGAACTTCCCTGTGCCAGCTATAGCAATTGCCCAAGTACTGGAGTTTTTTAGAAAAGTGGTACTTGATAGAATTTTAGCTTGTTTTACTTTAATCACTAAGTGAGCAAAGATCCAACAGCATGTTAAATCCTAGTTTTCAGCATGGCTTAATGTTCAGTTGTCAACATATGGGAACATTTATTGGCATCTTGTTGGCGTGCTGGCGTCCTAAAACATTATGGTATTTGTGCGAGACTGCAGAATATGAGCTCTGAAATGTAGTATTGCAAAAAACATCCTTACTTTCACAGTTGACTCAAAATCCAAGGAAAAGCGTTTTTTTGGAGGAACATCCAGCTGCAAAACATCAGTGGCTAAAGATGCTAACACCAATAGATTCTCTGTTCTGTGCTTGTCACTGCTGTGTAACTTTTCAGTCCATTACCTTCTGCCTTGACCTTATTCTGGCAAACTCCTTTTAGCCCACAGAAGCAGTGTTTAATAACTTCTCACTCAGAAAGCAGCCAAACAAGAACAAATGCTGCAGAGCGAGTCTCTTAACCCTCCTTTCCCAAAACGTGCAGGTCTGAACCTGTGGAAAGATTGCTTTGTTATAAAACCTCGCTGCAGTGGAGGCTGCAGACCTCGTACAAACCAGACCAAAAGTGAAATCACCCCCATTCCCTGCAGCTCAGGCTGGGGAGAGCATACCAGCACAGCCAGACTATAAAGCAGGAGAAGCCAGTTGCTCAGAGGGGGTTCAAGCCAGCAGAGTGCTGAGGTAAGCAGCTCCTTTCATCACTGGAGTGGATACAGGCTCTCAGCACACCTCTCCCCATTGTGCTTTTTAGACATTCCATGGATTGATGTTTCTCAGTTCCAGCTCATGGACCTCAGTTCTATTAAAATAGTTTTTATTTCCATGCAACTGGAGTGATGTTTGTATTTCTTTAATTTTGAATTCCAGTGAATACTTGTTGGGCTTTTTCTTCCTGTTGAAACTGCAAATTTCTATGAGCTTTGTTCTAGTTAAACACATAACTAGCTCAGCTGAAGCTTAGATTTGATTGTAATTGTGGAGATACCAGGACCCTTGCTTGCATCCTAGAGTTGTCTTGTGCAACACTTAACACAGTAAAGAAAAAGTATTTCATAATGCTGGGAATACAAGGGTGACTCCCATAAGTTTGGTCCTGACTGGAATAGTGAACTCCAAGTGGGGCTTGGAAGCACTGGCTGTGCTGCCAGAAAGTGACTGATCAGCCCCCTGTTTTAGAACATGCTTCTCATTTCTCAGAGATTTTGCTAGTAACAAATTTATCAAATCCAGATGCCTTGGGCTGCAGACCCAGCTTTCTCCATATGAAAGCCCTGCAGTGGCCTTAATGCTAATCCTGTAGAAATCAAGGGGATTTGGGACACTTCACTAACTATGTTTTGCTGAAGGCTGTTGCTTCTGGCTTGTGCAGGCTGCCTGTGGCTTGTACCCTAATTAGCATGTTTGGGATTTCTTTTTAACTCCCTCTCAGCCATACAGGCTGTTATGGGAAAAGGCTAAACTGACTGGAGGAGGCAAGGATTCTTTTTTCCAGGGTGCAGGTTGATGTTGTCCTGCCATATGTCCTGCACATGGCGTTATGCATTATGGGCATAAGCCAAGAGAAGCCTATAGAAGGGCCATACATGTACACCACTAGAAAATGTAAATCTGCTCTGGGGAGTGGTGGGAAGGAGAGGCCTTTCTTTAACAGAAAAGCCATTCAGCATAAGCCACATTGTAATTCTGCATCTAAAGGAGAAGCTAAACTAATCACTGAGCAGAACTAATCTCTCTTTCAAGTCAGCCATTTCATGGGGCGTGCACTGCACTGAAAGCAAGGCAGGGGAGCTGAGGGGAGGCATCTCTTTGGCTGCACACACAGCCCAAGTACAGATCCCCATTCCATGGACACTCAAGAGATAGGAATCACCTCAGCCTTCACAGTCACTCCACTGGGTTACAGCAGGGGCACATCCAAACTCCCTTTACTGTTCACCACATGGCAGAGAAGTGAGTCAGTGTGAGGTGAGGTCTGCCTTTACCTGGAGTCTGCCACCTTTACCTGTCTGCTTGTGATCCCAGCCTTGGAGGAGCTTGGTCAGTGGAGCCCAGAGACCAGTGGGACTCACCTGCAGCCCAAGGAGACACCTGCTGGGCAGGAACAGCTGAGCGTGCTTGGAAAACCAAAAGCGTTTGCACTGAAGTACAGTTACATTGAGATACTGCACAGAGATAGAGGTTGTTTAAAAAGTAAATATTTTAAAAAAACTTTTATTCCAAACAGCTGATTATCTTGTCAAGGGTTTAAATTGATTATTCAATGCTGTCACAAGTTTCTAATGAGGAAATGCATGGGTCAGAGCCCACATGTGGGAAGGACCTGTTGTGTGCTGCTGAGAGTGTCCAGAGGGAGCCCCCCACTGCATCAGTGCACTAAGATATATGTTCAAATAGACCAGCCACAAACCAAGGATATGGGCTTACACAATATATTTGGCCAATTCTAAACAAACAAAATATTTAAGACCTTAGTGATTTTTATGCTGGTTTTAAATAGGTTTTAAATTAATTTTTGTTTATTTCAGTGTATTTAAGTAGGGGTCTTGTGGAGACAGATAAAAAAGCATTCAGACACTCAATTTATAGCAATAGTTGGATTATGCTTGCAAAAATTAATTCTGCATTATGTATTTTGTAACAGTTCTGTGTTTTATGGCAGCCTGCATTTACCCATTCACTGTCTGATCAAGAGGGAATTCCACATCTGCAAGTAGTGACCACACAAACTAAATATTAGCTCAGATCTTTTAGTAGATAAATGCACTGCTATGTGGACTGAATACCTCAAAGAGCACACAAGACCTCTCTCAGTGGTAAGGAAAGGAACCTTTCAATTAGCCTCTGCACACAGACATTACCTCTCATGAAACTTATAATCATGATTCAGGCATTCTAAAATAGTTTCCTCAAAGCCCCATGCCACACAGAAGAGAGCAAATATTTAATTAACTGAGAATGTTACATTTCTGTGCAAACAGCACAGCTTGTCTAGTTTTCATCAACATTTTCCTTAAATAAGGCCTTGATCATCTTAGCTGTGATATGCCCATCTGATTTACCAACAGTATCCTTTTCTCTGTGGCTCCAGCTTGGCATTTCTTCTGGCTCCTTACAAGCAGGCACAGCTTTTCCAACCACGAGCAGCTTTCTCTTCAGAGGTCCCAGTTTTGAGTATGCCTTAAGAAGAAAGAATATGGTCCTTGCAATTTCATAGAAAAGCAACCATTCTTCAAAAAACCCCAAACACCACCACCAAAACCAGCAACTTTTGTTTTTAAAGCAACTGTAGAGTTGCTGCTCTGGAGCTGTGTTTGGTAATGTCAGTAATAATGGGCTTCTTTTGCAAGCCAACTCGTTTTAGGAGGCTACAGCCCTGCTGCCCTCTTCTTCTCTGTGTTTTTACCAGTATCACCTTTTCTATAAACTAACTTCTAATCTCAAACTCAGTTCTTTGAGAAGAATTAAACTAATGCAACAGCTCACTCCTTCCAAAAAGAGAGAGGTCCAAGCCCAGCCATGTGCTTTTGCCACATCTGCACTGGCTCTGGTCTACTCCAAACCTCTGAATCTACTCTGTTGACCAACCCAACAGAAAGTAGTTCAGGAGGAGAAAGAAAAGGAATGGTTTTCATCTGGGCTAGAGTTCATCAGCTACAGGAAAGGCCAATGTGCACTGTTTCCTCAACCCCATCGTTTGCACCCAGGAACACCTTCATCCTGGCTTTCTGTTGAAGGAATATTGATCCTTTAATGCTACTGTGCAACACAGATTCTAAAGGACCTGTTCATTGCCATCCAAGCCATCTCTCATTAGTTGACATTCAGAATTCTTTCTAGGGGAATTTCACCCTGACACTCCATGGGATGATTCCTAGGACACCATTCCATTGGCAAAACACGTGCCTCATGGTATCAGAGATGCCTGAAAACATCCAACACATCCACGTGAGGTCTGTAGGATACAGAACCTGTGCTCTTTTGGCCCAGCATTTGAAGGACATGGACCTAACTGTCCCAAACAGCATGAGAAGACTACAGTCCATCTGAATTGCCCAGCAGGTAAAGGACATTGGATGTCATATCACCACTGGAAACAGAAGGGTCCTGACAGTAGCTCATGCTCCATACTGAAAGATGTTTGTGTCATGGAAGACCTGATAACTCTGACTCATACCTGGAACTCTTCTTCATCTTCATACAACAAGCTGTCTAGGGCTGGAGTGAAGAATTTTTTCCGTGATTTTTCATCACTGTCTGGAGGCTTCTTATAATCTGTTTTAGCCCGAATCTTTGGAAATGCACTTCTGAGGCTCTTTCCATCTGTCTTTGCTTTATAAAGAGAAAAAAAAGGAAGTGTATGTAATAGTCAAGCCTTATAGAAGTCAGAATCAGTACCTGATAGGAGCATTGCCTGCAATCTTTAATATGGCTTAGCCCCTGTGATGCAAAGAACAGCTTGGTAGCATTTTTAATTGACAATTCAAGCCAAATGTTCATTTACATTGGGGTTTTTTTTGGTTTTTTTTTGTTCACAATTTTGGATCAAGATCCAGGGACTGAAATTGATTGGAAGTTAGAACTAATGGATCTGTAGGAGGGGGCAGGGATAAAATGAGCTTTTGTCAGTTCAACTTAAATCCTGCAGAGTCCTGAATAGTTAAAAATAATAAGAAAGGCAGCAAAGCTAAGTATAAACTTCTTCTATACCCATGTTTGTGTATCTATAGGAACATAACTACAAGTTCCTGAAACACAGTTTACTTACAACTCCCCTAAAGAGGTCACATCTGTAGCTGACTCATTCTCAGGATGACAGAGGATTTTGGACATGGACTGCCAAGTTACAGGTTTGGCTGTGACTGTGACCCAGCTTATTGGAACAAAGCCTTCTCCTCCACATAACTATTGCAAATGTCTAGCAAAGGCATTCAAAGTAAACATGTATTTAATACAGAAGTCTTTGTCAACACGTTTGCTGTTGCCCGATGATTTCAAAAGGCCCACCTATGGCTAGGACTGATCAGAACTTCAACAAACTACTTCATGTATCTATAACTGTATGACTTCCATTTTTCTAACATATCTCTTTAATTTTGTATTAAAGAAATATGTTAGAATCATCTTCTACTTTTTTCCATCCTCTTTCTTCTACTCACACAAAGATGTCAAAATAATTTTTGATACTTAGGAATCCACAGAGACTCTACTAAACAGATAAGTGCAGGCTCATGCTCCTTCTTGCCTAATGGTATATCCTTTCCCTAGCCACACCTACAAGAAGGGATGGAGATTCAGCCCAAAATTCAGTACTGCTTACCAAAATTTTCAGATCAGGTTGAGCTCCGTGTAGCTTAATCTGCTCTTGCTAGGGATTTAGTTATAATTCAACTCTGGTGTATTGGATGAATGACTGCAAAGTGCCTGTACACTAAAAGTGAAAGCCAACATGGAGTTTCAGAGTGTCCTCTCAGGGACAAGCTATAATGAAGTTATAGAAGTTATATGGATCAGTAAAGAACTGATTAAGGTATGATTCATATCTTCATAAAAGATGGCCAATCCTGTAAACGTATTCCAGGTTAGCTCTAGATGAGTAATCATATTCCACAATCTAAAACCAATTTAAATTTTAAAACTGTATTACAGATAGATTGTGATTTTGTCTCCTTATGCAAATTACAGTCTATCATGGCCGTGGTGGCTGCAATCAAGAGGGAAATAAAGTGTTCTCCATGTCAAACAGGTAATTTGAATAAAAAGTTTCAGAAATAAAAAGTCTGTAAATGTTCAGTAACTTAGCATTTCTTACAAGCTGCTGACATTTGCATTACCTGTATATTCTCTTTTTCCCCTTTTTATTTCATCCTTAGGAAGTTCTTGCAAGCCAGCTCCCTTTGTATGAAACAAATACCTATGGAGTAAAAAATATAAAGTGAAACCCATAACAGGGGTCTGAATTTGCTCTCTAAACTGTCCTGTGCAATGATTTGGGGTGAGGGAGAGGCCACCCTTTCTGAGAGCCACTGCTGCTTAACCACAAAGGCAGAACAGCGCAATGACCCAAAAATGCAATGGAGGCAGCCAGGTAGCTTAGTGGCTAATAAGCAATAAGCTGCTCTTTTATTCTTAGTGCCTTAGTTCAACTATGTCCATGAGACTAAAAGAAAACAAATATTATAGTCTTGGACTGTGGTCAGTCCAAGATTCAGACCACAGTTGGCAGCTCTCACTTCAAAGAAATCCAAAGTTTGGAAAGGAGAGAAAAATGGTCACTTCTTAAGACTTGAACTCTTTGTGCAATATGGCTAAAATGACTGAGCTGGGACTGGAAACTCAAGATGGATCTCTCATATTGTTGCATTGTGCTTTTGATACCATTAGTGTTGACATTTTGTAGCTAAATTAATCTTTCTCCAGGGAAAAAGTTAAATCATTTCAACACAAAAGAAGCTAATACTACAGACACATCTGCAGAGAGACATTTTCCAAGGTCTCTTCCTCTCTCAATGTCAGGTCATTTGTTTCACTCAAAACTGCAAACCTCCTATATATTTACAAATTAATCTTCACATCTTTAAACATTTTGCAAACAGTAAAGAAAAAATCTATTATTCAGCACTTAGTCTGAAAAGCTGGGGCTGAGAACATCTTTTGCAACCATCAATTGCAACACAACGAAATTATTCCCAAGCCTAAGTGATATAAAGTGAATACTGTTAGGTCTTAGTAGATTAATTAAGGACCCAGTTTCTTCCCTGAAATTCGGTACTTGAAAAGTCACAATGTTATTGTCATCCTTCAGAGATACTGCTCCCATGTATATTCAGTCAAACCCTGTCTTTCCTCAGCTAGGAAACCACCTTGGCTTTGATGTGGGAGAGCTCCTGTCTGCCCTCTAGCTCTAGAGGCAGACAGGAGCATTATCTTAAAAAAACAAAACCAAAAAAACCCCCAAAAAACAAGCCCCAAACAAACAAACAAACAAACAAACAACCTACTAAAAAAAAACCAAACCCTTCTGAGTCCATGAAAGCATTATTTTACCCTGATACTCCTAGTTGCTGAAGTTTGATATCAATCAATTTTGCCACTAAAGTGGTATTTTCTTCTTCCAGGAGCTGGACAGAAGCTTTCAAATCCCTTTCTTCCTTTCGGTAGATCTTAACCTTTTGACAATCAAAAAAAATAAAAGAAAATCTTAGAATTTTGGAAAGCTTTGGTAGCAACTATCTTACCAGTACATACCTAGGAGAAATGCAGCTGTATCAGCAAGATTGCACATTTGGTGGGGAAACATAGTGACACATCTTTAAACAAAAGGAAGGAGAGACTACTTATTTCACACCTTTATGACAACATTTTACTGTCACAGCACACGTGTGTCAATCACAGCACACATCTGGGCTATGTAACCCTGACAGCAAAACCTTCTTGTATAGTTAAACACGTCTGCCAGACAGGAGCTCTGGATTTTTATTTTTTGCTTTCACATCAGAGCTTTGAGAGAGGAAAAGCTTCTTTGCAGAGGTAAAGTCAGAGTCTTACTCAGCAAGTGATGTTTTCCTAATTCCTTCCTTCTTACCCAGAATTAGTGAACTTTTCAGTCCAAGTTACCCCAACATTTCTTCCCTCAGAGAGTGGTGGTGGGGCTCTGGAACAGGCTCCCCTGGGTCACAGCCCCAGGGCTGACAAAGCTCAAGGAGCATTTGGACAATGCTCTCAGTGGGGCTTCTCAGGACCAGGAGTTAGACTCAATGATCCTTGTGGGCCCCTTCCAGCTCAGGATGTTCTGTGGTTCTGTGACACTGGCTATGCCCAGGTACTATTTGCTTTTGGGCTGGTAATTACCCCTTATCACTGTGGAGATATACAGACCAAAGGATGCTGGTTATTCACTTCCCACAATTCCTCACACTTTTGCACAAGTATCAGCAAGTTCTTACCCCCTTCACTGGGGAGGGGAATGTATTCTGGGAAAGAACTTCCCAGAAAGCTTAGCCATATGCACGTGTTCAAGAGAAGTACCAAGCTATCTGAAAGCGTCCATTCTCATCAAAACCAAATTAACCCAGCTACAATCATCCAAATTTGCAGTTAAAACTAGTTCCAGCTTCTCCCAAGGATTAAAAAGGTGAAAATGACCAGTAACAGGATGTGGCTTGGCACAGTGAGGTGATGCAGCTTTGCACCATCTTGGTGTGACACAGTAACCATGGAAATATGTGACTGAAGTCTCCAAATCTGTTTTAATTTTGGAGGTAACTAATCTAGAGCTATTTTGGTAAGTCATTTTTCAGTTCAGTGGCCAAACTTAAATTAAAAAAAAAAAGAACTGAGACAAAACTAAAATTTTTGGTTTATCACCCCCAAAGGAAATACTGAAACAGTCTGTCAGCTACATATAAACATTAGTCTGAGAGAAAATATTTCATGCATGTAAGAAAAGCAGAGAAAATGAATGGGTGAATTCAGAGGACTGGAGAAGTTAGTGATAATAGTTTTGTTTTTCCCCCAAATTTCAAAGCAGTAATTCATAACATAGGAAAGTAGCAACTTAGGAAAGTAACTCATAACATAGGAAACTTCTACTTGAGAGGAAAGAAATCCAAATCCCTGAGCTCTGAGGTGAGGGCCTGTCAGGACATAAGAGTACTCCAAAGTGCTCTCTTGTTGGCACTGCTAATGTGTGCAAAAACTGTTCAGTGAGACAGGGAGAAGGGAAGAGAATTCATACTCATTCAGTGATGGGATGTGTAGATTTGAGCCTGTTTGTTTATACAGAATAAAACATTAATTCTTTCACATTTCTTTCCCCTACCCTCATTGCTTCAGAAGTTGTGGTTTGGACACCCTTCCTGGAAAGTTAAAGATGCATGCTCAGAGCTCATTAAGGGGAAGAAGGAAAGCTGTGTCCCTGCATACTGGCAAGTACCTTAAATTAGTAACTAAAATGAAGAACCTCTGCCAGGTTTGTTGATGTGGCATGGAAAAGTAAGAAGTACATTTATTAACTTTCCAAACAGTTTTACTCAGTTCTCAAATGTGAGGCTGTACAAGTGAGGAAAGGCATTTCAGCCACCAATCTCATGCTTAGATTTGATTGAAACAAAGAACCTATATTGACTGGAATAAATAAAATCAAACTTTCACTATGGAAAAAATTAGTTTCCTAAATAGGGCACAAAAATATTTTCTTGTCAAGAAAATTACAGCTATCTAATATATAGTTCTAAATTATCATTAAAGGTCAGTATAAAAGCTATCAAGCAATTAATTACAACCATATATGATTTTGATTTTTCTCTCTTCAGTGTAGAGTCCCCATGGTTTCTTTATGACCTTCCATTTAATGTCATCTCAAGCCATTTCTCAGAACATGTTTCAACATCCATATCCATTTTCTTTCAATACAGCAGCACTAGAACTTTAATGCAATTCAAACCTCCCCTCTTCAGCTACTCACCTGGTCGATCCTTTATAGCATCCCAATCGCCACAGATAAAAATCCTTAATTGTATGGAACATTACACTCCTTCATGTAACAGCTTGGGCAGAAAAGGGGGTCCTCCATTTGTGAAAGCAGATGTTCACCTCTTACCTTTATTCACCACATTGCACTGCTTTCTGCTCAGGATTACAGATTAATTACTGGAAAATTGCTCTCCTTTGCCAACAGAAGTCTCCTGAGGCCCATGACTGGAAACAATTCTGACCACAGCCACAGTATTTCAAACATAAACTGCTGTGATAAACTGCAGGCAAGCGATCCTCTTACCTCTTCTTTGAGCCACTCATTCTCCTCAATCTCTCTGCGACAGTCTTTGTCTAAGTATCCCACAGCATTCTGAGAAAACACAATTTAAGATAATCTCATCGGAGAGCAACACTTTGACAGTCCTGCACACTATAAAGAAGAACTGTCTGCTCTTTAGCAGGAAATAATTAAGACACATCCACACAACAGACTGTAGCATCCCCTGAGGGATTACAAGGGGATTTAGTTCACAAGGCCAGATGTTCCTCCTCTATCATCCTGCCTAGGGTAGATTATATGTCAAGCAATTTACCAATATTTTTTCATTTCCCATATTAAAATAGGACATTTCCTTTCTATGTTCCCAGTACTGCTCAAGTCTTACTGCTTTCAGAAAATCAAACCTTCAACTATTAAGGACCCCAAGTAAAATCCCAAATGAGACTGGGATTTTATGTTCCCAGTACTGCTCTACAACAAGTGACGTAAGCATGTAGAGGTCTGTGCTAATGACCCAAGACTACGATTTAATTATTGATGTCAGTAAAACGGAAAAGAAGAAGTGGGAGGGAAGATGCCCCTGCAGATCACCATAAACACAGTCCTCCTGGATTATGTTCTCACATGACTGGAAATTCCAGCACTGAAGTCAGGGAATTTAAACACCTAATGGGCCTAGTGGTTTGTACTGAAGTATGCTTTGCATTGAAAGTAAGAAGTTGCCACTAGAGCTATTTGTAAACCATGTTTTCAAACCAGAGCTGGCAGAGATGACAAAATCATAGTGAATCAATAAACCTATGTTGTCCTGAGACTGCACTATTATGGCATTTAAAAAATGCTGTACTTTACAAGTAAAGTGAAACCTTTTTTTTTTCAAATTGATGTATATTATCATGCAATCTCTTTGTATGTTACTGCTTATTGAAGTCTGTGTAAATGTCAAAATCAAGGCCATGGCAAAAGCAACATGTTCTCAAACAAGCCTTGTCAGTGCATGGTGCCCCAGTTTCCCGTGCCTTGTTTGTAAAATGCCCTCACATCTACCCATTGTTATTCTGGTGGAAAGGAAAAAAAAGGTACACATATGTATAGCAATAACCAAATCCATATGTATCAGGATTTCCATGTTATTTTGCTTTCAATTTAATCGAAAAGTTTGAAGTCTTAACATGAGTTCAATAATTAATAATCCAGAGTGCATATTTCCCAACTATAACGTGGTTAGCAGTTTTTAAAAAAAGCAAAAGAATACCTTAAGAGCTTCTTCACTGAGTAATTTCATGTGCCTGTCAAACAGTTTCTGATTTTCTTCTTTCACAACTTCCAAAGCTTCTTTATAATATTCTTCAAAACAAAAAACCAGGGAAATCAGAAATCATTATTTGCCATCATTTTTTTCCTGATAACAGATAGATAACTGACATGTCATTACTAAACTGCAGCTTATCAGTGAGTGTTGCCTGCACAGATGCTCCACAGAAAAGGATTCGAATATCCTTTTCCAAAGAAATTGCCCTTCTAAACCCAAAGAACAGTAGTGTTAACTACAAAATTAGAAATTGGAAGTGGCTTACACACTTCTGTTCACAACTGCAACAGCAATCAATTCACTGCTAAATGAGCAGTGATCTAAGCAATTCTCTGCTAAAATATTGGCACCTTAACATTAAATTTTGTCTCTATCAAGAGCAGAGCTCCTGGAGCCATATGAGAGATTTGCTTAGAATTTTATTTTTTTTTGACATAGAAGCATATTGGATCTCCTTATCCACATTAAGTTTTTTCAGACAGTTATAATGTGCCTAATAAATTTTCTGACTTATCTAAGGCTCAAAGGTTCTAATTTGACAGCAGGACAAAATGGAGAATGTGGCAATTGCCACAATGATTTGCTTCTATTATTACTTGTGGTCATTATTTAGAAAGTGTGTCTTACATTGAACTGAATAGGTTTGGCTTCATGTTCTAGTAATTTTCTATTTAATTATTTCATTCCTCCCTTCAGTTCTTTTGTTTTGGCTCTTCTAAATAGCTCACTTCTGCTTGATATTTCCTCCTTCTGAAGGAATGAATGAGATTGCAGTAATTTTCTGTGAAGGAAGGCAGAGCACACTTGTTCCAAAGGATTGAAATTCAGTCTTTCACTGCATTTGTGTTGCAGACAGCCTATTTCTGATCTAGCTGTAAACAAATATCTGCTCATGGATGCACTGTGGAGTCAAAGGCAGTCAAATATGAAAGGTGTATTAGTAGTGCATTAATTATTAATTTAACACTGTGGAAGCTGGACTCCACCATCTAGACTTGGCAGAATGAAAATTAAGTACTTCCATACTATAATGAATTCACTCTTCCATTATTTCAGAAAGCTAAATAACCTGAGTAGTACTTGAAGAATGAAAAAGGAGAAACTGTGTGTCTGAACAGTTCCTAAAGAGGCTGTCTTCTCTAATCTTCTCACTGCAACACTTTTCCCCACACATCACCTGAATGTGTGGCTCTCTTTTGCTTCCACTCCTCTCCTGCTGTTTTGCTTAAAATGTCACCACCAGAAAACATGAACTGTGCCAGTTCCAAGCCCTTCAGTGGTAGACACAGACAGAAACCTGTTCACCTATGCTTATTCTCTAAGGCTGTTAAACATTCAAGGTGTGCACAAGCCAAATTTGTTGCTGCCTTGCTCTGAAAGCTTGATAGATTTCTGCTGGAAGGCTGTACTCCCCAGACACTTTCTAGGTTCAGTTTTAGGGAGTTAAGCAAATTAGTATGGTGAACATCCAGTACTGTCAGCATCACTTTCTAGTGTGTTATGTAGGCCATTTACACATGTACCACCATAACATGACTTTCAATAAACACGCCATGAATTTTTGTCAAACCACGACACTCTGTACCCTGTGGCACGCAGGAGATCAGACTGTCCCTACTGGCATTCTGCATAAAAGCCTATTATCTTTTTCACTTCATATTTCAGCAGCTATATAGCGAAGTTCTAAATCAATTAAGAACATGGATAATGAGTAATGAAAAAACCCCAACCTCTCCTGAGTACAGACGTGGATATCTGACAAGCTATCTGGAAATGTAGAAATCACACAGCAGATCTTAATGGTGGTAAAATATGTTTTGAGAGACAAAAAGATAGCTGGCTGGCTCTTATTCACAGTAGCTGATGCCTGGTAATGGCTGGCACAGAATATACAGAGACCCTTAGAGCAGTGTCACTGCCTGTTACTACCAGCTGCTTGGCTGCGGTCACGCATACTGAGAGGGACATAAAGAAAGAAAAGCAGGACATCCTTCTCCTGTTGGAAACATGAGTTATGTAACAGCAAAATATTTAAATTATTTTAAAATAATGCAGTAATAAAGAAACCTTTGTAAAGCACTCAGCACCACAATATATAAGTTCTTATTTCCACTGCTGTGACAGTGCTGAAACAGTTCTCGGTACGTGTCTGTATGGGTGATTTTGCAGGGCCTCACACTGTGCAGCTAGGAGGGAAGGCCCAGAGCGCTGGCTAAAGAGCTCCCTCTAGTCCTGCATGTAAACCAGCACACTCCACAGAAAAGACTGTTCCAAGAATGAGCTCATACTACTTTCCTGTCAAAGGAGCTTTCAATATGTGAAGTGCTTGTAGATGATGAGAACTAACAGCAGCAGAGTCAACATTTTCAAGTATGACTGCTAAGGGAGCCCTCTGTGTAGGTGACCTAAATATGTGTAGACTTATTTTTACAAAAAAACTGCTATCCTTCTCAGTAACATTTTTTTTAAATGGGTCGCTTGTGTTTTACAAGAAAACTGTCAAAGGACCAGCTTATCAGTTTCTTGAAGTGTCATAATTTCTCTAAACTTTATCAATTTATTTAATAAAGGAACTTTTACAGAGAGAGAAATAAAGAAAGGGAGTCCTTATATTTTTCAGGATTATGCAGTCCATCTTAGGTGCACTTAGAAAAGTTCATGCAAATTACCAGAAAAGTTGATACAAGTTACTAGAGCTTGATATAAAATTAATTTTATCATTTAATTCCTGCAAGCAATATGCAAAGACCCTGTAAGACTTGCATTATATCAGCTGTAAACTGACCTTCAGTTCTTTCAAGTTCATATTTGACATCAGCAATGTCTTTTTCCAGACTGCTAATCCTCTCAGCATGTATTTTACTTCCAACATTTTTGTACTCCAACCAATAATCTCTCTCACGCTGCTTTTCTGCAATTCTTTTCTTAGTTTCTTCAATTTGGGAGCGCAGATCTATTAAAATAAGAATGTCAAAAGACAAGTTCATTACTGATTTATTGAACTGCTAATTCTTAAAATGTCAACTTGTTTAAGAAAGGTGCTTTCACAGGGAATGGAAAAGGAAGGGGGATTCTTCCACATTATAAGTACATTGCAACCTGAGGGCCTTACATAGTTTCAAGGGCCAGCATCATTCTGAAAACAGCTTGGTCTTATTCTTCCAAAGAGAGACAACTGTTCTCACCAAAATGTTGTAACCAAGGTCACATGTCTCCCACAGAGAATCACAGGGATGGCAGCCAGAATTTTCAACACTCAAAACTGGTCTTTTTTCCTGCCATCAATACGTTTTTGTTTTTTATCTTCAGTAGAGGCAGTGATTAGGCCCTTCATGAGTTTCAAAAAAGAGGAAGCTTCTGCACTTGCACAATACTATACATCACTTGGAAGGGACATATTATTTTATAAGTCCTCCACAATCTCACACTAAATTGAGAGAGCCCAGTTTTGGCTGAGGAATAGTTTTATATTTTTAACACAACAAAGAAGTTGAATCTCCACTTAAATTGCAGAACAACAACATGTACTCAATCCCAAGTGTGTAAACTGCAAACCACGCTTCCCCAACGTACAACATACCTTGAAGAAGTTGTTCCTTGTCCTTCACAAACTGAAAAACTGCTTTCAGTGACTCTTCCACATCATCCCTGGTTACAACCTCCTTCTCATCTCGTTTTTTCTCCTTTTCTTCTATTTGCCTTACTAAGCGCCTGATAAGCACCTTTTGTTCTTCCTTCAGAACAACATTCTAGAGAAAGAAGACATAGCTGATATTAAAATGTTCTCTAAGTGACAAACTTAAGCAAAAAAAGTAAAATCTAGCCTAGTGCCAGATGAAATGCAAAAACACCCAGCTAAACACTTGTTATTCATATTCTGAAAGGTTAGAGCAGAAGGGAGAATTTGCAAGGCTCAGATATTTCCTCAGTAACGTCAAGACCACTGGAAGGAAATGAGAGACAAATTACAGCTGTACTTGGTACAGCCCACCAATAATCCTCCGTTGCCTGGAAAGAAAGGTGCTTGTAGATAATTTAATAATAATGTTGATATGTAGGAGCTATTTGCTTCATATCAACATTCTTCATGAGAATGTACCATTTTCATATAGAAAAATCATGAGACAGTCAGGTCACTTGCATCTAACCACAGAAAAGAGTCTTGTCAGAGTTGAAATTAGTAATGTGTCCTGATTCCACAACTGTGATCACAAGCCTTGGCCATGACCCTCTCTAGTGACACTCAGATTGTTTGAAATTACTGATTGTGTATGTTTGCTCCCACAGGATACCACAGAGGAGCAAACAAGTAGTAAGTTAGCAACACTTAGCAGGCAGTAGAAAGAGTCTCAAGCTTTCCTCACCTCTAGGATTAACTCTAAACCGCTCAGCAACTTTAAGCAGGAAATAAAGAATGGAGTTCAAAGCACTATCAAAACATGATTAAATTAAAACAGTAGCACTTCACCGATGCCTTAAAGTACCCTGCTCAATCCAAAATACGGACTCCTTGAAAGACCATGAACTAGCAGCGAACTGGGGGAATAACTGTAGAAAGATAGCCAGGGGTAAAATTAGAAGAAACTGGGAAGCTGTATTCACATCCTAAGAGGTTGTAGTGGTATAGAAATTAAAGAGTAAAATGCAGCTGCCACTGCCTGAATGGAATGCAGCTGGCATGCTCAAAACCTATTCCATGATGATGCCTTACAATCTGCAACCACAGCCCCTGCTAAGGGGGATGGAACAGAGGGTGGAACAGAGTGGAGACGCTGTGGCCAGGCTGCGTAGAAATCTTTGCAGGGAGGGGAACTCAATGTCACTCTGTAACTGATGAACAGCTTATCACCTGTCAGCTAGAGGAGAGAAGATGAATGACTAGAGTCACTAAAGCTCCACCTAAACATAAAGAAATAGTATAAAAAGTAAGTCAGGATTGGGAAGAAGTTTAGGAAGTCCATCATAACTGCTGGAATCAGTCATAAGGCTGAACCTGTCTTCTCCCCCATAGGGATACCTACTGGGTTAGAAACCATGCTCTGTAAGCATTGAATACTTTAGATTAGAGCTTGTCTGTGTGTTGCTTTGAATATGTCTTTGCAGAAAGATACTATCACTGAAAATCCTCAAAACTTAATCTGTCACAACTTTATGTTAATAGAGAGCAGTATTCCATAAACGGTCAGTGTGAGCCCTTCACGGGCTGTCAGTAACACACTCAGACAAACTGGGGAGACCACTGAGGGGTCACAAAGTGGGGAGATCCACTGAGGGTCTCCCTTATGCTGTTGCTCTATGTCTCTGAACAAGGCAGTTGAACCACTCTCCAATCCAGCAGTATAACCAGAAGAGACATATGACCCAACAATAATCATAAAAGCCCTCAGATGCCTGCAGAAAAAAGAGCAATTGCCACTTCCAGTGATAGTCAAGCCACAAATGAAACACCACCCAGGCTTCAAGACTGAAAGAAGTACCACAGAAAGCTAAACAGCAGGATTCTTATAAAAGCAGGGCAAGCATCAGCATGGGAAGGACAGAGAGGCGTTGTTTCAATGTTTCACTGCTATGAAGTGCAGGCTGCAACATGATCCAGAATAAGGATTTTTTGAGCATTTTCACTTAATTTCAATAGGTGACTCTCTAATATCTATTTTCAAAGTTCACTGCTCACAGTTATCAGATGCCATATTATGGCTGTTTATATACAGCTCATATGCATGGTTCTTTAAAGTGCCACTCAGGTGAGATCAGTAGTTACATAACCTTGTTCTAAAAATTACCCAAAACAATTCTTAATCTATGAGTATGTCTTCATCAATCAGTGCCAGAAATCACAGCTAGTAAATAACATGATGGTCTTTCTCCTTTATTCAATTTTTATTGTAATTAAGTTTGCAGCAATAACTAGATTCTTACAAAAACCTGTGCAATTCCATTATTTCAGAAGTGATTCAAAGAAGCTCAGCTATTCTCAGTGCTTGATTAGGTCTGCTAATACTACTCACAAAAATTAAACTTATACCATTTATTCTTCATGCACTGGAATATTCAAGAATATTTGTAGGAGTGGTTAAAAGGTATATCTGAATGTACTGCAGTACCTACTCAAAGGAGGCATGCTTTCCTGTGCTTGCTGCAGAGAAAAATGCCAAAGAAGGGCAACAAAGTTGATAAAAGGACTAGAGCAGAAGTCTGATGTGGAGCAGCTGAGAATGTTTAGTCTGGAGAAAAGGAGGCTCAGGTGGCACCTTATCTCTCTACAACCACCTGGAATGACTTTGTAGCCAGGTGGAGGTTGGTCTCTCCTCCCATGTAACAAGTAACAAGGCAAGAGGAAAAGGAAATTGTGCCAAGTTTAGATTGGTATTAGGAAAAATTTCTTCACTGAAAGGGTGGTGAGGTATTGGAACAGGCTGCCCAGGAAAGTGGTGGAATTGCTATCCCTGGCAGTGTTCAAAAGACATGTGGATGTGGCACTTGTTGACCTGGTTTAGTGATGAACACAGTGGTGCTGGGTTAAACAGTTGGACTTGATAATCTGAGAAGTCTTTCCCATCCTTAACAATTCTGTGATTCCATTAAATATGTAGGTGGTTATAAGGATCTCTCGTGCATTGGAAAGCACCTGCACTGAACTCACTTCACCTTAATGCTCTGTCCAATTCTGTAATGTTCTACTCCTACAGCTTCTTTTTAGCATGTTATATTTAGGACATTTATGCTATATGTCAGATTTAATTCAGGTAACACTTTAACTTTCAGCACATAAAGTGACTCACTAACTTCAGTTTCATTGACTGTAACAAATTCACTGCAATAACTAATTTTAAAGTATGCAGTATTCGAATGGAAAGAATAAAACTGAATCTATGAGTAAGACTACCACAAATGAAATTTGTTGCATAGTCACTTACCTTTTTAATATTTTCTTTGATCTTTTCTTCCAATCCTTCCAGATGAAACAAAACCCGTGCAATTGCTGCTTCTTTTGCCGCAATGCTATGAAGAGAGAGTAAAGAAAGCGACAGTCTTACAAAAACATTAGAGAAAGGAATGCTATTTAAGCTAGATTAGATGTAAATACTACCAAAATGTTTATTTTCATATCACATTTCTTGACTCATTTGGGTAAGTACTACTGTCTGCTTATTACACAAAAAAGAAATTATTTCCCACATAGATGTGGGCCTGCATGTTAGCCTGGATTTCATACCCCTACAGAGCAGCAGACTCCCTGGTTGTACTGTTCCTGTGCAGCCTCCTGAGAGGCTGGAGCTGGTTTGCTCATTCTGCATGAGGCTTAGCTGACCTGTTACACAGGTCACTTCCAGGACAAGATTATTTGTGCTACAAAAAATATTACTCTAGTATGCTGTACCAGCATTCATTCATCATATGGGGCAATAGAGGCAAGTATTACAATTATCACAAATCTTTTATTCTTTTAACAGTTCTTCTTCCTTCAGTATTTACTTTGGGGGTTCGGGGTGCTTTTTTGTGGTTTTGGGAGTTTTTCCCCTTCTCTACTGCCTTCAGCTATTTTAAAAGAAGATAATTTATTTCCTGGTTAATTTGCTAAGTTTGGATCATTAAATCATGCAAATTCAGGTTACTAAATTTGCATCCTCTGGTGTCAGTGTGCTCCAAGTATTTTTCAGGTTTTCTACTAAGCAGGAGGATATTAGTTAGAGACTAGACCAGAGGTATAGGGATAGAGTGGTCATGGCCACAGCAAAAATACATCATAAGATCGTTGTTCCTAAGAAATGCTGAAACAGAACTTTAATGAACATGCAAAATAACTCCCTAGGAACAGTGACCATTCTTCAGTGCATGGAAATAAAAAACAAGAGTGGAAGTTAAATAAATACTACACACTTGATAAATCCTGAAGTGGAATGTGACAGCTATCCACTTGTATGATTATCCACCTTTGATCAGTCAAGTAATACAGAGAAGTTACAGATTACAGAGGTGAAGAGAAAGAAAGGGAGAGCAAGAGGGACAGAGAAGAGAGTGGGAGAAAGATAAAAACAGCAAGAATAGTTTTCTTCCCTCTTCCCCTACTGTTGCTGTAGAAACTACATATTCCATTTCAGTGAAGCACTTATTTCAATGGAAGACTGTCCAGACAAGTGAGTCATTTGCTTGGATATTAGCATATGCATAACAATTTTATCAGAAAGTGTTATAGGTTTTTTTTCTCAGCCCAGTAATACAGTTTCCTCATTCCTTCACAAAATAGGTGAGTTAGTTGTGCACTTTTCAGAAGGTATTTGTTTGTGATATGATTGACCTAAATCTAGGCTATTTCACTATGGAAAATTGTAAAATGAACCAGAACAATCCCACACAAACTCTGTAAACTAATACAAGATGTCACTGCCACTACAGGAGCGTACTTTTTAGTTTGCTTACTCCACTTTTCATTTCCCCACCAAGGCACTACTCCTTGCTCCCTAAATGCTGATAATTATTGGATATTGGGTGTTCCTGAGGTATTTCTCTTTCAATTTCTGCCTCTTAGATAAAAGTCATGAAGCTTACTTTTTCTCCTTTTAATCATTTACTCAAGAGACTAGAAATCAAATAAGTTGGACAGGTTTGTAACTGCTTCAGATATTTTCCCCTTGGCTCTTATTTTCTCTGTTTGATTTTAAGAGATCTTTAATTTATCCATCTCTTACTTTCAAAATACAAATTGTGCTCTGCTCTCAGCTGCACCAAGGAAGACAGCAAACTGTAGGTCTTGAGGTTCTGGCTAGTGACAACAAACCTCCGCGAACACCAAGGAATCCTAAAAAATACAGTCAAATGTGATCTTGAAACTTCAGCATATGCTGATCAAAAGCTTGCTACTAAGAGAAAAAATGTCAGGGTTTTTTGGTTTTAATATTTTTTCCAAAGTTATAGCCTAATGGCATAACATTTCTGACCCATTTAATTGCTTTCTTACAGCTACAGTTTAAAAAGTGTGCCTTTCTGAAATAGCCTCAAAACAATCAGCTCAGGTTCTAAATTGTGTAAGTTGTCTTTGTTATCTTGTTATCTGCTTCCTTTATTCACATATTGTATATGAGTGAAAAAGTTAAAATATATTAAACCTACTGATATTCTAGTAAGGCTTCGGGTAAATCTGATTCAGGCTCTTGATCTTGCTCTTCTGGTTTCTTCTTTTTCTTACTCTCTTCCATGGTTTTTTGGGGGTTTTTTTTGGTTTTTTTTTTATTTTTTTAATACTTGTGCTAGAAGTGAAGGAAAAAAATATAGAGATGAATCATTTACAAAACATTGTGTGTTCACTGGCGTTTGTCACTTGTGACAAGCTTGTAACAGTTCTGAAATAAAGTAAAACAAGTTGGTTTTTGACAGCAACAATCCTGCTCAGGGGTAGCACTCAGGCCCATGTCTACATATATATATCTATATATCTCTCTCTATATATACACATATCTATACATACACATATATATGTGTGTGTGTGTATACATATATATGTAATGTATATATATGTAATGTGCACCTGAGTAGATACAGTGTTCTCTATCACCAGTTACTTATTGCATCCCTTGCTACAGGTTGTCTTTTAATTCTTGCAAATCAAACCAGATGTTGCTCCTTTTCCAGTCCTTTGTTTCTTTATCATGCTTGTTTTATCAAGTCCACTTGTTCACTCTTTCTCTCTCCTTCTGTTCTCCTAGCACTATGAATATCTCCCTTTCACCACAACTCTGACACCAGTTTTCATTGTCAGAGCTGGAACAAAAGCACTTTCTGAGGGGATATGCATTTCAGCAATATTCCCTGGGCATGCTGTCACAACTACCAACCTCAGAATTCCACTGACAATGAACAGTTCTGCAATGGAACTGGTAGCATATATCACACAAAATAAAAAATGTCACAAGAAAGGGCACTTATGAAGATTCCTCGCTTTTAGCAGTCACATAATCCAATTTTCCAAACCGAAATAGTTTACATAATATAGAATGTTTTATTACTGCATGAGCAGTAATATTGTATATCACCTGGTTTTGTATTAAACTGCTTCTCTGAATTTGAATTCTGAATTTTACAATAATAGGTGAAATTGATAAAAACTTGTTCTGTGACTAAATACAGCAGGCTGGATACTTTTTCCTGTTAAAATGAGCACAAGTAAACAGGAAAAAATACAGTAAAAAACCACATAAGCAAGTAAGTGAAATCAATGTAATGAAGTGAAACTATTGGCAGATGCACTGCAACCCAAACACTGTCCTGTGCCTTCTCACCACACTCCCCATACCCTGAAGCAAGGCCATGTCACTTTTTGTCCTATTTCATATACAAACTTTGCAGTTTCCAGTTCAGTACAATATTTTTTCATTAAACTTCCAAAAATCCTAAAGACATGGCTGTTGCAAGACATGAGATAAATAAAAAGGGTTTAAAAGAAACCCAAACAAGCAAGTAATTAAGCAAAAAACCTCAGAGGCAGGAAGTTAGGTATTTTGTTCCTCCTAGACCCCTTTGAAATTTCCAAACCGAATGCTCAAGTGCAGGATACACTTGTTAAGAGTAAAAAAGAATCCATCACACTTCTTCAGTGCAGAATTAACTGGACTGCTACTGATTCCATTTCCACTTGAGCATTTATTTCACTGATTTTCCCCAGAAACTGAAGATCACTACAGCACTCCCTAAGGTTTTCTTTAAATTGCTTCTGTCCCTTTCACTAAATGGATAATCAGATTCCTTGCTTAAAACTGGATACAAACCAGAAAATTTTGAGTAGAAGTATTTTGAAAAAGCTTAGGGTGTTTGTTTTTTTTTAAACTACAGACTCAGATGAACTCCAGTGATATATTTATGAAATTGTTCCCAAGTAGAGTAGAACAAGAAAGCCTCCAAGCTACAAAAGGTGAAAGAACACATGCTACAATAAAGGATTTTGCAAACTATAGAAAATACTCACACATGAGAGAGAGAGGAACATATTTAAGGGGACTGAGGATTGACTGCACATTTGAAACCCACAGTACAATATTTAGAGATGGAAAGATCTATTTGTTCTCCCAAACAAAACTGTGAGGCTCTTGACTGATCCTCTTTATCAGCACCAGCACTATCTCAAGCAACAACTACACTGTTATTGCATCCTCAGAAGGAGCATGCAGTTTCCTGACACTGCAACCCAACTACAGTGACTTTCCAGACACTGTTTACAGAGACCACCTGTACAGCAGCTCACCACTCCCATGAGCCAAATCATTACCATTAACACCATCCAAACTAGCACTTGCACTCACATAATAATCTCCATATACTGAGCAGCTGCACTACCAGAAGCCTCCACTCCCAAAGTCCCCAACATTTATAGACTCACAGAATACACTGAGTTGGAAGGGTCCTGTCAGAATCATTGAGTCCAACTTCGGGCCCTATGCAGGACACTCCAAGAATCACACCATGTGCCTGACAGCATTGTCCAAACATGCCTTTAAATCAGCTTTAGGCTATCCATCCCTCAAATCCTCTCACTGGTTACTAGAGAGGAGATTGGTACCAGCCCCCTCCCGAGGAAGTTGCAGACTGCAATGAGGTCTCCCCTCAGTCCCCTTTTCTCCAGGCTGGACAGAACAATGACCTCAGCCACTCCTCATATGGCTTCCCCTTAGGACCCTTCACCATCCTCATGGCCCTCCTTTGGAAGCTCTCCAAGAGATTAATGTCTTTCCTGTGAGGTACAAAACTGCACAGAATATCCAAGGTGAGGCTGTCCCAGGGCAGAGCAGAGCAGGGCAATCCCCTCCCTAGCCTGGCTGGCCATGCTGTGCCTGATGCCCCCAGAACCCGCCTGGCCCTCCTGGCTGCCAGGGCACTGCTGGCTCATGTTCAGCTTGCCATCGACCAAGACCCCCATGTCCCTTTCCACTGGCTGCCGTCCAGCCTCTCACTCCCCATTCTGTCCCGGGGTTGCCCGTCCCAGGTGCAGAATACAGAAAATCTATTACCTCAGCCATGCTACAACATCGTATCCCCTTCCCAATCTCCAAAACAGGCTAACAATTCCCTCTGCCCTCAATCCGTCCCTGGCTAACACTTCCCCTGACATGTCCCTTACACTATTCCCCCCAGCCCCCTTCACCACCAGACCCCTCAATGGACAAAGCTGGGCCACCCCTCACCGAGGCCAGCGCCTCGCT
The DNA here is from genome assembly GCF_014805655.1 of Passer montanus. Lineage (NCBI taxonomy): Eukaryota > Metazoa > Chordata > Aves > Passeriformes > Passeridae > Passer > Passer montanus. Next base: position 16,280,392 of record NW_024368818.1, on the reverse strand, counting down.
GCCCGCAGGCACCAAATCGCGCTGGTGCTGTCACCCTGTGCCTCAGCCCCCCCGCCACCCCTTCCCGCCACCGCCGGAGAGCTCCGAGGCACCTCCCCCGGCCCTGCCCGCACCCCGACCCGCGTCCCCCCTCACG